>NC_140456.1:35359511-36024511 GCF_963576455.1 Neolamprologus multifasciatus | reverse complement strand
AGGTTGATGTGCACAAACGTGCGGTGATGGAGCGTTGCTGAAGTCACCTGACAACAAGCAAAATAACCACGGACACTGGAAAGTGGGCGTGTCCACTTTAATCAAAGAGTGGCAGTGGGAGTGTCTCCCTTCTGTTCAAGCATGTCCTGGCAGGAGCGCTATACTTACCTGAACGCTGATTCCTGCTCCTCCCACTGACTCATGTGCTTTTTCAGACTTTTAGCCGTCCTGTAATTTGGATCATTTTCATCTCAACAACGTCACACGTCACCGATTCTGGTAAACTTGACCTGAGCAGACCTGTGTGTCCGAGCTGAGCCCGCTGTCACGGCAACAACAAGCAAACAACAGCGGGTCAGGTGGTTCAGTGTGCACACTCAGTGATTCACTGTGTTTCAGAGTGGCTGCTTTTAGACAAGACACCAAATTAAGTAAATTGGCGTGTCCAAACCACTCCCTCTCTCAGCAGCGCACAAACACACAAACAGCTGTCAGACTGCCGTAATCTCCTTATCCCGTTTGGGCCTTATTCGGCTCTTTTCTCTGCGTGTCTCAGTCAAGTCATAATGATTATTATCATTATTACCATTATGCCATGTCTGTGTCTCAGCTAAAGCCTGTACTTTCCATTTGACAAGCAGGTTTTTTAGCAACACCCTGCTTTGCACATTTCGTGTGTTCTTTTGTGGAACGTAGCAACTACAGCGAGCACCCAGGCGCCACGTTGGGCCCAAAACACTGAGACGTGCGACAGGAACGCCACCGCGCTCTCTTCCACTAGGGCTGGGGGAAAAATGGATACTGTGTAGCATGGTGATAGTTTGTTTGCTAATAATGTATGGATACAGGGACAGCAGAAATGGATACTTTGTTACAAAAAGGTTTTTGTGCTCTGACTTCAGAGCATGTTGATCCTTTTTCTGAGCAAGAATCCTGACATTCCTTCACTGTCCAAATGTGTTTAATAAACATGACAGTTTACTTATTTTAATTTAAGACATGTTTTATTTTCATTTTAATTTACTTTCAAATTCTTCAGTTGCTGAAGGGGCTGCATAGTTTTCATAAACTGCATAGTTCAGAATAGCTATAATTGTACCAGATGGTTGATTCAGTTAAGTTGGACTAGACTGTAATACAAACCGTTCAGTTTGTCAACAATCAAACTGAAATGAGAGAAAGACTGAGTGTGAGACTTTGATATTAGAGAAAATGATGATTGATAAAGTTTACCTTTATGTACAGAATCTGAATATCGCAAAATATTTTTAAGTATTGTGATAATATCGTATCGTGGATGTATGGTGAGTCCCACCTCTATCTTCCACACAGATTTTCCTTAACCGTACGTGGATCCGCAGCATTAAACTCCTCCCACCTACACTGTGAGGTGTTAGTGCAGCTGCACAGAAACATTTCTATCCTCAGCCTCGGTGAACGTGTGCAGTGTTTCACAAACAGCATGCGATCCTGCACGGCTGGTTGCAACACTCGTCTGATACCGGCTGATAAAGTCTCTGACTTGGACAAAGAGCACTTATCCCTCCAGCGTGTCCCCCGTGTGGGACAGCATCAATGCATTTGCTCTTTGAGTCCATGCAAAGCTGCACACTTTGCATAAATTGCGTTCTGTGATTTCATCCAGTGTTTGTCACTAGTCTGGACTGATGAAGCGTTCTGGTCCCAGAGCAGCAGTCTTGTTTTGCATTTGGCTAGAGTAGCATCACTGGTAGCATGGAGCAATATCTCAATGCTACAGGTTAGTGCAGCTCCTCCATCAGTGCCTGTCATGCAAGAGGCTTTGTTGCATCTCCCAGCAGAGTCTGACGAGTATGGAGGAGATCCTAGAGGGCAGGGCCGTAGAAGATCCTTAACCCATCAGCAGGACCGGCATCTGCTCCTTTTGCAAGGACAAACAGCGTGCCCACAGCCCACTGCTGTGAATGTCCAAACAATCAGAAGCAGACTTTATGGAGTGGGCTGAAGGCCCAGCATCCACAGGCGGGCCCTGTGCTGAGCCGACTAACACTTCCTCAGGATACCAGAGCTTAGCAGCCTGTGCTTTAACAGAGCAGGTTCATCCCTGGACGATGAACTGAGACCACCTTGGCCTAAATCCAGCAGAACGCCTCATCATTTCGCTGCAGGGCGTCCTGGGCGTGTCCTGGTGCACAACAGAGCAGCCTCTCGTGGTCAGAGTGTGCAGGCAGTAGGCCGTCATGATAATGTCGTTTCAAACACTGGACACCATTTTTGAGGGAACAGAGAAAACTGACCCAACAACAAGAGCAGTAACAGCAAAGAAGAAGAAGAAGAAGAAGAGTTAACGTTCAACTGTAAGTTTGATTTAACAAAATCATTATTCAACATTAAGAGATTTGATTCATTTTACAAATTATTCCAATAAAACACATTTTCACAAAGGGTCCAAACAAACAACACGATACCATCGCCTACATAATGTGATTATCACAGAAGAGCAAACATGAGACAGAGAGACGAGTCAGAAAATAAACCAAAGCAGAGGAAGTGCATGTCAGCTGACGTGGACACAAATATGAGGCTTTAATCATTCGACGATCAGCCGTGAATCACAGCCTCACAGCAACGTGTGACTCTCTATATAACACCACACAGAGGGGCGGTGCAGACCACCCAGTGCTATCTATAGTGCACAGTATACTACAGAGCATTCATCTTCAAAGGGTTTAACCCACTCGTGGAGCTTTTTCAGCATCGTGTGCAGCAGCGTTTGTGCAGCTACGCCCACTGCAGGGGGGAGGGAGGGGCGCCACAGTGTGTTCCCCACCTCGCTAACATACAGCTGTGTGTACCTTAGCTAGTGCACATGCACATCACATACAGGTGACTTTACTGTGGGAGCAGTGGCCACACAGTCAGCAGACTGGAGCTCAAACAGCAGTGGAACAGAGTGAGCTCAGGTGAAGCTCTGCAACACTTCACGCTTTTGAGGGGCAGCTGTAAACATGGCAGCTGGTTTATTCACGGACTGGACTATGAACAGGGTGATGGGCGAAACGCAGGACCGTGTCAAGGTGTGCTGTAGCTGTGTGACCCGACTGATCAGAGGTTATTCACTTTCCTTTGAAACCTCGAGCAGCGTTTTCAGGACGCCAGCTCAGCATGATGTAAGCTTTCTTTGGCAAAACGCAGGTTTAGACAATCGCTGATTGTCATTTACAGGAAACTGCTGTCTGCGCATCATTTAATGACATCAACATGTTTACTTTTCTAACAAACATCATTACGATGCTGGGAAAACAGCCTAATAAGTACGTTGCTATTACAACAACAATGTGGTCATCTGGTACAGAGCATCTACCTGACTAAGTAGCTTTGGTGGGAGGCAGCAGGTGAGTGTTGTGACTGAGTGATCAGGGAGCATACACAGTGCCCACCCTCCATCACGTCACTCAGCCCAGCATCAATAAACAGACAAATAAGCCATGTGATCTACAGATGTCTTTTAATGGGACGGGTATTAATCTGTAACACTGACATCACTCCCAATCATAACACTCATTAGGGACACATGTCAGGCTCACCAATGATGTTTTTCATCCCAATTCATAATTAAGCAGCTGAGGTCACCTCCATGAGCTCGGGCTGCCACAAACCATTCGTCTGATAGTCGACTGCTCAGATTAGTTTTGTAATTACTCGACTGATCAGATCATCGTCCACTGGACGTAAAACGCAGCAGCATCTGCTCTTATATAACTATCATCAGCTCACAGCTGGAAGTGTTTAAGGTGCTAACTAAAAATAAAGACAAGATGGTAGTTTATTAAACTTTAATGAGATTTGCAGATTGTCTCGGTGAAGTTTAATAAACTCAGCTGCTCCTTCATATCTAAACTACAACAGGACACTGGAGTAAACTCTCAGCATCTCACACTTCTGATAATCAGTTTTCTGCTTGACGTTTATTCAGCTGTGTGAAAACTTTAATCTCAGCCAAACAGATTTACTCAGGAACAAACAAAACACAAAGACAAACAGTAACATTTTTAAGTTATCTAAACCAGCGGTCTCCAACCCCCGGGCCTCGGCCCGGTACCAGTCTGTGAGTCGTTTGGTACCGGTCCGCGAGAGTTGAGGCTCAGGAGTGAAATGTTTGGTTTTCAGAGGTTTTATTGGTTTTCAGCGTTATTTTGTTATCGTTTTTATCGTTTACTCGGTTTTCCTGGGTCTTTTCACGTGTGTTATGAATAAATCTTCTTTTTTTCAGTACTGGTACTAGTTTTATTTTGTTGTATTTATCCGCGACACCTTAAAGGCCGGTCCGTGAAAATAATGTCGGGAATAAACCGGTCCGTGGCGCTAAAAAGGTTGGAGACCGCTGACCTAAGTGACTTATATACAGTGTTTAACCGGAGTAGAGAAAGACGGCGGGGGGTTGAAAGCGATGTGCGGGAGTTCGCTGTTCTCCCCGGTGTTCATCCTACCGTAACATAAATTTATAATCATGTCTATCAATGCTACCTTACGTGGTTCATGCTTCCATCATACATATCCAGAGGTAGGACGTTCTGATGGCCAAATCACACCATCACAACGTGCTGCCAGCACACAGTCATCTAATGTTAACACACAATCATGGAGGGGAAACACAGCTGTTTGATTAGAAGCTGTTACATGGTTTTGCATTTGTATGCTAGAATGCTTCGTTCTGTAGTTTACAGAAGTTTAGAAGCACTAAATCAAGAAAGATGACTTCAACTGAGACTCCAAATTGGAGTATTTTTGCAAAAACACATGTTAGCTTGAAAGGTTTGACGACAGCTTAAGGAAAACAAGAATCAACTGTAATAAAGAAGTAAGACGTTTAATAATAACCTTTTTTCGCACGCACGAGATCGGGGTAGGGTCAAATAATAGGCGTGTCCTATTAAAAGCAGAAACATGGCTGTTTTGAGTTGTGCGCATGCGCAGTAACAACAAGTAGGACGGCTTGATAGGTGGTTGTTTTGTCAGAACACCGGCTCCAGTGAGCCTCGAGCTCCCGGTCAGCTGTCGAGCTGGTGGGTAACAGACGTCTCTGAAAACGTCACCTTTACAAATATGTGATGTCTCGATAAACCGAGCAGGTATTTGAAGCTTGCACAGCCACATTCTCCTGAAAATATCTGAAAAGTTTATTTTGTGACCCAGAAAAAGTAATAAGAGTAATATTAAACCTGAGTAGCGGCCGCCACTGTTGGAAACTGGAATTGGCGAGAAGGGTCTGGCTGCAGCCACTGTGGAGCGCCATATTGCGACCTCCACAGTAGCCGGAAACACGTCCTCTGCATGGATACAGTGGAAACCTTACAAGTGGATCGTAAAGGTCGGGAGTCTTTCATATATGAATTTGCTGTCAGTAATTTCATAATTGTAGGAATCGTCTAGTTTGCTCACACTGGTCATGCTGGCACTCTGTTTGTGTTATAATAGCGCTCATTTTTAAATGTTGTTTTATCGTGCTTCATGGGAGAGAAACACAGACATGTTTACTGGCCCTGGTTTAAGTAAGAGAGCAGGACTTAACTGGAACCTATCTGTACATTTCAGCATGAGTATCTGTACTTTGTACTCCCTACATTTTCAAATCAGGGTCTATTTGAAAATGTAGGGACGCAAGATTACTTTAAACTGCTTCTTTATTGCCCAGATTTGAGTTAGCCTTTGTTAAACTGTCTGTTATTTGTCAATAGACACGTATGTATCTCTACATGCTAAGTGTAACGTGTTATTTCTGCTAAAACCTGAACTCAAATGTGTATATGGTGTTTATCTGTTTTGGATGCACATGTCAATTTGAATTCTGCCTCCAAGCCAGAATTGCAGGAATGCACCACGTGTTGGCTGTTTCACTGCCCTCTGTGCTCTCAGCCCTGCTGTCAGGGCAAAGATCGAGCAGCAGATAAATGGACAAATTCACAATGCTTTGCCTTTCAAAGGTCTGTTGGTATTAAATATACCTCATAGTTAAAGTTATAAATATGCACTTTATTGTCATGTCAGCATTCTTCAACGTCAACTCAGCCACCACTATCAGGACGGCTCTCCGCTGCACTCTCCGAGGAGCCCCGCCTCCCGAGGAGCCCCGCCTCCCCAGGAGCCCAGCCACTTCAAGGCTCACGTGATGAGGAGGCATTCAAACAGGTCAATAGATGTTTGCCTGGCCTGTCATCTGCAGTGTTTGTGTAGAGGGACTTCTTCCTCTTTGTTTTTCAGTTTGCAGAGGACTTGGAGCTCGTTTTAAAAGCATGGGGGGGGGGGGGGGGGGGGGGGTTGTTTGTTTTGTTTTTTAATTCTGATTTTCCAATAAGGCTGTTTGATGGCTTACTGCGCTGCAACGGACCAAAAGAATGACACAGGTTTGAAGGGTCCAGTAGTTTGTGCATGGCACTGCAGCACAAATATGTGTTTGCAAGATAGACTGGAACAAAATGATGATGCATTAAATATTGCACAGGCTGCAGTGAATTTCTGTTGATGCACTGTTGAGCTTTGAGTTTCCCAGTCAAACGTAGCTTTGAAGCATCTGCTAAAACACTTTTACTCTTGTAGATTTCACAACAAGAACAAAATATTAACTCTCAAAAAATAATTCAAAGCTGCAGCTGCAGCACAAACAGCAACAAACACTGTAAACGTGTCCTGGAGTTTCTGCAGCTGCAGAAAGTGCTGCTGCTGTAAGTCAGACTAACAGCTTCCAGATCATTTAAATTTTTGGAAAGATGGTAGGAAGGGCATCACTGCTCACAATCTCCCAGATCCTGGAATACAAGCCTCTGTCCCATGAAAACCACTTCACAGCAGTAAGAGTCCACTAAAACCTACAAATGAAGAGTGATCCTGGAAGAAATGGGGCGCACACTAGTGACCTCAACAATTGCAAGACAGCCTTGTCCTCGATGCTTATATGAAAATAAATAAATACAAAGATTCATGAAACCATCAGGACTTTATCACCTTTTATCTGAAACGTCACTGGTAACATATACGACCTAACTGGCATTTAAAGAGTAAAAACAGAATGTAGATCAAATTTTGATGAAAGGAACTGGAGCTACTTTAAAGTCGGTAAAAGTAGAAATGTTTTAATAAGTAAGTAAGTGAGGTTTATTTATTTAGCGCTTTTCGTAGACAGGCAGTCACAAAGCGCTGCACACAAAGGTTCAAATAAAGAAAACATTAAGTAATAAAATAATATAAACAATGCAAATTCAAAACAATCCAGAAGTGTTGATTAACAGAAGTTTAAATAATGAAGTTTTAACTGCTTTTTAAAGAATCCACAGAGTCAACCAAACGTAACTGTGGTGGTAAACTGTGCCACAGACTGAAAGGCTCCGCCCCCTTTCGTCATCAGTCGGGGAGCAACCAACAAACTCTGAGCCTGTGAGCGCAGACAACGAGCAGCAGAGTGTTTTATAAGAAGCTGGGATAAATAATCTGGGGCCATTTAGTGCTCTGTGTGTTAAAACAAGAGTTTATCATCTATTGGAGCCAGTGTGAAGAATATGAAATAGTGATGTGAGTTAGTAGCCTGGCCGCTGCATTTTGTATGGCCTGGAGGCGAGAAAGAGATGATTTATCCAAGCTGGTGAACGGGGCATTACAATAATCGAAGCACGATGACACAAATGCATGAACAGTTTTTGTAATTCAGCTGAAATCATATGTCGGAGTCACAAAATGCTATAAAATATACATTTTACAGCATTTTGTGAACATGCACATTTTTGGCAACGAACAAGCTGAGAGAGTTTCATATTTTTGCTCTCCTTGAACAGAAATAACAGTGCACAATAATCAATGATGTTAATCTATTAGATGTCCCAGACTCCACTATGAATAATACAGCGGTCCCTCGTTTATCGCGGCAGGTGAAACCATGAAGTAGCCAACTTTAGTTTTTACAATGATTACAGATGTTTAAAGGCTGTAAAAGCCGTCACTACAAACTTTATACACTTTTCTCAGACAGGCAGGAACATTTCACACTTTTCTCTCTTGTTTAAACTCTCAAAGTTCAAACCGTTGTAGAAAAGTAAGTCCAGTGTTACAGAATGAAACCAAAGGGAGAAAACAAACATGCAGCACGTCAGAGTCACGCTGCTAACCATCGAAGATTTATGTGAATTTGACGAGCTGAACGCACTCTGTGCTGTACAGGAGACACAACAGTGACCCACAGCAATCAGAACACAACGCTCTGTAAAAGTCTGCAAACAGCGAGTCTGCGAAAGGTGAACCATTATAGCGAGGGACCGCTGTGCAGTAGTTTCCAGTAGCACTGCTGATATATGAAATGGTGAGTTTTGAGGTTGTCTTCAAACACGTGCATTGAACCAGAAAAAGGTGTTTGAAGGATTAAATGTAAAAAGTAATGACTATTTTATATTTATGGAAAAACCTTTATGCAGAAAAAGTAGCAAAGAAACAAAAACATGACACACGGACACTTTGGCCACGAACGAGCTGAAGGGATGTTAGTGTGTTAAAACACTCAGAACCAAGTTTATTTCTCAGCAGCATCAATAGCAACAAAAACACAATTTAGTTTTCGCTGTCAGAGTCGATTTAACTGAAGTCACGTGTTACTGTGTCCAGCTGCTGTGGAGGTCACAATATGGCGCTCCCCAGCGGCTGCAGCCAGGTGCTCTTGGACTTGGCAGGGCCACGCTATGAATTCTGGGATAGGTTGGGCAACGAAGGACACACCCCACCCATCCTTCAAATCTGGGGAAATTAAGGACGCATTTGGAGGAGTCTTTGAATTTGGACCGGCTCCGTCGCGTCGCTGTCACATAATCGGCCTCCAAATGCAGCCTCAGAATTTGGACACAGCTACGATACCGGAGCTGCTTCTTCTTCTTCGGGGTTTAACGGCAGCTGGCATCCTTGTACATGCAGTGCTGCCACCTTCAGTTTCAGTCCGTTACTACACTCTTAAATCCTACTACTTATTCCTGCGTCTTTTGGGATCTTACAAAGCTTCAAATGAGTCGTCGACGATTTTGATGGTCGACGATTTTGATGGTCGACGAATCGTGGCGGCCCTACCATGAGCGATACATGATTACTGACCTGTGCTAGCTACAATAAGCAGCTAACTGGCCTAATCAAACTGAAGAACGTGGTTCAGCACAACCAAACACGTGAGCCGACCAGAGTCTGGATCATCTTAAAACTGTGATCAAGGTAAACGTGTCATTGTTACATTTACACATGAACAGAAACATGTTTCTTCTGTGTAAGCAGAATAAAATGTGTGAAAGTTCAGACGTGATCAGCTTCACACCACCTCTGAACTCCATCTGGATGCCTCGCATCGTGAAACACCGGACAGATGTGACAGTTCACTCCATCTGTACGCTGACTCTCTGTGCTCACAGTCAAATATGTGCGTGAGCTTAAAACAGGCGTTGGTCCTCAGGTTTGAAATGATATTTGAATTCACTCGCTTCACTCCTGCTGCTGATTAAAAACCAATAGCACTCAGCCGTGTACGCAGGATCAATGGTCCTTTGGCAGCTGCGGCCATGTTTGGTGCAAAGCAGCAGTGGAAGCGGTGACACGGTTTGCTGTTTGGGTTTCTAACATCACATTTGGGACAGAAATAGTTCCTTCAAGTGGTTAAAGTCGCTTCTGTCAAAGTAAGATGAAAGATGAGGGAAGCGCACTGTGCTCGTCACGTTGTTTAGTATTGCTTTAAGTTTAAGTATGCAGCGCAGTGACACGACCAGTCATTACATGATGAATACAGGCCTCTGATAACTGGTTTGAAGACTTTCTAAGATGATTTCAGGCCTTAAATTTTGGTCATTTTGTGGCTCCTGCTGCTGTATTTTTGCAAAGACACATAATTAAGCAATAATGTAGGCCGAAGTGTCGTCATATAAAACGATTGGAGGTGAAGAACTGTGATGCTGTTTGTATCCTGGGCTTTCATGTGCTCAGCTGAATGCAGCTGAAGCTGTGTGCAAACAAACAAAGCTACTGCATGAAGACAGACGTGTGCGTTTCCATCACACGCCCATCGTTGCTTCGTTTGGGAAACCTAACTGCTCCTGCACATGAAACCTGGGCTAACGTCAACCTGCAGTCAGACACTCAGGCTTCGTGCTTCCCACTGTGGACTCCTGAAGGGGCTGCTGGGCTCCCACTCAGCAATGATGTGCGCTGCTTCCTTCACTCACAAACAAAGACACAGACGCACAGCTGCTGCAAACAGGCACAGGGCCGTGAGCAGCAGCGTGTTTAGTGAACAACACATTTATCGTAAAATCAACACTGACGTTGGTTTAAATGCTGCTGATATGTAGGAACATCAGTTATTATCACCCAGATTTAAAAACTAGACTCAGACCTGCAATAGAAACGTGTTCAGGAGCAGCGCGTGGAGAAACCACTGACATCAGGAGGCAGCGACGCCGGCTCGCCGTAACGTGCAGCCGAGTCGGTTTACACGGCGTGAAGACCAAGAGGCGGCGCCGTCACTGAGACGCTGAGCTGTTCCTATCCTGTGACCAGCACTCAAACCTTCACAGAGCTGGTGGAGTCCCTCATCAACAAACTGAGTGTGACCCATGTTCACAGCAGAGATGGCGCCATACCACCACTCTGCCCGATACGACATCATACGTTTGATATCTGCTGATACAGATATGAATCTGATAAAGTCCATTTTGTAATCAATAAAACTGTTTACAGCTTCCTGCAAGTTCAAACTCAAATTTACAAAACAAAACACTAAAGTTAAAAACACAAAAGGTTTCAGTTCAGCGACATCTTTGTATTTAAACCTTTAGCACAGCTTTCAGTCTAAGTGCTTCAAGTAATATTTAAAGTAAATTAAAATGTAATTTAATGCAGATTTCAGAAACTCTTTGTTCTGGGAAAAAGGAGCGCAAACTAATGTTCATATTCAACAACCTGTGGAGCTCTTACACAGAAACATCCAGAGTGGATCAGGATGGATCAGGATGGATCAGGATGGATGTCGGAGCCGTTACCATCATGTTTAACCTCAGACTGGAGTTTCTGTCATTTCTATAATAAACTTAACACAAGGATGAAAAAAGTGTTTTTCATGTTTCGTTTTGGGAACCCTGAAACTGTTCAGCCTGTAACAGTTTTTTCCTGTAACAGTAAATCGTGAGTCTGTCCATCGTTCGGTCACACGTCGCGCAGACGTCCCAGCTCCATGTGCCGGCTCTGAAGCTCCACAAACATTCACAGAGGAAGTCTCTGGGACGGCTTCCTCCGAGGTGCCGTGTCACGTAGTGCGGCTCCAGATGCTTTCAGCGTCCAGCCCGCCGACAGGTCGCGCACTTTACAGCCGCTCTGTCACGTGACGCGTGCTGCTCCGACGCGCTGAGGTCACGAGCCGGGTTACGCCATGTCGCAGGTTTTGTGAGGTGCTTTTGTGACATTTGATGGATCAGGTTACATTTCTCACTTCTCCCCGATATCCGATCCAGCACTTTAGGTCAGGATCAGACCGATGCCGCATATCGGATCAGTAATCGGATTACTCGATGGAATAATCGATAGATTACTCGATTACTAAAGTAATCAGTAGCTGCAGTAAAGATATTTTCTGAATGTGTTTGGGATAGAGAATACTGGACTCCACTGATCGTTATTTTCAGGATCAATCAATCAATCAATCAATCAATCAGCCTAACTGAATGTAAGTAAGGCAGTAACTGGGCAGCACTACTCTGTGTGACCACACCTCCCAGTCTGTGCCCAGCTATCCCAGCAAACACACTGAGCTGGAGGCCAGTTTTCATGATCTTTAAATCCTGTGGAGATACAGAAATTCTTTCATTGCTGCCTAATCTGCATCATTATAGCTGCATTGATAACATTCTTTACAGCATTATTCTATCTAATAATATTTCTCACAGTATTGATGCATTAAAGTTGAAGATGTTCATTTGAGGATCCTTCCATTATGTTAACAGAAGTATTTCATACACAGTGCATAGTCTTTGTGCTCATTAAGAGTTGTTGCTCAGTCTGCAGAAGCGCGACGTCTTCACAATCTATTGTGTTAGAGACTAGAGCATAGAAGGATAACTGCATGCATGCTTACAATACATATAACACATATACTCTAGGAATGTGTTTAAACTCATTCAGCTTCTAACTGTATTTTAGTCAATAATTAGCCCCAGAGGTCCTGAAGGCTTGAAGTTTATTACCTTGTATGGAAGGTGTTATAGAAAAGAGAAGTTCTGTGTCTGTTTGTAGCCATTAAAGATGTACAAGATGTACCATTAACTGTAACTGATGTCTTTAACCTATTTTAATCTGTGATTGACGCCATGGGGGGGCGTATACCCCACTGCTTTATAAGTGTTCTCAACATGTTTTCTTTTTTTGAACATCAGTATTTATGAATTGTTGGGTTTGGATGTTCAGCTGTGGCACTAATATAAACGTGTAACACGCGTGGTCTTACACTGAAATGATAACACAACAGTTTCCAGCACAAAGCAAAGACAGCAACAGCTCTGATAAGTAAGACTAGAGAAGGTGAAAGAAACAGGAAGTCGATGTGATTTCCTGTGAGGCCATCAGTGACTGTGTGTGCATGCGTACCTTCGATAGACGGGGCCTGGTCCTGAGCAGCATACAGCATCTCTTTGAAAGCCTGCAGACAGTAAAAACACCAGATCAGTCACCTGTACAAACATATATCCTATCATCAGGTCAATGAGAGTGATTCCACAGCAGCAGCCTATCACAGTGCTGTGTGACCATCAGGTGTTCAGACCTGCTGTAAACAACCTGCAGCCCATCCTGGTGCATCCTCCTGCAGTCACAGAGCGCAGTCTGTTATTTCTTTTATTGATCTGTTCTTTAGCTCTTCATCCAGCCTTTAATAAAGCAGCCTGCTTCATACTGTGGGGCCGTGTACGCTGTGCTTTGTCCCCACTGTGGACAGGACGAGGAGTCACCCAGTCTCAGTGAGCTTCAGCAGGACAGTCGCCCCCTTTCATCAGCGCTTGCTCCAGGGTTAGATAGTAGAGTGGTCAGTTAGTCAGAATGCCAGCAGGGCACCGGCTCACAATGAGCTCACTGTGTGGCAGCCTGGCCTGCTGGGCAGCAGTGAAGCAGGACGAACGACGGCCCACGCAGTCAGGCCTGTGCTGCGCTGCAGCGCTGGAACAAACTAATCACAGAGTAGGACATCGATAAGAAGAAACTCTTCAATGCCCAATAAAACCTGCAGGCTCTGATGTTTCTGCAACAACACACAGAGGACACACACTACACTGCATGATGCATGAAACAACCCCACTGTTACTGAACAGGTGAGCTATAACCAGGGAAAGAACTGGGTCAATACAGAAGCGGAGCTCAAAAACAGCTCCGATGCCAGGACTCCTTCATCCTGGAAAACCATCAGCGGCTCTAACACGGCTCAGGCACCTCCTTTATCTTCATGACACATTTCCAGAAAGGATCCACGTTCAGCCCTGACTGATGTTGGGATCAGCTATCACACCTCTCTGATCTCTTTAACCAGGTCCAGGCTAAATGTAGAAAACGTTCGATGAAGAGCTGAAATAGCTCACGCCCCCACGTCTTCCTCACAGACAGAGTTGATACCAACATCTGAGTGATGGTGAAGAATGGCAGAAGCAGTGCTATCAATACTGCAGCAAGAAGGGCCAGTGCAGTACATACTGGTCCTACTGGTTGTGTCTCATGTGTCATCTGCAGGGTTTACCTGCCTCGGCCTCGGTGACCTTTAGCCTGTTTTGCTGCTCTGTAACTAATGAAAGTGGCGGCTGCTGTTATCGAACATCACCCTGACACAACGCGCCCGCCTGCGATCAGCGTAAAGCGCTCTGAGCCATAGCTGCAAAGCGCTTTCCCACACTGGTCCTGCGCCCACAGCGTGTGTGACAGTAAGATGCTGGTGGTCACAGGAGGCTGGCTCAGCATGTGGTCAGGAGCGAGTTTCCAAAGCACAACGCACAGCTCAACAGGAACAAGGGCAGCTGTGCTTATCCCCGCAGATTACCCTACTTCTGTTCTTTCTCCTTCGCTGCCGCCTCGCTCTCTCGCAGCTTGCGGCGATCACCACGGGCATACCTTTGACCCACACCAGCTGACCACAAATCTCCAACTGTGAGTTTCTCTGCAGCGCTCCTTTCTTTACACTCTGCTGGCGTCTTTTCCTCGCTGGCTGTTGGAAATCTTGCTCCTTTCCCTAATCTCCTTCCCCTCGCTCTTTTCTCCAACCCTGCCCACCAGCACAAACACTTAGTTGACACCAAACTGTCAGCAGGATTATGAGTCATAACTGGATTATTGCTCACATGTGTGTCATGTAAAAACCCAGATCTCTCGGTTGTTCCTCATTTTTCTGTCCCAGCTCCACAGCGCAGACGAGATATGAAGCTCTGCTCTTTAGTGGAGCCTGAAAGATGCTGTGGCAGAATCTAAAGAGCGCTCCCGGGGCTGCTGACAGGTGAGGTTTGTTGTTGCAGGGCAGTGACATCACCGCTGACGCACGAGTGATGCAAGCTAAAAGCTAAAGCAGCATTAACGTCTGACTGAGCAGTTCTTTGTGTTTTCAGCCGTAGTCAGGAAACAGCGTTGCTGACTGTGACAGCAGACAATGCCTCCATGTGTTGGTCGCAGTGACCTTTAATGTAATTAGCTTCATCAGAGGGCTTCAATAAGGATTTCATTTTCTTTTATGGTTTGTACATCGAAATAACCTTCGTATCTGATTACATCATCCTATTTGATCAACGTGGAAACAACGAGCTGTCACAGAAGTCACAGCAAGTTTACTGATTTCTTTGCACACCATGAACTAACGTGCACCTTTTTCATTGCAGTGGTTTTTCTTTCACATTGGGCCACAAATACATCCGCAATCACTAATGTTCACACGTTGCACCTCGACTAGACCAGCAACAAGCATCTGGAGAATCGGCCACTCTCCTGGCAGAGGGCATTTAAATCGTCGACAGTCTGATATCATCACAAGTTAATCTCAGGTGTCACCACTTTACTGAGGTCTGCAGGAAACCCTGAGAGGAGAAGAGACGAGTTAGTGCTTCCTGGCCTGTTCCTAACAGGGTGAAGCCTGCCATGAACTACAAACTGCTGGAACACCAGCGTTCAATAAGTTACTGAAGCCAGTTTGACATCACCGTGGACCCAGAGGGTTTATGGTCAGAGGAGACACAGGTTGGTTGGAAGGCGTTCGAACTGTCAGGCATCTGGGCTGTTTCCAGAAAACGGAGAGAACAATGAAGGACTACCTTTCAATTCTTCAGCTAGACAGTTGAAAGCAGGACACAAATGTGTGTTTGAACAGAAGAATGAACCCAAACGCACATCTGGGTTTGGGATGGTTAAAGCATGCTAGCATGCTAGCATCTGAAACAGCCTATCAAACGGCCCGACTTTAGCTCGAGTGAAAATGTTCCGACTACGCTTAAACGTTAGCTCCACACCAGGAAACCAAACTATTTAAACGAACTACGCCACATCTGCCAAGAACAGCGCCCAGCTACCCAGCCTGAATTACTCCAGATGCTGTTGATGGCGACCAAAACATCTGGACTGTGCACTGATGCAAGTGCAGAGATGGTTAGTCAGTAACATACACCAGATGGTCAACAGTTTGTTTTTAAAAAAGGATGAAACAACTTTAACAGCACTGTGTCACATTTGTCTGACCAGCTTCACGTTGACTTCACCTGTACAGAAGATGCTGTCGAACCTTTTCACAGATCCATATGCTTCATATGAGCAGAGCAGGCCAGTGTCTGCAGCTTTAATTTAACTCAGCATACAAACAACAACAACGTGCATCACTGCACAGACATCAGGAGCAGGGCCAGCAGATCAGGGCTATCAACAGTCTAAGAATCATTTGCTCAGAGGCTGCAAAGCATTGTGGGAGACAGAGACACACTGACAAATTTTACACAGACGCCAAAGTTGAATATGACAAGACGCACGCGGGGAAGTTTCATCTGAAGGCGAGGATCAGGCATCAGCCAGTGCTCCCAGTGCTCCCAGTGCTCCCAGCATCATCAGCAGTAAATCATTTTACATGCACATATTTACTCAGTCTTTCCAACACTGGTGTTTCTACATGTATGATCTGGCTACAGACACGAGGGTGATGACGCTGAAGCCTTTATTTCTGTTCCCTTTAATCTCCACAATTGCCATGTTCCCAGTGTTCCCAGTGTTCCCAGTGTTCTTCTGTGGGTTCTTGAAATGTTCTTGAAAGTCAGCAGTCATCACTACGAGTCAGTGCACGTTGATTATAGTGATGAGCTGTTCGTGAACGAGCCGACCTCAGTCAGGAAGAGCTGAAGATTCAGCTGCTCAGCATCCAATGTGGCCAATCACACGGAGAGACAGACTGGGATCATACCATTATGTGAAAAGTGGGTAGATGATCCAAAGACAGCGAGAGACAACACAAATGTTCATCAGAGGGTCGACAACAACAATGAAGTCACCTGTTCCCCTGACCCTGGATCAGCACCAGAGTTCAGTTTGATGACGAGCTGGGAGAGATGACTTTGGACTCGTTGTTATAAAGCACTATTCTACTCTCACGCTCACAGCTCTTTATACAACATGCTCACTCACTCACACAAGCACCTTTTAGTGCTTCCTAGCTAACCTCTGATCAGTAGATGCTCTCCCCCCTGTAGCAAACTTTGGTTCAGGCTTCAAATAGTAAATGGTCTGGTTCTTATGTAGCGCTTTTCTACTCTTCTGAGCACTCAAAGCGCTTTCACACCCATTCACACAAGCACATTGATCTAAGTGCTTTCTAAGTAAGAAAGTAACATTCACACACATTCATACTCCAATGGATGCATCAGAGAGCAATTTAGGGTTAATATCTTGCCCAAGGATATTTGGCAGACTGGGGGAAGCCAGGAATCGAACCACCAACCTTCCGATCAGTAGACCTGCTCTACCACCTGAGCTACAGCCACCCTGTAGCAACATGTATGTTCTCCTCATTTGTGGTAAATCCATAAAAAGAAGTCTTTAATGAAAAAAGTAGAATAAGAAAACTGCTCTCCAACTTACAAACATTCATATTTGCTGATTCAGGCTAAAATAGAGGCATCAGACACCAGCTGACGGGAGCTGGTTCATCAGTGACCTGAGAGGTCAACGACTCCCAAACAGAGCCCAACTAAACACGAGGCTGAGCAGAAAATACCAACATGGAAGTGTAAAAACTGCAAACTCTGAAAGCCACTCGGTCCAAAATTAAGTCAGACTGTCAGCGTCAGCAGGACAAATAACATGTTTACAGCTCAGTACATCAGCTGGCCACGTCGCTGCTATTCTATTTTAAACTGTAGTGATGGTGAATTTGTGCAAAGCTCCTCCAGAGTTGATGGTGTGCTGGCACGGACCTTGGTCTTCGGTTCACCTCACAGACTTTCAATAGGATTCACGTAATTGCTTTGTGCAGGCAGTCATTAAAGTCTGGACTTCTGAAGCTAGCTCTTCACAGGGAGTGACGTGTGATTGTGTTCGTTTGGGTGTTTGAAGACGAGCAACAACAGACACACTTATCTTCTTTATCGGAATATATTCAAATCTACAAAATCAGACTGAGGGCAGGTAGTTTGACACAACACCGTCGACAGGTGATGTTAAGTGTGTCTGGTATACTTTTGAGTCTGTTTTCTAAAAGCTTAAATTGCCTGTGTTTTATCAGCAGGAGATAATGTAACAGAATAACAGAAAACACCAAAGGGCCATTTTCACAGAGGGGTGGGCGTCTCAGTTATGAATGATTTCCTGTCCTGCTGCACCAACCATCACAAACTTTGCATCCTGGAGCTGGACGCTTAGAAACCTTCATTAAAACGAGCTCAGCTTCACACTGGTGCACGTTTGGATTCCCAGCAGCTCGCCCACCAGACTCTTTGCTCTACAAGTACATGTAAGCCTACGTACTCAAGATGACTCAGCTTAATAAGACCCTGTGGTCTTAAGTTAGTTTACTGTACACCGCCCAGTTTAGTTCAGACATGCCGTGGTTCAGTGTGAGTACAGTAGAAACCAATCAGCTTTTAATTGTAGCAACATTAGTGGAAACATGCTACAATGTTACCTCCAAGTCGTATCCCAGAGTGTGGAAAAATAACTTTAATGAGGCCTGTCACCATGCAGAAAGCCTCCTCTCAATGTCCTCTGACTAACACAGCGCCTGGAGTAAAACCCTCATTTCACTGTCAGCTTCTCTTTTCCTCACCTGAAACCAGCTAGCATCAGCAAACCAACTTCCCATGAAGTGCTGCAGCTCAGTTTCCACTTCTGCTGCACAGCCTGAGCTGCAGTGCTGTGCTGCAAAAATGCAGTCAATGACAAACAGGCACATAAGCTACGGCAGCTCATCCATACCACTGACAAACACAGAGCCACATGCACATGTCAGCACCATACCAACACTGGGTCTATGACAGGGGTGTCCAGCTCCAGGCCTCGAGGGTGTCCTGCAGGTTTAGATGTGTCCTTGGACCAAAACAGCTGATTTAAAGGCTAAATTAGGTCCTCAACATGTCCTGAAGTTCTGCAGAGGCCTGGTAACGAACTAATCATGTGACTCAGGTGTGTTGACCCAGGTGAGATCTAAACCTGCAGGACGCTGGGCCTCGAGGCCTGGAGTTGCCCACCTGCTCTATGAGCATGCTGGGTTAGATCCTTCCATCTCTGACTGTTACCAGGATGTCCTGCAGCAGCACCCACACATTTCAGGACAATGCACACACAGGTCTTTGTGGATCACCAGCACATTCACACACTGCTGACCAGCACTCAGGTCTGTAAGCTGTGTTTGTTCCCAACCAATGAGCACTTCACAGCTGCAGGGTGCACGCATCCACAGATGTTGATCAGTTCATCAATAGCAGATGCAGATACTTGTGCAGCAAACAGGTGCTTGCACCACAGCAGGACGAAGCCCAAAACAATCCCCATTTAACGAGCGCTGTAATGTGGAAGCTGATGAAAGGGCTTCGTCTGAATGAACGTCAGTCTTCCAGCCTAAAGACATGCATGGTTCTTGCATCGATGCTCATTAGCTCAGTATCAAGCAGTGCTGCAACAGTTTATTCTGCAGGATCGATACTGGTTCTTCATTTGGAGAAAAACCAGCAACACCAGTTTACCAGGAATGTGCAAATATTCAAACATCAGCTGGCAGAGGTGCGTTTGACAACTCGGATGTCTGAGACCAGGCCAGTGCCTGTCGCCATTATAGAAGCGGTGTGACATCACACCCACTCTGTACGCGGCCTCGCCTGCAGCTGTAGTACAGGTTTGATGTTTCACTGAACTTCTACATGTTTCTATGATCGAGTTAAGACGTTAGTCTGGCTGCAGCTGCAGAAACACCACGTCTGCAGCATCACCAGCTCCTGACACAGCAGCAGCTTATTTGCTGTTTATGAGCGTTAGAAAAGATTTGAAAGATCTATTTGTGCTTTTGAGCCATACAAACAAACAATGAGAAGAAACAACTGACCTGGTTTCATTGTTATTACACCAGATCAGCTGGTAACTAAACGAGCCGACCAGTCCCATCTTTCTCTTTTCTTACCCACTCGCTTCTCCTGTTTCTGTCTGGTTCATTATCCTGACCTCCGTCCTCCAACACACACAAACATCTCAACTGTTAGAGCTCCAGCCATGTAGTCATGCAGCAGGGTTTGTAGTCAATGAGCCCGTTGAGTCATACGGATGACCAGCAGGCGTTTTGATTCGTACAGCGCCTGTCTGAGTCTGGCACTTTCCCTCTGCAGGTTTACATGGAGCCAGCATGTCAACAGAGTTTGACCCTGGATTAGTATTGTTATTACTGCTACATTTCTCACGCTCTGATGATAAAACTTCAGTAAAAAACACAAGTTGCACAGTGTTGGAATGTCAGCAGTGCTGGGAAAACTGCAATCATGCTGAAAACCGCCGACACAGAAGGTAACTGCCTTTGTTTTAGCAGACATCATGTCAGCTCAGTTCATGGGCCTCTGCTGCTCTGACAGAAAACACCGCACACATGTAACGGCCCTGAACCCCACGGCTCTGCAAACGTCACAGGCCCGGGTCCCACAGCTTCACAGGACTAAAACTAACACGGCCCGGGGCCAGATTTACAGCTGGGTGGAACAACAAGCTCCATCTGCTCTGTGTCCAAACACCGCTGGGGCAGGAAGAAAGCCTCTGAACCTTCGGAGGAAATAAGTAACAAATACACGGCCATTGTTTGAAATACTCGTCATTCCCTCGCATAGCAAAGATATATCAGATTTGGCGTTTTCAAACAAAGGTTATATGAACAAGATGGGAGAGAAGCCAGAAGTGAATTCCACAACAGCTTTTATCCAGCCATGCAGATTTTATGTCAGCGAGACCAAGAAATTCAAGGTCACTGAATAATACTGCTCTGAGTGCCAGCAGGTAACTGTAACTGCACTGTAACCATGCATTACATGCATGCACCTGCAGACTGATTAATCCCACATGTATGCAGCTGTGCAGAAGATAAAATAGTGCTGCTGTGACACCGTTTATAGTTACAAAGTCATAAACTCCTATCTGTGGGTGAAAACTGCTGGGCGGGCATGTGACCAGCCTCTGAGTGTGTCAGACACACAGATGTACGTGCAGTCCAGCCAAACAGACACGTTCTGCTGATGGCGTCAACAACACTGTTAAAGCTGTGGCCCAACATCATCTCCATCTGCCTCCTGATACGTCCCTGTCCACGCTAAATTTGTCTCTGTAGTCAGACAACTTCCTGTTACCTGGATTATTAGCACACATACACGCTACAACTAAGGGTGCTCCTAGATGTCTGTCCATGTCTACGTCTGCGCTTCTGTCTGCGCTTCTGTCCACATCTGCGCATCTGTCTGCACATCTGTCCACATCTGCGCTTCTGTCTGCGCTTCTGTCCACATCTGCGCATCTGTCTGCGCATCTGTCCACGTCTGCGCTTCTGTCCACGTCTGCGCATCTGTCCACGTCTGCGTTCTGTCCACGTCTGCGCTTCTGTCCACGTCTGCGCTTCTGTCTATGACTGCGCATCTGTCCACGTCTGCGTTCTGTCCACGTCTGCGCATCTGTCTACGTCTGCGCTTCTGTCTGCGCTTCTGTCCACGTCTGCGCATCTGTCCACGTCTGCGTTCTGTCCACGTCTGCGCTTCTGTCCACGTCTGCGCTTCTGTCCACATCTGCGCTTCTGTCTATGACTGCGCATCTGTCTACGTCTGCGCTTCTGTCTATGTCTGCGCATCTGTCCACGTCTGCGCTTCTGTCCACGTCTGCACATCTGTCCACGTCTGCACATCTGTCCACATCTGCGCTTCTGTCTATGACTGCGCATCTGTCTACGTCTGCGCTTCTGTCTACGTCTGCGCTTCTGTCTATGTCTGCGCATCTGTCCACGTCTGCACATCTGTCCACGTCTGCGCTTCTGTCCACATCTGAGCTTCTGTCCACGTCTGCGCTTCTGTCCACATCTGAGCCTCTGTCCACATCTGCGCTTCTGTCTATGACTGCGCATCTGTCCACGTCTGCGCTTCTGTCTATGTCTGCGCATCTGTCCACGTCTGCGCATCTGTCTACGTCTGCGCATCTGTCCCCGTCTGCGCTTCTGTCTATGACTGCGCATCTGTCTACGTCTGCGCTTCTGTCTACGTCTGCGCTTCTGTCTATGTCTGCGCATCTGTCCACGTCTGCGCATCTGTCCACGTCTGCACATCTGTCCACGTCTGCGCTTCTGTCCACATCTGAGCTTCTGTCCACGTCTGCGCTTCTGTCCACATCTGAGCCTCTGTCCACATCTGCGCTTCTGTCTATGACTGCGCATCTGTCCACGTCTGCGCTTCTGTCTACGTCTGCGCTTCTGTCTATGTCTGCGCATCTGTCCACGTCTGCGCATCTGTCTACGTCTGCGCATCTGTCCCCGTCTGCGCTTCTGTCTATGACTGCGCATCTGTCCACGTCTCCGCTTCTGTCTATGTCTGCGCATCTGTCCACGTCTGCGCATCTGTCTACGTCTGCGCATCTGTCCCCGTCTGCGCTTCTGTCTATGACTGCGCATCTGTCTACGTCTGCGCATCTGTCCACGTCTGTGCTTCTGTCCTATGTGCACATGTTTGCGTGTCTGTGCAGCTCGCCACCATCAACACTCCTTGCTGATGGACACTCCCATCAGACTAACCTGACCGGCTTGTCTCCAAGTCAGCAACTCTCTGTTTCAGCTGAGGCTGTTTGTTTTGTGATTACAGGTATTTCTCAGTGCCTGGAGCTGCCGAGCTGTGCCAACCTAATGTGAATTTTAAAAAGCTACAAGGCTGATAAAACACCGAACAAGGCTGCTAATACCATTTCTAACTTCTGGAAAAGGTATTTGGCTCCAAGCTAAATGTGAATGTCACACAAAAGGAACACCAGATTAAAACAACGTGTCGCGAGTGCCGAGGAGATGACTGATGGCTTCTGACTTCAAGCCAGAATCTCAGCTCCAGCTCACACAGACTGAGAGATACAGAGATGCAGATTTGACCCAATCAGTGCTTCAGCTAAACAAACGAGTATGTAAAGAAGCTCCTACTCATCCTGATGGGTCCAGTTTTGTCATGCTAGCAAATTCAGTGACACTGACTAAAGCCTGTGCAGCTGTAGCAGTCTGTGACTGTGAGCAGTGCAAATGCTGTCACCAAAAAGGCCGACACCGCTGCTCACAGCTACGAGAGGAAACCTGAAGACAGGAACACGACACTGAAGTCCAGCCACAACAAGGTGGTGTACAACACTTCTCGATGCAACTTTATAGCTTATGTCCACACATACATATTGACAGAGGCTGTAACAGCAGATGATATTTGATGCATGTGTTTTTATTGGCCTGTTGCAACTGGACTCAACCACTTCAATACACACTGATTGCATGTGAACGCAGAGGTCCAGGATTATCGTGGTCTGTGCCTGCCGCTTCAAGACTCTACACTAACTTTGGGGCTTCACGGTGCAAGATTTGGTTGTAAGTTGACAAAAGGTTTCTTTCTGCTCATATCTGGAGCTAACAAATTATCAGAACTTTGCCAAAAATGAATAAGTAAACACGTTAGAGCCTGAGGCTCTGCACAAACATCACTCGACCTATATTATTAATCCACTGCTGGGGTTTGAAGGCCATAAACTTATTGTTCTAAACAGGAACTCTTGTTGGTGCAAGTGGGAACACGGGAACTCTGAGGACAACAACGGTTTTATTTCAGTTAGTTCACAAAGTGAAAAGAAAGCAGAAAACAAACACTGGCAGTGACTATGAGCCGTTATCTGTAATACAGCCAATTCAGCGTGAAAAACCAACACAGGGCCTACACGAGTCCCCGATGCTCGGCTGGGTCTCACTGACATTTCCTCCGCTGGTATTTGGATGACGGTGCTGAAGAGCTTTGTCTGGTTCAGAGTGCTCACAGCAACCTTGACGAGCACAGCATGCGGTCAGTTGCAGGGTGAGAGGCTGCAGTGTTGTTCATGTATGTTATTGTTTACACTGACAGACCCTCGTGCAAATTAGGCTCCAGCAGAGATCAATGGCATTGATCGCTCAAAGGTCGACCTGAGCCCCTCTTCCCTGACAGACACCGGGGTTAACGGGCAAAGATTAACGGGCTCGACAAATGATGACTCAGCCGAAACGGTTTGTCTCCTAAACACATCTGGGAGGACACGCGCGTGCACGCCAGCACACGGGACGCGGCTCAAACCTGCAGAGCAACAACACAAATCTAGCTAGCCTAGTTTGCCCGGCTAACGCTAACGACCTGCTGCTGCTTGTATTGAAGCACATCCGCTGAAGGAGCCCTGTGTGTTTTCCCTGTTAAAGGACGACGGCCATGTTTAAATAAGATTTCTAAAATGAAGTAACCGGTTGTGTAGTTAGCCAGTGTGCTAACTAGCTGCTAGTACAGGTTTAACGTGAAGCTAACTCACCTCATACTGGATGTACTGCTTCCTCCACTCCGGGGTGATGTGCGCTGACAGATGCTCTGTGAATTTCATGTCGGCCGCGGAGTCAGTCTTCCTCTCCTACCGTTACTGTAGCCGGGAGGCAGCGGGAGGCTTTCGCTGCTTATACAGCGACTCTCATCCAAAGATTATGCTCAGAGGTGCCCTTTTGTCTTTACGGGTAACCTAGCTAACTACCGGCACAGCATTTCTGCGGTCTCAAACACACTCGACGAAGAGTTTGCGGAGCGGCATCTCAGCTAAAGATAAAAACCGTAATTCTGTTTTTATCGCTGTTTCTGGAGGACAGGCCAACAGTGTCGGCGTTAGCTGGGTCTTCCTATGTGTTTTTCCTCTCCTGCTCTCTCGCTGTCGTTCATCCTCTACCTCTCTCCACCTCCCGTCTCCCGCTGCGTTCGCGTGCAGTGGGAAATATAATAACGGGCCGAAGATCGGCGAAGGTAAAGTAGTGGTGGGTGTAACGAGGTGTGGCTTTCTGCGTGAGATGTCACCAGATGTGGGGAGTAAACTGGTCGTTGTCAAGCTTAATGGTGAGGTAATGAGCTGGCTTAGAGAGGACTCGGCGTCATAATGTCGTCACATTTAAATTTATCAAACGAGGCCAACGCAGGAATGCCATAAATGTCACATTTTTAATGGCAGGCTTCCAGTTGTAGTCATAGCTGAAGTCGTCCCTGCTCTTTGATACCAGTAATGATTTTCTTATAGTGTCAATCACTATTTTTATTCTTCCTGAAAACAGCGTTACGTTTACTCTGGAAACGAAGGTGCCCATTAGAGTTAAAGAGGAGACTCCAGGGTGTGCTTGTTATGCATTTGTAATAGACACGTAGGAAGCCAGTGTGCATGTAGCATCCTGTTTCACAGGATGATCACACTACTTTCACAACTTGAGGATTCCTAATGGCAATGGTGATGGTGATGATGTCACCAATGGGTGACATCATCACCATCACCAATAGGTGACATCATCATCATGTCTATGTTTCATATATAATCCACATTTTGTTTTGATTAAAATGTCCTACAAGCCCTCATCTGTGTATCTTAAAGCTAAAAGCACAAGTTATTTTACTGTCAGTGAGACTTTACCAGCATAAATAAAGGATAGTCACTTTGGCAAAAGCTGATTGCAGCTTCTACTTTGTGAATGTTCTTTCTGGCTTAAAAGGACTTGACATCATGCGTGAGAGATATGTTCGACCTATTATTGACAGAGACAACAAATGATTTATAACAGTTTAAATTCCTGCCATCTGAAAAAGCTTTTGATTCTGTTAGATGGGAGTTTTTATATCGGGTTTTAATAACCAGGTTATTAGTTGTTTGAGGTGCTTATATAATTATCCTTCTGCCAGGATAAAGGTTAATGGGGACGTCTCAGATTTAGTTCTTCTTAAAAGAGGATGTAGACGGGGCTGTCCTCTTAGCCCTGCTCTATTTGCACTGTTTATTGAACCATTGCTATTCGACAATGCGAGGAAGTTACAGGAGTTACCATTAACGGCAAAGAGTCTAAGGTTTGTCTGTATGCAGATGATGTCCTGGTGAACCTGACATTAGCCTACCAATATTACTATCTTTGCTCAATGCGTATGGCTCATACTCTGATTACAAGTTAAATCTTCATAAAACTCAAATTCTTACCTTTAAATATAATCCAGATAAATATATTCTAAAACTCCTCGAAGAATAATTGGAATAAAAACTAAATATTTCGGGGTTCAATTTCCCAAAGAATCAGCCGATATTTGCAAATGTAACGACACCCCTCTAACAGCAAACATTAAAGCAGATTTGGATAGATGGTCTCTACTGATAATAAATATGCATAACAGGATCGAATGAATAAAAATGACGGTATTACCTAAACTGCTTTATTTATTCCTGGCATTGCCTGTCGAGGTGTCCATTTATCGAATGGAAAAGAATGTTCTCAAATTTTATTTGGGGAAAACACAGACCTAGAATAAAGTATACCACCTTGCAATTATCTAGAAATAAAGGAGGCATGGCTCGTCCATGTCTAGAAAATGATTATAAGGCTGCACAGTCAGAGTCCTGACTGCATGGTGCGACTCAACATGTGACGCCAAATGGAAAGAAACGGACCAGGCGGAAGTTCATGTTCCCCTTTCGGCTATTCTTGGAGATAAATCATTGTTACAGTCATTTTTAAATAAGTATCCTACTGCATGAATGCACCAGTAAGTATCTGGTTTAGGGAATTTAAAGATAAAACATTTGAAAGAGAGAATACTACGGTGACAGCATATAATACAGCCCTGCAAATATTGACAGTAGGTTTAGAAACTGGTGCGACCTGGGTGTCACTGCATGCTGGAAAATATCATCTGAAAAAGGTTTAGATACCTTTCAACAAATGTCAGTTAGTTACAACTTGGAGAGAGGTGATTTTTTTTAGATATCTCCAATTAAGATCTTATTTTAATAACAATATCGTGTCTAAAGAGAGAAAATCTCTAGTTCAAATCTTTATAAACATATCTAAAGGGAAAGTGCTAAAAACCCAAATGTTTATGATACACTCAACACTACAAACTGAGAGGAAATTGTCTCCTGCCTATATTAAATGTAGGTGGGAGGAAGAGGCTGGATAGAGCCATCTGAAGAAGATTGGTCTAATATCTGTAAAACTACAGCCACTGCTATGAAATCAGGCTGGCTTGATTTAAAAGCCATGTTGACATCAGAACTTTATTCATCCAGTTTTCTCCAGAAAGTAAATATTTCTAACATGATGCTGTTTGCCTGGAAGTTCAGTTAAACTGTGTTTATTACAGTCGTTGATTTCAGTGAGCTGTATATTCCAATGACACTTGAATGCCACATATATGACGTTGCCACCTTTGGAACCGAGTGACGTTTTTTTGTTTTCCGTATTATTATTTATTTATTTATTATTTATGACCAGCGGGACGTTTGCGCATGCGCTCTCCGTGTTAGCGCCTGACTCGATCAGATGCGGATTTATTTTGAAATCGTATTTTTAAGTATTAAAAACAAATATGAGAACACAACATGTGGAACTGCGGCCATGTAGTTAAATGAGATGATTGCATGTGTTTAATCAGCCAGTAATAGTGATACTTGTTCCACACTCTCAGGCAGGAGATCCACGCTTCATATTCGAGTGTTTGTCTGCAGTCAGACTCTGAGTCGGTGCGCTGCTGTGAAACACTCCGCTGGGTTAGACGCGCGAGGGGAAGTGGTCGCGAGCGTGGGGCCGTGTCAGTAACCACGCGGATGCCCGGAGTCTTTGACTCAACAGTGTGTGGAGGAGCCGCGCTCTGTGGAAAGCAGTGTGGCTAATCAGGCTCTGGGTATGATTCAACAAAGTGATTCTCCACGCTGAGCAGCGTTATCGTGCAAGTGGAGAGAAAGACATCAGCGCCATCTGGTGTTTGAACGACGTTTCGCATGTTAGGGTTGAAGCGTTTAAACGGTTTAACTTCATGGTCATTGGTTAAATGACCGAGCTGTGACAAAATCACAGAAACAGCGCAGTGTGCAGACAGGAAAACACAACACGTGCACAACAGAAGGAGCTTCTTCAGCTCAGAGCAACAGAGTCCCACATTTGAAGCCCCCAAGAGGGGCGTGGGCCCCCTATTGATCCTCTGCCTAATCGAGCCAGGGTGTGAAAACAGGTGTGGGTCACAATCAGCCAGTCTCAGGTGAGCCCACGCCTCATGTAAGTGGGATCTGCGATTGCATTTTAAATATATAATATTGTGCAGTGGCTGCAGTGATCATGTGTATCCTAGCTGTGAAGGATTAACATGACGCCTCGTCTGTGTAAAGACAGATTACATAATCTGTGCGTTTGTGTCAGCGTGGATGGAGCAGAGTGGGTGAAACACAGGATTATTCTGGAACGAGCGTTTCTGAGATGCTGGCGATAGCTGACAGTAAAGTGGAAACATCCAGAGCAGCAGGGTCACTAAATGTAGCTCAGTCCTTGCTGAGGATTAACAGGCAGCAGGTCAGATTAGACGGGCTTGTAAACCAGGACGTTCAGATGTAAACAAGCTAAAACAGAATAATAGAAAGAGTCGGCCACGCTGGAACCTCCCTCAGGCTTCTGCTCCCACCAGCTTCCTTCAGATCAAGTTAAAGTGACTGCAGCGTTTAACGAAATGTCATCTGAGCCCGAACACACGAAATCCTCAAACACCATAACGTCTGTGGTTATATCGCTGTGAGCGAGTGAGGCTACGCTGCTCTGTGGCTTCCTCGTTGTACAGTAGCGTACTCTCTCTGACTCACAAACATCACGTTCATCAGTTAGTGAATGTGTTTGGATCTACTTATGGGTGAGAATGAGTCATTAATTAGATTAAGAATCTGAGTCATAATCCACTAACACATAATAGAAAGTAGAACATTATCATCATTATTATTGTGTTCCCCAGCAGAGCCTCACTCGGGCTTACTTTAGGTTTTCACTGTAAAAAGCTTTTCAGCTGCTAAAGATTGATGGAGGCTTTGGTTCTTCACGGTGTGCAGGTCCGTGTCAGGCAGAGGAAAGAATTACCACTTTGTATTTGGATCCAGATATTTTATTATCACACAGACGTCTACATTTACTGTTATTACACGTACAGCGAGGGTGTTCCTGCAGTGACACAGTAAACTCCTGGTCAGTCATCGTCCTGCTCTGTGCACACATGCACACATAAATAAGTGCACAGCAGCTTTTACTGTGATCCGGCTGCGGTGCAGCAGCGGAGGCTCCTCTCTTGGCATTCACCGCGTGCCTTAATTGACTGATTTTAAATCAAGGTCCACTGTGAACACTGAGGGGGGAAGCCAGGCGTCACAGACTGATGCTGGTGATGAGCTTTAGGTTCAACTTTCTGTTCAGGTCCATCCTCTCACACGTGCAGGTAACATGCATGTCTACAGGTCTGGAGTCCTCACACAGCTGCTCCTGTGAGACTCACTTTGTTACCTGTAGTGCTTATTTCCCTGCTCACCTTCTTCCTTTCTGTGTGTCCTTCACAGCAGCTGTGAGCTGGTAACACCTGCCTGCCCAACAAACGCAGTGAACAGCAAAAAAGAGCTTTTTCCTGTCAAGGACACATGAAGCAGGCAGCCATTACACAGCAGAGCTGCAGGCTGGAGATCTGAGCTCATCAGAATGTAAACAGACGGAGGAGTGAAGATGCTGCGAACCAGAAATCTGTTGTTGTTTGTCTTTTGTGCTGAACTGTCGTTAGTCCTTATTAAATATGCAGTAATATATAAAATATAATATCAGTAACGCTATAGTCTGTTCACAGTGATGTTACACAAATGTGATTACACAGCAGTGCACTGATGGCGCACGCATCCATATAAACAGCGCTACACTGTCGTAAAGGTCCAAAGAACACACACAGCATCATGAAGCGCGCAGTGACAGCAGCTGCACACAAAATGTCCCTCTCGTTACATAAGAGCGCGTTTAGATCAGGATTACAGCCGCCGACGTTCAGTGGAGCAGATTATCGCAGCGTGCAGGCCGGACGGTGCAGCGGCAGCCTGCGCGCTCCAACAAGGCCCACAGCCCCGCAACCCGCCAGACAATAAGAGCTCAAACGTGCGCTGACGGAGAAAGCAGCTCAGATACACCAACACACCTCTCAGGGATCAATAGGCATCATCTGCGCTTCCACTCACAACAAACACATCAGAAGCCGCGTCGCTTATAATAGCAGGACGGAAGTGGCTAAATGTGCAGAGCGTCGATATCTGCAGTGAAACGCGGAGCCGCGCGTCTCCGTGTCGCATTATCTTCTTCAGAATCCATCCTGGAGCCCTCACATCCTCCCTCTGCGCTCCTCTCCACAGAGAGCAGCACGAAGAGTAAAGCAGAGGTGAAGCTGCTCCCCGCAGCCGTCTGTCCTCCCGGAGACGTGAGACGGTCTCGTTAATTGGTTTGAACGACACGGATTTGTTAAAGGAAATCAAAGTGTTTGGACTCATCCTCCTGGACGGGCGCGGATTACGCAAAGGACAAGGCAGGGCGGGGTGACGTCACCACACAGACAGATGCACTCCTCTCTCACACGCGCGCGCACGCACACGCGCGCACACAGCTGATGCTGCCTCATTATTTGGTTTAAACTCTGATTTAAACGATAAGAATAAATGTGTTGGTTTGCTTTACAAACATGAATGAATTTGGGAGATTCAGGACTCCTCCAGCTCTCAGCCACAGCCTGGATTCTGCATGAAAGACATAAACACTGTTACACAGAACACGAGGAACATGTTGTAAGTCAAAGACCTAAAACCAGTCTGACTTTTCTATGTTTTAACTTATTGGAAGAAACAATCAAACAAATCAAATATGACAGTTTCACTGCAGGCAGGCTTTTCTCCACAGGCTGTTATTAACCACAAGTGAACCAAATCCTCTCTCAGCTAATTACACAAAGAACACAAAGCCAGGCGGCGTCCACGTCACTCACAGCTGCTAAGACTGGACAACTTTACATGATGGTGGGTCGATCTCTGTGGGAACACCAGCTGAGCCACAACAATCACCTCTTAACACTCTGACTTGATTGTATTTGTCTTGATTTGTAACAGTGTGTGTACATGCACACTGATGTCTGACGAATCACTGAAGGAGTTTTTTTAATTAAAAATCAAACTGATGACGTAACCAGGGTCATTTTGGCTGGCTGGTTGATCCAGTGAGTTTCAGAGAGGAGGTCCAGTAAAAACACCACAGGCTGCACGTCACAATATCTCTGCCTCTGCTGCACTCATGTCGTATTTCTTCGAGGGAGAGCATTAAAAATACTGCTTTAGTTCAGCATCATATTCTGTTATAGTGCTTTGATTCTAACTGTGATGTGCTCTGAGGCTTGTTCTGTTGGTGGGACACGTCCATGTGCAGTACTTATATTTCAACTGAATCTCAAACACGTCAATCAAGTATTGGCTCCTTACACTGATGCTGTCATCACACCTTTTACAGTTCAGTTTATCTCAAGGTGCTTTATACTGTCAGGTCGACCCTACAATGATAGATACAGAGAAAACCCAACAATCATATGACCCCCTATGAGCAGCACTTTGGCGACAGTGGGAAGGAAAAACTCCCTTTTAACAGGAAGAAACCTCCAGCAGAACCAGGCTCAGGGAGGGGCGGGGCCATCTGCTGTGATTGGTTGGTGAGAGAAGGAAGACAGGATAAAGACATGCTGTGGAAGAGAGACAGAGATTAATAACAGATATGATTCAATGCAGAGAGGTCTGTTAATACATAGTGAGTGAAGAAGAAACACTCAGTGCATCATGGGAATCAGCAGCCTACGTCTATTGCAGCATAACTAAGAGAGGATTCAGGGCCACCTGGTCCAGCCCTAACTATATGCTTTAGCAAAACAATCTACACTTAATATAACAAGTTTAATATAAACATATGACACTGAAGGTCAGTAACCTTTTGGGACACCATGTTCCTCCAGAACAGCTTCAGCAGATGCTCCAGGTGTGCTCCAGGTGTTGTGTTGCTCATTTGGTGGTTTGTTTAAAAGAAGTAACATATCGATCTTCCAGACGTGTTCAACAATCAATCCTGAATCTTTTCTGTTTTATCTTCTAAGCTTTGAAGGACAGGAAGACGTTTCGTCTTAGATTATAAAGCTCAATAATATTTTTGTCAAGAACAGAAGGATGTTGGACTCTTTGACCTGACAAACTGTGACTCGTCACTGACTGTGTAATGATTTCCTTTCATCCTCAAAGGAGATTTGCCAGATCTTGTGAATGAAAATGATTTCCTGTAGGAGGACATTGTGGCAGAAATTGCTTTGGGAACGGAGCTATTCAGACCTCGCAAGTTGGAAGCAATCTCTGAGAGCTGTGATGCTTCAAGAACTGAGTGAACTGCTGCAGGACTGGGAGTCGGTCCAGCACTGATGTGATGGCAGTGATGGAGTACCACAGCGATCAAACTGAGGTTATTGTACTCGGCCCTGAAAAGCTTATAAATATGGTATCTAACCAGATTCTTACTCTGGATGGCATTACCTTGGCCTCCAGTAACACTGTGAGGAACCTTGGAGTCATTTTTGACCAGGACATGTCCTTCAACGCACATATTAAACAAATATGTGAGACTGCGTTCTTCCATTTGTGCAACATCTCTAAAGTTGGATGGTGTTAACGTTCTGGTCAAACTGAAGCTTGTTTTACGTCACAATCCCAAAACGGCATCGATGACAGCTTTGAGTGTCAGCAGCAGCTTCCTGGAAAGTTCAATGTGCCATCTCTGACGTGTTACATCAGAGCACATTCATCAGATGGAGCGCTGATGTTGGCTGTACGCAGTTCTCTGTCTCTCATCTTCATGTTTCATCATTACAACAAGTGTAAAATCAAATCAGTTTATTTATGTAGCACTTTTCACAGGATAAAAACCACAAAGTGCTTCACAGTAATATAAACAGAAATACATAAAATACATTAATAATAAAACAGCACAAATCTAATTAAAAGCCAATCTACATAAATGACTCTTAAGCTGCTTTTTAAAAGAACAAATACAATCAAGGCAACGTAATGATGGAGGGAGAGCATTCAACCACCTGGGGGCGCCGCTCTAAAAGATCTATCACCTCTGGTTTAAAATATGTGCGTGGGACTACCAGCAGCCTTTGATTAGATGATCTCAGGCTGCGAGAGGAAGTGTGGGGTTCTACAAGATCAGAAATGTAAGCAGAACATCACAAGTCAAAGCTTTAAAAGTCAGTACCAAGATTTTAAAATGAATTCTGAAGCAGGTGTAGCGGCTGCATGAATGCATGAAACACAGACTGGTGTCATGTCTGCTGGGAGAAACATGTTTAATGTTGTATCTTCATCTCAAGCACATGTCCTAAACCTGACAGTTCATATATTTAACCAAAGACCAGGTGAGGAAGCTGGTTTCCTCTTCAAACACGTGTTGTACGTGTAAGAGCGGCGTGTCAGGTGGTGGGATCGTGTAGTTGGACGTCTGGATCACCGGTGGTGTTTTTTTAACAGGTCAAATGAATGGATCATGCTGGCTACCCCATCAGTGGATAAACATACCCAAACAGTCAGGACAGTCTCTGACTGACTTCAGAGGCTTTTCCAACCCTTGGATCAAACAACAGTCATCTCAGGCTCGTGTTGGTACAGAAGCCCTGCTCTTAAACTCAGATGGTGGTGCTGAAGCAGCTTGTTTTACACAGACGAGGCTCATGATTACTTAGAGCTGAGAATCATCATAGTTAATCTAGTCAAAGAATAAAGTATGGACCCTCACAGGCTTTTTCACGTTCCCCTGATGTGAGAAATAGCAGCGTTTCACACTGATGTATTTACTCTACACAGACGTTTGTCACATCACAAAGCCAGACGACCTTTTTGTCTTTGGTTAATTAGAAAAAAGCAACGCTAACATGATGTGCGTGGATCCGTGTCCTGCTTCAGAAATGTGAGTAGCAGTGTCACAAAAACAAACCCTCCCCTCCTAAATATCTCATTTATTACCCAAAGTTTCACAAAACTTCTGCTTGGACATTATTGCATATTTGTATAAAATAACTCTGTTGCATCAAACTCAGAGATATGATCTTTTTATCACTTATCTAAAATACTGACACAGAGTCCCTTCTCAGTTTAATGATCTTCATTGTTGCCTGGCTGGTTGGTAATGCAGCGTTCAGCCTTTAAAACAAATCTACATGAAGCTGGTAGTTTGCTCGTATCCATGTTGGTGCATCAGTAACTACAGCAGAGGCTGTCGCTTCTCACCCAGGGCCAACATGACGAGCAGACAGAGCATGTAAACAGACAGCAGGTGGCAGTCTTTCACTGGAGACCAACCTATGATCACCAAGGGCTGATAAAAATCTGTCTTTTCACATAATAATAATCCCATACATAGCTTATTGTCTCCACATCAGTAGCATCATCGTCAGTGCTTCACCTTGATGGAGGCGTCCTCGGCTACCGTTCACCTGTCCCTCCAACCTTCCTCCAGGTAATCTGATGTCTAATTGGCTGACTGGAGCAGATTAAGCTAAAACCAGGAATAGGACTGTACACACACACACACACACACACACACACACACACACACACACACACACACACACACACACACGTCTGCACGTAGCTTTCCGTTAGACAGTAAGCTCAGTGTAGCATTACAAACATAAAGCCATCAAGAAGGAAACGCTCTCCTCTCATCTTCCTCACGTTATTAATTCAGTTCAGGGGCGCGTGTGAAAGGGCGCGTGTGAAAGGGCGCGCCTCAGCCGGCTCCATAGCTAAACTCAAACGTTACAAGTTCTTGGAAAAAGTCACACTGTGGTGGAAATATTTCTGTGGAGATGAAATGAGTCACGTGGAGAAACAAATCTGTTCCTGATGTCTGGCAAACAAGCGCGTCCAACAAAGAAACGTCCCGTCCTCAGTGTCTTCATTAGGACACTTTTGTTATTGACACCCATGCTTGATTCTTTGGGGCAAAGGTGCGGGACGGACTTGAAGACCTTGTTCGTACCAGTTTGGACACACCTGCGGCGCCGGTTTAGCGCAGCTGGATGAGCAGCAGTCCCTGTGTCCCTCTCTCACTTTCCTGTCAGTTTTCACTGCATCTGTCTAATAAAGACAAAAATACATTTAAGAAAAGAACAGAAAGTTTGGATACACCTTCTCATTTGATGGTTTTTCATATTTACATCGTAGAAGACATCACAATGTGGAGTTAAACAAAAAAGTCTGAAAACATGTTTTATATGTGAGATTCTTCAAAGCTTTGCTCTCCCAGTCTCACCTTGTCCCAGCACAGAAACAGAGACACGTGGGAAAAGTGACATCTCATTACATGAGTTTGTGTGAGGCTAGTCCAACAGTGATGCAGTCTAATGGTGTGGAGATCTTCCAGTCAGTGGTGACAGGCCCAGCTCTGACAGCACAGTGTGACAGCACCGTGTAGCATATGGAGCCCTTTAGAGATCAATGCATGTAAACTGTAAGGCGACCCCCGTATCTGTAGTCATTCTAAATATTTCTGTTTAACAAGCAAACACTTGATTAGAAAACTAAGTGATGCAAGTGCAGACTTAGCTAGCGGCCTGTGAAAGTCACAGTTCAGTCAGGCAGCTCAGACATTTGGCACTCAGGACTTTGGCTTTACAGCTTTGGGTGATGGGAACAAACCACAGTGCAGTCCTCCATCCAACCTAACCCAGCTCTCATCATAGCACAACATGTGGAAGAGGGAGGCCACTCAGACAGGAGAGAAATGCCATCAGCATAGATGACTTTGTGGTGTTACTTTTGTAATGTTCACACAAATACAAATAAGCAAACGGTGCATTTTGTAGCAGCCTTGAAATATATAAATATATATAAATAAATATAAATAAATATAAATATATATAAATATAAATAAATATAAATATAAATATAAATATAAATATATATATAAATATAAATACATATAAATATATATAAATATATATAAATAAAAATATAAATATATATACAGTTTATATTACTGGGAAAGGGGATTTCTGTTTAAATCCAGCTCCAGCAGGCTTTGGCAGCACGGCCGGTGATGTGTGCGTGCGTGCGTTTATGTGACCATTGACTGAGCATGTGCGAGGCAGCAGAGAGATCATCGCTGCCACGACTCTGGGCTGTCCTGTAAATCTTCTACTTGCTGGGATATTCGTTGTAGTTCAGGCATGGAAGAGCGGAAACCTCTGGGTTCAGGCGCAGTCCGTGGAGCGGAGCGACTTTGGAGACTTTACACATGCTCCTCATCAGCGGCGGGCGGGGAGACTTTAAAGTTGGACCCTTTTCATTTACAGTAGTGACGCAGGTGAAATGCTATTCTGTAGTGAACTCTTGATATTTTTGGAACATCTCGAGTGGTCTCACAACAGATAAGAAGAGGACAAACTCACTCCGGGACACTGTGACCATTCCCACTGTAACAAATGGCAGATGGATATGAGCAGGCCAGCTCATCAGAATTTATTAAGGGTAAGTTTAACATCAGTGCTGGGATGTAATACTGCATAATGGTTTTCTATAAGAAACTACAGCCTGCAATATTTCCATGTGTGTGACTGAGAGCGCGCGTGGACATAAATACACAGCACTGACCTGCTCGTTCATTTTGGCTCATTTGTTCTTTCAAACAAAGCTAAACCAGTATGATTCAGTGTGAGCTACACTGACCACGATGGTCTCCATCATGGGGACACTAACCAAATAAGAGACGAGGACATTTCTGATTATTTTGGAGCTTCTTCATCAGCACTGTGCATTGTTGTGGAGAACAATAACTCTTGACAGGACTGTGGGGGCAGCTGGTCGGCCTTTGGCCTGGAGGATGCTGGATCGTTTTCAGCTGTGTCTGCTATAATTAACATGATATAAACTGTAACAGCTGTGCATTAAGACGGTAAAAAGAATCCTGGTAAAGTGAGTCCATGCAGGTGCAGGTCAGCTTCACAGCCTTTACACAGCAGCTCGTTTCCAGGAATAAGTTTTTCTCTTTTCAGCTATCACTGCAGAACTTTCCAGTTTTACTGAAGCTGCTTCACTCATGAGTACATGTAAAACTACATGTAGCTGAAAGGTTCAAACTTACAGGCTAACAGTTGGCAGGTTGTAGCCCAGTGTCCCACAACTCATTCACTCATAGAGTCAAATAATACAGTTTAGTTAAAGCAAAGAATTACAAAGTTTATTACGTTTATGAAGCCACGACCCATCGTTCTCTAATCTGGTAAAAAGAAGCATTTCAGTAGTGCGAGGATTAAGTTTGGCTAAATCAGGTTAAGTAACCAGCACCAGTGTGTCATGTAAGGACGGAGATTTGGGTCCTGCCTTGGTTTCAGCAGCAGTTAATGAGGGGAACTGATCCTGTGCTGTAACCGAGACACCAAAAATACCTGGATACAGTCAGCAGCTCGGTGTGATCGGGACAAGAGAGCGTTATCGCCCTGTATCTGAAGCCAGGACTGTCTGTGAGGCTGAATGTAACCTGTGTGTGTGTGTGTGTGTGTGTGTGTGTGTGCACCACAGACCGCCTGTACTTTGCCACTCTGCGGGTCAAACCTAAGAATACAGCCAACACACACTTCTTCAGCACGGATGAGGAGCTCATATATGAAAGGTAAGCTGTGATCTAGTCTGATCCCCAATTCTGACGTACCGCCGTCTGACATCCATTTAAAGTGAGTCCGGATGTTATCATTCACATGCTGATATTATAGTTGGTGTTGTTCTTGGTTTAGCTGAATGTTCATTTAACAAAATACTTTCTGTACCATGTAAAAGTAAACTCATGACTTTCTATAACAGCAACAAGCATAAAACATTCAAAGTGACTCAAACTCTGATGGCTTCATGTCATCTGTCCAGTAGATCTGCAGAGATCTGCAGAGATCTGGTCTCTGTGGCTGAGAGGCTACAAGTGCCTGAAGGAGATCTCCAGCTTCTTCAGTGCTTCGGGGTGTCTCGTACTGTTGTGCAGTAAAACGTGTAGTGTGTGAAGCTTCCTCATGATTCTGCTAACCAGCTGTAGCTGATTATGTCAGCCGAGCTGGTCTGAGAGACACGTGGAGCTGAAGGTTCAGTGAATCCTGCAGATTCACTCAACAAACACACGAATGGCTGAAAAGTGAGAAACGCTGCGATGTCATTGCCACTGAAAGTCTCCATGGTAACAGTCTGCTCCTGCTCACTGCCAGCACACGCTCCTACAAATCATTTCTTTCTGATGCCTCTTTTGTAACAGATGAACTTTGTTTGTTTTTGTTGTTTCGTGTCCTTTAGAAATTCCTTTGACCTCATTAATATCCCACCTGTTCATTTCAGAGAGACACGCCTTTTGACAGTCATGGTCCTGTCCTTCCTTGACTTCTCATCACTGGTCTCTGATTACCATTATACTGTTAGAGGAAGTCCACTGCTCCACCCGGAGGGATGGTGTCCTGGTTCAAACTGTGGTCTTTCTAGTTGGAGTTCACACGTTTTCCCTGGTTCACAGTCCAAAGACATGCATGTTCATTCACGTTAGCTTAACTGGTGATTTAGTTTAGTCCAGTTTTATTTGTATAACATCAGTTACATCCAGGCCCTTTGTAGGTAAACAACCTACAATATTAGAGAGAAAACTCTAATTGGACGATTCCCAACGAGCAGGGCCGGGAGCAGTGGGACGGTAAAACTTCTAATAGGTGGGGAGACCCTGAAAGAACTTCCTTACAGTGCCGCCATGCCGCCTGGATGTGAGCAGGAAGCTGCTTCCTGTCAGGACAGCTGCTCTGGCCACCACGAAGACTATCAGAACCTGGCCTGATGAAGCCTTACAGCAGCTGCAGGACTGTCTCCACACCACCAGGACATTCCTGAACATCCAGACCTGGAGGTGTACTGTGTCACCTGGTCTATCCCAACCACAAGCCCTGGATGACCGGGGACGTCCACCGGCTGCCTTCAGAGCGAGTGACGGTGCAACGAGGCATCTGAAAGGCCAAATCACAGTACAGGTGGAAGATCACCTGGACAGCAACAACAGCAGGCAGGTGTGTCAGGAGGGCAGCACATCACCGAGTACAGGAGCAGTCACAGAGCTGATGCTTCACTAGCAGAGCAGTTGAATCACTCCTTGTTTTGAAGTGCAGTCACCAGAGGCACGTATCAATAAGTCCATCCTCACTGTGGAGGAGTGTGACATGAGACACGCCGTCAACCCTCCAACAGGAACAGCTCATACGTCAGTGAAGACATGAAGTCCACATACTTGTGGAGAATTTCATCCAACCCTGTGTTGTCATGTTGATACATTTGCACTGTTTCTCCCATGAAAATGTCTGTTGATGTATCACCAGTGTGACTGATGTCATAAACCAATCATCTGGTCCTGGCCTACTCTGTGGTCATAACCCCTGACTGAGCACGCACGAGTTATGGTTCCTTAAATGATCTGCATTTATTTTAGGATATAAAATAGTTTTAATTATACAGCCTTTATACACCGATGAGAGACAGATCAGAGGTGAAACAGCCTTGGAAAAATGTTCCATCTATGCGTTTATATGTGCCCTGCAAATTGCACCTTCATACTGTGGATGTTCTGCTGTGGAGCTGCAGGCCACCACAGTACACAGGGCTGGGTGGAAACTGGTTTCCAGCATTTCCTGACCTCTCAGGACTTTTTAGGAACTCTAAGGCTACGTTCACTCTGCAGGTCTTGATGCTCAATTCAGATTTTTTTGATCAAATCTGATTTTTTTGTCTGCTCGTTCACACTACAAATAAAATGTGACAGCAAACGCGCTCTAGTGTGAACGCTCAAAGCGGCCGCATGCGCAAAAGAAGACGTCACACACAACGCGCTCTGTTTAGACCCAGAGCAACAGTATTGTTTGACTGATGGTCTTAATATAAAGACTTCAGACTTCACGTTTCCCAATTTTTGCTTTAAGTTATTTTGTTATTTCCATAATAATGTAAATAACCTAATAATAATCCTTATTGCTGTTTTAGAGGAGCGCTGCTTCAAAGGATAGTTGCAGATTTCTGTCAGAATCTGCAGATTATACAGTACAAATAAAATGTTCACGTTTCTCCAACGTTGTCTTCCCAACAGTTTCACTGGATGGAAGCGTTCACGATGTCTTCTCCGGCGCTGATAATTGGCGTCCGTCTTGTGTCAGTGACGTAAAAGACGGATTTAATGTGACATGACCATCAAACAGCAGCTTTCTAAAACATCAGATATGTATCAGATTCAGCACCACATACGAAAGTGACCCAGATCGGATTTGAAAATATCAGATTTGTGCCGTTCACACTGTCACACCATGATCGGATAGATGGTGACAGAGGGTCAGAAAATCTGATTTGATGCGCTTTCGCTTGCAGTGTGAACGTAGCCTGAGTTCCTGATGCTCAACTCTGAGCATCAGTATCATGGGATATATCACAGTTTCAGTGTGTCTGTCACAGAGCGGGTGTTTGAGCTGTGATTAACCGGGGAGGTGGTCTGTGAGTAAACCTGAGATGGCTTTTGTCACAGTGGAGTGAGCCGTGTGGAGGAAATAAAGGAGGATCCAATTGCAGGCAGTCGTGAAGGTGGTTTATTGAACACAGAGCACAGGGAAAAAATGGCAAACGAAGATTAAACTAAACTATACTGGGAATAACTAAACTAGTAAACACAAAGCAGAACACGAGCATGAAGGAGGGTGGGCAGAACACACGGGTGAAACATGGCAGATACACAGACGGACCGGCAACGACAGAAGACACAACTTAAATACACTCAGAGAAACATTTTATTATAACCAGATGAACAATGTCACCGACTTCACCTGTCAGTGGGTTTAGTTTTGTGGCTGATTTGTGTTGTTGTTGTAATTGTTGAAAGCTCCTCCATCTCTCGCTGTGTGTTGCAGTTTTTATGCAGACTTTGGGCCCCTCAACCTGGCCATGCTGTACAGATACTGCTGGAAACTCAACAGGAAGCTGAAGGTAATGCAGATGAAGGTCTTCAGACTCAGGGCTTTGTTTGCTGTATAGACATCATTTAGAAAACGTGTTACGCTCTTATTTTGAAAGGTCTTTGCTCTGATGGTGTGTGCACTCCTCTGACAGTAGACTCTTAATTTGAAAGGTCTTTGCTCTGATGTTGTGTGTGCACTCCTCTGACAGTAGACTCTTATTTTGAAAGGTCTTTGCTCTGATGGTGTGTGTGCACTCCTCTGACAGTAGACTCTTATTTTGAAAGGCCTTTGCTCTGATGGTGTGTGTGCACTCCTCTGACAGTAGACGCTTATTTTGAAAGGTCTTTGCTGTGATGGTGTGTGTGCACTCCTCTGACAGTAGACTCTTAATTTGAAAGGTCTTTGCTCTCATGTTGTGTGTGCACTCCTCTGACAGTAGACTCTTATTTTGAAAGGTCTTTGCTCTGATGGTGTGTGTGCACTCCTCTGACAGTAGACTCTTATTTTGAAAGGTCCTTGCTCTGATGGTGTGTGTGCACTCCTCTGACAGTAGACTCTTATTTTGAAAGGTCTTTGCTCTGATGGTGTGTGTGCACTCCTCTGACAGTAGACTCTTACTTTGAAAGGTCTTTGCTCTGATGGTGTGTGTGCACTCCTCTGACAGTAGACTCTTATTTTGAAAGGTCTTTGCTCTGATGGTGTGTGTGCACTCCTCTGACAGTAGACGCTTATTTTAAATGTATTAATGCACATGTGCTGTTTCACTGAATATTGATTATCATTATTGGTTTATAGTCTTTCACAATGTCTAGAAAGAGACTGGTTCACTACACCAGCTACGACCAGAAGAAGAGAGCCAATGCTGCTGTTCTCATTGGTGCCTATGCTGTAAATATCCTTTCATTTGTCCATCACACCATCTGATTGCCCGTCTGTCTGTCCATTATTAGTGATGTAGTTTAACTCTGCCCTGTAGGTGATGTATTTGAAGAGAAGCCCAGAAGATGCCTACAGGACTCTGATAGCAGGAAACAACACAGGCTACATGCCGTTTAGGTACAGGCTGCTGCTTTCTACGAGACAGCACTGCATGCTGGGCTGTTGTCATTACATTTACTGAGACACTATCCTTCTGTCTGTTACATCCAGCTTAGCTTAGCTTAGCATAAAGACTGCAAGCAGGGGTAACAAGAAGAAACTCCACCTAGCTGGAAATTATTTGGCGACCATGAAGGTTCCAGGAGGTCAGGAAACCTCATCAAACCCACACTTTTAAGTTTGGGATGGGAACATTTTCCTGTATTATTGTAGGGTTTTTACTGCTGTTGTGATTTGGCACTATATAAATAAAACTGAATTCAGAGATTTGAATCAATTGTTAACAGTTTATGAGCTCTTAGTGAGCTTTAGCGGTGCCAGTGGGTTGATTTCATTCATCTAGACTGAGCTAACATTCCCCCCCAGTCCCAGTCCTGAGCTCAGCTGAATAGCTGCTGCTTAGTTTTTACACTCTTAGTGATGCTTTGTGTTTATTTACAGTGCAAACAAGCCTGAGACCACATGTGATCAGATATGATCTGAACCCTGATAACTACTAGCGATGGGTAGATGAGGCCTCGTGAAGCATTTCATTCTCCAAACTGTATCGATACTGCGTCGACACAGTGTTGCTGTTTTACTCCATACTGACACCTGCTGGATCTTAAATATCATTGCAGGCAACTTACTTGAGACTCACAACAGACACTGATTCAATGACCTAGTCATACTTGTATACACTGTAAGGTATTGTACTTTCCATGGAATAATTTTATATATTTTACATTGCAAATATTTTAGACATCTTTAAAATATATTGTGAATGACATGAAGTGAAAATTAAAATGAAAGTATTGTGAATGTAATATTACCCATTTAAATGTAATTGACCCAGAGTTTATTATAAATTTCTATTCAGAAAAGGATATATTTGTTAAAGGATCCTCTGATCTTGGAATGTTTCTCTCCGACACTCTCCACAATACTAAGGGGTTTGCACTCCTTTATAATAAAATTCACAACAGCCTGGTCCAGAACAGTCTTCCCAGATGCTTGATTTCAAAATAATAAAACACATATTAATTTAAAAAAATGATGATAAAGTTGTTCAGTGTCAATATAGGCCGACCTGTGTTCATTCTCAGTGTGTTTGTCTCCTCATTTTCATGTTTGGCTCTGTAATGCTTAAACACTGAGGTGCTTTTGTTTGTGTAAGAAAGCTCCGCAGAACAGATGCGACATTCAACCTGCATAAAATGAAATAAATAATTTACACTGCAAGTCACATTGCTGCTTTTCCTATTCTGATAGATTACACTGAAACAAAGACAGACAAACTATTCCCTTATTTGCAGTTAAAAGATCAAAATGATCCCACACAGCAGAAGCATTTCTTTTTCTTTCGAGCTCCATTTTGTTATGGAGAGATGTGTATTATTATTTGTTGTAGAGAGATGTGTATTTTTTTTTTATCTTTGCAAGAGTAATTTTGTGGGTTTTTTTTTTTTTTTTTGCTGACGACTCGTTCCGTTGGCAGATGCGGTACCTTTTAAACACAGTTTGGCGCGTTGGCAATGAGCGATACAGCAGCTGTATCGATCACGTGACTTTTTCTTAAAGCGACGCACCGATACAGGCTTCGCTCTGTGAGCTTGATAGATGCGTCGGTGCGTTAGTGTTGCTGGACCCATCACTAATAACTACTATTACTGTATTCCTCTCACTGTGTGTGTGTGTCTGTGTGTGTGTGTCTGTGTGTGTGTGTGTGTGTGTGTCTGTGTGTGTGTGTGTGTCTGCCACAGAGACGCAGCAGTTGGAGAGTGCTCTTTTAACCTCACCTTCCTAAACTGCTTACAAGGAATCCACAAGGTAGCAACAACGTCTAAAACAGATGATTTTAGTAAAATTAAAATGACACTTATTAACTTCATTTTGGTCATTTTAACCTCATTTTAACTTAAAAATCCCAGTTTGAGCCACATTTGACATTGTTCTCCTCTTATTCTGTAACAACAGTAATTGAATTCAGTTTTATTCATAGCACTAATTCTAAGCAACAGTTACTTCAAGGTACTTTAACTTATAAGGTAAAGACCCTACAGCACTGCACTAGAAGTATACACTTGGCAACAGTGGGAAGGAAAAACTCCCTTCCAACAGGACGAAACCTCCAACAGAACCAGGTTTAAGGAGGCAGCAATTCACTGTGACAGGTGAGGGGTGAGAGAAGAGAGCAGAGAGAACTACAAAGGAGTTTAATAATTACTAATGATGAAATACTTCAGTGATGTACAAACACACAGGAATTGAAAACAAACGACTAAAGAAGAAATAGTCAGTGCATCAACGTGTCTTTTAGACCCCATTCCTACAAAACTGCTCAAAGAAGTCCTGCCATTAATTAATTCTTCGATCTTAAATATGATCAACCTATCTCTAATAATCAGCTATGTACCACAGGCCTTCAAGCTGGCTGTAGTTAAACCTTTACTCAAAAAGCATCTCTAGACCCAGGAGTCTTAGCTAATTATAGGCCAATCTCCAACCTTCCTTTATATCAAACATCCTTGAAAGAGTAGTTGTCAAACAGCTAACAGATCATCTGCAGAGGAATGGTTTATTTGAAGAGTTTCAGTCAGGTTTCAGAGCTCATCACAGCACAGAAACAGCTTTAGTGAAGGTTACAAATGATCTTCTTATGGCCTCTGACAGTGGACTCATCTCTGTGCTTGTCCTGCTAGACCTCAGTGCAGCGTTCGATACTGTCGACCATAATATCCTATTAGAGCGATTAGAACATGCTGTAGGTATTACAGGTACTGTGCTGCAGTGGTTTGTATCATATCTATCTAATAGACTCCAATTTGTGCATGTAAATGGAGAGTCCTCTTCACACACTGAGGTTAATTATGGAGTTCCACAGGGTTCAGTGCTAGGACCAATTCTGTTTACATTATACATGCTTCCCTTAGGCAGCATCATTAGAAGACATAGCATACATTTACACTGCTATGCAGATGACACCCAGCTCTATCTGTCCATGAAGCCAGATCAAAATCCTGCTCCTCAGATACAAGGTCTTAAATAATCAGGCCCCATCTAACAGACCTCTCTGCACTGAATCATCCTTGTTATTAATCTCTGGCTGTCCTCACAGTGTGTCTTTGGTCCTGTCTCCGTCCCCTCAGCCTCTCAGCAGTCAGATTGCCGCCCCTCCCTGAGCCTGGTTCCGGTGAACATGTGTTTCTGTTAAAAACGAGTTTTTCCTCCCCACTGTCACCAGTGTGCCTGCTCGTAGGGGTGGTCTGATTGTGTTTCCTCTGTATAACTGTAGGGTCTTTACCGTACAATATTAACTGCCTGAGGTGACCTTTGTTGTGATTTGGTGCTAAAAAAACTGAACTGAATCTGTGAAACCACTGCACATCACTATAACACTAAACATTTCAGCCCTTTGGGGGGAGTTGTGCTTTTGTTGTGAAAATCTGTTCCTGCTCTTTTCCTCTGCAGGCATTACAACATGGTTTCCTGGATTTTGAAAGGTTCAGTGCAGAAGAATATGAACATTATGAGGTAACAGACTGCAGAGTGCTGACTGTGCTACAGGTCGATATCAATGAAAACAGGACCAGGATACAGTAAGAAATAAGTAACGTACGCTTGTTATTCATCCAGTTTATTTGCAGTGCTGTTAGTAACACAGTCAGGGCCAACCAAGGGCTCGTACGATGTCCAGGCCTGCCTTGGTGCACGCTGTACTTCCTCAGTTTCTCAGTTAGATTGATCCATAACTCACCCGTCCAAGTGATAGACAGTCAGTGAAGTAAAGGTCAGCTCACCTGTGTCCACTGCAACAAAACTGATTTCCAATGAAAGATAAAAGACCGTATGTGTTCATTACTGCAGTGGTGGTATAATTAAGGTGTTCTGGATCCATGTTTTTAACTGATATGTCGCTAACCTCTATCACAGTCTTTCTTTCCTTTCTTTTTGTGCTTTTAGCGAGTTGAAAATGGAGATATGAACTGGATCGTTCCGGGAAAGGTTCTGGCGTTCAGTAGCCCTCATTCTCGTGGTAAGATAGAAGATGGTGAGTCAGAATCTCTAAGCTAAAAGCTAAAAGCATGCCTCCAAACCAACATCAGTGCTCACGTTGCTTGGCCTGACAGAAGGCCTGTGCAGCCCCTCAGTGCCTGCACGTCCTGAAACAGCTGAGAAGAGCTAACCTTACCCTGCTGTCTTCTGATGGCGTGTATTGTTTCCTGCTTAGTGCTGTCATGTTGTTACGGCTGGATTAGACGAGCCTGAGCCCTGCAGTGGCTCGGGGTTTCCCATGATGCACTCATGCTTCTTCATCACTCAGCTCTTTTTACTTCCTGTGTAGTTACACCACTTTGCACGTAGTTATTATTCCCCTCTGGCTCTCCAGTCCGTCTCTTGTCCCGTTGTCCTCCCCTCACCCCGACCACATGCGGCAGATTGCTCCCCCTCCCTCAGCCTGGTTCTTGTTAAAGGGAGTTTTTCTTTCGCGCTGTCAGCAGGTGCTTGGGGCCGTTCGATCGTTGAGTTTTCTCTGTATTTAACGTCTTTACCTTACAATATAAATCAGTTGACACTACGTCATTGAATCTTATTTTACGTTTGCATTAAGAGACAGGACTTGCATTAAAAACAGACCCTCGCTGATTGAAACGTACGACGTAACTCAGTTGTTGTTGATTCTGTCTCCAGGTTATCCCCTCCACACACCCGAGGCATACTTCTCATACTTTTGCCAAAATGACGTAACGACCGTGGTTCGTCTGAACAGGAAGTTGTATGATGGCAGGCGGTTTGAGGATGCAGGATTTGAGCACCACGACCTCTTCTTCCTTGATGGGACCACGCCCTCTGACCTCATCGTCAGACGCTTTCTGCATGTGTGTGAAAGCACAGACGGGGCAGTGGCAGTGCACTGTAAAGGTAGGACTGCAAGTGTTTATGTATGTTTAATTGATGTCATTTATTTCTTTTATCTTAACTTTGTCTCTTTAAACACTCCATCCATTTACAGCTGGATTAGGCCGCACGGGCACTCTGATTGGCTGCTACCTGATGAAGCACTTCCGGTTTACTGCAGCCGAGACGATTGCTTGGATCAGAGTCTGCAGACCTGGATCTATCATCGGTCCACAGCAAAACTTCTTAGAAGAGTGAGTTTGTGCCTCAGCTGTGACGCTCAAACCAAACGCTCCAATTTCCGTGACTCCAAAGGTATCAGTCGGAGACAATCATTAAGCTTTAGTGCCGTTCATGAAAGTACAGGAGTAATGCTTTCCAGATGATGTGCACACAGACACGTCTGCAACACTTCATTGGGATAATGTCACAAAACACAAGCAGACGGCAACTTCACCTCCAAGGTGCACGGAGAAAGATCTGACGAGGTGAAGACTCCAGTCACAGAGTATTAGGGAACCATAACGTGTTAGTGGCCTTCATCAGGGTCATTGCGTTTATCTGTGAAGGTGTGATTGGTCCACTTTTTCTGTTTCCAGTCTTTTTTATTTAAACACAAGCTGTTTGACATTTTGCAATGACCCAAAAGGCGTTGGTCACTGAGTACAGCTGTTCTCTAATACTTCGAGTGTCGCTGGAGTCTTCACACGAAGCACAAGTAGATCAGGAAGTAGATCAGGAAGTAGATCAGGAAGTAGATCAGGAAGTAGATCAGGAAGGGTTTGAGGCGTCACCTTGGCCTTCAACGTCGGCAGATCTCAATCTCATCGAGCATCTGTGAGATGTGCTGGACAAACAAGGCCCGTCTGTGCTTAGGCTGTGGCATCTATTGCTGTTACCACACAAGATGTTTCTCCATGCTGAGGTCATGGTTGGAGCACGCTGGAAATGTAGTAAAAGTTAGAAGAGAAGCAAAAGGTGGAGGTCAGGGTGGGGCATTCCCCAGGGTGCCCATGTGCAGCTGGTGGTGACTGCAGCAGTGGGAAACTGGTGGATGATGAATCAAATCGAATTAAAAAAAGCCTGAAACTGTGTTACTGCTGCAGACTGCAGTCAGCTGGTTTCTCTCCTCAGCTCTGGACGCACACTTCCTCCTTACGCCACAGTAGTGCTCTGTTGCTAATGGCTACTAGCTTTGTGTGTCTACTTACACGCTAAACCAGGATGTTGAATGTTATACCTGCTAAACATGATATCACAGTTAGTTTGTGGCGTGTGTTTGATGTTTGTGTGCAGGAAGCAGCACAGTTTGTGGGTTCAGGGTGACGTGCATCGGTCTAAACAGAAGCTGGTCCAACAGAGACGGAGTCGGCAGCAGCAGCTGCAGCAACAGCAGCTTCACCACTCTGACTCTGTGCAGGGAGGCAAACAGGAGGCAGTGTCCTCGCTGCTTTCCAGCATGGATGACCTGTCAATCAACACCGTGCTCTGCAAGTCATATAGCTTGGATGAGGTCAGCGGTGTGACTTCATAGCACCTTTTTTTAATGGTTACTGCAGAATTCAAACAGGCTACTGAGTTCTGATCACAATGTTGTGTTTTCATGCTGCTAATTGTGTCTTTCTTTCTGTGTCTGTGCAGAATAACTGCAAAGAAGTCAGTCTGACACAGGGAGACGAACTGAGAGCACTGAAGGGAAAACGCCCACCGAGATCAGCGTCATCCTGCTCAAGGTACCAATATCTGTAATTTAATTAATGATAAATGGTTATTGTGGTCAGTGCAAGAGACACGTTGAGAATTAGCTCAAAACAAAGTTTCTATTAACAAGGAGATATAATAGACACCAACATGTTTTTGTGGATGTCAGAAAGTACATAAGTGACTGTTGTCGAATGCTTTGTTTGCACGCTGTCTAACAGACAGACTGGACTGCATGAAATCCTGCTGTGTTCTCATCTGTGCAGCGTAAATGTTGTGTATAACCTGCTCGAGCTCATGCATCCTTTTTTGTTCTTCGGTTAAACTGAAACCTAAATGCAACAAGAGAAGTTGTTGTCTTTGGATACTTTAGTTAATCATGAGTGAGATTAAGGTTGTGGAGGTTGTCAGAGTATTCCTTCTACTGCCTGACAGTGTCCTCAGTTGGAGTCAGCAGGCCTCCATCTTTACTGGACACCGTGTTGGTAGAGCACCACTTCCCCCTCCTGACGGTTTGCCAGAATCGCTCCTCCTACGCCCAAGTTTTTGCTGCAGCCGCGGCCTGAGCTGCGTTTCGATTGGCCTGCCCGCTGCCTCTGCTCTCCACCCGTGGCTGCCGCCAGACAAACAATCAGTAGATAATACCTCTGCTCACTACAGTTTTTGTTTTGGTCCCTGAATCCACGGCCCAAATATAGCAGATATATAAGATGCTGCCATAGTTCAAGAAACATTTGATAAAAAGTAAATAGTTACAAATCGGGGATATGGGAGCTGCGGCAAAAAGAAACCAAAGGACGACCACGAACCAAACTCACAACGTGCTTCTCCTGTAAACTAACATCACTAAACTGCTAACCTGACACAACCAAGAACTGGGCTTCCACGGAGGTTAACTCGAGGTACCTCCCACACGTCGAAGCGTATTTGTCTCTTGTCTCTTGTACAGAGTGTGTGTGCAGATGTTGATTCCTGCAGTGAGCGTAGAAATCATCAGAAGGATTTTTGGAGAAGTTGTTCGTTGTGCTTGTTTTTGTGAAGGATCAAGTTTAGTATTTGCTCTTGGATCACACACACACACAAATATGAGGTGTTCTTGTTTTCTGTGTCAGGTTAAACCTGTCCAAGACTTCACACTGCTCCATCCTCCCTCCCCCGAAGCCCTCCAAAGTCCACCTCACCCCCTCTTCTACTAAAAAGCTGAGACGAAGTTCCTCTACCACCACTGCTCCGCAGATCAGGAGGTTGGTGTCTGTGCTTTTGTTCCTTACTAGAAGCACATTATAATAAAACCAATATAAAATGTGATGTGCTGATGTCTCCACAGTCCCTTCAGCCTCACTGTGTTCAGCACCAGGCCAGCACTGATTCACTGACTTCACACTTGGGACGTTCTGGTCATGAATCAGCCCAGCTGATGATGGACTCGCTGGAAACTGGATCAGCTCTCTTGCACCTTTAATAGGCTGTAAATCCTTTTTTAGCCCCAATAACTACTTTTGGTTTTGACAGAGCCAACAGTTTGTCACCACTTTAACTGGTCACGTGGTCCATTCTGTGATAACAGGGCCGACACCATAAATCATCACGTCTCTTGGGTATAGCAGGCAGGTAACTGTAAAAAACTGCTGCTGCATTATATGTATATATACACACATATGAGGCTTTAAAACCAAGTTAACGCTGAAAGTACGAACATCACTAATGTTACAAAACTTTGCCGACATGTGGCCAACAGTATTGTTTTATTGTTCTTCGTTATTAAACATTCGCACATAAATAAGTGACGTCATATTCAGTACTTACTTTTGACAGTTCACTCTTCGGCCGCTCCCTTCTGCCGTATTTTGTGGCAAAATTATCCACACCCACCGCCGCGCTATGATTTGTGGGATATATGGGACCACGAAGCGTGCACCGGACCACGCTTGATATTTGGGGAAATCGACGGCACATTTGGAGTATGCATTTGAAGTACACTTCGGATTGTGACAGCCGTTGTTGCGTGGCGGTGAGGTAATCGCACTTAAAATGCGTACTTCAGGCGTGAAGACACGTGTGGACATGTGCTTGCACGGTAGTGCATGAGGAGGGACGGATTTTATGTTTTACCTCTCCAGACACCTTTCTTTTGCAACGTTATGGGTTGTACGAACACTGTGCTATGTTTGTAAACACTATGTTTGTTAAGCTGCAGCCGTTCAACCGGGCTTATATGGTTGACGAAGAGAAGGTGTATTAAAGGAAACACTGTGGAATTCCCAATGCCAGTGTGAGCACTGCTATCAGTGAGCTTAACGACAGCCGTTAGCATCATTTCAGTGTTTCAGTCATAAAAACACTTCCTGTCTCTGTGGTGGTTACACTGACATCGTGCAGTTTGTGCTTTGACCTCCAGAGGGCGACAAATCAGCACAGACAGAGAGCTCCATTCAAACTTTGCTGCCATCAGTAATAATTCTTCAAATATAATCATCAGTGTTTGAGCAGCTATGATATCAGGGACAATCGAGACATGTGTGACAATACAGAACATGTCACATGACAAACCTTAAACATCATGTGATCCACTCTCAGTCTGCACTTTCATTCATGACTTCAACAGGTTGAAATGAGCTTTGAAGAAACATCAGTTCAGTGGTGAAATATTCAAACGCTGCAGGAAGAAGAACAACAAAGTGATGACAGATGTTTGTGCTTCAAACTGGAAAACCAGCAGAAATAAATCACAGCCTGCCAGAGGTTTAGGAGTTTCTGAGGGGAACTGGAACGCAGCATAGTGTTTCAAAGCCCCTGATTGTCCTCAAACGCCTCATTAGGCTGAAAGTTTACTTTCACTTCTTGAACTTCGTGGAGTGGCGCTTGTTGTTGGTGTGTGAAGAAACTGTAAGTTTGCTTTGTTTCCTCCTTTAACAGTTTGTCTTTAGGAACTTTACTGTTTGTTCAGCTCATGTTCGATTTCTTCACACAACAAACTGTGTGTGTTTGTATTTCCGGTCTCTCCATTAAAGTCAGTGTGTAATGTTTTCCTGGCTAACATCAGCTGTGTGCAGCTTAGTTCAGCACAAATCTGCCGCTCCATAGTTCACGGTAACGGACTCACAGCTGGACCAACGAGGCCGAGTGTGTCCGCCACTCTGAGCTACGTTCGTGTTTGTGTACTTGTAGTTTGTACTTTGTGTGTTCACTCAGAGCCCACAGAGGACGCAGCGTACGTGATGACGTCAGCCCTTTACCTCCTTTACTGACACTGTAATTAATATTTACACACCGCACGAGACACCTGACAGCATGTTAACACTAAGCTAAAGCTAAGCTAACGCTAAGCTAGCCAAGAACCCAGAGTGACGTTAAAGCTGAGTAAACACTGACCCCAGACCAGCACCGTGATAAAGTGAGCTGCTGCTGCTGAACCTGAACAGGTAACAAAGTGATGAGCAGTCAGGCTGCAGGTTTCTACCTGTTCATGTTTCTACAGTAGAATCACTTTGAAGTGTCTTTGTGCTGTTTCATCTTTGATTTGTGTTCATAAACACTCAGAGAAAGATCACGTGACCTCATCAGGATCTGTGTTGGTGTGTGGGGCTGTACCTCAGCTTTAGATTATGGTGATTATGAGACAGTGTTTCAGCTCATTTTACACAGTAACATGAAAGTACTGTTATGAGGAGTAATGAAGTAACATACTCCATTACTTTTAATTAAAGTGTTCTGTGTAATATGTGTAATAATGACTTTTTTGAGTAACTTCATCTCTGTCAATAACAACATTCATACGTGGAATAAAAACACATCAGTGGATCATTGCTGGAGCTGCCTGGACTTCAGTCTTCAGGATCTCAACCAACAGCATCAACATGCTGCTCCAGATGTTTGTGCTCCAGATGTTTGTGCTCCAGATGTTTGTGCTCCAGATGTCTGTGCTCCAGATGTTTGTGCTCCAGATGTTTGTGCTCCAGATGTTTGTGCTCCACATGTCTGTGCTTCAGATGTTTGTGCTCCACATGTTTGTGCTCCAGATGTTTGTGCTCCAGATGTCTGTGCTCCAGATGTTTGTGCTCCACATGTTTGTGCTCCACATGTTTGTGCTCCACATGTTTGTGCTCCAGATGTTTGTGCTCCACATGTTTGTGCTCCACATGTCTGTGCTTCAGATGTTTGTGCTCCACATGTTTGTGCTCCAGATGTTTGTGCTCCACATGTCTGTGCTCCACATGTTTGTGCTCCACATGTTTGTGCTCCACATGTCTGTGCTCCAGATGTCTGTGCTCCAGATGTTTGTGCTCCACATGTCTGTGCTCCACATGTTTGTGCTCCACATGTTTGTGCTCCAGATGTTTGTGCTCCTGGTGATCAGACTCACAGTTTCATCCTTGAAATAAGTGTTTATATTGTTGTTATATTGTTGACCCACCATTGATCATGTGTCTCATCACATGATCAATGGTGGGTCAGCGACATGCTTTCTTTCCGTCTCAGGTTTAAATATCTGGGACTCTCCACCGTTTGGTTTTAAAACTGAAGAAGCTTCTCGGATGAAACGTCTTCCAGAAACTTAAAGAAGTCTCTATTTTCTTTCTAAGCTCCTTAGATCACATGACCTGGATGACTGAACCTACAGACATATTGACCTGGTTTCTAGGTTACATGACAGGTCAGAGGTCAGCGACTGTAACTCAGTTACTCCTGTTAATGTGAACTCACTGAGTGTTTGTGGTTTACCTCTCAGACTGACTGAAGATGATGATGGAGGAAGAGGAGGACAGAGCAGAGTCTGCAGGGTCCAGCTGTCCGTCTGTGAGGAGTGACCGGTCCAAATATCCAAATCCATTCTTCAGTGCTGAACCTGGACCAACGAGGTCAGAGAGCTGAACTCACTGAGTTACAGAAATAATTCTGCACTGACATTATAATCAGTGTTGATTCTGGTTGATTGTCTGACTGTGTTTGTGAGCTGAGAGGAAATGAAAATGAATTTGTAACAAAAATCAGTTTTGTCCAGTTTTCCTGTAAAAAGCTGAACTCTAATCTAAGAGGACTGTTACTGACAGGAAACAGCTGCATTATCTGCAGTCTGTGTGATCACAGCTGCTTCAATCATGTTTGTGTCTGCAGAGGTCAGAGGTCAGAGTCTGCAGGGTCCAGCTGTCCGTCTGTGAGGAGTGACGTGTCCAAAGAACATCCTCCAGGCTTCAGTGCTGAACCTGGACCAATGAGGTCAGAGAGCTGTGATGACTCCTTTACATGTTTGTGTTTCCTGGATAAATATGACCTGAAACATCCTCAGATTGTTACAAAGATTCATTAAAAAGAAAACAATGAAAGAGAAAAGATCCAAATGTTAGACTTGGTCATTTGCTGTTTGAGGACAGTGATGCTCATATCTGTGGGGAAAGTGTGACCTGAGTGGGTTCATGTTTGTCTTTAAAGAACAGAGCTGCTCTGATTCTCTTTGTGTCTGATCTGTTAAACAGTCTGAGAGGTCACACAGAGACCCAGCAGCTAAAGCCTGGATCATACTGGCTGCTGTTAATGAGACTCCATCAGGGCAACACTGAACCACAGTGGTGTTCATGGAAATCAATCAATAAATTCAACTTTACACTGTATTACCAAAGTACTGACTCGTCTGCCTTCACACACATGTAAACTTGAGTGACATCATATTCTGAGTCCACAGCATTCAATATGATGTCAGCCAAGAGTTCAACATATAACAGCTTAAACTGTTCTAAAAAGGTTTTTTCACAGGTTTAAAAGTGTTTACGGGAATTTTTAACAGTTCTTTCAGAAGCACATACGTGAGGTTAGACACAGGAAGCAGCAACACTGACTGAACACAGCTTTTAGAGGCTAAATTCACATTTTAATAATGAAAGTGGCTTCGTGTGTGTGTGTGTGTGTCCATGGTTCCTCCACAGAGTGGACCAGCAGAGCTCAGAGGTTCCCAGTGGTCAGTCTGCCCAGCAGCATCAAACACAGCTGGACTCCATGTTTATGGTCTGTACATGTACAACAACTACTTTATTATTAATATTAATAAGAATACATTTATTTATAGGTCCCTTTCAGAACACCAAGGACTCTGTGGACTAAATGACCAAAAGAAACAAACTTTGAAATCAGACGGTGCAAATGTGATCACAGGGAAACGTTTTAAACATCGAGGCTTTAAACAAAAACCAAAGTGAAACAGTTTGTAGTCGAGATCAGTGGGAATGAAGCTGAATAACTGTTTCTTCAATAACTTTGAGAAATAAATGACAAATATGATGGAAATTAGGAGCATTAGCACTTACTAATGATGTGAGTCGACACTCTGCTGTATTGAGACGACCACATTAGGTGGTCCTCAACTGTAATGGAAACCAATGGCTCCAGTCGATCTGAGCAGCTACTAATAGAAACGGGGCCATAGATGTGTTTGTGCTTAATAACAGTGAATCACAGGATTTTTACATTACAGTTAAAATCTCATGTTGTTTGTTAAAGTGTGCAGTTCAGGGTGTGTTACTAAAACTGTTGTTTGCTCACTTTCCAAAGACCCAGCCCCCATAAAAAGCAGCCAAACAGCTCTAAGAGTTACACACACACGCATATCTATCAAGTTTACTCTGGTCTAATATACTTGGATTTAGCTTGAAGAATGTTCCTGTACGAGGACTGAAAATGATTTAAAAAGCAGCCAATGTCCAAAGAACAACTTTGACACACCTTCATAAAGCCTGCAGAGCAAAAGAAAAACTAGCTGAAAGTCTGGCTGCTCTTATGAAAAGTACAGAGAAATTATGGGTCGTTCAACACTTGTGCACAATATAAGAGTTTAAATAAATCTAAAGAGTAACTCAAAATCCTACAATCATACTGAGAAAATCATCTACAGCTAACTATCCAAGTGGATTTGTTTAAGACAGCTCCATCTGCTGGTGGCCCTCTGCAGGTGCATGAAAGGGGCGTGTTTATAGTGAAAGTAGTAGAGAAAGTAAACCCCATGGGAAGGAGGGAGGACTCTCAGCAGCTTCCAGCTCATATTCAGACATTTGACTTCTCACTGAAAGCAGCTAGTTTGAGTGTCTGTACCTTAATTAGAAGAGATAACATGGCCATAGTAATTAGAGTTGATTGGGCAATGCTGTCCTTGTAATGTACTTTATGATTTTTATACATCTGTTTGTGGACAAGTCCCAGTTTTTCTGTAGAGCCTCTCAAGTTGGTGACAGCAGTCAAAGTTCACGTGTAAACCAGAGCAACAAATCAGGTCCAAATGTGTTGTTCACAGTGAGTGGGATCATCAGTATGTTGCTATGTTAACATCCTGCAGCAGGATGTGTTTGGTCAGCTGGTTCACATTTCCTCAGGACCTTCTTGATGTGATGTTCTTCTGCTTCCCTGGCTGCTGTGTCTGTGGGGATGGCGTTTGTTCTGTGTTGTAGCGTCCTGATGACGCCCAGTTTGTGCTCCAGTGGATGATGAGAGTCAAACCTTAAATACTGATCTGTATGCGTAAACAGAGTGAACCTTTAAGACCAGTTATCTGTATGATCAACTCTGTCACCTATAACATCTTCAAGTTTCTGGCTTTGATCATCAAGCTGTTGATAGTTCAGCTCTGAACACCAGTGAAATGTTTCTCCCACTGAAATCGCTGCATTCATATGAACAGAATCAACGTTTTGGGACCGTGGAGTTGTGGAGAATGTCTCAGTTAATCAGATAAAGTCAAACTTATAATTGGTGAAGAGCTCGTGGATGATATGCCCCTTGATCGTAAAGAAGTGGATGTTGTGTAGACTGAAGTTCAGAGTGGTGGTTCATTCATAAAGTATTCTGTTCCAGCTGCTGGAGGACAACATCATCACTTTTGTGAAGAACGAGCTGAAGAAGATCCAGAAGGCTCTGAATCCAAATAAGCCCCAGTGCTTGGAGTTTCAGAGGGAGGATGATGAGCAGAGGAGCAGCAGAGAGGCATTTGTGAAGATCGCAGTGGACTTCCTGAGGAGAATGAAGCAGGAGGAGCTGGCTGACCGTCTGCAGAGACGTAAGAGGATTTCTTACTTAAGGTTTTAAGCTGTTAGATAAATGAGACACTCATGACACCAGTGTGTTAAGTCATTTTTCAGTGGGTCAGAAAATGTCATCAGCGTTTTGTAAAATATATTTGTTGAAGTTGTATTTTTATTATTATTATTCAGAAGTTCAAGCTGCAGTTTGTCCCCGTAACCTTAAATCTGCTCTGAAGAAGAAGTTCCAGTGTGTGTTTGAGGGCATCGCTAAAGCAGGAAACCCAACCCTTCTGAATCAGATCTACACAGAGCTCTACATCACAGAGGGAGGGACTGCAGAGGTCAATGATGAACATGAGGTCAGACAGATTGAAACAGCATCCAGGAAACCAGACAGACCAGAAACAACAATCAGACAAGAAGACATCTTTAAACTCCCACCTGGAAGAGATGAACCAATCAGAACAGTGCTGACAAAGGGAGTGGCTGGCATTGGGAAAACAGTCTTAACACAGAAATACACCCTGGACTGGGCTGAAGACAAAGCCAACCAGGACTTCCAGTTCATGTTTCCATTCACTTTCAGAGAGCTGAATGTGCTGAAAGAGGAAAAGTTCAGCTTGGTGGGACTTGTTCATCACTTCTTTACTGAAACCAAAGAAGCAGGAATCTGCAGCTTTGAAGACTTCCAGGTTGTGTTCATCTTTGATGGTCTGGATGAGTGTCGACTTCCTCTGGACTTCCACAAAACTACAATCCTAACTGACCCTAGAAAGTCCACCTCAGTGGATGTGCTGCTGACAAACCTCATCAGGGGGAAACTGCTTCCCTCTGCTCACCTCTGGATAACCACACGACCTGCAGCAGCCAATCAGATCCCTCCTGACTGTGTTGGCATGGTGACAGAGGTCAGAGGGTTCACTGACCCACAGAAGGAGGAGTACTTCATGAAGAGATTCAAAGATGAGGAGCAGGCCAGCAGGATCATCTCCCACATCAAGACATCACGAAGCCTCCACATCATGTGCCACATCCCAGTCTTCTGCTGGATCACTGCTACAGTTCTGGAGGATGTGCTGGAAACCAGAGAGGGAGGACAGCTGCCCAAGACCCTGACTGAGATGTACATCCACTTCCTGGTGGTTCAGGCCAAAGTGAAGAAGGTCAAGTATGATGGAGGAGCTGAGACAGATCCACACTGGAGTCCAGAGAGCAGGAAGATGATGGAGTCTCTGGGAAAACTGGCTTTTGATCAGCTGCAGAAAGGAAACCTGATCTTCTATGAATCAGACCTGACAGAGTGTGGCATCGATATCAGAGCAGCCTCAGTGTACTCAGGAGTGTTCACACAGATCTTTAAAGAGGAGAGAGGACTGTACCAGGACAAGGTGTTCTGCTTCATCCATCTGAGTGTTCAGGAGTTTCTGGCTGCTCTTCATGTCCATCTGACCTTCATCAACTCTGGACTCAATCTGATGGAAGAACAACAAACAACCTCCACATGGTCTAAATTATTTAACAAACTAAAACTCCAATCACTTCACCAGACTGCTGTGAAGAAGGCCTTACAGAGTCCAAATGGACACCTGGACTTGTTCCTCCGCTTCCTCCTGGGTCTTTCACTGCAGACCAATCAGACTCTCCTACGAGGTCTGCTGACACAGACAGGAAGTAGCTCACAGACCAATCAGGAAACAGTCAAGTATATCAAGAAGAAGCTCAGTGATAATCTGTCTGCAGAGAAAAGCATCAATCTGTTTCACTGTCTGAACGAACTGAATGATCGTTCTCTAGTGGAGCAGATCCAACAGTCCCTGAGATCAGGACTTCTCTCCACAGATGAACTGTCTCCTGCTCAGTGGTCAGCTCTGGTCTTCATCTTACTGTCATCAGAAAAAGATCTGGATGTGTTTGACCTGCAGAAATACTCTGCTTCAGAGGAGGCTCTTCTGAGGCTGCTGCCAGTGGTCAAAGCCTCCAACAAAGCTCTGTGAGTAAACATGTGATCAGGCTTTTATTTATAACATAAACAGTGTAATGTGTGATGGACCCTTAAAAACTTAAACATATTTTTTTACATGATCATCAGCACTAAATACAGTATATTATAGTTAATGTTTGATAGCAGCAGTAAATGTCAGTGTCTTAAACATATCTGGGTGTCAGCTTTTATCAAAGTCATGTCCAGAATCATCCTGTAAGTAAAATTTATTTATACAGCACCTTTCACAGGTCAAAAACCACAAAGTGCTTTACAATAGAAACAGGCAATAAAAAACACAGAAGATAAAAACATTAAACAGCAAACACTGAACATCATACAGCCTAAAACTAGTTAAAGGCCACTCTGAATACTAGAGTCTGAATAAATGAGTTAGTGGGACCAGTAAAAGCCTTTGACTGGAAGATCTCAGATGTGAGAAGAGCTGTAGGATTGTAGAAAGTCAGAAATATAGACTGGGACTAAAAGTAAGGACTAAATCTTTAAATAACACCTAAAATGAACTGGTTACCAGTGTGAAGAGATTAAACTGGAGTAATGTCCAGTCTATTTCATGTGCTTGTTAAAAGCCTTGCAGCATGATTCTGTACTGACTGAAGACGTTCAAAGACTGTGATGGACCCATAGGTGATCAACTCCCTCATTCCTCCTCTGGTCTTATTGCTCTGCATCAGTGCACTGCTCAGCTGAAGATGAGTTCACTTCTATATGTTACAATCTGCCTCACCAGTACAGTTCCAAGGATCTGCAGCTGCTGAATCAATTATATTCCTCGTGTTTCTTCTGGTTTCCTGTTGTTAGATCTGCATGCTTGATTGTTTTTCAATCTCTCCTATGTCGTGCACTTTGATTTCCGACTGTACACAGTCTGTGAACCATGACAATTTGTGACAGAATGCAATGATCAGTGAGGACCCGGAGGACACTGACATTTACACTGTGCAGAATGAGACTTGAGACTTTATCTCACTGCTTTGTGGACGACTGATGGAAGGACTAATCACTATATCTGCTTTAATTGAAATAATTTCCATGAAAATTTCACTGGTTCAGTCTCCCAGAATCTCTCAATCATATCTTGACCTTTTCCTAGAGTAACTAACCCTCACTCACCAGGATATGAGCCAGCCTTCCCTCTCATTTCTACATGCTTACAGTCTTGCCTATCACCTGTTCACAGAATGAGTCATCACTTGTTTTTGTTTAGCATTTAATGAGCAAGTTCCAGGTCTTTATATTTACACAGGGAACATTTTTAAACTAAAACGTTTTTTAGCCATAAATAGTAATGCACACTGGCATTTGTCTTTCTTTCAAAGGTTCAACACAAGAAGTGATTTAAATTAATCACAAACAGTTTGTTATCAAATGACAATTTTTCAGATTATGTTTTTATTTTGTTTTTGTTTTTTAGGCTGAGTGTCCCTGATCTCTCTGAAAGAGGGTATGAAGCTCTGTCCTCAGTTCTCAGCTCCCAGTCTTCTACACTCAGAGAGCTGGACTTAAGTAACAACAACCTGCAAGATCCAGCAGTGGAGTTTCTGTCTGCAGGACTGAGAAGTCCACACTGTAAACTGAATACTCTGAGGTGAGATCAAGTTATGTTGTGCTTTTCATCAGTTGACAGAATTAACCAATAAGAAGCCACTAAATGGGAAAAAAGTCAGTTAACCTTCTGTAATATTTTTATGTTAGTGTCATCTCTTAGTGTTGACTCTTAGTAAAAAAGAGGATTTATTGCAAAATCTAAAAACTATTTTGTGCACCCTCATTGCAATTTAATAACAGTGTTTGTTTAATGTTTATCTGTCATTTTTCAGACTGAGTCACTGTAAGCTCTCAGAGAGAGGCTATGAAGCGCTGTCCTCAGCTCTCAGCTCCCAGTCCTCTAGTCTGAGACAGCTGGACCTGAGTAACTCTGACCTGCAGGATTCAGGAGTGAAGCTTCTGTCTGCTGGAGTGAAGAGTCCACGCTGTAAAATGGAAACTCTCAGGTCAGGATTTAAAATGTTCCACTGACGATCATGTTAAACCTGATTTCTATTACTGCAGAAACAGTCAATTGATTTTAAAAAAGTCTGAATGTAGAAATTAGCGTCTGGGGTTTTTAGTGATATTTGTTCACTTTCTGTCTTTCATTTGCAATGAAATGTCCCATCTGCTCCTCTGAGTCCAAATTCTTTATTTTAGCAGTGCTTCATCCACCAAACCTTCTAGTTCGATTCCTGTATTCTGAAGGTTTTTACAGAGCTGTTTGTTCACATATCAGAATTTGATTTTCAGAAAAATTTAGTAATAAAAATATGATCAATTGATTATTTCTGACTGAAAAGATGAAATATATATTTGGTCATAGTGATATGATTCATTGCCTCACTTAAACATAAAATGTAAACAGAAATTCAAAACAATAGATTAATACAAAACAGAATTTGACTGTTGAGCTTAAAGTGAGCTTGAATGTTATTCACTTCCTGTTTTATTTTGGTAGTTATCGTCTCTGGTTTTTACTTTTACTTCCTCCCCCGACATTGTCTACATTAGTTTCAGCTGTAGAAGATTTTATTGACTGTTTGATTTGTCACTTTTTTTAAAACTATAATTGTTGACTTATAAACTATTGCTAAAATGTATTTTCATTAAAATACTAAATAATTTATTACTTTATCATCTAATTAGATTATAATTCTGTAAATAGGTGTAACAGTGTGGTCTATGTGGGTTGTCTTCAGGTACTCTTCCTCCCACAGTCCAAGAACATGCATGCAAGGTTAACTGGAGATGTGTGATTGTGAGCATAAATTGTCTGTCTCTGTCTAGCTCTGTGTTTACCTGGCTACATCACCATGGTTACTGATGCTGAACCAATAACCTGGTCTGGATCAGGTTATGTTCAGATTTTTTGTTTAAAATCAACTGAAGTGCCTCATTTTCACTGATTCTTTCATTTACAGAAAGCTTTAAGTGTGATATAGATTCAGTCATATCTGACTAATGTCAGTGAATGAGGCCCAGCTGTAAAGTCACAGCAGTCACACTGTATGTGTCTCATTGTCACTGGAGTTTAGGCTCCATGCATTCAGTTGGTGCTGCAGAAAAAGTAGAAATGTTTCTGTTTGGTTCTAATGTTGAGTCTCTTTTACAAAGATGGAACTGCAGCTAATCCTGCTCATGTAGCCAGTTAGTAAAAACTCAAGTCACCGTCAGACACAGCAGACATTTACTGATAATCTCATTGTATGTGGTCTTTTAGCGCCTCCTACTTGTGAACATGTGGAGTGTTGTTAGTCTGGGTGACGAGTGTAACTGTTGAGTGAGAAAGACTGTGGTCGTGTGCAAATTCATGGGCTGCATCCTCCTGAGGACCCGGCCTTCGCAGTCTACGTGGGCTGGGTCCTCAGAAGGTCAGGTAGGCCGGAAGTAAACGGCCATGGAATTGGACGGTCTAGCCTTCTGATTGGTGTCACCGCTGTCTCGGTGGAGTTTAATAAACTCTGCCGTCTGCTCCTTGCTATCTAAAATATAACAGGACTCTGGCGTAAATTGTTGACCATCTCACACTTCTGTTTAATCAGTTTTTTGTTTGACGTTTATTCAGTTGTGTAAAAACCAAGGAGGAACCCACCCGGTGGATAAATAAAGTTTTATTTTATCTTATCTAATCTAATAACTTTAATCTCAGCCAAACCGATTTACTCACGAACAAATAAAACACTGAAAAAGCCAAACAATAGCATTTTTAGGTTGTCTAAGTGACTTATATATTACTTTTAACCTGATCAGCGAAACTCCGCGGTGATCTGAAAATGATGTGCAGGGAGTTGTGCCGTTCAGTGACCCTGGAGCTCTCGGCTAGCTATCGAGCTGGTGGGTAACAGACGTCTCCGAAAATGTCGAAGCACTGTTTTAAATATGTAATGTCTTGATAAACCGAGCAGATATTTGAAGTTTACACACTCACATTCTCGCCTGAAAATATGTTAAACGTTTTGTGACCCAGGAAGATTAGTAAGAGTAATTTTAAATCTTAGTAGCGGCCGCCATTACCAGAAACTGGAGTTTGGCTGGGCCGCAATATGAATTCTGGGATATGGTGGGCCACGAAGGACACACCTGACCCATCCTTCAAATTCGGGGAAAAGGAGGACGCATTTGTCGGCTGCATTCGGAGGAGTCCACGAATTTGGACAGCCTTTGGTGCATCGCTGTGACGTTATCGGTCTACAAATGCGTCCTCAGGAGGATGCGGCCCATGAATTTGGACACACCGAGCCTGCGTGCTGGTAGCACCTTAGCCACAGCTCGGGTGTGGAGGAGAAGCTGAAAAAGAAGGTTTTCTAGTTTGTAAGGAGGAAAAAAACTGAGAGGACTAAGTTAAAGAGAGGCTGGAGAGTAACACAGAGCAGCAATGAATGCTGTTCACACAGTTTAGACAGTTTAGCATCAAATGTTCGAGTGAGTTAGCTCCCAGCTAACTAGCAGAGCAGCTAACTAGCAAACTAGCTAACTGCACCCACAAGCTGCGACTGCGTCTTTCTAACAAGAGCGTCAGACACTCAGACTGGTTTTCTTTGTGGATGATGATTTATTCTCACACTGATCCTTCATGATGATGCTGCCATCCACCCACTGCTCCTAGCAGTGTTGCCAACTCCTCAGTAAGGAAAATTGCTATTGGCTGTCCTAAAAGTTGCTGGAAGTTGCTAAATGACGTCATCGCCTAATTTGGGTAATAATTGTAGGAGAGAAAAATAACATCGTGGAAGCGACATAACATGAGTAAAAACATCCTGGAATGCATTTAAATAAATAAGTCATAGTTCTGTCTGTAACTATTACAACACTCTCACCACATTTGTTAACAATTCTCTCAACAAATGTGTTTTTCCTCGTTCTTTGTTATCCAGCTGAGACTTTGGGTATAAATGTGTCATAAACAGGAGAAAGCAGTGCAGGTTCAGTGTAATCAAACCTCAGACTGAGTTCAAAATCATCACCTGTCCCAGATACCACATCAGCACCAGAACCATGATGTGTTTACTCACATTTAAAAAGGTGGAGGTCAGTGTGAATGGACTGTTGTCATTGGTCTGAATGTGCCTCTATAAACATGTGCTCTTCATTATTGATGTTTTCCTAATGAACAGAAAATGAGACTTAATAAAATCCTTCTGACTGTTGTTGGAGCAGGTTGGGTCCTGGGTTTGAGTCCCCCACTGTACCACAGGGGCTTCTAGCTTTGTTTCACAGTGTGTAGAACAACAAATAAAACCAAATCACAAAAAGCTTCAAGTCAAAAACGCATCAAACTTTGAGGGTTTTTCCCAAGGATGAGGAAGCAGACTCGGCCACAAACAGCTGGATATATGAATGGTTACCACAGCAACCACAGCAGTGTGCGCTCAGTATATTTAGTTGTATAAAGGTGTTTGTGGTGTGTTGCAGCTGAAACAGCCTCATGTATGTTGACACAGGGAGAAAATAGTGTGAGAACACTGTTCACAGCAGTCACAGCTCGCTGCCTTCAACAGTCTCTTCCTTCCTTGTTTGGATGTCACTGATATCATCTTCTGCTCTCACACTGACCACCTGTTGAAGCTAACATGCTAACATGGAAGCCGCAGGTATGCCACCTGTGGCAGCTGAGGTCACGTGATCTGAGTGTTTGAACCACGTGTTGGAGCAGCATTTCCAAACATCTGCACTTCAGAAGCTCCAAAGTGTGGAAACGTCACTGTGGAGCGTCTCATCCCTACCTAAGAGATTTTCTTGCCTCTGCAAAGCTAAGCTTGCAAACAGCACCATAGTTTGTCAATCCCAACCAATCAGAGCGCTACTTATGTCACGTCACATGACTCATGTGTTTACCTCTTTGATTAGCACCCAAAGAACTAAAGAAAGGCTAAAAGGACGTTCAGCCAATCAAATCCCTCCTAGGAACAGGAAGTCTAGAGAGGAAATGGAGCAGAGAAGGAGAATCACCAGTTTAAATGTCTGAGTTTTAAACTGGTGACCCTCTAAAGAGGCTTTTATTGACTCTGTTTTCTTTACAACTTTTTTCATCATTTAAACTGTTTAATATCAGATTTAGAAATAACTTTTGGACAGTTGTTGTACATTTCCACTAAAATGTGACACAAATAATGACTTTCTGACTTTACTTTGGACTAATCTAACGACTCAGCCTGGCTATGTTGGACTTGGTGTGGAAGCAGCTCCCAGTTTGAGTTCAGGAGACACACACTCTCTACTTTGAAGATCAGCTTCAAACTTTCCTTTTTGATAAAGCTTATAGTTCGAGCTGGATCAGGTGACCCTGAACCATCCCTTAGTGATGCTGCTATAGGCTCAGGCTGTTGATGATGCTCTGCTTTCTTCTCCACTCCCCTCTTTTCACTCCTCACGCTTTTATATGTCACGACTGTCCTTAACTTTTGTGTCCCTCTGAGCTCATCTCTTCTCTTTCCCCTCACCCTGCAACCAGTCATGGAAGATTTTTTTGAAGCTGAGCTTTCATATATGATGAATTGCTCTCTTCAGTTGGGTGTCTTCCCTGCTGCCTTTAAAACGGCGGTGGTGAGGCCCCTTCTGAAGAAGAGCAATTTGGATTGTAATGATTTTAATACAGACCTGTATCCAACTCACCATTTTTAAGTAAAATTTTAGAAAAACTTGTTTTTACTCAGATTAATGATTTTTGGATGATAGACAGATCCTGGAGATATTCCAGTCTGGATTTAGGGTGAACCACAGCACAGAGACTGCTCTCCTAAAGGTTTTAAATGATCTTAGATGTAACTGGGACTCCCAAAAGCTCTCAGTCCTGGTGCTGCTGGATCTAAGCGCAGCCTTTGATACAGTAGACCACGCTATTCTTTTAAACAGACTGAAACACATGGTGGGCCTCTCTGGTGCTGTACACAACTGGTTCACTTCCTGTCTCTCAGACAGAACTTTTATGGTGAGTATGGATACATGCTCCTCTAAGATCCATAGAATGACATGTGGTGTGCCTCAAGGGTCGGTTTTAGGCCCTGTACTTTTTAATTTGTATATGCTCCCTCTCGGCGGTGTCATCAGGAGGCATGGAGTGAACTTCCACAGTTACGCTGACGACACTCAGCTGTACATCTCCGTGTCTCCTGATGACACCAGACCAATGGATGCCCTTTTTAACTGTATTTTAGATATAAGATCTTGGATGGCAGAAAACTTTTTACAGCTTAACCAGGACAAAACTGAAGTTTTAATCGTCGGTCCTGAGGCTCAGAGAGAGAAACTCTTGTCTAAATTACAGGCATCTTCACTATGTCCTTCACTACAAGTGAAAAACCTGGGTGTTGTTTTTGACTCTGAGCTTGGTTTTATCCCACATATTAAACATGTAACCAAAATTGGATTTTATCATCTAAAGAATATAGCCAGAGTCCGCCCTATTCTCTCTCGGGCCAACACGGAGATGTTGATGCTTTTATTACCAGTCGCATTGATTACTCCCCTGCTCTCTGGTCTCCCCAAAAAGAATATTTCACCTTTACAACTTTTACAAAACTCTGCAGCTCGTGTGCTGACGAAGACCAGAGGGCGGGCCCACATTACACCGGTTTTAGAATCGCTGCATTGGCTCCCCGTGTGTTTCAGGATCGAGTTTAAAGTTCTTTTATTGGTTTTTAAATGTCTTAATGGTCTTGGGCCTTCTTATCTCTCAGATCTGTTTTCATCATATGAACCCTCGTGGACCCTGAGGTCCTCTGGTACTGGCCTTTTGATTGTCCCTAAAGTCAGGACACATACTCACGGAGAGGCAGCTTTTCAGTGGTATGGTCCTCGTCTGTGGAACAGCCTGCCGGAGGAGCTCAGGGCCGCAGAGAACGTACATGTTTTTAAGAACAGGCTCAAGATCACCTTTTTAATTTAGCTTTTACTTAACGTTTATTTATTTTATGCTTATTTATTCTATCCTGTTATTCTATTTATATTATTAATTTAGGTTTTACCTAATATTTATTGATTTTATTCTTATTCATTTTTTATCTTCTTACTTACTTACGTATATACTCTTATTAGGTCATATCTCCAGTGTTTCCTCGGAGGGGGCTCTCTGCACCGGGGCTGTGATCGACTGTGGGCTCTGTGGGTCCTCTCAGCTTGGCTGGGGGGCTTCTTTGCCTCCCTCCTGCTGTGTGCCCAGCCTGGAGGCTGCGGTTTGTGACCGGCTCCCTGTGCAGACGGCTCCCTGTGATACTGGGAATTGTCACTTTTAAATAAAGTTACATTGAATGGATGTAAATGGATAGATGTTATTGTGACAAACAGAAAATGATCTTTAAAAGATTGATTGTTGTTTTGTGTGTCTGCAGTCTGTCAGGCTGTCTGATCACAGAGGATATCTGTACTTCTCTGGCCTCAGCTCTGAGCTCCAACCCCTCCCATCTGAGAGAGCTGGACCTGAGCTACAATCATCCAGGTGATTCAGGACTGAAGCTACTGTCGGCTGGACTGAAGGATCCAGGCTGGAGACTGGACACTCTCAGGTATGGAGAGAATGTCTGATAGAGGAGGAAGAGCTGGAAACATTTCCTGTGTCCTTCACTCACTTCCTGTTTGTTTCCTGCAGATGAGACATGAACAATCACACATGCAGGAATATTTTCAGGGACAGACACACTAGTCTAGCTGGATAGTACGTAGGGGGTCTCCAAGGAGTCTGTTTGCAGGAACATTAATGATAACTGATAAGTCATGTTGAGAGTTTCATTAAAAGTAGACCTACAGTTAGGTCCATAAATATTTGGACAGAGACAACATTTTGTAACTTTAAATACACTTTATTAGGTCACCGGTTTACCTGAGATAGTGGTCACTGTGTACCTAATAAAGTGTCAGCCATGTGTATGTTTCCCATGCTGTATGTCCACAGTCACAGTGACAGTCAGTGACACTGACAGAAGGATGAAACAAGGCTGTGAATCATTTCAGTCTTTGTGTGTGATAAAGAGGCAGACAGGAGCAGCTAACATCACCATCATTTTCCTGTATGAATCGCTGTTACAATGAAAAATGTCACTTACATATATCATATAGGAGACACACACATTGATATACACTAAATATTTATTTCATTTCTCTTTTTTTGTGTTGCCAATTTATGCACCTGCTTGATTTAGTTTAAACAGTTATTGCACACTTTCTGTAAATCCAGTGAACTGCATTTCACTTCTCAAATATCACTGTGTGTGTCTCCTATATGATATATTTAACTGACAATTTTTATTGTGACAACCAACGATTTGTACAGGAAAATAATTACTTTTTCCCACCGAGGCTTCTAGACTTCTGATTGGCCAACATTTCTACACGGTTAGGAATATATTGCCACCTGTTGCTTTGGCATGTTCCTAGCAGCGTTTTCCTTCATTTCTACATTTACGTGTGGACGGGATTATTTTTTAAAACGAAGACGGAAAATCTCCGTTTTCCAAAAATACCGTGTACGTGTGGACGTAGCCTTAGTAGTCTGTAAAGCTTTGGGGTCACAGGGTCACATCTGGAACACAAACACACACACACACACACACACATACCTACACTATGCACAGACTGGTACTCTTTGTTCATACCTGTGTAAGACGTCATATGTTAATGAACTTATGCATATTCATGTAACCTCAATAAAGAGCAGTGTTACGAGGGAGCAGACGAGAGCGACTGAGGTCAAGTGAAGGAACGGCGCTGTCACAGTTCTCTCCCTCATCAATTGTCTGGTTCCAGCGGTGGGTCTGTGCTAGACGACCCATCACCAGCTTTTTCCACTGGTTACCAGTACGTCGTAGAATCCACTTCCAGATCTTGTTGTTTGTCTTTAAATCTCTGAGTGATTGGCTCCATCTTATCTCTCTTTAACAAAATAATCCAAGTCGAGCCCTCAGGTCTGCAGATAAGTAGCTTCTGACCAGAACTAGACGTAAAAACAGAGGTGAGCTTTATCGATCGCTGCAGCCAAACTCTGGAACAGTCGCCCTTCACATCAGGTCGTCACCAACACTCGACATTTTTAAAACCCGGTTGGAAACACATTTGTACTCTGTAGCTTTCAATTCTGACGAGTCTTTATAGTAATTACTGTGTATGTTTCCTATTTTCTCTCTACTCTGTGCAGCACTTTGGCTCAAGCTGTTTTTAAATGTGCTGATAAATAAATGTAGATTTCTTTGAATAAAACAGTGGAGCCGAGCTTTGAGCTCAGTGTGTAACAGTGTGTGTATGAGAGCCATGTAATGTCCATGTGTGCATGCTGACTGTGCTGCTCTGACCCCCCCTCCTCCTTTCAGGGTGGAGCCTGCTGGAGTCCGATGGTTGAGACCAGGTCTGAGGAAGTGTAAGTGTGTTTTTAATGGGATTCATGAAAACAAAGCAGCACACATTCAACCATCTTCATCATGTCAGGAGTCATCATCAAAGTGTCAATCAATGAACAGATGATGGATCAATAACTGCAGCTGGATTGTGTTTGTTCTCTCCATCAGATTCCTGTCAACTCACAATCGACACAAACACAGTGAACAAAAAGCTCCAACTGTCTGACAACAACAGGAAGGTGACACGTGTGGAGGAGGTTCAGTCATATCCTGATCATCCAGACAGATTTGATTACTGGGATCAGCTGCTGTGTAGAAATGGTCTGACTGGTCGCTGTTACTGGGAGGTCGAGTGGAGAGGAAGCGTTTATATATCAGTGAGTTACAGAAGCATCAGAAGGAAAGGAGACAGTAAGGACTGTTTGTTTGGAGGAAATGATCAGTCCTGGAGTCTGAGCTGCTCTGATGATGGTCCTCGTTATGTCAGGCACAATAACAGAGACACATCCATCTCCTCCTCCTCCTCCTCCTCCTCCTCCTCCTCCTCCTCCTCCTCCTCTGTCTCTAACAGAGCAGCAGTGTATGTGGACTGTCCTGCTGGCACTCTGTCCTTCTACAGAGTCTCCTCTGACACTCTGATCCACCTCCACACCTTCAACACCACATTCACTCAAACTCTTTATCCTGGGTTCTGGGTTGTGTCTCCTGGTGCCTCAGTGTCCCTGTGCTGAGTGGGGTGTAAAGAGTGTCTCCTGTTACAGAAACACTCTGACTGTTGAACAGATAGTTCAGTCTGTACATGTCTGTCTCTTTCACTCACAAACACGTTTTCAGATTCATGGATTCAATCAGTTGATGTTTGAAACTCTTCTAAATGATTCCTTGTAAACTTCTTCCTCTTCAGTCACAAACAAACAGGAAGTGATGTCACATGTGTTCCTGTCCACACAGCAGAATGAGTCTATTGCTGACAGTGATGTACAAACAGAGTGAGCATTTCTGAGGCCCAAAATAAACTGAGTAGTTCACTGAATGAACAATGGACTGTGAGCTCAGTTCCTTCATCATTAGTATGGATTATATATGTATATGTATTATATTAGTATCATATATATCAGGTGCTGCTGCTGCTGGTTTCAGTCATTGTGCAAATGTGCTGTTTGTAAGGTTGTAAAGCTGCAGTCAGCTGAGACTGAAGAAGTCACCTGATCAGTGAGCAAACGTTTCTGAAAACGTCCAGATGAACAGAATCAACCTTTTGGGATCAGCCAGCAATGCAGCATCATTGTTGTTCAGGTTCAGAGGTTTGCAGGAATGAACTGATGACCAGAAACAGCTGCAAAGTCCAATAAAATACCAGCTGGAGTTCAGCTGCATTTGAAGAAGTCAAAGAAAAGTAAGGATGGCAAAGGGCGATGTTTTCTTCCAAAGAACTGAAAACATGGTCGACGCCTCATTAGAAGAATAATCTGGACATTTGTGAGGAACTCTAACCAAGAAAGCAACACAAGAAAGCAACGTCAAACAGATCCAACAGACAGTTTCATGACTGGAAGTGTTGAGTGTAAAAATGCTACATTGCATTATTGCATCCTCTCACCACAGGAGGCGCTGTTGGCACCACTGATTGCTGATCAGCTGTTCTCTGATGATCTGATTGATACTGTGAATAACGGGACTCACTGAACTCTGTGACACAGTGAAGATTACAGAGTTTAACTTCAACATCTGACTGACGTCACACAGACAGAAGGATGAACCAGTGAGGCACAGAACACAGTTACTGGAGATACTGGATCAGCTCCATGTGAACCTCTGATGGAGAAGCTGCTGAGCCAGAGAAACATCAGGACATGACAGCAGCTGCACTTATCTAACAACATGTAGCAGAGCTGATCTATGTTAGAGGATCTATCACAGCAGCTGAAGCCAAAGTCCAACACTGGATAGCAGCTGAGCCTGTGCTGAGTGTAGTGTTACAGGAAAAGGGCAGAAACACTGACACTGGTAGCTCACAGTGATGCTGACTGGGGCACAGAGCTGAATGATGCAGCATCAGGACACTGTTTCAGTCTGACTGACAGAGAAACCTGTAGCTGTATCTACATGTGAGGCAGAGGCTACACAAGCAGCTTTCTATGTTTCACAGTGACTGAGATCTTCAGTGGGGGTGGACATGCTCCTGTACAGACCTCTGAGGAGAACCAAGGTGCAGTCAAAGAGTCCAGTCTGTCCTCACAGATGTGAACATGTGGTTTCATCAGGTCTGCTGTCAGCTGATGAAACAATGAATAGCTCATCTCGCTCTCGCTTCTCCAAAACCTCGGGCCATGCTCTGCAACAAACTAGCAATTCTGCACGCACAAAAATGCAGTTACAAACAAAATATATCTGAACTCTCACCTAGAACATAAGCCTACCTACAGTGTGTGTGTGTGTGTGTGTGTGTGTGTGTGTGTGTGTGTGTGTGTGTGTGTGTGTGTGTGTGTGTGTGTGTCCTGACCTCACTCTGTGTCACCTCTCACCCACTAACACTCACAACCAGACAGAGGCCACCCTCAGATGTGTAGCAGTTTACTAAAACTATATATATGTAATATATTGAATAAATGCTGTAAATGAATGCCACTACTCAAAGCTTAATAAAAAGGATATAAATGAATAAAAGATAACAATGAATAACCTGGTTATTCAAATAGCATCCTCCCAACAGCTCCTCAAAGTAACTCACACTTAGACTCTGCTTTAGTTTCACTTTCACAAGCACGCTCTGCAAAAGCCTGCGCTTCCTGTCTACTTTGGCACAGAGTGTACTCAGAGTTAAGCCTTTCTTTTATAATGCAATGTAATCTGCATATAAACATTTAAGATTATAGATTTAACTCAACAGTTTAAAGTGGTTATAACTGCACCTGTAATAAAAGTTAATTGGGTGCCAATATGTTTAAACATCTGAATACAATATCAATGCTGTAGATTATGTTATTAATGGTATTAATGCAATGGTAATGATGATTGTTAAGGTGAATTGTTAAATGTTTGTCATTTTTATGTTACCATTTGTACATTGTTTTAAGGAATTCTTTCTGTCCTCCCCTCCCCAGATCCTTAAGATTCTGGGAAGGGGGGCAGTAGTGTTTTTAATCACAGGAACATCCTTGTGAATGTCTGTTTGATGTTGGTAAACTTGCTCCCCTTTGTATGGCTTCACTGTGTTATCTAGGGTGTGGGGGAGACTACCCTCTTTATGACCAAGGATGTTCCTGTGCTTTTATGTTATATGACCCTTTGATCAGCAGTACACACACACACACACACACACACACACACACACACACAAGCACACACACAGTGCCTTGTCTTTGTAATCAAGGGGGGTTACGTGGGGAAGTTTATTGTGTGAACAAATTCAATAAAAGGAGGCAAGAGGGGGCGGTCAAGGCCTCCCTTGCAAGTGAAAAGATCGATCGCTGTTGCCTTGTTTTTCTTTCACGGGAATAAGTTCTGGGATCAGCGGGGTCTGACTTTAGACCCAGCAATGATGACCATGAACAATAGCAGTAAAATATTTCTCTGATCTCCACAAGTCCTACAGAAGCACTTAATGCTAACAGGAAGTCATTTATTAAGGTGGAATAACACAGAGACACAACCACTCACAGTTAACCTGACCCCACTAACTGCATGTGTTGGGACTGTGGGAGGAAGCCGGAGTACCGGAGAGGACGCACACAAACACGGGAGAGCATGAAGCTCAGCACTGAAACAAAGATGGTGGATTTGACCTCAGGACCAGGTGCGTAATTTCCCGGGGGGTTATGGGGGTCATGACCCCCAAATAATCAGATCCAGCCAATATAATTTCATCATTCCAGTTTATAAAATTATGAATTATCATGAGTTTCTATAATCATTTCAATTATTATCAGCAAAATAGTTTCATGTTTAATCATCTAGTAATGTAACCCCGCCTCCTCCGCCACGTACTTGGTATTACCCAACCGGCTTTCTCTACCAAACCTTCACTGTTTGCTGTGTTTGTTAGCGCAGTCGCTGGTGCCAGAGACTGCCAGTGACTTCAGTCTGAGGGTTTGAAGTTTCCATGTCTGTGTGATGTGTGGTGTGAAGGCTGCTGGTTAAACTGGGACTCACTGTTTAAAGCACTGAGTGCTCATAGAGAGATGCTCCATGAGTCCCAGTACAGACTACAAACATGGTGGAAACTTATCTTTGATATCCTCACACTCTGCACGTCTGTGAGTAACTGTGATGAAGATGTGCAGAGATCTGTGTACAAACAGGAGAAAGACTGTAAAGACTCTGTGCTTCTAACAGCCTCTGTTAACATATGTGAGGCTGTTTGTTGTTGTTGCCATGGAGCTTTTCACTGTTTGGGTCAGCAGGTCATGTGATCAGGTTTGTTCTGTGAAAGCTGGACGATGGTTCAGTGTCAGGGTTTGTTTGCATTCATCAATAAATATCTAAATAAATCAAAGACTCCATGTTTGTTCATTCATCATGTGACCTCTGCTCATCCATCTCTGTGTGTATCAGGATACATTTAGTTCATAATACACAGAAAAATCAGAGTTATTACCTGTAATAAATGTGAAAGTAAAGATTCCTGCAGTGATAACCAGGCAGGACTGAAACACATCCAAGCTGTCACCACGGTAACAGCACCGTCCATCCACAGGTGAGGGGAGGAGCAAAAACAGGGACTTTCACCATACATACATACACCACAGTTGACAGGTAACCCTATTGGAGTCGCCATAGTGACTAGAGATGGCACGATACCACTTTTTTATGTCCGATACCGATATCATAAATTTGGATATCTGCCGATACCGATATGAATCCGATATAGTGTTTTTTAATCAATAAAACTGATTTTTAATATCTTGCTGCACTTTGCCTAAGTTCATAGTCAAGTTTAAAAACAAAACAAAACACTAAAGCTATTCTGTTAGACCTGTATGCAAAAAAATATTTCATAGTTCAGCAAAACTGATCAATCTAATAAACTTAAACCTGCTCCATCCTCCCTATTCTGGTATTTTAAAGAGTACTTGGCGTAAATATTAAGCAAACTGACTAACAGGGTCCAACTCCCAGTAACAAAAAATAAAAAAATAGGGAACCACCCCCCACCTCATGATGCTTAATCGACGTAATCAACCTTAATTTGATGCAGTGTGGAAAAAATGCACATAAATCAATTATTTTTCAAAAAATATTAAAAAGATTTAACATCTTTCTTCAACAGAACTGCAGACTGCACAGATGGTACCTTCCCAAAGGAAAAAGTATGATAGCTTACTAGGTGTCAATGGAAAATTGTACTTAGTAGTCAGTATAATCTTTTAATAATATAAGTTTGCATATGGTAGTGATAGGATGTGCGATCCTTAATTGTCTGCAAAAGCTTTGTGTGCCCTGGCGTTCACCCCCACATCCTAGGAGCACGGGAAAGGTCGTACCTTGTCTTATTGTTTTACAGTAGGATTAACGTAGCTATGTCAGTTTTAGTCTAAGTGCCTTTTTTACATATAGATGAACTGTTGGATTTTCCAGACCAGCAGGTTAAGGGAAGTCGTTTATGGGGTCACACTCTGACACACACACATACATATACACCTCCACATTCCAATGTAAGGAACAAGCACCCACTGATGTATAAATAAAGACCAGGGCAGTCTCTCAGCGCGAGTCTCTGAGCCTCACTCTTGTGCGTGCGCTCTGGTGACTGCCCTTGCTAGCAAGAAAAATGTGTGTTTCTCTGATTCTCAGCTGAAGAAGTGTTTTAGAATACATCTCTTGACATTATTTGGTCCTTCGAGCCGGATCAGAAAACATCAGAACTGTTATCTGTGACTCTGTTCCAGGATCCAGCACTGATTCCTGACGCCGTGGGGAGCCAGCACCGAAGTCTGTGCACAGCCCTCTTAGATGAGGAGAGAGCCCCAGGACGTGAATTCGGGTCTGGGCCGGTGGCCTGGTCCACGGCGGTGGGATTCAGTCTGATGATCCGAACCACCAGTGAGACGTCTGAGGGTGAAAAACACTATTTTGGTATATAAAACGGCCGCAAAGGTTTAAAGTAACGTGATAAAATAGGTTTAAGTTCGCCTAGTCTAGAAGCCTCGGTGGGAAAAAGTAAACAAAGCTGGGGCATAGAAGCAGAACCGAGAACGTGTGGACATAGCCTAAATCTAACTGGGGCTACGTCCACACGTACCCGGGTATTTTTGAAAACGCAGATTTTTCTATGCGTTTGCACCTTTCGTCCACACATAAACGGCGTTTTTGGTCACTGAAAACTGAGATTTTTAAAAACTCCGGCCAGGGTGGATATTTTTGAAAACTCCGTTTACGTGTGGACGAGAAAAACGCAGAAAACGCAGCGTCAAAGGTGTGCGCCTTTTTTGACGTCACACTGTGCGCCACGTTATTGTTTCGGTGAAATGAATTTCTACAATACTGTTACTGTTAATTGTTCTCTCTGCAGTGTTTAAATGCTTACATATACACACACAGTTACTGTCCCTCCACACATACGACTCGGTTCTGCTTCTATGCCCCAGCTTTGTCTACTTTTTCCCACCGAGGCTTCTAGACTTCTGATTGGCCAACATTTCTACACGGTTAGGAATATAGCGCCACCTGCTGCTTTGGCATGTTCCTAGCAGCGTTGTCCTTCATTTCTGCCTTTACGTGTGGACGGGATTATTTTTTAAAACAAAAACGGAAAATCTCACTTTACATGTAAAATAATCGCAGCGTGACGCCTCTGCCTTTGTAAATGGAGGGACAGTAACTGTGTGTAAAACCTGCAGACAGTCAGATTAACAGTATTTTGTCTCTATCATTCTGCAATTCATCTCATGTAAACAATAACGTGGCCACAGCGTGACGTGAATAAAGGCACATACCTTTGACGTGGCGTGACGAACTCTGTATTCCTCGTCCACACGTAAACGCAAAAAGGAGTTTTAAAAAATCTCAGTTTTCGGTGATTGGAAACGCCGTTTACGTGGACGAAACAGCTGCGTGTTCAAAAACACCAGTGTAGGTGTGGACGTAGTGTAAAAGAGTTAGTAGTTTATTTTATTACTACCTGTAATTTATTGCAGATTACTTACATTTTTCTTGTAAAACAAAGGGGCGCAGCAGAAAAAGTTTGGGAACCAGTGCTGTAACTATGAGACAGATGGCTGACACACGAACCTGTGGGAAGTAACATGTTTGTAGAAATGTGAAAATGTTCATGCCATAATCCCTCCCATGTTTCCGTGGGGCGCTGTGGAGTAATGCACAATTCTTCCAACAGAACAGTGAAGATTACATAACAGAAGAGCTTCACAGCTCGTCAGGCAGCAAGTGGACACTGAAGAGTGTGTGTGCCTTATCAGAAGGAAAACTGTTCTCTGCACCTGAGATAAAGGATCGTATAAAAGAAGAGTGAGCGCTCCCTGAGGTCTCCTACTTCTTAGACATTTGAACCTGGACAGGAGGAGAAAGACGTGTGAGAATGGCAGGAGAGGCTAAAAGGAGAGATGAACGAACTGCTGGAGGATCAGAAGGAAAGCAAAACAGGTTGGAGACAAATCAGTTGCTCTTTAATAAAATAGATGAAGCAGCATGTACACTTGTGAGACATGCACGTGTAAGCTCAGGTAAACCTCTACAACATGCTGAAATGCTGCTTCTAACACAGAATAGACAGACGAGCATTAATTGTGTATTCCCACAGGATGGAGCCCGAGGCTGACGATCAGCGAGTGGAGCGAGGTCAAAAGAAGCGTGGCGTGCTGCCCAAACGACTGCTGATAATGTCGTCTGTGGCTGTTGTGCTCATCGTGCTGCTGACTGTCATCGTTGTGCCTGTTGTGCTGCTCACTAAGACGTCAGGTACATTTTTACAATATGTACGATATAAATGATAAAACAATGATGCAACTTTATGATCCAGATGATGAAAAGTACCTGAGTAAATGTATTTATTACTCATCACCATGCAGCAGCCTTTACCCACCTGTGGCCTTTCTTCAAAGCATTTTCTCTGCATTGGATCTGAACAACAGTCAAATCTGAGCAGACGTGCCAAAGCTTTGTTTCTTGTTTTCTATTTGCACCATAGTTCTTCCAAATATTTCAGTTCAGGATTTTCTAACTGCTGTCATGTATACCATCAGTAAACTGTGACATTACTGCTTTTACCTAACCTTTGACCTGTATCTCAAAGACCTGCTTTAGTTGGATGAGCAGGCGACCACATTGGTTTGAGTCCGACCTGCGGCCCTTTGCTGCGTGTGTCCACCTCCTTCCTCTTCACCGTGTCTGTCTAATAAGGCCAAACACAGACTGTAGGCTGAGCCGTGGTTCTGAAAGTCGAATGGAAGGTCAAAGTTCACGACTGGCAGTGTTGTGACATACATACCTACTGCATGTAGAGTTCACCTGAGTGTACAGTGACAGTAAGATGTCTTTGCACAGGTGAAACAGCCCACAGTGTTGCAGGGTTAGAACCCTGGAACCCAGGGGGACGCGGGGAGAACATGCAAACATCAGAGAAATCAACATCAACAGAGAAAAACCCAACAATCATATGACCCCCTATGAGCAGCACTTTGGCGACAGTGGGAAGGAAAAACTCCCTTTTAACAGGAAGAAACCTCCAGCAGAACCAGGCTCAGGGAGGGGCGGGGCCATCTGCTGTGATTGGTTGGTGAGAGAAGGAACAGTGTAAGTATTAAGGGTGCAAAATGAAGACAAACTGCTGCAGCACTATTTCTCATCTGCAGTGAAGGTGAAGCACAGCGGTGCGACTCGTCGGCCTGTCGACTAAATCAGTCTGCAGGCGCGGTGAGAGTCTGACTGTGGCTCAGCTTTGGAGCTAAGTGGGACATAAACACGCTGAGGTCTGCTCGCTCAGATCATACACTGACATATAAACTGCAGTGGAACAAACAAATAAAATCACTGAACATCCTTTAAGAAAGAAACAGAAATCATGTCCCAAAAGTCGTGACGACGCAGCACCGACACACAGCTGAGACGCTGATGTGGGTGAAAAGAAACTAAATGAGCCTATTAAAGGTTTACTGTGTCCAGCTCAAGCACAGGCTGTGACATCATCCACGACAGCTGATGAGCAGCTCTGTGGAAATCAAAAATACTGTTTTATGTCCAGTTTTTATAGATTCAGCTACAGAAATGAGAACTAATGATGTTTTTGTGACAAGCTGCTAGCAACAAGGTGCCTACACAATCAGTGCCAAGTTGTCTGTTATTTGTAATACAGTAATATACACATGTATGTAAAGAAAGTTTGACTTCTCTCCTGTGAGTCGTGGACTAACGTGAGCAGTACAGGTGACGCGTGGAGCTTCTCCTCACCTGGTTGGTGGGATCCCAGGGAACAGACAGAGGCACCTCCCCCTGCGTGCGGGAAATGATGTACTTCCTAAAACACAGTTACAGGAATCAGGATGATGGCACTGTGGGTCTGTGCAGCTGCACAACAAAAGCTGATGTAAACGCAGAGACTTTAGGGGCTGTTTGGAGACATGTACCTGTCCAGCCTGATCTTTTTCCTGGCTGTTGCCTCCTGAAACCTCCTTTGTCCTTCCTGTAAATGAGAGACACACAGGCAGAGGGCACCAGTGTGTAACACAGCAGGCAGATTCCCAGCACCAGTTCATGACCAGTACACCGATCTGTGCTACAAACTGAGTGGAGTGTTATTACTCGGTGTTTGTTGGTGCTGATAACGATCTACGACTACAGCGAGCGCCCTTCAGCCTGTAACGACACCATGGTCGCTCCATCAGACGGGTTTATGACTGATAACATGATTTGAAGTTCACAGCTCTGATCTTTGCTCAGCCTTCGGCTTAATGGTTAATCGAGTGTTTCTGCACCTTCTGTTTATGATACTCATGTTTTATTCTACAGGACGATCTCCACAAACTGCTTCACCACAGTGTGAATGAAGCTGACACCAACTGTCAATCTACTGCTCCACCCTTTTTAACAACACCACCAGCACACACTCGCTAACGAGCCGTTTGTGAGCGTTAGCTTAACTCACCAGGGGTTCAGGTCGTATCCGTGGTAATGTGCGTGGCTTCCCGCCATCATCGAGCACCTCAAAGGTCATGAAGGCGGAGTTTATGTGTCGGTTAGGCCCCTCCTCGTGGTAGGCCTCCGCACGCACGCCCACCTCCATGCTGCAGTAAGGACACGTGTCAGTTCTCTGTCTGCTGCACAGCTGCAGCGCTGAGCCAGTGTTCTGGGATACCTGTTTCTGAAGGCGTTGTTCACGATCGCCTTCAGCAGCAATCTGTCTCCAACCTGAGAAGGTCCTCTGAAGGTGAACATGTCGATGGCTCGAAGGGTGGGATGAGCCTGAGACAGACGACTGCAAGCAAAGAGCACAGAGACAATAGGCCACGACCTCCCACGCGCTCGCCGTGTTCAGGTTACTCATACAGATACAGCTGGACAGATCCTTTAATCTGCACCAGGACTGAACTACACTGATCACAACATGGAGGTCAAAGGTCACAATGATGCATCCTATTTTTAGGTAAAAGTATGAAGGAAAGAAGTGTTTGTGACTGTACCTGGCAGCGATTGTAGCTACATTCACCATCCAGGCCATGATCTGCCCTCCAAATGTGTTTACCTGGGATTCAAACACACCTCATGCATGATCTGACAGTCATGTCTCAGCGGTACGATGACACACTGATGCACTGAACAGTCACATATATGTGCACATGTAAAACAGCTGGGCCTCATTTACAAACCTGTGTGTAGGATCCATACGCGCTGATCCACACAGGTGTGCACACGGGTGTTCACTGTTCATAGACCGTTGCAACACATTTCGGGTATGTTAAGTGCAAGGTGTAGTAATATGCCATCAACACCAACATTCCTTCCCAGAAATCCTCCAAGGGGAGAGTGGTCACTGGTATGTTTCCTACAGCAACAATGCTGGTTGTTCCATCAAAAAGCAGCACTGGGGAGGAGAGAGGCCACTTCTCCAGGTGTAGCATTGCATCTTCACCCGGCTAGAAAAGCACAAAAAAGGACAAATTCTTCAAAATTTAAATGAAAGGGTTGCTGTGCATCCAAACAGCTTAAGACACAAAAAGCAATATCAAGAGTTTAGAATGCTCCAACTGATTTACTGTTGGAATAGAAGCAATAAATATAAAATATCTGACTTACATAAATATGACATTTTAGAAATGTATAAATTCTGAGCATGAATTTTCTCTAGTTTGCAGCATTTTTATCATGTCTATTTGTGCTTTTTTTCTCATTTGATTTTTAAAACTATTTCTTTTAACTTTGTTACATATTCTAGTTTTTGAAGGCCTTTTTAAATATATAATTTTACTGCTTCTACTTGTATCCTAACTGCAATGTGCTTTTGCTCTGTGCTGCCTCTCTGGAGTAGGTTTTGAATAACAATTAAGAAATCCTGAATAAGGAGTAATTTAATCCCTGCTGAATTGAACTTCGACCCTCTCTTATTAAGCATGAAAAGCAAAGTAATAATATTAATAATAACAATACAAGTAAATGGAGTACAAGTTACAGTGGCTGGTATTGCAGCTGTTCTCACCTTGAGGATATGAAGGAGAGCCTCACTGGCACTTCCCAGCCGCTTTGGTGGTGTAGTTTTTGAAGGAAAAAGAGATGGAAGTGCATTGAAGAGAGTGACAGTAAAATCCACTGTGAACAGAGAAAAGGATCTTAACAAAGTAATCCGAACATATCTGATGTATGGATTTAATGTATGAAAAGGCCACTTACCTCCACGTACATCCAAGGGGAGAGGGGGTTATAGAACTGCACCTTCGAACAAAACCCATCGACCCTTCATTTGATCTATGTATTTGCAGTTGGAGCCACCAATGATGCGATGCAGTTCATCCATGGCCTGTGACAAAGTTGTGCTCAGTTAGTCAAGAACTAACTAAACCTATCCAGAGAAAGCAAGGAATTTAACTGAAGGTAGTTGAACTTACATTTCGTATGTCTTTGAAGTACAGGTATGCTTCAAATATTTTTCTAGGCCTGTCTTCTTCCCTTGTAACATCTGCGTCAATAAAAGCTCGTCTGGCCTCAAACTCCAGGTCCAAAATTTGAGCAACGTCACTTTGGTTGGGTTTTGCATTGGGTTTCCTGTACATGTTGCTCAAGGTTTTGTAATGTCTTGCCTGCATCTTCAGGCTGTCATGGTCTGCTAGGGAAAGACATGGTGTAACTAGACTTCACAAAATCCAGATTTTTCTAATCAGTCATTTCTAGTAAGGTTGCATGGTTGTTTTTAAGTATAATATTTATGAGAATTAATGTTTAGGTTAAATATGTTTGAGTAATGAACTGACCCTGTATGTCCTGGTCATTTCCCTTTGTGTCCTTTTCGTATAATGATCATGGATTTATGTTAATTGTTAGTTTGAACAGAATCAAATATTAAAACGAAAGTTTAAGATGCCCGTGAATAAAACTGTGGTGAAAATAAGGTAAAGGTTGTTTACTGTGTACATCGTTCACATCAGTGTGAACAGTGATTATGAGCTGATGGATAAAAATCTTTTAGGTAATTTGATCTATGACAGAAACACTGTGATAAGGCATGATAGATGTGACCAGCATGAGGATTTACATGTGTAAATAATCAGCACTGAGTAACACCCATTACAACACAAAGTGTTAAAATACTTACTATGGCTAACTGGCAAACTGGAATGAGGGATCTATCATATGTTGATTTTACACACCAACTTGAGTTAATGCCAAACCACTATGATTTATGGAATAAACACTTAGAACGGGGTTCATTGCTGCAGCCATATTTTGGAAAGAGCTGTAAGAGGAACCACAGTCAGACTGAGAGGTAGATAAGGGTGATGGTGGACTTACCAACAACATCATCTGGAGGTGCAGTTGAAGGACCTATATCAGCCCTGGGTGCAGAGCATGAGGCTGACTTGGTGGTAAATCCAGTGTAGTATTGTTTGACGTAGTTGGTACAGTGGAGGGTAGCGGCAATTGGGATTCTTTCTCTGAGGAAAAAACAGAAGATGAACAGGATGTAATAACAGGGAATAGCTAGAAAGTTAAGGAAAATACTCAACACTGTATAAATCTTGTGATGCACTCTGAACAGAAAACTGAGGGCAGGTGGTCTCTTTGAAGTTTTAGATGTCCAAAAGTCATTAGTACAGCAGACCAAAGCACACACCTGCATTTGAGTTATCCTCGCTGAGGTCATCATTGCTCTCAAGAAGTATGGTATAGTCACTTGAACCACTTGCTTCACCACTTAGGTCACCTTCAGTCCCATTGTCTGTGTCATCTGAGCTGAAAAGAGTCTCCCTGGGCCTGCCTCGTTGCGGCATGGAGCCCTGCCTCTTCCTTGGAGACTTCATATTTTGGAGTCGTTTGTACAGTTTGGTGTAGATGGTCAGCTGTGGTAAAATAATATATATTTGTACATCCTTTTATTATCTCACTCAATTTTAGATATTGTAGTGGGTAGAGAATGACTTACATATGGCATGTGTGTGTCAGCATCACATAACATGGGGTAATAGTCGACAATCTTCTGTGACATTGCTCTCATTTCGAGTTTGGAGGGGTATGTTACTTCTTTCCCCATGGGACTAGCACGGAGGATTGCAACCATGCTGGTGACTGTGTTCCTTACAAGTCTGCAACAGAGCTCCTTCGACATCTTACAGTCCTTTTCCTTTCCACTGTGGAGCAATGCAAAGTACTGACTGCGCACCATGTCCAACTCTGAATCTGTATACAGCACATACTCTGGTGGGTCTGGCATTTTCATTTTTTTGTCAGCAGTGTAGGAAATTGGAGTGGAAGTTTGAGGCTGACATTGTGACACATCAAAGCCTAAGGGGTTACTCTCGCTTCGATGGCAAGTGTTGGCATCTTGGTCAGTACTCTTAAACTATAACAGTTGTGGGATATAAACAGAAATACACAATTAGGCAAATTAATGCTAGACAATATGGACAGTAATCATCTTCTTAGTGGTATAATGTGTATTTACCTTTTGGCTGATGAAATCCCAAATCTTCTTTCTACGGAAGAAATTTTCATGGCCCGGAAAAAGATCCTTTAGGTCATCCCGGGTAAAGCTTCTCAGTTTCCTCATCAATATTCGCAGCTGTAAAAGAGAAAAACAACTTCAAAAGTGATATTTATTTCTCTTTTCCTGGGTGTGGCTTATTACATATTGAGGTCATTTTTTGTCAATAAATGTATTTTAGCAATAAGTAATAATAACAGGATAAAATGTCAAACTTAAAACAGTTTATCAAATATTTGGGAATGCAATAAAACTATTTTTGGCTGTCTTCAAGAATGATGTTCCAAGTCTATTTTGGCAAAGACAGCTCAAGGCTATAATGTGGATAAAGTTCAGAGTAGAGTACAATCCTAGCTCCAAGTTTCAGAAATGATGCTAACAGATGCTAAGGCTGCTTAGCTAACGTACCAAAATAACTGAAAAATAAGACTTACCCTGCAACACAGACAGTATGGCATCGTCAAACTTGTCCATGCCGTGACAGCAGTTCTCTAGTTCGGTTCCAAAGCCTCCACTCACAGTACCTGGAAATATCCTACGGCTTAAATAAGATAATTTAGCTAAAGTTAACACATTAGCTAGATTGCTAACTAGCAGCCCTCACAAAACACGACTTTATCTTAATAACACCGTTGTACCATAGTATTTTTCAAATCAACTTAATGTTACCAACCTTAAATTACTGTTCGCTTTGTTTAGATAAATAATTTTGATCTTCGTAACGGTCCTGATGGTTAACAAAGCAGGGGAAAAGATTTTGTCCCGTGTGAAAGTAACGTCACGACAGGAACTGAGGCATGCAGAAAATTATTTATATTTAATTTTTTTTAAGTAAAAAAAAAAGAAAATAAAAATATAAATTCAGTCTTAAACACGTATTGCCTAAAAATAAATATAACTGATGTAATTTAAACCTGAAAAATTGGATAATTAAGGATACATATACTTTTAAAATTGCCTACCTTTCCCATGGTCCCACACTCTCATCTGTGGCCTTCAGTGGAGAGCGGTAAAGTAAAGCTGCATTGCTACAGCGCGAAAACAGTTCACCATGGCGCTCTGGAGATGTATGATCTGTTTTATCTTTGTTTCTTTAACTCTGAAGGTGCTCCTTAGCCACAGAAATGCAGCTCATGGTCGAAGGCAGGATTTTTGGGTTTACTGTGGAATAGATGGCTGTGAACAAGATTTCAGAGTTTTTAACTCATTCTTTCGCCACATTAAACGGACGCACCCTCTGTATTTGACGAATGGAAGCCCACCAAGAGGATGGAGGATCCCCCCCAACATCCCACTCTTTAGGATCGGAAAATTTTGGTGTTTCAGTGTTTGCCAACTGTAGTACTGAAACAACAACCAGCACCGTGGAAATATCAACTGGTGGATCTTTGCCTGAAGTGCAGGAGCCTCAGGTTGTTGACAGCCCGATCGCGGTAAGTGTTAAACTAAATAAAATGTAGTGTGGCTTCTGATGACAAATTTAGCCATGTCTAACTCCTCGTATTTGGTCCTATATTACTTTTAATTCTTTTCTCCATTTTTAATCAAGAGAAATTTAACGAGATCTCGCGATATTATACCGCTAGATATTGTTCTTCAAACTGTTACAAGCGATTTCCACTATGGTTGGATTTTAAATCACCAGGATGAAATTGAAAATAAATAAACAGAATAGCAGTTCAGTGTAAATAGTAAAGGTTATGCTGCAGCCGGAGCAGGCACACACTCTGCGGCTGGCATGTCTCCTGGTGAAGTTTGCATCAAAGACACTCAGCGCGTTTAAATCGTTCAATGTGGCAGCAATTTGGGTATCTCGTAGGAATTATAAGTGGTGAATACAGTTTCAGGTAAGACACAGAGTATTTGGAAGCACTGTAAAAAAAAATCTGTTGGCCAGAAATACTGCCAAAACATGTAAAAGAATTATTTTCTTGAAAATTAAATAAATTAATAAATGCATACAATAAAATATATCCATATACTAATACTAACATAAGTTCTAAGTGCAAATCTAAATTACGTGATTTAAAAATACATAAATAATTTAATAAATACAACAAACATGTAAAGAAACTAATATCGAAGTGCAAACAATAATTCATTATTTAAAAAGATAAAATCTCATTCTCATGAATCCAATCCCTAGCCTCCTCAAAAAAATGGACAACCCCTTTTTTATTGTTTCTTTGTCTTTGATTTCTTTTCCATTTCTTTTTTCTTTATTCCAAAGAATGAATATTATATTATCTTATATTATATTGAATATTCACTGTAACACTAATCACTGTCATGCACTTTGTTTTTTAATGGACCAATCATTAGGTGTAACTGATTATACCTGTTATGTAAGAATTTCTATAATTGGCCAGGAGTTTGAAGTAACTTTGTTTTTCTGCTCTAAAGGAAGAAGCTGTTGCTACAACATCCTTTACCAGACACGATATTACCAGATCTGCTGCAGCTTTTGCTATCAGTGTTCAAGAACAGTGCCACTTATCACAGGTATGTTATAGTCTTAATGGATCAATACATTACATAAGGCAATCAATGTCTTACTTGTTCATAATGGAATTCAGAAATGTTTTTTTATATAAATGCAGAATAAGTTACTTTTGTTTCAAATGTTTTCACAGAGAACGGCCAAACATATCATCTCAGGAGTGCAACAGTATCAGGCTGTTCTTTTGGATACGCTCAAGGAAAGAATGAAGACAGTGTTTGAAGATCATGCCGAGGGAACCACTCAGCTTCAAGATGAGGCTTTGGGTACATTTGATAAATTCATGGATCCTTTCTCCACCATTGCATATGGACAGAGTAGAGCCATAGGGGAAATGTTCTGTCCAGTCAACGCAGAGGAAGTAGTAGTATCCCAGAAGATATGTTGGGTAAAGCAAGGTCTTTCAAGGGTCATGTCCATAAGGAACAAAAGTTTTTACTATGTACCATTAATTGAAAGTCTAAAGCAGTTAATGACTAATGAGAGAATCTTTACCATGTTGAACACTGCACCACAAAGAAGCAGAGAGGGATTCTTCTATGATTTTAGAGACGGGTCCCTCTTTACATCTCACCCCTTGTTTTCTCAGAGGCCAAATGCATTGCAATTAATACTGTACACAGATGAAATTGAAATATGTAACCCCTTAGGGTCCCATGCTTCTGCAAACAAATTGGTCATGTTTTATTATACTTTAGGAAATATTCATCCAAAATTTAGGTCAAAGTTAGCTGCAATACGACTTCTTGCTATTGCTAAAGCAAATGACATTTCTCAGTGGGGTATTGATGTTGTACTGAAAAGAATACTTCAAGATCTATCACTGCTTTACAATGGTGTAAGGATGAAATGTCAAATGGTGAAATTGAATTGTTTGGTGCTGTTATAGCCATTTGTGGAGACACGCTAGCCCAGCATGAGATTGCTGGCTTTAAAGAAGGGATTGGTTTTGCTTATAGCAAATGTAGACACTGTGAATGCAACTTTGATGATATGCAAAGTGTTTTTGAGGAGAATAAGTTTGTTCAAAGAACTCTGGAGAAACATATCAGGCAGTGTTTTGAAATAGATAAAGCAAGCACAGATTTATTGAAAGCGTCCCTCAAAACTACTTATGGAATTAATAGAAGAAGCAGACTAGTTGATGTTCCTGCATTTGACCTGATCAAACAAACTCCACAGGACATAATGCATGTTATTTTTGAAGGTGTTGCATCAATGGAAGTTAAATTTGTATTAAAACACCTAATTCTCTCAGGACAATTGGAATTAGACAAGTTCAATTCAGACATTCAAAATTTTCCTTACTCACCTCTTGAAATACGGGATAAACCATGTCCTATTAGCTTTGGCACTTTAGCGGCTAATGACAACAAATTGAAACAGTCTTGTGGACAGATGCTAATTCTTTTAAAAATATTACTTTTTCTTTTGTATGGTGTGGAGAGTGAGTATGTTGTATTTATTAGAAAGTTAATTATGATAGTTCAAATAGTTCTTGCTCCCATTATTTCTTTACAAACTGTATTGCAACTGAGAAGTATGATTGAAGAACACCTGTATCAGTTCAAGCAACTTTTTCCCGAAGCCAATATAATACCTAAGCAACATTATATGTATATATATATGAGGTTATATTTATCAGGGTTTTATTTCCTGATGTTCTTATGTGTCCTACGTGATTCACTCGCCAATTCTGAATTATAACTAACATTAAAAACATGTTTAAGGAGGAGAGAGAGCAAATAAATTCGATTAACAGCTGATCTTTGGGTTTTTGTTCAGTAATCAGCGTGACCTGATAAACGCATAAAAGAGATAACGTTGGTGTTTCCGTCATGTAGTAACTGCTTTAACTGTACAAAGGTTGTTCGACACTATGACACACATACAGACTTCATGATGTTCGGCTAATATTTTTATTGTGAATATTAATCATGAGGGTAAACGGACCTGTACACCACAGAGCGAGGTCAGCATGTCCACGATATCTTCAGCTCTCTGAGGTAACACAGAGTTTCCCAGCTGACTAATCTAACTGTCATCTACGAATAATTCACGGCTCATATCAATATGATTTTACAGAAAATCATCCTTATTACTGCAACTATTCCAGAGACGTGAACATCTACAGCATAAAGAACACAAATATAGCAGTCTAACAACACTGTAACAGAGATGAACCGTCAGTTTGTCACAGATCAAAGTGGAATGAAAGCGATTGGTTGAACAGGTGTGATCTGTGTTTTCTGCATTTTCATCAGCGTCAGAGACTCAGCAGCAGATTAGAATAACAGTTATACATTTAATAAATCACCAAATGAACGCAAGAAACGAGCAAACCTGTTCAGACAGTTTGAGTTTGTGTTCCCTCAGCTGCAGACTCGCTGCTGTTTAAATGTTTGAGAGGAAGATTAGATATAAAGCAAACGTCAAACATAGACTCAGTCTGCGTTCACATTTGATATGAGGCCAGGACGGATAATGGCTGTGTCCTGTTTTAAGATCATACATGTAAAATTGTTGTCTGACCTCCGTCGATCCAGCCGCTCAGAGTTAACTGAAGTTAACCTGGATAAATTATAGTTAAGGAGTATCACAGATAACACCCACGTGAGCTGTGTGACTGTTCACCACTACACTGAAATCAGTAGCTATTACTGAAATACACGTGCTATCTCATAAACTATGATATAAATAGGGAGGTCCTACTAACATGTTTAGTTTTAAAGGACACCTTCCTGCCTTTAGTCTCATTCATGAGCAGTATTAGTTTTCTTCTAACATCCAGAAGTCTGCACCATGTGTTTCATAGTTTGTAACAAACCTTTGACAGTTAAACATAACATGACCGAAAAAGCAAAAAAATGAATAAATGAATAAAAAGAGAGAAAATCACACAAATTATATGTTAACCTCATTTATTTTTAGTTAAGTAAACTCTAAAAATTCTAACAGATCGCTGGTGCTTAGAATAACTATTAAAAAACAGATGATATAATATTTCTGTCCAGGTTGCAGTCTGCATTATGAACATGTAGTTGGAAACTCTGCTCCTCTCGGTGGAAATGCGCCTTCTCTTTCCTCTTTGTATAAAAACATTTTAAAAGTCAGTTTAATCTCAAACTTCACTGTTAAATCCAAAACACACCAGATAAAGAAAAGCGAATAGTTCAGTCTAACACATGTGCCAGTGAACCATTAAACGTCTGTAAAACTGTGCAGTTCTGAAACGTAACTTTAACCTCAGCCAAACCGATTTGCTCAGTTGTAAATAAAACAGCGAAGTAAACGTGACCCGACAGACAAAACCTGAGTGAATTAAGTCCAGCGTTTAACACTGAGAGCTAAAACTCAGGTGAGGTTTCAAAGCTGTGCCGGTGATTGGAAGTGGGTTCGCCTATAAAGTGCTCTGTTGGGAAACAAGCTCCAGCAGCTCTGCGCTCAGGAAAAACTATATTTACTTATCTTGTGCAGAAAAATGTGCTGACGTTGCGTAATATCGAGCACCGGCTGCCCAGTTAAACTGTGACTATCACCAGGTAACGTGGGCGTGTTTCTTGAATTAGCAGCAGGTGTTAAACAGCTGACAGGTGAGGAGGAGGATGCATGCAGGTAAACTGAGGGCCTGTTGAGCTGATCGCTGGTTTCGTGAGAAAAATGTCAGCTCATTCTTTATGTTACAGAAGCACAGAGACACAAGAGCAGGTGGAAAGAGACGATCGTTCGGTGAAAATGAGAATCTGAATGCAACATGTGGAACACGGAGAGTGGAATATGTAAACAAACCGGTTAACGTAACCCCCTCGGTGCACTCTGCATGCTGACTGTTAGCAGAGCTACTGAAATCTCTGAAAACATCTGAGCACAAACATGTTCTATGTTGACAACCTGACCAGACATGTGAAGATTACAGCGCGACATTCGCGGCTAAAACACTGTTAAAAGTGTAGTTGGTGACAGAAAAACGGGGTATTTTAAAACTACACCACCATTGCTGCCTGTGATTTGAAATGCATTCTGGGATACCTGGCTGCCCCAAGTCCACACAAGCAATCGATTATCTAGGATCGACCTGTTTTGACTTACTTTGCACGGCAACCAATCAAATGTTAGAGAAGCTGCATGGGCAGCGTTAACCCCGCCCCCTGCGTTTGATGGGTGAGGTTGACAGATAAAATTAATTCAAGATGAGAGCCAGGCGCCAGGACTGACAAAATGAAACAAATAAATATATCATTAAATAATTAATTAAATGTGTCAATAATTAATTAAAATGTGAAATACATAATTAATTAATTACATGTGTCATAACTATTTATTTAATTAATTAATTCCAATTTTAATTAATTATTGCCACATTTAATTAATTATTTAATGGTGTATTTAATTAATTCATTATGGCAGTCCTGGCGTTCCATACGGGACAACGACAGGAAAAGACATTTTTAAAACGCATGTCAAAGTGTAACGACATGAAACTGTCCTGGGACAAACTTGTTGGACTTACAACAGATGGAGCGCCGGTGTTGTGCGGTGAAAAAAGTGGACTAGTCAGCAGGATGCGAGTAAAGATGCAGGAGAACTGTACCGGTGAGTTAACAGCAGATCACTGCATCACACACCAGGAAAGGCTGTGTGGTAAAGTCCTAAAAATGGAGCATGTAATGATCACCGTAACACAGACCGTAAATTTATCTGAGCTAAAAGTTTTAATCACCGTCAGTTTCAGTCTTTTATGTGGGAAATAGATTCAGAGTTTGCCGACATTCCTCATCATACAGAGGTCCGCTGGCTGAGTTGGGATAAAAGTTCTCAGAGTTTTTGAGCTCAGCAAGGAAACCTGTCAGTTCATGGACATGTATGATGTCATGTCACTAATGCACCAGTGCAGCCTGCCTCACTTTCCCTGTTGCAGTAATGTTGAACCAAGTCAGCGCACTTTGCTGCACCTGTGCAGATTCAGATGGAGCTGCAGTGTAATGATGCACTCAGGGAAAGTACGACACTGAACGGCCCGCACAGTTTATTAGCTCCACCCCTGCAGCAACGCCCAGCTCCGTCTACATGCGGCTCCAACCTTGTGTTTGCTTTCCTTTATTTTTTCTGGGGTTTTGGCAGCATGTTCATATTTCTAACTTGCATAATTTTGACAGGATATATTTTTATGAAGAGCAAAATATTTAAAGTTAAAGTTTTTTTAAGTTTATTTAATCTGGAATAATATTCCTGTCTGTTTTTATTCATATTTTGTGGAGTTTATATACTGCTGGGCGGGTGCTATGATGTTATTGATGTTGAACTTGTTTTATCCTATTTTATTTATAAGGTTAGTTATTAGAGTTTCCAACCGTCCCGTAAAAAACGGAATGGTCTCGTATTCAGAGAAAATATTGCGCGATTTATTCTGTCTTTGCTGCACAGCTGCCTCTTCTTCTCTCATTCTCTCCTGTTTCTACTTCAATCATGAAACTGATCAATGATCAGCTGATTTTGCCAGTATTTTCCCACATTTTCTAGATACTGCACCAGTACTGTGTGTAAAATGCCATCAAAAAGTCAGTTTAATTTTTCTTCTTTCTCACCTGTCTTTCTGTCTCCTCTCACTTTTTAAAGGTTGCCATGTTAGAAAAAATATTTTGCCCTGCCATGCTGTTTATTGATGTGGCAAATGAATAGTTTATGAAAATATATCTAAATCTGTCATCAGTAATCAGTAATGATCATGTCTCACCTCTAGTCTCCTCTGTCTTAATTTCAGGTTTTCACCATGTGTTGTAGATAGTTCAGGAGGTTAACTCCACCAAGCAGTCTACTTTCAGGTACTGTTTAGAACAGCAGAATAGGGAGGATGGTGTAGGTTTAAGTTTATTAGACTGATACATATATACCAACAAGACAGTGTCCATCACTGTGACAACAGCGTTTGTTTTCATTCAAAGGATTTATGGTTTTTCCTGTAATACCTGGTGGGCCGGTCTCTACCCATATGGAAAAGAAATGAGCAAATCACGTAAGCCTTATATGATTTACTCATGAAAGTGGCCACTTTCTCATTACTTTCATATATTGTTTTAGTAAGTATCCAAAACATACAAGTTTCATTATATAATTTTTCAAGGGATCTTAAATCTGTTTTCACTCTTGTATGCTTTTCATACAAGTTTCACGCGAGACAGATACAAACTTTATAAGATTTATAAATATCTTTTCCATATGGGTAGTCAAAATGCCTGGGCCGATTTTTTGTCCCAGTCCAGCCCTGAATATAATCATCAGTGTTTGAGCAGCTATGATATCAGGGACAATCTAGACATGTGTGACAATACTGAACATGTCACATGACACACCTTAAACATCATGTGATCCACTCTCAGTCTGCACTTTCATTCATGACTTCAACAGGTTGAAATGAGCTTTGAAGAAACATTCAGTGAAATAAATCTTTCATGGATTCATGTGAGCAGCAGATGAACTTTGTACCAACAACATCTTCAATAACAGAGTCTGAATGAAGCTCAGGTGTTGATGCTGCTCACTGATTGGACGGTTGGTTTCAGCTCTGCTCTCAGTCTTTCCTGCACAGGTGAAGGTAGAAAGTGTGACTGGATCTATAGACTGGAAACAGAGAAACATGCTGAACATTTGAAGCTTTGCAGCAGAAATGTTCATGTTACAAATACAGCAGAGCTGATCTGGGATCAGTGTGTTCACACCTGCAGCTACAACAAGGTTTCATGTCTCCACACGTCAGCATGTGAACTTTACTCTGACTCAGTCTGAGCAGTCAGACGGCATATTTTTAAAGTTAACACATCAGCACACACAGAGCTGAGCCCCTCCCACCTGTGCTGAGTTTCAGGTGGAGCCCCGCCTCCTTCCAGGAAGCAGCTCACCTGTGTGTCCGTGTTTAGTGTCCAGGTGTGGAGTGGAGCTTGTTGTTGGTGTGTGAAGAAACTGTAAGTTTGCTTTGTTTCCTCCTTTAACAGTTTGTCTTTAGGAACTTTACTGTTTGTTCAGCTCATGTTCGATTTCTTCACACAACAAACTGTGTGTGTTTGTATTTCCGGTCTCTCCATTAAAGTCAGTGTGTAATGTTTTCCTGGCTAACATCAGCTGTGTGCAGCTTAGTTCCAGCACAAATCTGCCGCTCCATAGTTCACGGTAACGGACTCACAGCTGGACCAACGAGGCCGAGTGTGTCCGCCACTCTGAGCTACGTTCGTGTTTGTGTACTTGTAGTTTGTACTTTGAGTTCACTCAGAGCCCACAGAGGACGCAGCGTACGTGATGACGTCAGCCCTTTACCTCCTTTACTGTCACTGTGATTAATATTTACACACCACACGAGACACCTGACAGCATGTTAACGCTAAGCTAAAGCTAAGCTAACGCTAAGCTAGCCAAGAAGCCAGAGTGACGTTAAAGCTGAGTAAACACTGACCCCAGACCAGCACCGTGATAAAGTGAGCTGCTGCTGCTGAACCTGAACAGGTAACAAAGTGATGAGCAGTCAGGCTGCAGGTTTCTACCTGTTCATGTTTCTACAGTAGAATCACTTTGAAGTGTCTTTGTGCTGTTTCATCTTTGATTTGTGTTCATAAACACTCAGAGAAAGATCACGTGACCTCATCAGGATCTGTGTTGGTGTGTGGGGCTGTACCTCAGCTTTAGATTATGGTGATTATGAGACAGTGTTTCAGCTCATTTTACACAGTAACATGAAAGTACTGTTATGAGGAGTAATGAAGTAACATACTCCATTACTTTTAATTAAAGTGTTCTGTGTAATATGTGTAATAATGACTTTTTTGAGTAACTTCATCTCTGTCAATAACAACATTCATACGTGGAATAAAAACACATCAGTGGATCATTGCTGGAGCTGCCTGGACTTCAGTCTTCATGATCTCAACCAACAGCATCAACATACTGCTCCAGATGTTTGTGCTCCAGATGTTTGCGCTCCAGATGTTTGTGCTCCACATGTCTGTGCTCCAGATGTCTGTGCTCCAGATGTCTGTGCTCCACATGTCTGTGCTCCACATGTCTGTGCTCCAGATGTTTGTGCTCCACATGTCTGTGCTCCAGATGTTTGTGCTCCAGATGTTTGCGCTCCAGATGTTTGTGCTCCACATGTCTGTGCTCCAGATGTTTGTGCTCCAGATGTTTGTGCTCCACATGTCTGTGCTCCAGATGTTTGTGCTAAACATGTCTGTGCTCCAGATGTTTGTGCTCCAGATGTTTGTGCTCCAGATGTTTGTGCTCCAGATGTCTGTGCTCCACATGTCTGTGCTCCACATGTCTGTGCTCCAGATGTTTGTGCTCCAGATGTTTGTGCTCCACATGTCTGTGCTCCACATGTCTGTGCTCCACATGTCTGTGCTCCAGATGTCTGTGCTCCAGATGTCTGTGCTCCACATGTTTGTGCTCCACATGTTTGTGCTCCACATGTTTGTGCTCCACATGTCTGTGCTCCAGATGTTTGTGCTCCACATGTCTGTGCTCCACATGTCTGTGCTCCACATGTCTGTGCTCCAGATGTCTGTGCTCCAGATGTTTGTGCTCCACATGTTTGTGCTCCAGATGTTTGTGCTCCTGGTGATCAGACTCGCAGTTTCATCCTTGAAATAAGTGTTTATATTGTTGTTATATTGTTGACCCACCATTGATCATGTGTCTCATCACATGATCAATGGTGGGTCAGCGACATGCTTTCTTTCCATCTCAGGTTTAAATATCTGGGACTCTCCACCGTTTGGTTTTAAAACTGAAGAAGCTTCTCGGATGAAACGTCTTCCAGAAACTTAAAGAAGTCTCTATTTTCTTTCTAAGCTCCTTAGATCACATGACCTGGATGACTGAACCTACAGACATATTGACCTGGTTTCTAGGTTACATGACAGGTCAGAGGTCAGCGACTGTAACTCAGTTACTCCTGTTAATGTGAACTCACTGAGTGTTTGTGGTTTACCTCTCAGACTGACTGAAGATGATGATGGAGGAAGAGGAGGACAGAGCAGAGTCTGCAGGGTCCAGCTGTCCGTCTGTGAGGAGTAACCGGTCCAAAGATCATAATCCAGACTTCAGTGCTGAACCTGGACCAACGAGGTCAGAGAGCTGAACACACTGAGTTACAGAAATAATTCTGCACTGACATTATAATCAGTGTTGATTCTGGTTGATTGTCTGACTGTGTTTGTGAGCTGAGAGGAAATGAAAATGAATTTGTAACAAAAATCAGTTTTGTCCAGTTTTCCTGTAAAAAGCTGAACTCTAATCTAAGAGGACTGTTACTGACAGGAAACAGCTGCATTATCTGCAGTCTGTGTGATCACAGCTGCTTCAATCATGTTTGTGTCTGCAGAGGTCAGAGGTCACAGTCTGCAGGGTCCAGCTGTCCATCTGTGAGGAGTGACCGGTCCAAAGATGATAATCCAGACTTCAGTGCTGAACCTGGACCAACGAGGTCAGAGAGCTGTGATGACTCCTTTACATGTTTGTGTTTCCTGGATAAATATGACCTGAAACATCCTCAGATTGTTACAAAGATTCATTAAAAAGAAAACAATGAAAGAGAAAAGATCCAAATGTTAGACTTGGTCATTTGCTGTTTGAGGACAGTGATGCTCATATCTGTGGGGAAAGTGTGACCTGAGTGGGTTCATGTTTGTCTTTAAAGAACAGAGCTGCTCTGATTCTCTTTGTGTCTGATCTGTTAAACAGTCTGAGAGGTCACACAGAGACCCAGCAGCTAAAGCCTGGATCATACTGGCTGCTGTTAATGAGACTCCATCAGGACAACACTGAGCCACAGTGGTGTTCATGGAAATCAATCAATAAATTCAACTTTACACTGTATTACCAAAGTACTGACTCGTCTGCCTTCACACACATGTAAACTTGAGTGACATCATATTCTGAGTCCACAGCATTCAATATGATGTCAGCCAAGAGTTCAACATATAACAGCTTAAACTGTTCTAAAAAGGTTTTTTCACAGGTTTAAAAGTGTTTACGGGAATTTTTAACGGTTCTTTCAGAAGCACATACGTGAGGTTAGACACAGGAAGCAGCAACACTGACTGAACACAGCTTTTAGAGGCTAAATTCACATTTTAATAATGAAAGTGGCTTCATGTGTGTGTGTGTGTGTCCATGGTTCCTCCACAGAGTGGACCAGCAGAGCTCAGAGGTTCCCAGTGGTCAGTCTGCCCAGCAGCATCAAACACAGCTGGACTCCATGTTTATGGTCTGTACATGTACAACAACTACTTTATTATTAATATTAATAATAATACATTTATTTATAGGTCCCTTTCAGAACACCAAGGACTCTGTGGACTAAATGACCAAAAGAAACAAACTTTGAAATCAGACGGTGCAAATGTGATCACAGGGAAACGTTTTAAACATCGAGGCTTTAAACAAAAACCAAAGTGAAACAGTTTGTAGTCGAGATCAGTGGGAATGAAGCTGAATAACTGTTTCTTCAATAACTTTGAGAAATAAATGACAAATATGATGGAAATTAGCAGCATTAGCACTTACTAATGATGTGAGTCGACACTCTGCTGTATTGAGACGACCACATTAGGTGGTCCTCAACTGTAATGGAAACCAATGGCTCCAGTCGATCTGAGCAGCTACTAATAGAAACGGGGCCATAGATGTGTTTGTGCTTAATAACAGTGAATCACAGGATTTTTACATTACAGTTAAAATCTCATGTTGTTTGTTAAAGTGTGCAGTTCAGGGTGTGTTACTAAAACTGTTGTTTGCTCACTTTCCAAAGACCCAGCCCCCATAAAAAGCAGCCAAACAGCTCTAAGAGTTACACACACACGCATATCTATCAAGTTTACTCTGGTCTAATATACTTGGATTTAGCTTGAAGAATGTTCCTGTACGAGGACTGAAAATGATTTAAAAAGCAGCCAATGTCCAAAGAACAACTTTGACACACCTTCATAAAGCCTGCAGAGCAAAAGAAAAACTAGCTGAAAGTCTGGCTGCTCTTATGAAAAGTACAGAGAAATTATGGGTCGTTCAACACTTGTGCACAATATAAGAGTTTAAATAAATCTAAAGAGTAACTCAAAATCCTACAATCATACTGAGAAAATCATCTACAGCTAACTATCCAAGTGGATTTGTTTAAGACAGCTCCATCTGCTGGTGGCCCTCTGCAGGTGCATGAAAGGGGCGTGTTTATAGTGAAAGTAGTAGAGAAAGTAAACCCCATGGGAAGGAGGGAGGACTCTCAGCAGCTTCCAGCTCATATTCAGACATTTGACTTCTCACTGAAAGCAGCTAGTTTGAGTGTCTGTACCTTAATTAGAAGAGATAACATGGCCATAGTAATTAGAGTTGATTGGGCAATGCTGTCCTTGTAATGTACTTTATGATTTTTATACATCTGTTTGTGGACAAGTCCCAGTTTTTCTGTAGAGCCTCTCAAGTTGGTGACAGCAGTCAAAGTTCACGTGTAAACCAGAGCAACAAATCAGGTCCAAATGTGTTGTTCACAGTGAGTGGGATCATCAGTATGTTGCTATGTTAACATCCTGCAGCAGGATGTGTTTGGTCAGCTGGTTCACATTTCCTCAGGACCTTCTTGATGTGATGTTCTTCTGCTTCCCTGGCTGCTGTGTCTGTGGGGATGGCGTTTGTTCTGTGTTGTAGCGTCCTGATGACGCCCAGTTTGTGCTCCAGTGGATGATGAGAGTCAAACCTTAAATACTGATCTGTATGCGTAAACAGAGTGAACCTTTAAGACCAGTTATCTGTATGATCAACTCTGTCACCTATAACATCTTCAAGTTTCTGGCTTTGATCATCAAGCTGTTGATAGTTCAGCTCTGAACACCAGTGAAATGTTTCTCCCACTGAAATCGCTGCATTCATATGAACAGAATCAACGTTTTGGGACCGTGGAGTTGTGGAGAATGTCTCAGTTAATCAGATAAAGTCAAACTTATAATTGGTGAAGAGATCGTGGATGATATGCCCCTTGATCGTAAAGAAGTGGATGTTGTGTAGACTGAAGTTCAGAGTGGTGGTTCATTCATAAAGTATTCTGTTCCAGCTGCTGGAGGACAACATCATCACTTTTGTGAAGAACGAGCTGAAGAAGATCCAGAAGGCTCTGAATCCAAATAAGCCCCAGTGCTTGGAGTTTCAGAGGGAGGATGATGAGCAGAGGAGCAGCAGAGAGGCATTTGTGAAGATCGCAGTGGACTTCCTGAGGAGAATGAAGCAGGAGGAGCTGGCTGACCGTCTGCAGAGACGTAAGAGGATTTCTTACTTAAGGTTTTAAGCTGTTAGATAAATGAGACACTCATGACACCAGTGTGTTCAGTCATTTCTCAGTGGGTCAGAAAATGTCATCAGCGTTTTGTAAAATATATTTGTTGAAGTTGTACTTTTATTATTATTATTCAGAACTTCCAGCTGCAGTTTGTCATCGTAACCTTAAATCTGCTCTGAAGAAGAAGTTCCAGTGTGTGTTTGAGGGGATCGCTAAAGCAGGAAACCCAACCCTTCTGAATCAGATCTACACAGAGCTCTACATCACAGAGGGAGGGACTGCAGAGGTCAATGATGAACATGAGGTCAGACAGATTGAAACAGCATCCAGGAAACCAGACAGACCAGAAACAACAATCAGACAAGAAGACATCTTTAAACTCCCACCTGGAAGAGATGAACCAATCAGAACAGTGCTGACAAAGGGAGTGGCTGGCATTGGGAAAACAGTCTTAACACAGAAATACACCCTGGACTGGGCTGAAGACAAAGCCAACCAGGACATCCAGTTCATGTTTCCATTCACTTTCAGAGAGCTGAATGTGCTGAAAGAGGAAAAGTTCAGCTTGGTGGGACTTGTTCATCACTTCTTTACTGAAACCAAAGAAGCAGGAATCTGCAGCTTTGAAGACTTCCAGGTTGTGTTCATCTTTGATGGTCTGGATGAGTGTCGACTTCCTCTGGACTTCCACAAAACTACAATCCTAACTGACCCTAGAAAGTCCACCTCAGTGGATGTGCTGTTGATAAACCTCATCAGGGGGAAACTGCTTCCCTCTGCTCGCCTCTGGATAACCACACGACCTGCAGCAGCCAATCAGATCCCTCCTGACTGTGTTGGCATGGTGACAGAGGTCAGAGGGTTCACTGACCCACAGAAGGAGGAGTACTTCATGAAGAGATTCAGAGATAAGAAGCAGATCAGCAGGATCATCTCCCACATCAAGACATCACGAAGCCTCCACATCATGTGCCACATCCCAGTCTTCTGCTGGATCACCGCTACAGTTCTGGAGGATGTGCTGAAAACCAGAGAGGGAGGACAGCTGCCCAAGACCCTGACTGAGATGTACATCCACTTCCTGGTGGTTCAGGCCAAAGTGAAGAAGGTCAAGTATGATGGAGGAGCTGAGACAGATCCACACTGGAGTCCAGAGAGCAGGAAGATGATGGAGTCTCTGGGAAAACTGGCTTTTGATCAGCTGCAGAAAGGAAACCTGATCTTCTATGAATCAGACCTGACAGAGTGTGGCATCGATATCAGAGCAGCCTCAGTGTACTCAGGAGTGTTCACACAGATCTTTAAAGAGGAGAGAGGACTGTACCAGGACAAGGTGTTCTGCTTCATCCATCTGAGTGTTCAGGAGTTTCTGGCTGCTCTTCATGTCCATCTGACCTTCATCAACTCTGGACTCAATCTGCTGGAAGAACAACAAACAACCTCCAAGAAATCTAAATTATTTAACAAACTAAAACTCCAATCACTTCACCAGAGTGCTGTGAACAAGGCCTTAGAGAGTCCAAATGGACACCTGGACTTGTTCCTCCGCTTCCTCCTGGGTCTTTCACTGCAGACCAATCAGACTCTCCTACGAGGTCTGCTGACACAGACAGGAAGTAGCTCACAGACCAATCAGGAAACAGTTCAGTACATCAAGAAGAAGCTCAGTGAGAATCTGTCTGCAGAGAAAAGCATCAATCTGTTTCACTGTCTGAATGAACTGAATGATCGTTCTCTAGTGGAGGAGATCCAACAGTCCCTGAGTTCAGGAAGTCTCTCCACAGATGAACTGTCTCCTGCTCAGTGGTCAGCTCTGGTCTTCATCTTACTGTCATCAGACAAAGATCTGGATGTGTTTGACCTGCAGAAATACTCTGCTTCAGAGGAGGCTCTTCTGAGGCTGCTGCCAGTGGTCAAAGCCTCCAACAAAGCTCTGTGAGTAAACATGTGATCAGGCTTTTATTTATAACATAAACAGTGTAATGTGTGATGGACCCTTAAAAACCTAAACATATTTTTTTTACATGATCATCAGCACTAAATACAGTATATTATAGTTAATGTTTGATAGCAGCAGTAAATGTCAGAGTGTCTTAAACATATCTGGGTGTCAGCTTTTATCAAAGTCATGTCCAGAATCATCCTGTAAGTAAAATTTATTTATACAGCAGCTTTCACAGGTCAAAAACCACAAAGTGCTTTACAATAGAAACAGGCAATAAAAACACAGAAGATAAAAACATTAAACAGCAAACACTGAACATCATACAGCCTAAACTAGTTAAAGGCCACTCTGAATACTAGAGTCTGAATAAATGAGTTAGTGGGACCAGTAAAAGCCTTTGACTGGAAGATCTCAGATGTGAGAAGAGCTGTAGGATTGTAGAAAGTCAGAAATATAGACTGGGACTAAAAGTAAGGACTAAATCTTTAAATAACGCCTAAAATGAACTGGTTACCAGTGTGAAGAGATTAAACTGGAGTAATGTCCAGTCTATTTCATGTGCTGGTTAAAAGCCTCGCAGCATGATTCTGTACTGACTGAAGATGTTCAAAGACTGTGATGGACCCATAGGTGATCAACTCCCTCATTCCTCCTCTGGTCTTATTGCTCTGCATCAGTGCACTGCTCAGCTGAAGATGAGTTCACTTCTATATGTTACAATCTGCCTCACCAGTACAGTTCCAAGGATCTGCAGCTGCTGAATCAATTATATTCCTCGTGTTTCTTCTGGTTTCCTGTTGTTAGATCTGCATGCTTGATTGTTTTTCAATCTCTCCTATGTCGTGCACTTTGATTTCCGACTGTACACAGTCTGTGAACCATGACAATTTGTGACAGAATGCAATGATCAGTGAGGACCCGGAGGACACTGACATTTACACTGTGCAGAATGAGACTTGAGACTTTATCTCACTGCTTTGTGGACGACTGATGGAAGGACTAATCACTATATCTGCTTTAATTGAAATAATTTCCATGAAAATTTCACTGGTTCAGTCTCCCAGAATCTCTCAATCATATCTTGACCTTTTCCTAGAGTAACTAACCCTCACTCACCAGGATATGAGCCAGCCTTCCCTCTCATTGCTACATGCTTACAGTCTTGCCTATCACCTGTTCACAGAATGAGTCATCACTTGTTTTTGTTTAGCATTTAATGAGCAAGTTCCAGGTCTTTATATTTACACAGGGAACATTTTTAAACTAAAACGTTTTTTAGCCATAAATAGTAATGCACACTGGCATTTGTCTTTCTTTCAAAGGTTCAACACAAGAAGTGATTTAAATTAATCACAAACAGTTTGTTATCAAATGACAATTTTTCAGATTATGTCTTTATTTTGTTTTTGTTTTTTAGGCTGAGTGTCCCTGATCTCTCTGAAAGAGGGTATGAAGCTCTGTCCTCTGCTCTCAGCTCCCAGTCTTCTACACTGAGAGAGCTGGACTTAAGTAACAACAACTTGCAGGATCCAGCAGTGGAGTTTCTGTCTGCAGGACTGAGAAGTCCACACTGTAAACTGAATACTCTGAGGTGAGATCAAGTTATGTTGTGCTTTTCATCAATTGACAGAATTAACCAATAAGAATCCACTAAATGGGAAAAAAGTCAGTTAAACTTCTGTAATAGTTTTATGTTAGTGTCATCTCTTAGTGTTGACTCTTAGTAAAAAAACAGGATTTATTGCAAAATCTAAAAACTCTTTTGTGCACCCTCATTGCAATTTAATAACAGTGTTTGTTTAATGTTTATCTGTCATTTTTCAGACTGAGTCACTGTGAGCTCTCAGAGAGAGGCTTTGAAGCGCTGTCCTCAGCTCTCAGCTCCCAGTCCTCTAGTCTGAGACAGCTGGACCTGAGTAACTCTGACCTGCAGGATTCAGAAGTGAAGCTTCTGTCTGCTGGAGTGAAGAGTCCACGCTGTAAAATGGAAACTCTCAGGTCAGGATTTAAAATGTTCCACTGATGATCATGTTAAACCTTATTTCTATTACTGCATAAACAGTCAATTGATTTTAAAAAAGTCTGAATGTAGAAATTAGCGTCTGGGGTTTTTAGTGATATTTGTTCACTTTCTGTCTTTCATTTGCAATGAAATGTCCCATCTGCTCCTCTGAGTCCAAATTCTTTATTTTAGCAGTGCTTCATCCACCAAACCTTCTAGTTCGATTCCTGTATTCTGAAGGTTTTACAGAGCTGTTTGTTCACATATCAGAATTTGATTTTCAGAAAAATTTAGTAATAAAAATATGATCAATTGATTATTTCTGACTGAAAAGATGAAATATATATTTGGTCATAGTGATATGACTCATTGCCTCACTTAAACATAAAATGTAAACAAAAATTCAAAACAATAGATTGATACAAAACAGAATTTGACTGTTGAGCTTAAAGTGAGCTTGAATGTTATTCACTTCCTGTTTTATTTTGGTAGTTATCGTCTCTGGTTTTTACTTTTACTTCCTCCCCCGACATTGTCTACATTAGTTTCAGCTGTAGAAGATTTTATTGACTGTTTGATTTGTCAATTTTTTTAAAACTATAATTGTTGACTTATAAACTATTGCTAAAATGTATTTTCATTAAAATACCAAATAATTTATTACTTTATCATCTAATTAGATTGTAATTCTGTAAATAGGGGTGACAGTGTGGTCTATGTGGGTTGTCTTCAGGTACTCTTCCTCCCACAGTCCAAGAACATGCATGCAAGGTTAACTGGAAATGTGTGATTGTGAGCATAAATTGTCTGTCTCTGTCTAGCTCTGTGTTTACCTGGCTACATCACCATGGTTACTGATGCTGAACCAATAACCTGGTCTGGATCAGGTTATGTTCAGAGTTTTTGTTTAAAATCAACTGAAGTGCCTCGTTTTCACTGATTCTTTCATTTACAGAAAGCTTTAAGTGTGATATAGATTCAGTCATATCTGATTAATGTCAGTGAATGAGGCCCAGCTGTAAAGTCACAGCTGTCACACTGTATGTGTCTCATTGTCACTGGAGTTTAGGCTCCATGCATTCAGCTGGTGCTGCAGAAAAAGTAGAAATGTTTCTGTTTGGATCTGCTGCTGAGTCTCTTTTACAAAGATGGAACTGCAGCTAATCCTGCTCATGTAGCCAGTTAGTAAAAACTCAAGTCACTGTCAGACACAGCAGACATTTACTGATAATCTCACTGTATGTGGTCTTTTAGCACCTCCTAGTTGTGAACATGTGGAGTGTTGTTAGTCTGGGTGACGAGTGTTGAGTGAGAAAGACTGTGGTCATGTCCAAATTCATGGGCTGCATCCTCCTGAGGACCCGGCCTTCCCGGTCTACGTGGGCCGGGTCCTCAGAAGGTCAGGTAGGCCGGAAGTAAACGGCCATGGAATTGGACGGTCTAGCCTTCTGATTGGTGTCACCGCTGTCTCGGTGGAGTTTAATAAACTCTGCCGTCTGCTCCTTGCTATCTAAAATATAACAGGACTCTGGCGTAAATCGTTGACCATCTCACACTTCTGTTTAATCAGTTTTTTGTTTGACATTTATTCAGTTGTGTAAAAACCAAGGAGGAACCCACCCGGGGGATTCATAAAGTTTTATTTTATCTTATCTAATCTAATAACTTTAATCTCAGCCAAACCGATTGACTCACGAACAAATAAAACACTGAAAAAAGCCAAACAATAGTATTTTTAGGTTGTCTAAGTGACTTATATATTACTTTTAACCTGATTAGCGAAAGTCCGCGGTGATCTGAAAATGATGTGCAGGGAGTTGTGCCGTTCTCGGCGCTTTCAGTAACCCTGAAGCTCTCGGCCAGCTATCGAGCTGGTGGGTAACAGACGTCTCCGAAAACGTCGAAGCACTTTTGCAAATATGCAATGTCTTGATAAACCGAGCAGATATTTGAAGTTTACACACTCACATTCTCGCCTGAAAATATGTTAAAAGTTTTGTGACCCAGGAAGATTAGTAAAAGTAATTTTAAATCTTAGTAGCGGCCGCCATTACCAGAAACTGGAGTTTGGCTGGGCCGCAATATGAATTCTGGGATATGGTGGGCCACGAAGGACATACCCGACCCATCCTTCAAATTTGGGGAAAAGGAGGACGCATTTGTCGGCTGCATTCGGAGGAGTCCACGAATTTGGACAGCCTTTGGTGCATCGCTGTGACGTTATCGGTCTACAAATGTGTCCTCAGGAGGATGCAGCCCATGAATGTGAACACACCGAGCCTGCGTGCTGGTAGCACCTTAGCCACAGCTCGGGTGTGGAGGAGAAGCTGAAAAAGAAGGTTTTCTAGTTTGTAAGGAGGAAAAAAACTGAGAGGACTAAGTTAAAGAGCGGCTGGAGAGTAACACAGAGCAGCAATGAATGCTGCTCACACAGTTTAGACAGTTTAGCATCAAATGTTCGAGTGAGTTAGCTCCCAGCTAACTAGCAGAGCAGCTAACTAGCAAACCAGCTAACTGCACCCACAAGCTGCGACTGCGTCTTTCTGACAAGCGCGTCAGACACTCAGACTGGTTTTCTTTGTGGATGATGATTTATTCTCACACTGATCCTTCATGATGATGCTGCCATCCACCCACTGCTCCTAGCAGTGTTGCCAACTCCTCAGTAAGGAAAATTGCTATTGGCTGTCCTAAAAGTTGCTGGAAGTCGCTAAATGACGTTATCGCCTAATTTGGATAAATGGTCATGCTAATGTAATTGTAACGTACATTGTAGGAGAGAAAAATAACATCGTGGAAGCGACATAACGTGAGTAAAAAACGTCCTGGACTGCATTTAAATAAATAAATCATAGTTCTGTCTGTAACTATTACAACACTCTCACCACATTTGTTAACAATTCTCTCAACAAATGTGTTTTTCCTCATTCTTTGTTATCCAGCTGAGACTTTGGGTATAAATGTGTCATAAACAGGAGAAAGCAGTGCAGGTTCAATGTAATCAAACCTCAGACTGAGTTCAAAATCATCACCTGTCCCAGATACCACATCAGCACCAGAACCATGATGTGTTTACTCACATTTAAAAAGGTGGAGGTCAGTGTGAATGGACTGTTGTCATTGGTCTGAATGTGCCTCTATAAACATGTGCTCTTCATTATTGATGTTTTCCTAATGAACAGAAAATGAGACTTAATAAAATCCTTCTGACTGTTGTTGGAGCAGGTTGGGTCCTGGGTTTGAGTCCCCCACTGTACCACAGGGGCTTCTAGCTTTGTTTCACAGTGTGTAGAACAACAAATAAAACCAAATCACACAAAAGCTTCAAGTCAAAAACGCATCAAACTTTGAGGGTTTTTCCCAAGGATGAGGAAGCAGACTCGGCCACAAACAGCTGGATATATGAATGGTTACCACAGCAACCACAGCAGTGTGCGCTCAGTATATTTAGTTGTATAAAGGTGTTTGTGGTGTGTTGCAGCTGAAACAGCCTCATGTATGTTGACACAGGGAGAAAATAGTGTGAGAACACTGTTCACAGCAGTCACAGCTCGCTGCCTTCAACAGTCTCTTCCTTCTTTGTTTGGATGTCACTGATATCATCTTCTGCTCTCACACTGACCACCTGTTTAAGCTAACATGCTAACATGGAAGCAGCAGGTATGCCACCTGTGGCAGCTGAGGTCACGTGATCTGAGTGTTTGAACCACGTGTTGGAGCAGCATTTCCAAACATCTGCACTTCAGAAGCTCCAAAGTGTGGAAACGTCACTGTGGAGCGTCTCATCCCTATCTAAGAGATTTTCTTGCCTCTGCAAAGCTAAGCTTGCAAACAGCACCATAGTTTGTCAATCCCAACCAATCAGAGCGCTACTTATGTCACGTCACATGACTCATGTGTTTACCTCTTTGAGTAGCACCCAAAGAACTAAAGAAAGGCTAAAAGGACATTCAGCCAATCAAATCCCTCCTAGGAACAGGAAGTCTAGAGAGGAAATGGAGCAGAGAAGGAGAATCACCAGTTTAAATGTCTGAGTTTTAAACTGGTGACCCTCTAAAGAGGCTTTTATTGACTCTGTTTTCTTTTTCACCATTTAAACTGTTTAATATCAGATTTAGAAATAACTTTTGGACAGTTGTTGTACATTTCCACTAAAATGTGACACAAATAATGACTTTCTGACTTTACTTTGGACTAATCTAACGACTCAGCCTGGCTATGTTGGACTTGGTGTGGAAGCAGCTCCCAGTTTGAGTTCAGGAGACACACTCTCTACTTTGAAGATCAGCTTCAAACTTTCCTTTTTGATAAAGCTTATAGTTAGAGCTGGATCAGGTGACCCTGAACCATCCCTTAGTTATGCTGCTGTAGGCTCAGGCTGTTGATGATGCTCTGCTTTCTTCTCCCCTCTTTTCACTCCTGATGCTTTTATATGTCACAACTGTCCTTAACTTTTGTGTCTCTCTGAGCTCATCTCTTCTCTTTCCCCTCACCCTGCAACCAGTCATGGTAGATTTTTTTGAAGCTCAGCTTTCATACATGATGAATTGCTCTCTTCAGTTGGGTGTCTTCCCTGCTGCCTTTAAAACGGCGGTGGTGAGGCCCCTTCTGAAGAAGAGCAATTTGGATTGTAATGATTTTAATACAGACCTGTATCCAACTCACCATTTTTAAGGAAAATGTTTTTAGAAAAACTTGTTTTTACTCAGATTAATGATTTTTGAATGATAGACAGATCCTGGAGATATTCCAGTCTGGATTTAGGGTGAACCACAGCACAGAGACTGCTCTCCTAAAGGTTTTAAATGATCTTAGATGTAACTGGGACTCCCAAAAGCTCTCAGTCCTGGTGCTGCTGGATCTAAGCGCAGCCTTTGATACAGTAGACCACGCTATTCTTTTAAACAGACTGAAACACATGGTGGGCCTCTCTGGTGCTGTACACAACTGGTTCACTTCCTGTCTGTCAGACAGAACTTTTATGGTGAGTATGGATACATGCTCCTCTAAGATCCATAGAATGACATGTGGTGTGCCTCAAGGGTCGGTTTGAGGCCCTGTACTTTTTAATTTGTATATGCTCCCTCTCTGCGGTGTCATCAGGAGGCATGGAGTGAACTTCCACAGTTACGCTGACGACACTCAGCTGTACATCTCCGTGTCTCCTGATGACACCAGACCAATGGATGCCCTTTTTAACTGTATTTTAGATATAAGATCTTGGATGGCAGAAAACTTTTTACAGCTTAACCAGGACAAAACTGAAGTTTTAATCGTTGGTCCTGAGGCTCAGAGAGAGAAACTCTTGTCTAAATTACAGGCATTTTCACTATGTCCTTCACTACAAGTGAAAAACCTGGGTGTTGTTTTTGACTCTGAGCTTGGTTTTATCCCACATATTAAACATGTAACCAAAATTGGATTTTATCATCTAAAAAATATAGCCAGAGTCCGCCCTATTCTCTCTCGGGCCAACACGGAGATGTTGATGCTTTTATTACCAGTCGCATTGATTACTGCCCTGCTCTCTGGTCTCCCCAAAAAGAATATTTCACCTTTACAACTTTTACAAAACTCTGCAGCTCGTGTGCTGACGAAGACCAGAGGGCGGGCCCACATTACACCGGTTTTAGAGTCGCTGCACTGGCTCCCCGTGTGTTTCAGGATCGATTTTAAAGTTCTTTTATTGGTTTTTAAATTTCTTAATGGTCTTGGGCCTTCTTATCTCTCAGATCTGCTTTTACCATATGAACCCTCGCAGACCCTGAGGTCCTCTGGTACTGGCCTTTTGATTGTCCCTAAAGTCAGGACACATACTCACGGAGAGGCAGCTTTTCAGTGGTATGGTCCTCGTCTGTGGAACAGCCTGCCGGAGGAGCTCAGGGCTGCAGAGAACGTACATGTTTTTAAGAACAGGCTCAAGACCCACCTTTTTAATTTAGCTTTTACTTAACGTTTATTTATTTTATGCTTATTTATTCTATCCTTTTATTCTATTATTAATTTAGGTTTTACCTAATATTTATTGATTTTGTTCTTATTCATTTTTTATCTTCTTACTCTATTTATATTTATACTGTGTCCCATTCTTATTTATTTTATTTTTTTTTATTCTGTATATACTCTTATTAGGTCATATCTCCAGTGTTTCCTCGGAGGGAGCTCTCTGCACCGGGGTTGTGATCAACCGTGGCTGATGGGGCTCTGGGGGTCTTCTCAACCTGGCTGGGGGGCTTCTTTGCCTCCCTCCTGCTGTGTGCCCAGCCTAGAGGCTGTAAAGCACTTTGTGCTACATCTTTGTATGAAAAGTGCTTTATAAATAAAGATTGATTGATTGATTGATTGATTGATTGATTGATTGATTGATTGATTGATTGATTGATTGATAGATTGATTGATTGATTGATTGATTGATTGATAGATAGATAGATAGATAGATAGATAGATTCTCCTCCTGGAGCCTGTTTTCACTGGGAGGATCTTTGTGTCAAAGGGAGTTCTTCCTTCCCACCATCACCAAGTGCTGCTCACAGTGGATTGTCTGGTTTTTGGGGCTTTCTCTCTAATATTGGAGGCTGTTACCTTACACTGTTAAACAGCTTCAGACGACTGTTGTTGTCTGTTGGGAATTGTCACTTTTAAATAAAGTTACATTGAATGGATGTAAATGGATAGATGTTATTGTGACAAACAGAAAATGATCTTTAAAAGATTGATTGTTGTTTTGTGTGTCTGCAGTCTGTCAGGCTGTCTGATCACAGAGGAAGGCTGTACTTCTCTGGCCTCAGCTCTGAGCTCCAACCCCTCCCATCTGAGAGAGCTGGACCTGAGCTACAATCATCCAGGTGACTCAGGAATTAAGCTGCTGTCGTCTGGACTGAAGGATCCAGGCTGGAGACTGGACACTCTCAGGTATGGAGAGAATGTCTGATAGAGGAGGTTGAGCTGGAAACATTTCCCGTGTCCTTCACTCACTTCCTGTTTGTTTCCTGCAGATGAGACATGAACAATCACACATGCAGGAATATTTTCAGGGACAGACACACTAGTCTAGCTGGATAGTACGTAGGGGGTCTCCAAGGAGTCTGTTTGCAGGAACATTAATGATAACTGATTAGTCATGTTGAGAGTTTCATTAAAAGTAGACCTACAGTTAGGTCCATAAATATTTGGACAGAAACAACATTTTGTAACTTTAAATACACTTTATTAGGTCACCGGTTTACCTGAGATAGTGGTCACTGTGTACCTAATAAAGTGTTTCAAAAAGCATAAAGCATTTCACTTCTCAAATATCACTGTGTGTGTCTCCTATATGATATATTTAACTGACAATTTTTATTGTAACAACCAACGATTTGTACAGGAAAATAATTACTTTTCACAATGTTGCCCAAACTTTTCATCCCACTGTATTAGTATGTTTTGTCATTAGTATAATATGAAATAAATTCTACTTGTGTCAAGTCGGGTGCCAATATTTGCTGTGTAGTAGAACAGAGACATTAGTCATTATAAATGTTTATTTGAAAAAATATATAAATTCAGTAACAAAAACATTAAACATAAATATATGAAATGTAACTATTTACAGAGAGACAGGAATAAAAAGGACCCAGCTTGGAGTGGAAGAGCCTCAGGGAGAAGGAGGAGAAAAATAAGAACATTGTTTCTGCCCTGGAGAGCTGCTGCCTCATCAGAAAACTACTGATCATTAGGGTCCAATGTTTCCAAATTTAACACAGCTGTGCTGTTTTCAAAAGCTTATTTATAAATTTGAAATTTCACGAATTCTCGTGTCTGAGGCGGCATGCTCTCCAGAACAGGAACAAGTCCGAGGAGGAAATGTTCTGTTGGAGACGGGCGTGGCCTCTTTAGGGACTCCAGGATGGCCAGCTCCACCGTCCTGGGACCCGTCCCTCGCCCGCCTTCGAGCTGTCCTCCTCTGTGGGCCTGTAAAACACAGCACAAAACAACACAAAGTAATGAGAAGGCTGCTACTAGATTTTCATTTTCAAAATTGAAAAAAACATGATATAAACAGATTGGTTGTAGATATTTAGTAAAGGTGATCACAAGGGAATCCAAGCAAGTAAAAAGCTGTCAGTGCTTGATGTTCATACCTGTGGGTGCAGCAGCAGGAGCTGAGGGACCAGGGACTGGGGAGCCAGGAGAAGAGACAGGGGAGGACTCTGCTGCATGATTACTTGACTCTATCAAGACAATATTAAATGTTAACAGGTTGAAGACAATAGTCATAGAGAATATTATATTATTATATACTTATATACTTATTATATACAGTGGTCTCTCATTTATTGCAGCACATGAACAGTAGTCACAGTTCTCACAAGTTGATTCTCAAAGTGCAAACCTTTGTCGATTTTAAAACGTAAAAGTATTATGCCGCGCTTTTTCTCCGTCTGCGGCGCCACTTTCGTGCGCCTTTTTTGCTCCCGGTGCAGGTGTCTATTTCCGAATGAGGGTCATAGTTATGAGTGTTTTTGTGCTGTTTTTTTCTATTGGACGTGATGGTTATCAAAACCAAACATGATAAGTTTGGCAAGCGCAGGAGACACGACACGGAGGAGATTTGTCATTTGGGCTGCAGAATGCAATGCGCATCGTTGAAAGCTGTACGGTGCAATAAAAAAAATCAGCGAAAAGGCGAGGCAGTGACGGATGAACAGCGGGACTACTGTATACTGTTTATTAATAAACAAAATATATTCCTGTATGACAACACGCATAAATTAACTGCCTACATTAACTCATTGTAAACATACCTTCTGACTGACACTCCCCTGCTGCCTCTCCGGGCTGTCCCTGGTCCTCGGGGGAGAAGTTCTCCACGGTCAGCACCATATTGCTGCTTGTCTCCCGCGGGGTGAGGAAGGGGTCCAGAAACCCCATGACCGCGAAGAACTTCCATCTTCTCCCCGATCCTGCTGCAGACCCACTCCTCTTCTCCTTCTCTGTCTTCTTCTCCTTATTATAAGTGTCCCTGAGGCTCTTCCACTTTCTCCTGCAGATGTCCTCTGAATAAACGCATTATCTTGTTAGTGGAAAGGTATTTGTACATCAGTGGGAAAATAGCGGGACAGTAGGCGGGCTTGCTAGCTTTTGTGCGGGTTCATCAGGTCAGTCTGAAAATTAAAAAAAAGAAGGAATGAACTTACCAGGTTGCCCGATCTCCTCACTTATGTGTCTCCAAGCTAGGTCCTTTTTATTCCTGTCTCGGCAGAAGTAGTAGCTAGCATCATATAGCTCTGGGTGATTAGCCACGGCACTGATGAGCTTTTCCTCCATACTGAATGAAGAATCAAGGGCTTTGGCTGGATCTGCCCCTTTGACCTAGGTCAGAGCCACGTCACCAGGCTCCTGATTGGTTGTCGCGGCGCGATTTGATGCTGGAGTTCAGATTTTTCCAACTCGAGCGGTAGACGCGAAACGCGCGTATGCACAAAATGCAACACAAAAACTCACGCGCGTGGTTTTTTTCGCGAGTCAAACGCGCCAGACGCGCTACAGTGACGCGCATTTCACGCGTTTTGGCGTTTTCGCAACGCAAATCTGCTTCCGAACTCACGCGGGACCTGCAATCGCGTGTCATCGCGTGTGTCACCTCCATTGACTTTACATGTAAACCTGACGCTCTATTCACGTCCATCGCCTTCGGTGTGAACACACCGTAAGGCTACGTCCACACGTACCCGGGTATTTTTGAAAACGCAGATTTTTCTATGCGTTTGCACCTTTCGTCCACACGTAAACGGCGTTTTTGGTCACTGAAAACGGAGATTTTTAAAAACTCCGGCCAGGGTGGATATTTTTGAAAACTCTGTTTTTGCATTTACGTGTGGACGTGAAAAACGGAGAAAACGCAGAAAACGCAGCGTCAAAGGTGTGCGCCTTTTATGACGTCACACTGTGCGCCACGTTATTGTTTTGGTGAAATGAATTTCTACAATACTGTTACTGTTAATTGTCTCTGCAGTGTTTAAATGCTTACATATACACACAGTTACTGTCCCTCCACACATACGACTCGGTTCTGCTTCTATGCCCCAGCTTTGTTTACTATTTCCCACCGAGGCTTCTAGACTTCTGATTGGCCAAATTTCTGCAGGTTAGGAATATATCGCCACCTGCTGCTTTGGCGTGTTCCTAGCAGCGTTTTCCTTCAATTCTACATTTACGTGTGCACGGGATTATTTTTTAAAGCGAAAACGGAAAATCTCTGTTTTCAAAAATACCGTGTACGTGTGGACGTAGCCTCAGTAGTCTGTAAAGACTCTGTGTGCCTTCCAGAGTGCTCCGGCATGCACACACACCTTAAGGTCATGAGAGAGGTCGTACCTTCTCTTACTGATTTATGGTTTAGGAGGACACCTACTCTGTATCTGGTTAAGTATAAGAGCCCTTTGTTAGGGGGACCGCTGGACTCTTAGCACCAGCTTAGCACCAGCTGCACAGACTGGTACTCTTTGTTCATACCTGTGTAAGACGTCACATGTTAATGAACTTATGCATATTCATGTAACCTCAATAAAGAGCAGTGTTACGAGGGAGCAGACGAGAGCGACTGAGGTCAAGTGAAGAACGGCGCTGTCACAGTTCTCTCCCTCATGAATTGTCTGGTTCCAGCGGTGGGTCTGTGCTAGACGACCCATCACCAGCTTTTTCCAGCTTTTTCCACTGGTTACCAGTACGTGGTAGAATCCACTTCCAGATCTTGTTGTTTGTCTTTAAATCTCTGAGTGATTGGCTCCATCTTATCTCTCTTTAACAAAATAATCCAAGTCGAGCCCTCAGGTCTGCAGATAAGTAGCTTCTGACCAGAACTAGACGTAAAAACAGAGGTGAGCTTTATCGATCGCTGCAGCCAAACTCTGGAACAGTCGCCCTTCACATCAGGTCGTCACCAACACTCGACATTTTTAAAACCCGGTTGGAAACACATTTGTACTCTGTAGCTTTCAATTCTGACGAGTCTTTATAGTAATTACTGTGTATGTTTCCTATTTTCTCTCTACTCTGTGCAGCACTTTGGCTCAACCTGTTTTTAAATGTGCTGATAAATAAATGTAGATTTCTTTGAATAAAACAGTGGAGCCGAGCTTTGAGCTCAGTGTGTAACAGTGTGTGTATGAGAGCCATGTAATGTCCATGTGTGCATGCTGACTGTGCTGCTCTGACCCCCCTCCTCCTTTCAGGGTGGAGCCTGCTGGAGTCCGATGGTTGACACCAGGTCTGAGGAAGTGTAAGTGTGTTTTTAATGGGATTCATGAAAACAAAGCAGCACACATTCAACCATCTTCATCATGTCAGGAGTCATCATCAAAGTGTCAATCAATGAACAGATGATGGATCAATAACTGCAGCTGGATTGTGTTTGTTCTCTCCATCAGATTCCTGTCAAATCACAATCGACACAAACACAGTGAACACAAACCTCCAACTGTCTGACAACAACAGGAAGGTGACACATGTGGAGGAGGTTCAGTCATATCCTGATCATCCAGACAGATTTGATGTTTGGGCTCAGCTGCTGTGTAGAAATGGTCTGACTGGTCGCTGTTACTGGGAGGTCGAGTGGAGAGGAGACGTTGATATATCAGTGAGTTACAGAAGCATCAGAAGGAAAGGAGGCAGTGTTGACTGTGTGTTTGGATACAATGATCAGTCCTGGAGTCTGAGCTGCTCTGATGATGGTTCTCAGTCTGTTTGGCACAATAACAGAGTAACATCCATCTCCTCCTCCTCCTCCTCCTCGGTCTCTAACAGAGCAGCAGTGTATGTGGACTGTCCTGCTGGCACTCTGTCCTTCTACAGAGTCTCCTCTGACACTCTGATCCACCTCCACACCTTCAACACCACATTCACTCAAACTCTTTATCCTGGGTTTGGGTTTTTTTTGTCTCCTGGTTCCTCAGTGTCCCTGTGCTGAGTGGGGTGTAAAGAGTGTCTCCTGTTACAGAAACACTCTGACTGTTGAACAGATAGTTCAGTCTGTACATGTCTGTCTCTTTCACTCACAAACACGTTTTCAGATTCATGGATTCAATCAGTTGATGTTTGAAACTCTTCTAAATGATTCCTTGTAAACTTCTTCCTCTTCAGTCACAAACAAACAGGAAGTGATGTCACATGTGTTCCTGTCCACACAGCAGAATGAGTCTATTGCTGACAGTGATGTACAAACAGAGTGAGCATTTCTGAGGCCCAAAATAAACTGAGTAGTTCACTGAATGAACAATGGACTGTGAGCTCAGTTCCTTCATCATTAGTATGGATTATATATGTATATGTATTATATTAGTATCATATATATCAGGTGCTGCTGCTGCTGGTTTCAGTCATTGTGCAAATGTGCTGTTTGTAAGGTTGTAAAGCTGCAGTCAGCTGAGACTGAAGAAGTCACCTGATCAGTGAGCAAACGTTTGTGAAAACGTCCAGATGAACAGAATCAACCTTTTGGGATCAGCCAGCAATGCAGCATCATTGTTGTTCAGGTTCAGAGGTTTGCAGGAATGAACTGATGACCAGAAACAGCTGCAAAGTCCAATAAAATACCAGCTGGAGTTCAGCTGCATTTGAAGAAGTCAAAGAAAAGTAAGGATGGCAAAGGGCGATGTTTTCTTCCAAAGAACTGAAAACATGGTCGACGCCTCATTAGAAGAATAATCTGGACATTTGTGAGGAACTCTAACCAAGAAAGCAACACAAGAAAGCAACGTCAAACAGATCCAACAGACAGTTTCCATGACTGCAAGTGTTGAGTGTAAAAATGCTACATTGCATTATTGCATCCTCTCACCACAGGAGGTGCTGTTGGCACCACTGATTGCTGATCAGCTGTTCTCTGATGATCTGATTGATAGTGTGAATAACGGGACTCACTGAACTCTGTGACACAGTGAAGATTACAGAGTTTAACTTCAACATCTGACTGACGTCACACAGACAGAAGGATGAACCAGTGAGGCACAGAACACAGTTACTGGAGATACTGGATCAGCTCCATGTGAACCTCTGATGGAGAAGCTGCTGAGCCAGAGAAACATCAGGACATGACAGGCAGCTGCACTTATCTAACAACATGTAGCAGAGCTGATCTATGTTAGAGGATCTATCACAGCAGCTGAAGACAAAGTCCAACACTGGATAGCAGCTGAGCCTGTGCTGAGTGTAGTGTTACAGGAAAAGGGCAGAAACACTGACACTGGTAGCTCACAGTGATGCTGACTGGGGCACAGAGCTGAATGATGCAGCATCAGGACACTGTTTCAGTCTGACTGACAGAGAAACCTGTAGCTGTATCTACATGTGAGGCAGAGGCTACACAAGCAGCTTTCTATGTTTCACAGTGACTGAGATCTTCAGTGGGGGTGGACATGCTCCTGTACAGACCTCTGAGGAGAACCAAGGTGCAGTCAAAGAGTCCAGTCTGTCCTCACAGATGTGAACATGTGGTTTCATCAGGTCTGCTGTCAGCTAGCAGGCTCACATCAGAATCACTGTTCCTGAAAAACACAGTCTGTGTGACATCATCAGTCAGCTGATCGTCCCAGATCTGAATGGTTTCTGTCTCTACTGAGGAAGTCAGAGAATATCACTGAGGTGTGGATCAGGTCTGAGTGAGCTGTGGAGGGACAGCTTTAAACAGTCCACAGGTCTCACGTCCTGCTCAGTCTGGTAGCAGATACCTCGTATTGTTCCAGATGTGCTGACATCACCAGCAGCAGCAGCACAGCTGTGTGATACCATGAATCTCAGTTATTGATCCAACACACAGTAAATACAAAGATCAGGATTTATGAGAGTAATCATTATGAGTCTGAACACATGATCACTGAATGTTAGTCTCCACAATAATAAGCTAACACAACCAAACACAGCTTTCAGCTCTTATTTTGAAACTGGCTTATTTAGAGAGCTGTGATGTGAGCGTGCCTGGCTCTGAGGCACTTGGGTCAGCCTCTGTTGTTTAGAAGTGTTACAGACTGTGAATGACACAGACCTGTCAGTTTTCATGTTTGTCTGTAACACAGCTCAGGGGCTCCATGCTGAACGCATCCATCCAGTGTTATTGATCCAGGACTAATACCAGCATTGGGATCAATACTACAATACACAATCACATGTGTCCACGTGATGTGTTTGACCAGCTTTATTCATTAATGATCAATCAACTTATTTACTGCATCTGAGTCCAGCTTCATTTAAATGATCCAACCATGAAAATGACATCAGTCTGTTGTTCAGATACTGAGAAGGGACTGTCGGATTATGATATTACTTTATGCCATGTTAGAACCCTAATTAAAGATTGTGAATTATTATGTAGTTTTAGTTTGCATTATGCTCCTGAATTAGAAGAATGTGATAGAGAGTTATTAATCTCTGTCTCTCTTCCACAGCATGTCTTTATCCTGTCTTCCTTCTCTCACCCCAACCGGTCGCAGCAGATGGCCGCCCCTCCCTGAGCCTGGTTCTGCCGGAGGTTTCTTCCTGTTAAAAGGGAGTTTTTCCTTCCCACTGTCGCCAAAGTGCTTGCTCATAGGGGGTCATATGATTGTTGGGCTTTTCTCTGTATCTATGAAGCGCCTTGAGGCGACATTTGTTGTGATTTGGCGCTATATAAATAAAATTGAATTGAATTGAATTGAATTGATAACTATTACATTTGGTAAACTAATCTGCATTACATTAGACTGCTGATTTATTGTGGATGAATGATATTGTTTTATGATGCATTATACTGCTGAGTTATAAGAAAATATTGTTCACAGAATGTCATCACCTTATTTGTCTGATTAGAAGAGAACAGAGCATACTGCCCCATCTCATCAGGAGCAGATAAACAGGGAGCCAAGGTCGTAGCTTAGGCGCTGTGTGAGAAAGAATGTGAATGTTTAGGCTTTTATGATTAGGTGGGGGCCACTAGAGGCTATAAGAGTTTGATCAAGGCTCCACCATTTTGAGATCTGATGCTGTCTGTTGTATGGTGTCCATCTCCCACGCGTGTGTTCATTAAATCATCGTTTGACTTGACCCGGCCGGACCAGTGTGGTTATTTTGGGTTTTCCTCTTGTATCCATCCCCAATATTTGAATCCGTAACAGTTTTGGGGGCTCGTCCTGTGGTATTGGGATGGAAGTTTTGGAGGTTTGGACGGTCCGAGGTGGTTGAACGGGCAGGCACGAGCCAGTGGTCTGACGTGAGTGGGCAAGCCGGCATATCTAAAGGTGAGGCACAACCTGTTGAATGTAAATCCAAACTGTGCCAAATTGGACTGTATAAATTAAAAGCCTACTCACTGAAATTACTGGTGAAGGCCTGTTTTGATTTTGATAAAAAATCTCATGAGTGTTGAAATTTGAACTAAGGTTACAAGTAATAATATTGGGTTAGAGTCCCAAGGTAAAGGAAAATAATACTGAGTTAGAGTCTCAGGTAGTTTGATAGGGAATTGGTCATTTTGTGAGTTAGAGTCTCCATTAGTCTAAAGATTGCATCTGTGTTGGTCATTTTGCGAGTGAGAGTCTCCAATGTCCATAACGTTGCATCTGCATCAGTCATACTCTTGTTTTTGGGTGTTGTCTGTTGTTTAAAAGTATTATAAATTTTGTTAGAACGGTGGTTAGAGTCCACTAGGAAGCGCAGTGCTCAGAGGTAACGCTTGCCAAGGCCAGGGACGCCTAGGCCTTGTCCTCTTTGAGGGATAGTCAGTTGGTCACTGTGGAGCTTGGGGCACTCCAGAATAACTAGGAGTTGGACCACTTTACCGTTTGGAACGGTGTCTGTGCTTTTTTGGGCAGCAAAGGTTGGGCCTTGGGTGTTGGACACTTTTAAATTGAGTTAGGGACTTTAGAGATGAGGCCAGATACAGTTAGAGGCTGATACTGGTTAATTGATTACAAAAAAGTTGGACTTTCTTCGGTTGGACCCGTTATCTTAAATTTGTCAAAATTGTGTAGGCGCTAAAACTTTCAGGCCTGAGAGTGATTGTAAATATAAGACGTCTTTGTAAAATAACATAGAGAGTTGAGTGTGAAACGAGGCTGTGTGTGACGACAGCGCGCTGCAGCGCTGCGAGCTATTTTTAGATAGTGTGTGAACATGCAAATGAGGTGGCTGCTGTGAAGCCCACGGAGGACTTCCTGTTTAGCGTGTTATTGAGTTTTATATACGTATGATTTGCAAACAATGATACATGCCTGTAATTAAAACGCTGATTTTGCTGATTATAATATTACAAATAAAGTTTTGAATGACTACGGTGAATGTTTAATGTTTGGCTGAGTTTTGATATATGAGAGACGGCTTTGCAGCTGCTGGGGGTGAGTGACCGGAAACTTGCATGCCCATAAAAGGCAACTGCCTGACTGTGTGAACTATGCACCAAGAGAGAGAGTAAAATCTAGGCAGATGAACCAAATGGATGTTGTAAGAAAAATAGTAAATGAATGTTTTAGTCTCTTAATACAGGTGGATTTCTCTCAACCAGGAGACCTGAGTACAGCAGCAAAAGCATAGATTAATAAAATTGGGACGACACACAGGCCAAGCTCTGGCTCAAAATTTTACAGTTTGACCTCTCACTTTGTCCCCACCCGAAAAAGAAGCTTAAAGGACATCTTCTCCTCCAGTTATCGGTTACCATCACTGGAAATTTTCAGGCAAGTTTTTCACTGAATTGTTTTTGGCACCATGTGTCCCTGAATCTCACAAGCAAGCTCTAATTCCTGGCTGAAGACATGGAATGCTGTTATTTAAGGTGGGAAATCAAAATTTGGGAAACAAAATTAAAAACATACACAATTAGAGAAATGCCTTGTTTGAGAAAAAAAGTTAAAATAACCCACCCACAAACGCACATACACGCAATGAAGAAACAGCTTACATTCATGAACACGTGAAGATTTTCCAGCAAGGTTAAAGCAGCGAAACTTAACATACACCTGATGTTAAATGATAAAGTTTATCCACTACTAACAATTAAACTCTCTGGGTTGCAGGACAACAACTTGACTTCAAAAAGAAAGACACTGGTATGACAAACCAGTGATGAAACAACAAATTTAGTGGTTAAAAGAGTCAAATTGTGACATGTTTTCCTATGATTGATTAATACAAGTGATTACTGAATGAAATAAAATTCCTTTTTTGAATTATTAAACATGATCTTAAGAATTTTAACGTGTACCTATGTTGTCCTGTCAACTTGGTGGGTTATGAGTTGATTATATGGTGAGAAAAAACAAAAAAAAGGGGGGGAGAAGGCTGACACAGGGCCTGGCCCCTCTCTGAATAACACAGCCAAAACAACATTATTTTCAAACAACATCATTTTCCTGTTCGTCTGTTTTTGTTTTGTTTTTGTTTTTTCTCTTTATGCTTAATTACAGGCTGCTTTGTCGGCCCGGAAAGCCGAGGCTGACCTTGACTCCTGCTCTCCCCTCTACCATCTTTGCTCTCCCCTCTACCATCTTTGCTCTCCCTTCTACCATCTTTGATGTGACCCTGACCAAATGCTACAGCAGCTGGACTCACAACAACAGCCTGAGAATGTCAACAGTGCTGCAGGAAAGCGATCTCATGCAGCGGAGACGGAGAACGTTAAATCCAAGGCCCGTTTCACTACACGGGGGAGATTTCCAGACAGCTTCAGCTGACAGAGCTGTGACGAGACGCCTATTAAGCCCGGATGAAAAGTGAGGCCGAGCAAAAGAATGCTGACCTTAACAACTCTGCATTAAAACTGTGCAGGACAGTGATGGACCAACACGGATGATCGGGCAGCAAAAAGGGCGTGCCAGAGACACGAGGAGTAACTGAGGTCAGAAGGCACCTCAGATTGGACAAAAGCAGCAGAAGAACATAAGCTGAAGGCACAGGTGTCGGGGCTCAGCCAGGAGCTGACCTCTGAGAAGAGCCGAACAGCAGAGCTGCAGAAGGCCGTGGAGCAAAGCAAGGAAAACATCAATAAACTTCAATCTGACGTGTACGGAAAAGACTCTGAGGTTTCTGCCCTCAGTGAGAGCTCGAGACATCAGAGCAGAAACTGAGCATGGCTCACGAGGAGCTGGCTGCTAATCGAACCCATCAGTCAGGCTTAGAGTCCCAGATACAGGACTTAAAATCAGGCCGGAGCTTGCTGGAGCAGGAGGTTGTCAAACCTGACGAGAAGCTCCAACACGAGGAGCAAACCCTGAAGGAGCTACAGAAGCAAAAAGGGTCAAGTTAAGGAGGAGCTGGACAAGGAGAAGAAGCAGGACACTGGAGAAAAGGACTGCCTCAATTGGGGCCAGAACCAGTATGGACAGAACTTTGGGCAGCAGCACCAATGGACCCAAACGGACTGAAAAGGGGGAGGCAGGACCCCAGAGCACGCTTCAGGCCCTGGTTTACCCAGAACACCAGAACAGGAAAGTGATGAACACAAACACACACATTTACATACACTGACTCAGACGCAAGAGAAACACACATATGAACACATATGCACTCGTTGATTGACTGAGAAATGACACACACACGCGCACACAAATCGAAATGCTGATTCAATTCACTGAGAAGTGATCCACACACACACACACACACACACACATACACATGTTTGTGCAATGAAGAGTGATACACACACGCTGCTGCAATGAAGAATGCTTTACTAACAAATGCTATGCTGATACGCAAAATGCTGCACACAAACGTCCAAATACATAATCTGTTACAACAACAAGAAGCCATTGATTGTTTATTGGTTAAATGCATTTCATGTCACCCAGAGGGCATTTGTGTAGATTTAGGGGACAGGGTCTAGGGCAGTTTGGTTATGAAAACAATGTCTGTGAGTGATGTCTGTTTATGGCTCAAGACCTCGACTGAATTGTTTACTGTGCTTCACACAGCCTGATAAGGAGCAGTGGTACAGAGTGAAAAAGATGAATTAACGGTGTGAGCCTTATTTCGGAGCGCCACATTTTTGTGATTGAGATTTAATTGAAGGAGGAACACACTGAAAAAAAATAAAAATAATAACAATAATAAAATATAAAATAAAAAGAAGAAAAGGGGGCCAGCCCTTGGATTTACGTAAGCATCCCACGTGTATTTAACACAATTGCCTCAGGCTTTAAAGATTTGTATAAAATTCAACAGGAAATCATAGCTTCCCTGTATTTCCTACATTGTTGGCATGCTGGTGAGTGCTGTTGCTCCACAGTAAGAAGGTCCTGGGTGCAAGTCCACAGTCTGGCTAGTTTGCAGTGGTTTCTCTCTGGGTATTCTGGTTTCTTGCCACAGTGAAAAGTCATGCAGCTATTAGAGTTAGGTTAATTGATGATTCTAAATTATCCGTGAATGTAAGTGTAAATGGTTGTTTGTTTCTAGGTGATAGACTGGTGACCTGTTCGGGGTGCACCCTGACTCGTAACCTATTACTTTAGAGTTATTTCCCAGCCCTGGTGCAATTAGGATAAAGATAGGAGGATGGTAGTTGTTGTAGACCCATTCAATTTTTATGGTAACCAGAATTTAGACTTTGTTGAACCGTAGGCAATATGAAGACAACATGTAGTATTTAAGGGACCAAGTAGAATTTGGATAAAAGTTATTGAATAGTGTTGAAATAAAATGACAGAATTGTGAAGGATTAAAATATTCCAGGAGCTCAACTTACTCCATATGAACATGTCTTAATCGTGTAATATGAACTCAAAATGCACAGGTTTACTGAATATGAAAAGGTTGTGTTGATTTAACTCAGTTGTTTAAGTTTCTACCAAAGCAAAACATTTGTGTGCAACTAGTGTCCACTATTGACTGAAATAGGTCCAACATGTTTTTGTCAGTGCAAAAAGAAGTTACGGTACCTGTATGCTTACACAATATTGTCCCGGGACGGAGAAAAACTTTCTGGTGAAGTTTTGGTTGATTTTGGGTTTTGCTTAACACTAGGTTGATTTTATCAGTGAGGTTTGAATTGTTTTCTTTCTCTAAGAGAGAGAAAGATGGTTTTATGCTTGGACATGTTTCCAACGGGCCCCAGTATTTGTTATTATATGAGTATTTTATTGGTTACGTTTGTCTTTGCTTTTGTTACAGTGCACTGAAATAAGAACATCTGAGAGGAGTGATCCACCGGTGGTGATATTTTGGTATTTTGTGAGTTCCTGATTTAACAAATCAGCTCTTTAATCCAGGCCGGAGAGATTGAACTTTAAAGCTCTATAAAACATTCTTACTGAAAACAGTTGCAAAGTATTTTTCTCCATGTTTATAATGGGCTCTGGAGAAATTCACTTATATGGGACATTGATCACATGGGAAGTCCTGAGCCTAAAAGGATTGCAGTGAGTCAATCCAGTCCAAAAAAAAACAAGGAACTGTTTTCCTTTAAAATGATGACGTCATCTTGCTGGTGATGGAGCCTCGAATAGGTTGCGCGTGAGACTCCATTATCAGCAATATCTGGTATGAATGTGTGTGAATGTATGCATGTGACTGGACTGTGATGGACTGACGACTAAATGTTTAAACTGACTTGACACTGAGACAAAAACGATACCGACTTTAGGATTAGTAAATGTCTACAAACAATTCACCCAGCTTGTAAAAGAAGGGTGGATGTTTTGTCTCGCTTTGTTTTGTTTTTGCAGGAGTAGAAGGAGGACAGAGACTAAAGGGGGAGGCTGTAGCTTCACATGAGTGTGAACTGCAGACTTAATCCTTTGGTTGCTAATTTTGAGCTACTGATGTTTGCATCAAGAAAATTGTGTTTTATTAGCTGTGTTTCGATTAATGCAGCACATTATATTGTTGGGAATGTTAAATGCTAAAGTGAAGAGAAGCTTTGATTTCACTCATGACTGAACATGTTATTATTAACCATAGCGGGCCACTGTAGAAAAGTCAATCAATTTTGATAGAAAAAGCAAGAAAAAACTCTATTGATGTCTATGAATAACAGGGGAATGATAGACTTGTCACATTCAAAATAGAGATATGTAATGACAAACACTGGTCCACGTCATTTAGGTTCTCCATTGAAATAGTCAATAATTTAGAAAAGTAAGATAGAACCGACAGGGGCATGTGCTGAGATGTGGTGCTGCACAAGAACAAGAGCAAAATAAAGAAAAATTATTGTGTTTAGCTTTGATAAATTCAAATTAAAATGTACCATTACACTCAGAGGATCAATATGAAATTCATTATATGCTAATTTTGTATGAAGTACATGACTGATAACTGTTCTGTCCTGAGCTTTTGTTTTTACAGCGCCCACTTGACCACACCAACAGTTTCTCGCCACCAAAAGCGGGTACTTGCAAAGAATAGGGAGGAATATCATCGGAAGTGGGAAAGTGTGCAGGGATTGGCTAATCTGACCAGGAAATGTTATAAATGGATTGTCGGAACAATCAGCGTTAAAATCACCTTTGACAGTCCAGACTAAGATGGCGTTGGACATCTTCAGGGCGGAAAAGGGTTGGTGTGACCAAGGTGTGGTTTGGCTTGTTGTATGTATATTTCATAATGATACAGCTCTGGATGGACCAGTTACCAGGGCATGGAAGGAGGACAGACTCATTAAATGAGGAGAAGAAATTTTCTGGGTTGGAGATCCTGTGGGTGAGTGGTTGACTAAAAGCATGAATAAAATAAAAGCTGTCGTTTGTTATTGATTGGTAATAGATTGATAATTGGCCACATTCACAGTTGTATTGACTTGTAGTGGACGTAGTCTACTTCATATTTAAGCACTATAATTAACAGATTGAAAATAGTGACATTAAAGGAAGAACATGCAGCACCACCCTGTCAGATGCCAGTGCCGGTGGGGCTCAGTGATGAATCAGGTGAGCTTCATGGCTGAATTAAAACATAGATGCCCCTGCTGTGGTTAGTAAGGGATAAAAAGGGTGTGTTTTACTGTTATTTTAGCATCAGCATTATTGTTACATCAGAATCATATAACAAGCATTGCATTGAACATTTATTGAAGCTATTGACATATTAACATTTGTATTACAGTGATTGTTATAACCTCATGTTAATCTTCTATCTACAGGTGTCAAAAGTAGTCAACAAGTTTATGTTGAAGTGAAGTTTATGTTAATACAGGTTTTGTTTGTAGACAATTGTGAAGACGCAGGCTCTGGGCGGAGCCAGGAGTTGAACAGATCTAACATGACAATTAAATTGATTTCATTCCCTAACACAGAATAACAAGATTGGAGCAATGACACTGGACAGGAGAAAGTCGGATACTTTCTAAGATATGAGGTCACTAACCTGTTCTTTTAATTTTCTAGCTTCATTGAATGGACACATGTTAGAATTAGAAATGGCTAATTTGTTTATGTCTTTTATTAGAATGAGTGGTTTTAATCATTTTCATACATATCTTGCAAATGTGCTTATAATGAGTTGGCACTCGGTCTTTTGAAGGTTATAAGCTTCGTTCGGCGATAGTCCGGACTGATAAAGTGTAGGAAATGCCAGTGCAGCGGGCTAAATGCAAACACGCTTACACACACATACACTAAATTAGGATAAGTCCTTGGGACATTCTGAATGTTCTAAACAAATTCTGAATCACCAAAAGATCAGTAAACAGCAACATTAGATTGTTAGAGCTGGGAAGAGAGGTGTTTTGGTTTTCTGTCTCTTACAGAGAAAGGAACAGACACCAGACGAGGTCACAGATATATGAGGATCCTTCGCAGCAGAGACAGACAAGTGACATGAGGAAACAAATAAGATGCAGTGTTTATGGAATAGTTGAATATGAGCTCATTAGCTAGCCACTACTGAGCTCATAGTGATAAAATGGGTGGAGTGACATTGTTTAAGGGAAGTCACAGATTAAATTGTGTAATAAATTGGGATGATTCATGATTTGGGACAAATTATGGTAATAACAGTGATTTAATGATTGGAGAAAACCTGCACATGATACTTGTCTTTTATGCTGAATACTTTATCACTCTTATGATCTACAGTTGGTTGCAAATGTGAAGTTTGATTTAACAGATTTGTCTTCCAGGATACAGGCTCCAGGTGGAGCTGGGAATTAAATAGGCTGAACATGTAACTGCTGATTAATGTTTTTACATGGGGTTACAGGTTGGAGTCTGGCTGCTCCAAGTGGGAAACCCTGGAGATTGTTTTACAGAGAATGTGCAACATTCTTGTACATGTCTCATTGGGGAGTTGACACATGGTGGAAGCCATGTGGGGAAAGGAGTGTTATTTTTTAATCTGTAGATATCGTGAGGTGCCATGACGAGAAGGAGTGGCTGAGAGGATCGTCCACCAGATGGGAGCTGAGGCCAGGAGAGAGGCTTCAGGAGGATCAGAGATCACCTTCACCACAGCAGACATCACACAGAGAGATGTGCTACGGAGCTTCCAGGAGATTGAGAGGAGACTTCCCACAGCAGGATTTTAAATAAAATGAGAGATTCATCGTTGACATTGAGGAAGACAACTAAGGTGTACGACGTGCTCTGCCTTAAATCTTCAGCAGCGTTGGACGTGTGACAACTCGAGGGATGGAGAGAGCGTGCCAAGCTCTAAAAGTGACAGCGCAGAGGAAATCCAGCGATGGAATTGTGTTTCTGTGTGAAGCACAAATACTAGGAGACTGGGAAATAGTTGACACCACTTTTCCACCCTAGAATGTATGTTGTAAGTGATCTCTCCAAAAAAGGAGAGATCAAAGGGGGATTGTGGAATCAGTATTTTAAAGTAGGCTATCTTATACCCATAGTCAAGGTAGATGAGTTATGTTAAACAGCTGTAGAACATAAATGTATTCCTTAGTCTAGGATGTGTGCAGAATATGTAACTTAGTTTCCTTATATTTTTAGATTAAAAGAATATGACCCCCTTTTGCAGTATTCTTATAGTATGAGTAGGCCAAATGTCTCAGTATACTTTGTTAGTAAGATAGACAAAAGTTCAAGTATATCTCTGGGGATTAAAAGAATGTGACCATCCTTTGGGTTCTGTTAGACAAGTGGGCGCCACCATTTATCTGCTGTGAATGTTTTACGCTGTTTTCTTGTCATGTCAGACTGCTTAAATCATTCTCTGAGAATGTGGTGTGCAAAAGACCTTGTGCCGATATTAAGAAGAAACAGACCACATTCTGTGCCCCCACCCTTGTAGGAGGTAGAAAGACAGGGAGCCCGAGGTCATAACTTAGGCGCCACGACAGATAAGAGAGTTTGAATGTTTAGGTTTACGACCAGGTGGGGGCTAGTAGAAAACTATAAAAAGCTGTGGAATACATCGCCATTTTGAGACTTGCTGTGACCCTCTCTGCATCTCTCCCCATCATGATGGTTTATGCTCAGTGTGTGAAAAGTGTATGGAAATAAAGGATTGTTGATTGAGCATTTATACACTGAGTAAGTGTCCTTCCTTCAGCCCAAAGATTCAAAGAACTGGGAGAATTCAACATTACCAACATACGTAAAGATTTTACAGATAAAAAATACACGGAAACATTGGAAATCACTTTTTGGCACAACACCGGTGATTGGACATCAGCGGCTGATGAAGCTGGTTCGCCTATAAAGTGCTCTGTTGGGAAACAAGCTCCAGCAGCTCTGCGCTCGGGAAAAACTATATTTACTTATCTTGTGCAGAAAAATGTGCTGACGTTGCGTAATATCGAGCACCGGCTGCCCAGTTAAACTGTGACTATCACCAGGTAACGTGGGCGTGTTTCTTGAATTAGCAGCAGGTGTTAAACAGCTGACAGGTGAGGAGGAGGATGCATGCAGGTAAACTGAGGGTCTGTTGAGCTGATCGCTGGTTTCATGAGAAAAATGTCAGCTCGTTCTTTATGTTACAGAAGCACAGAGACACAAGAGCAGGTGGAAAGAGACGATCGTTCGGTGAAAATGAGAATCTGCGAATGCAACATGTGGAACACGGAGAGTGGAATATGTAAACAAACCGGTTAACGTAACCCCCTCGGTGCACTCTGCATGCTGACTGTTAGCAGAGCTACTGAAATCTCTGAAAACATCTGAGCACAAACATGTTCTATGTTGACAACCTGACCAGACATGTGAAGATTACAGCGCGACATTCGCGGCTAAAACACTGTTAAAAGTGTAGTTGGTGACAGAAAAACGGGCTATTTTAAAACTACACCACCACCATTGCTGCCTGTGATTTGAAATGCATTCTGGGATACCTGGCTGCCCCAAGTCTACACAAGCAATCGATTATCTAGGATCGACCTGTTTTGACTTACTTTGCACGGCAACCAATCAAATGTTAGAAAAGCTGCATGGGCAGCGTTAACCCCGCCCCCTGCGTTTGATGGGTGAGGTTGACAGATAAAATTAATTCAAGATGAGAGCCAGGCGCCAGGACTGCCAAAATGAAATAAATAAATATATCATTAAATAATTAATTAAATGTGTCAATAATTAATTAAAATGTGAAATACATAATTAATTAATTACATGTGTCATAACTATTTATTTAATTAATTAATTCCAATTTTAATTAATTATTGCCACATTTAATTAATTATTTAATGGTGTATTTAATTAATTCATTATGGCAGTCCTGGCGTTCCATACGGGACAACGACAGGAAAATACATTTTTAAAACGCATGTCAAAGTGTAACGACATGAAACTGTCCTGGGACAAACTTGTTGGACTGACAACAGATGGAGCGCCGGTGTTGTGCGGTGAAAAAAGCGGACTAGTCAGCAGGATGCGAGTAAAGATGCAGGAGAACTGTACCGGTGAGTTAACAGCAGATCACTGCATCACACACCAGGAAAGGCTGTGTGGTAAAGTCCTAAAAATGGAGCATGTAATGATCACCGTAACGCAGACCGTAAATTTTATCTGAGCTAAAAGTTTTAATCACCGTCAGTTTCAGTCTTTTATGTGGGAAATAGATTCAGAGTTTGCCGACATTCCTCATCATACAGAGGTCCGCTGGCTGAGTTGGGATAAAAGTTCTCAGAGTTTTTGAGCTCAGCAAGGAAACCTGTCAGTTCATGGACATGTATGATGTCATGTCACTAATGCACCAGTGCAGCCTGCCTCACTTTCCCTGTTGCAGTAATGTTGAACCAAGTCAGCCGACTTTGCTGCACCTGTGCAGATTCAGGTGGAGCTGCAGTGTAATGATGCACTCAGGGAAAGTACGACACTGAACGGCCCGCACAGTTTATTAGCTCCACCCCTGCAGCAACGCCCAGCTCCGTCTACATGCGGCTCCAACCTTGTGTTTGCTTTCCTTTGTTTTTTCTGGGGTTTTGGCAGCATGTTCATATTTCTAACTTGCATAATTTTGACAGGATATATTTTTATGAAGAGCAAAATATTTAAAGTTAAAGTTTATTTTTTAAGTTTATTTAATCTGGAATAATATTCCTGTCTGTTTTTATTCATATTTTGTGGAGTTTATATACTGCTGGGCGGGTGCTATGATGTTATTGATGTTGAACTTGTTTTATCCTATTTTATTTATAAGGTTAGTTATTAGAGTTTCCAACCGTCCCGTAAAAAACAGAATGGTCTCGTATTCAGAGAAAATATTGCACGATTTATTCTGTCTTTGCTGCACAGCTGCCTCTTCTTCTCTCATTCTCTCCTGTTTCTACTTCAATCATGAAACTGATCAATGATCAGCTGATTTTGCCAGTATTTTCCCACATTTTCTAGATACTGCACCAGTACTGTGTGTAAAATGACATCAAAAAGTCAGTTAATTTTTATTCTTTCTCACCTGTCTTTCTGTCTCCTCTCACTTTTTAAAGGTTGCCATGTTAGAAAAAATATTTTGCCCTGCCATGCTGTTTATTAATGTGGCAAATGAATGGTTTATGAAAATATATCTAAATCTGTCATCAGTAATCAGTAATGATCATGTCTCACCTCTAGTCTTCTCTGTCTTAATTTCAGGTTTTCACCATGTGTTGTAGATAGTTCAGGAGGTTAACTCCACCAAGCAGTCTACTTTCAGGTACTGTTTAGAACAGCAGAATAGGGAGGATGGTGTAGGTTTAAGTTTATTAGACTGATACATATATACCAACAAGACAGTGTCCATCACTGTGACAACAGCGTTTGTTTTCATTCAAAGGATTTATGGTTTTTCCTGTAATACCTGGTGGGCCGGTCTCTACCCATATGGAAAAGAAATGAGTAAATCACGTAAGCCTTATATGATTTACTCGTGAAAGTGGCCACTTTCTCATTACTTTCATATATTGTTTTAGTAAGTATCCAAAACATACAAGTTTCATTATATAATTTTTCAAGGGATCTTAAATCTGTTTTCACTCTTGTATGCTTTTCATACAAGTTTTACACGAGACAGATACAAACTTTATAAGATTTATAAATATCTTTTCCATATGGGTAGTCAAACTGCCTGGGCCGATTTTTTGTCCCAGTCCAGCCCTGAATATAATCATCAGTGTTTGAGCAGCTATGATATCAGGGACAATCGAGACATGTGTGACAATACAGAACATGTCACATGACACACCTTAAACATCATGTGATCCACTCTCAGTCTGCACTTTCATTCATGACTTCAACAGGTTGAAATGAGCTTTGAAGAAACATTCAGTGAAATAAATCTTTCATGGATTCATGTGAGCAGCAGATGAACTTTGTACCAACAACATCTTCAATAACAGAGTCTGAATGAAGCTCAGGTGTTGATGCTGCTCACTGATTGGACGGTTGGTTTCAGCTCTGCTCTCAGTCTTTCCTGCACAGGTGAAGGTAGAAAGTGTGACTGGATCTATAGACTGGAAACAGAGAAACATGCTGAACATTTGAAGCTTTGCAGCAGAAATGTTCATGTTACAAATACAGCAGAGCTGATCTGGGATCAGTGTGTTCACACCTGCAGCTACAACAAGGTTTCATGTCTCCACACGTCAGCATGTGAACTTTACTCTGACTCAGTCTGAGCAGTCAGACGGCATATTTTTAAAGTTAACACATCAGCACACACAGAGCTGAGCCCCTCCCACCTGTGCTGAGTTTCAGGTGGAGCCCCGCCTCCTTCCAGGAAGCAGCTCACCTGTGTTCCGTGTTTAGTGTCCAGGTGTGGAGTGGAGCTTGTTGTTGGTGTGTGAAGAAACTGTAAGTTTGCTTTGTTTCCTCCTTTAACAGTTTGTCTTTAGGAACTTTACTGTTTGTTCAGCTCATGTTCGATTTCTTCACACAACAAACTGTGTGTGTTTGTATTTCCGGTCTCTCCATTAAAGTCAGTGTGTAATGTTTTCCTGGCTAACATCAGCTGTGTGCAGCTTAGTCCAGCACAAATCTGCCGCTCCATAGTTCACGGTAACGGACTCACAGCTGGACCAACGAGGCCGAGTGTGTCCGCCACTCTGAGCTACGTTCGTGTTTGTGTACTTGTAGTTTGTACTTTGTGAGTTCACTCAGAGCCCACAGAGGACGCAGCGTACGTGATGACGTCAGCCCTTTACCTCCTTTACTGTCACTGTGATTAATATTTACACACCACACTAGACACCTGACAGCATGTTAACGCTAAGCTAAAGCTAAGCTAACGCTAAGCTAGCCAAGAACCCAGAGTGACGTTAAAGCTGAGTAAACACTGACCCCAGACCAGCACCGTGATAAAGTGAGCTGCTGCTGCTGAACCTGAACAGGTAACAAAGTGATGAGCAGTCAGGCTGCAGGTTTCTACCTGTTCATGTTTCTACAGTAGAATCACTTTGAAGTGTCTTTGTGCTGTTTCATCTTTGATTTGTGTTCATAAACACTCAGAGAAAGATCACGTGACCTCATCAGGATCTGTGTTGGTGTGTGGGGCTGTACCTCAGCTTTAGATGATGGTGATTATGAGACAGTGTTTCAGCTCATTTTACACAGTAACATGAAAGTACTGTTATGAGGAGTAATGAAGTAACATACTCCATTACTTTTAATTAAAGTGTTCTGTGTAATATGTGTAATAATGACTTTTTTGAGTAACTTCATCTCTGTCAATAACAACATTCATACGTGGAATAAAAACACATCAGTGGATCATTGCTGGAGCTGCCTGGACTTCAGTCTTCAGGATCTCAACCAACAGCATCAACATGCTGCTCCAGATGTTTGTGCTCCAGATGTCTGTGCTCCAGATGTCTGTGCTCCAGATGTTTGTGCTCCACATGTTTGTGCTCCACATGTTTGTGCTCCACATGTTTGTGCTCCAGATGTTTGTGCTCCAGATGTCTGTGCTCCACATGTTTGTGCTCCACATGTCTGTGCTCCAGATGTCTGTGCTCCACATGTTTGTGCTCCACATGTTTGTGCTCCACATGTCTGTGCTCCACATGTGTGTGCTCCACATGTCTGTGCTCCAGATGTCTGTGCTCCACATGTTTGTGCTCCACATGTTTGTGCTCCACATGTTTGTGCTCCAGATGTTTGTGCTCCACATGTTTGTGCTCCAGATGTTTGTGCTCCACATGTTTGTGCTCCACATGTTTGTGCTCCAGATGTTTGTGCTCCACATGTTTGTGCTCCAGATGTTTGTGCTCCACATGTTTGTGCTCCAGATGTTTGTGCTCCACATGTCTGTGCTCCACATGTCTGTGCTCCACATGTCTGTGCTCCACATGTTTGTGCTCCACATGTTTGTGCTCCACATGTTTGTGCTCCAGATGTTTGTGCTCCAGATGTCTGTGCTCCACATGTTTGTGCTCCACATGTCTGTGCTCCAGATGTCTGTGCTCCACATGTTTGTGCTCCACATGTTTGTGCTCCACATGTTTGTGCTCCACATGTGTGTGCTCCACATGTCTGTGCTCCAGATGTCTGTGCTCCAGATGTCTGTGCTCCACATGTTTGTGCTCCACATGTCTGTGCTCCAGATGTCTGTGCTCCACATGTTTGTGCTCCACATGTCTGTGCTCCACATGTCTGTGCTCCACATGTTTGTGCTCCACATGTGTGTGGTCCAGATGTTTGTGCTCCACATGTGTGTGCTCCAGATGTCTGTGCTCCACATGTTTGTGCTCCACATGTCTGTGCTCCACATGTTTGTGCTCCACATGTCTGTGCTCCACATGTCTGTGCTCCACATGTCTGTGCTCCACATGTCTGTGCTCCACATGTTTGTGCTCCACATGTGTGTGCTCCACATGTCTGTGCTCCAGATGTTTGTGCTCCAGATGTTTGTGCTCCACATGTTTGTGCTCCAGATGTTTGTGCTCCACATGTTTGTGCTCCACATGTTTGTGCTCCACATGTCTGTGCTCCACATGTCTGTGCTCCACATGTCTGTGCTCCACATGTCTGTGCTCCAGATGTCTGTGCTCCACATGTCTGTGCTCCACATGTTTGTGCTCCACATGTGTGTGCTCCACATGTGTGTGCTCCAGATGTCTGTGCTCCAGATGTTTGTGCTCCACATGTTTGTGCTCCACATGTCTGTGCTCCACATGTCTGTGCTCCACATGTCTGTGCTCCACATGTCTGTGCTCCAGATGTCTGTGCTCCACATGTCTGTGCTCCACATGTTTGTGCTCCACATGTCTGTGCTCCACATGTGTGTGCTCCAGATGTCTGTGCTCCAGATGTTTGTGCTCCACATGTGTGTGCTCCACATGTTTGTGCTCCACATGTCTGTGCTCCACATGTTTGTGCTCCACATGTCTGTGCTCCAGATGTTTGTGCTCCTGGTGATCAGACTCGCAGTTTCATTCTTGAAATAAGTGTTTATATTGTTGTTATATTGTTGACCCACCATTGATCATGTGTCTCATCACATGATCAATGGTGGGTCAGCGACATGCTTTCTTTCCGTCTCAGGTTTAAATATCTGGGACTCTCCACCGTTTGGTTTTAAAACTGAAGAAGCTTCTCGGATGAAACGTCTTCCAGAAACTTAAAGAAGTCTCTATTTTCTTTCTAAGCTCCTTAGATCACATGACCTGGATGACTGAACCTACAGACATATTGACCTGGTTTCTAGGTTACATGACAGGTCAGAGGTCAGCGACTGTAACTCAGTTACTCCTGTTAATGTGAACTCACTGAGTGTTTGTGGTTTACCTCTCAGACTGACTGAAGATGATGATGGAGGAAGAGGAGGACAGAGCAGAGTCTGCAGGGTCCAGCTGTCCGTCTGTGAGGAGTGACTGGTCCAAAGGTCGAAATCCAGACTTCAGTGCTGAACCTGGACCAACGAGGTCAGAGAGCTGTGATGACTCCTTTACATGTTTGTGTTTCCTGGATAAATATGACCTGAAACATCCTCAGATTGTTACAAAGATTCATTAAAAAGAAAACAATGAAAGAGAAAAGATCCAAATGTTAGACTTGGTCATTTGCTGTTTGAGGACAGTGATGCTCATATCTGTGGGGAAAGTGTGACCTGAGTGGGTTCATGTTTGTCTTTAAAGAACAGAGCTGCTCTGATTCTCTTTGTGTCTGATCTGTTAAACAGTCTGAGAGGTCACACAGAGACCCAGCAGCTAAAGCCTGGATCATACTGGCTGCTGTTAATGAGACTCCATCAGGACAACACTGAGCCACAGTGGTGTTCATGGAAATCAATCAATAAATTCAACTTTACACTGTATTACCAAAGTACTGACTCGTCTGCCTTCACACACATGTAAACTTGAGTGACATCATATTCTGAGTCCACAGCATTCAATATGATGTCAGCCAAGAGTTCAACATATAACAGCTTAAACTGTTCTAAAAAGGTTTTTTCACAGGTTTAAAAGTGTTTACGGGAATTTTTAACGGTTCTTTCAGAAGCACATATGTGAGGTTAGACACAGGAAGCAGCAACACTGACTGAACACAGCTTTTAGAGGCTAAATTCACATTTTAATAATGAAAGTGGCTTCATGTGTGTGTGTGTGTGTCCATGGTTCCTCCACAGAGTGGACCAGCAGAGCTCAGAGGTTCCCAGTGGTCAGTCTGCCCAGCAGCATCAAACACAGCTGGACTCCATGTTTATGGTCTGTACATGTACAACAACTACTTTATTATTAATATTAATAAGAATACATTTATTTATAGGTCCCTTTCAGAACACCAAGGACTCTGTGGACTAAATGACCAAAAGAAACAAACTTTGAAATCAGACGGTGCAAATGTGATCACAGGGAAACGTTTTAAACATCGAGGCTTTAAACAAAAACCAAAGTGAAACAGTTTGTAGTCGAGATCAGTGGGAATGAAGCTGAATAACTGTTTCTTCAATAACTTTGAGAAATAAATGACAAATATGATGGAAATTAGGAGCATTAGCACTTACTAATGATGTGAGTCGACACTCTGCTGTATTGAGACGACCACATTAGGTGGTCCTCAACTGTAATGGAAACCAATGGCTCCAGTCGATCTGAGCAGCTACTAATAGAAACGGGGCCATAGATGTGTTTGTGCTTAATAACAGTGAATCACAGGATTTTTACATTACAGTTAAAATCTCATGTTGTTTGTTAAAGTGTGCAGTTCAGGGTGTGTTACTAAAACTGTTGTTTGCTCACTTTCCAAAGACCCAGCCCCCATAAAAAGCAGCCAAACAGCTCTAAGAGTTACACACACACGCATATCTATCAAGTTTACTCTGGTCTAATATACTTGGATTTAGCTTGAAGAATGTTCCTGTACGAGGACTGAAAATGATTTAAAAAGCAGCCAATGTCCAAAGAACAACTTTGACACACCTTCATAAAGCCTGCAGAGCAAAAGAAAAACTAGCTGAAAGTCTGGCTGCTCTTATGAAAAGTACAGAGAAATTATGGGTCGTTCAACACTTGTGCACAATATAAGAGTTTAAATAAATCTAAAGAGTAACTCAAAATCCTACAATCATACTGAGAAAATCATCTACAGCTAACTATCCAAGTGGATTTGTTTAAGACAGCTCCATCTGCTGGTGGCCCTCTGCAGGTGCATGAAAGGGGCGTGTTTATAGTGAAAGTAGTAGAGAAAGTAAACCCCATGGGAAGGAGGGAGGACTCTCAGCAGCTTCCAGCTCATATTCAGACATTTGACTTCTCACTGAAAGCAGCTAGTTTGAGTGTCTGTACCTTAATTAGAAGAGATAACATGGCCATAGTAATTAGAGTTGATTGGGCAATGCTGTCCTTGTAATGTACTTTATGATTTTTATACATCTGTTTGTGGACAAGTCCCAGTTTTTCTGTAGAGCCTCTCAAGTTGGTGACAGCAGTCAAAGTTCACGTGTAAACCAGAGCAACAAATCAGGTCCAAATGTGTTGTTCACAGTGAGTGGGATCATCAGTATGTTGCTATGTTAACATCCTGCAGCAGGATGTGTTTGGTCAGCTGGTTCACATTTCCTCAGGACCTTCTTGATGTGATGTTCTTCTGCTTCCCTGGCTGCTGTGTCTGTGGGGATGGCGTTTGTTCTGTGTTGTAGCGTCCTGATGACGCCCAGTTTGTGCTCCAGTGGATGATGAGAGTCAAACCTTAAATACTGATCTGTATGCGTAAACAGAGTGAACCTTTAAGACCAGTTGTCTGTATGATCAACTCTGTCACCTATAACATCTTCAAGTTTCTGGCTTCGATCATCAACCTGTTGATAGTTCAGCTCTGAACACCAGTGAAATGTTTCTCCCACTGAAATCGCTGCATTCATATGAACAGAATCAACGTTTTGGGACCGTGGAGTTGTGGAGAATGTCTCAGTTAATCAGATAAAGTCAAACTTATAATTGGTGAAGAGATCGTGGATGATATGCCCCTTGATCGTAAAGAAGTGGATGTTGTGTAGACTGAAGTTCAGAGTGGTGGTTCATTCATAAAGTATTCTGTTCCAGCTGCTGGAGGACAACATCATCACTTTTGTGAAGAACGAGCTGAAGAAGATCCAGAAGGCTCTGAATCCAAATAAGCCCCAGTGCTTGGAGTTTCAGAGGGAGGATGATGAGCAGAGGAGCAGCAGAGAGGCATTTGTGAAGATCGCAGTGGACTTCCTGAGGAGAATGAAGCAGGAGGAGCTGGCTGACCGTCTGCAGAGACGTAAGAGGATTTCTTACTTAAGGTTTTAAGCTGTTAGATAAATGAGACACTCATGACACCAGTGTGTTAAGTCATTTCTCAGTGGGTCAGAAAATGTCATCAGCGTTTTGTAAAATATATTTGTTGAAGTTGTATTTTTATTATTATTATTCAGAACTTCCAGCTGCAGTTTGTCATCGTAACCTTAAATCTGCTCTGAAGAAGAAGTTCCAGTGTGTGTTTGAGGGCATCGCTAAAGCAGGAAACCCAACCCTTCTGAATCAGATCTACACAGAGCTCTACATCACAGAGGGAGGGACTGCAGAGGTCAATGATGAACATGAGGTCAGACAGATTGAAACAGCATCCAGGAAACCAGACAGACCAGAAACAACAATCAGACAAGAAGACTTCTTTAAACTCCCACCTGGAAGAGATGAACCAATCAGAACAGTGCTGACAAAGGGAGTGGCTGGCATTGGGAAAACAGTCTTAACACAGAAATACACCCTGGACTGGGCTGAAGACAAAGCCAACCAGGACATCCAGTTCATGTTTCCATTCACTTTCAGAGAGCTGAATGTGCTGAAAGAGGAAAAGTTCAGCTTGGTGGGACTTGTTCATCACTTCTTTACTGAAACCAAAGAAGCAGGAATCTGCAGCTTTGAAGACTTCCAGGTTGTGTTCATCTTTGATGGTCTGGATGAGTGTCGACTTCCTCTGGACTTCCACAAAACTACAATCCTAACTGACCCTAGAAAGTCCACCTCAGTGGATGTGCTGCTGATAAACCTCATCAGGGGGAAACTGCTTCCCTCTGCTCGCCTCTGGATAACCACACGACCTGCAGCAGCCAATCAGATCCCTCCTGACTGTGTTGGCATGGTGACAGAGGTCAGAGGGTTCACTGACCCACAGAAGGAGGAGTACTTCATGAAGAGATTCAGAGATGAGGAGCAGGCCAGCAGGATCATCTCCCACATCAAGACATCACGAAGCCTCCACATCATGTGCCACATCCCAGTCTTCTGCTGGATCACTGCTACAGTTCTGGAGGATGTGCTGGAAACCAGAGAGGGAGGAGAGCTGCCCAAGACCCTGACTGAGATGTACATCCACTTCCTGGTGGTTCAGGTCAAAGTGAAGAAGGTCAAGTATGATGGAGGAGCTGAGACAGATCCACACTGGAGTCCAGAGAGCAGGAAGATGATGGAGTCTCTGGGAAAACTGGCTTTTGATCAGCTGCAGAAAGGAAACCTGATCTTCTATGAATCAGACCTGACAGAGTGTGGCATCGATATCAGAGCAGCCTCAGTGTACTCAGGAGTGTTCACACAGATCTTTAAAGAGGAGAGAGGACTGTACCAGGACAAGGTGTTCTGCTTCATCCATCTGAGTGTTCAGGAGTTTCTGGCTGCTCTTCATGTCCATCTGACCTTCATCAACTCTGGACTCAATCTGCTGGAAGAACAACTATCAACCTCCAAGAAATCTAAATTATTTAACAAACTAAAACTCCAATCACTTCACCAGACTGCTGTGAAGAAGGCCTTGCAGAGTCCAAATGGACACCTGGACTTGTTCCTCCGCTTCCTCCTGGGTCTTTTACTGCAGACCAATCAGACTCTCCTACGAGGTCTGCTGACAAAGACAGGAAGTAGCTCACAGACCAATCAGGAAACAGTTCAATACATCAAGGAGAAGCTCAGTGAGAATCTGTCTGCAGAGAAAAGCATCAATCTGTTCCACTGTCTGAATGAACTGAATGATCGTTCTCTAGTGGAGGAGATCCAACAGTCCCTGAGATCAGGACGTCTCTTCTACATTGAACCGTCTCCTGCTCAGTGGTCAGCTCTGGTCTTCATCTTACTGTCATCAGAAAAAGATCTGGATGTGTTTGACCTGCAGAAATACTCTGCTTCAGAGGAGGCTCTTCTGAGGCTGCTGCCAGTGGTCAAAGCCTCCAACAAAGCTCTGTGAGTAAACATGTGATCAGGCTTTTATTTATAACATAAACAGTGTAATGTGTGATGGACCCTTAAAAACTTAAACATATTTTTTTACATGATCATCAGCACTAAATACAGTATATTATAGTTAATGTTTGATAGCAGCAGTAAATGTCAGAGTGTCTTAAACATATCTGGGTGTCAGCTTTTATCAAAGTCATGTCCAGAATCATCCTGTAAGTAAAATTTATTTATACAGCAGCTTTCACAGGTCAAAAACCACAAAGTGCTTTACAATAGAAACAGGCAATAAAAAACACAGAAGATAAAAACATTAAACAGCAAACACTGAACATCATACAGCCTAAAACTAGTTAAAGGCCACTCTGAATACTAGAGTCTGAATAAATGAGTTAGTGGGACCAGTAAAAGCCTTTGACTGGAAGATCTCAGATGTGAGAAGAGCTGTAGGATTGTAGAAAGTCAGAAATATAGACTGGGACTAAAAGTAAGGACTAAATCTTTAAATAACGCCTAAAATGAACTGGTTACCAGTGTGAAGAGATTAAACTGGAGTAATGTCCAGTCTATTTCATGTGCTGGTTAAAAGCCTCGCAGCATGATTCTGTACTGACTGAAGACATTCAAAGACTGTGATGGACCCATAGCTGATCAACTCCCTCATTCCTCCTCTGGTCTTATTGCTCTGCATCAGTGCACTGCTCAGCTGAAGATGAGTTCACTTCTATATGTTACAATCTGCCTCACCAGTACAGTTCCAAGGATCTGCAGCTGCTGAATCAATTATATTCCTCGTGTTTCTTCTGGTTTCCTGTTGTTAGATCTGCATGCTTGATTGTTTTTCAATCTCTCCTATGTCGTGCACTTTGATTTCCGACTGTACACAGTCTGTGAACCATGACAATTTGTGACAGAATGCAATGATCAGTGAGGACCCGGAGGACACTGACATTTACACTGTGCAGAATGAGACTTGAGACTTTATCTCACTGCTTTGTGGACGACTGATGGAAGGACTAATCACTATATCTGCTTTAATTGAAATAATTTCCATGAAAATTTCACTGGTTCAGTCTCCCAGAATCTCTCAATCATATCTTGACCTTTTCCTAGAGTAACTAACCCTCACTCAGCAGGATATGAGCCAGCCTTCCCTCTCATTGCTACATGCTTACAGTCTTGCCTATCACCTGTTCACAGAATGAGTCATCACTTGTTTTTGTTTAGCATTTAATGAGCAAGTTCCAGGTCTTTATATTTACACAGGGAACATTTTTAAACTAAAACGTTTTTTAGCCATAAATAGTAATGCACACTGGCATTTGTCTTTCTTTCAAAGGTTCAACACAAGAAGTGATTTAAATTAATCATAAACAGTTTGGTATCAAATGACAATTTTTCAGATTATGTCTTTATTTTGTTTTTGTTTTTTAGGCTGAGTGTCCCTGATCTCTCAGACAGAGGCTGTGAAGCTCTGTCCTCAGTTCTCAGCTCCCAGTCTTCTACATTGAGAGAGCTGGACTTAAGTAACAACATCCAGGATCCAGCAGTGGAGTTTCTTTCTGCAGGACTGAGAAGTCCACACTGTAAACTGAATACTCTGAGGTGAGATCAAGTTATGTTGTGCTTTTCATCAGTTGACAGAATTAACCAATAAGAAGCCACTAAATGGGAAAAAAGTCAGTTAAACTTCTGTAATAGTTTGATGTTAGTGTCATCTCTTAGTGTTGACTCTTAGTAAAAAAACAGGATTTATTGCAAAATCTAAAAACTCTTTTGTGCACCCTCATTGCAATTTAATAACAGTGTTTGTTTAATGTTTATCTGTCATTTTTCAGACTGAGTCACTGTAAGCTCTCAGAGAGAGGCTATGAAGCGCTGTCCTCAGCTCTCAGCTCCCAGTCCTCTAGTCTGAGACAGCTGGACCTGAGTAACTCTGACCTGCAGGATTCAGGAGTGAAGTTTCTGTCTGCTGGAGTGAAGAGTCCACGCTGTAAAATGGAAACTCTCAGGTCAGGATTTAAAATGTTCCACTGATGATCATGTTAAACCTGATTTCTATTATTGCAGAAACAGTCAATTGATTTTAAAAAAGTCTGAATGTAGAAATTAGCGTCTGGGGTTTTTAGTGATATTTGTTCACTTTCTGTCATTCATTTGCAATGAAATGTCCCATCTGCTCCTCTGAGTCCAAATTCTTTATTTTAGCAGTGCTTCATCCACCAAACCTTCTAGTTTGATTCCTGTATTCTGAAGGTTTTTACAGAGCTGTTTGTTCAGATATCAGAAAATTTATTTTCAGAAAAATTTAGTAATAAAAATATGATCAATTGATTATTTCTGACTGAAAAGATGAAATCTATATTTGGTCATAGTGATATGACTCATTGCCTCACTTAAACATAAAATGTAAACAGAAATTCAAAACAATAGATTAATACAAAACAGAATTTGACTGTTGAGCTTAAAGTGAGCTTGAATGTTATTCACTTCCTGTTTTATTTTGGTAGTTATCGTCTCTGGTTTTTACTTTTACTTCCTCCCCCGACATTGTCTACATCAGTTTCAGCTGTAGAAGATTTTATTGACTGTTTGATTTGTCACTTTTTTTTAAACTATAATTGTTGACTTATAAACTATTGCTAAAATGTATTTTCATTAAAATACCAAATAATTTATTACTTTATCATCTAATTAGATTATAATTCTGTAAATAGGGGTGATAGTGTGGTCTATGTGGGTTGTCTTCAGGTACTCTTCCTCCCACAGTCCAAGAACATGCATGCAAGGTTAACTGGAGATGTGTGATTGTGAGCATAAATTGTCTGTCTCTGTCTAGCTCTGTGTTTACCTGACTACATCACCATGGTTACTGATGCTGAACCAATAACCTTGTCTGGATCAGGTTATGTTCAGAGTTTGTGTTTAAAATCAACTGAAGTGCCTCATTTTCACTGATTCTTTCATTTACAGAAATCTTTAAGTGTGATATAGATTCAGTCATATCTGACTAATGTCAGTGAATGAGGCCCAGCTGTAAAGTCACAGCAGTCACACTGTATATGTCTCATTGTCACTGGAGTTTAGGCTCCATACATTCAGCTGGTGCTGCAGAAAAAGTAGAAATGTTTCTGTTTGGTTCTAATGCTGAGTCTCTTTTACAAAGATGGAACTGCAGCTAATCCTGCTCATGTAGCCAGTTAGTAAAAACTCAAGTCACTGTCAGACACAGCAGACATTTACTGATAATCTCACTGTATGTGGTCTTTTAGCGCCTCCTAGTGGTGAACATGTGGAGTGTTGTTAGTCTGGGTGACGAGTGTAACTGTTGAGTGAGAAAGACTGTGGTCGTGTCCAAATTCATGGGTTGCATCCTCCTGAGGACCCGGCCTTCGCGGTCTCCGTGGGCTGGGTCCTCAGAAGGTCAGGTAGGCCGGAAGTAAACGGCCATGGAATTGGACGGTCTAGCCTTCTGATTGGTGTCACCGTTGTCTCGGTGGAGTTTAATAAACTCTGCCGTCTGCTCCTTGCTATCTAAAATATAACAGGACTCTGGCGTAAATTGTTGACCATCTCACACTTCTGTTTAATCAGTTTTTTGTTTGACGTTTATTCAGTTGTGTAAAAACCAAGGAGGAACCCACCCGGGGCATAAATAAAGTTTTATTTTATCTTATCTAATCTAATAACTTTAATCTCAGCCAAACCGATTTACTCACGAACAAATAAACGAACACTGAAAAAAGCCAAACAATAGCATTTTTAGGTTGTCTAAGTGACTTATATATTACTTTTAACCTGATTAGCAAAAGTCCGCGGTGATCTGAAAATGATGTGCAGGGAGTTGTGCTGTTCTCGGCGCTTTCAGTAACCCTGAAGCTCTCGGCTAGCTATCGAGCTGGTGGGTAACAGACGTCTCCGAAAACGTCGAAGCACTTTTGCAAATATGCGATATCTTGATAAACCGAGCAGATATTTGAAGTTTACACACTCACATTCTCGCCTGAAAATATGTTAAAAGTTTTGTGACCCCGGAAGATTAGTAAGAGTAATTTTAAATCTTAGTAGCGGTCGCCATTACCAGAAACTGGAGTTTGGCTGGGCCGCAATATGAATTCTGGGATATGGTGGGCCACGAAGGACACACCCGACACATCCTTCAAATTCGGGGAAAAGGAGGACGCATTTGTCGGCTGCATTCGGAGGAGTCCACGAATTTGAACAGCCTTTGGTGCATCGCTGTGACGTTATCGGTCTACAAATGTGTCCTCAGGAGGATGCAGCCCATAAATTTGGACACACCGAGCCTGCGTGCTGTTAGCACCTTAGCCACAGCTCGGGTGTGGAGGAGAAGCTGAAAAAGAAGGTTTTCTAGTTTGTAAGGAGGAAAAAAACTGAGAGGACTAAGTTAAAGAGAGGCTGGAGAGTAACAGAGAGCAGCAATGAATGCTGCTCACACAGTTTAGACAGTTTAGCATCAAATGTTCGAGTGAGTTAGCTCCCAGCTAACTAGCAAACCGGCTAACTGCACCCACAAGCTGCGACTGCGTCTTTCTGACAAGAGCGTCAGACACTCAGACTGGTTTTCTTTGTGGATGATGATTTATTCTCACACTGATCCTTCATGATGATGCTGCCATCCACCCACTGCTCCTAGCAGTGTTGCCAACTCCTCAGTAAGGAAAATTGCTATTGGCTGTCCTAAAAGTTGCTGGAAGTCGCTAAATGACGTCATCGCCTAATTTGGATAAATGGTCATGCTAATGTAATTGTAACGTATGTTGTAGGAGAGAAAAATAACATCGTGGAAGCGACATAACGTGAGTAAAAAACGTCCTGGAATGCGTTTAAATAAATAAATCATAGTTCTGTCTGTAACTATTACAACACTCTCACCACATTTGTTAACAATTCTCTCAACAAATGTGTTTTTCCTCATTCTTTGTTATCCAGCTGAGACTTTGGGTATAAATGTGTCATAAACAGGAGAAAGCAGTGCAGGTTCAATGTAATCAAACCTCAGACTGAGTTCAAAATCATCACCTGTCCCAGATACCACATCAGCACCAGAACCATGATGTGTTTACTCACATTTAAAAAGGTGGAGGTCAGTGTGAATGGACTGTTGTCATTGGTCTGAATGTGCCTCTATAAACATGTGCTCTTCATTATTGATGTTTTCCTAATGAACAGAAAATGAGACTTAATAAAATCCTTCTGACTGTTGTTGGAGCAGGTTGGGTCCTGGGTTTGAGTCCCCCACTGTACCACAGGGGCTTCTAGCTTTGTTTCACAGTGTGTAGAACAACAAATAAAACCAAATCACAAAAAGCTTCAAGTCAAAAACACATCAAACTTTGAGGGTTTTTCCCAAGGATGAGGAAGCAGACTCGGCCACAAACAGCTGGATATATGAATGGTTACCACAGCAACCACAGCAGTGTGCTCTCAGTATATTTAGTTGTATAAAGGTGTTTGTGGTGTGTTGCAGCTGAAACAGCCTCATGTATGTTGACACAGGGAGAAAATAGTGTGAGAACACTGTTCACAGCAGTCACAGCTCGCTGCCTTCAACAGTCTCTTCCTTCCTTGTTTGGATGTCACTGATATCATCTTCTGCTCTCACACTGACCACCTGTTGAAGCTAACATGCTAACATGGAAGCCGCAGGTATGCCACCTGTGGCAGCTGAGGTCACGTGATCTGAGTGTTTGAACCACGTGTTGGAGCATCATTTCCAAACATCTGCACTTCAGAAGCTCCAAAGTGTGGAAACGTCACTGTGGAGCGTCTCATCCCTATCTAAGAGATTTCCTTGCCTCTGCAAAGCTAAGCTTGCAAACAGCACCATAGTCTGTCAGTCCCAACCAATCAGAGCGCTACTTATGTCACGTCACATGACTCGTGTGTTTACCTCTTTGATTAGCACCCAAAGAACTAAAGAAAGGCTAAAAGGACGTTCAGCCAATCAAATCCCTCCTAGGAACAGGAAGTCTAGAGAGGAAATGGAGCAGAGAAGGAGAATCACCAGTTTAAATGTCTGAGTTTTAAACTGGTGACCCTCTAAAGAGGCTTTTATTGACTCTGTTTTCTTTAGAGCTTTTTTCACCATTTAAACTGTTTAATATCAGATTTAGAAATAACTTTTGGACAGTTGTTGTACATTTCCACTAAAATGTGACACAAATAATGACTTTCTGACTTTACTTTGGACTAATCTAACGACTCAGCCTGGCTATGTTGGACTTGGTGTGGAAGCAGCTCCCAGTTTGAGTTCAGGAGACACACACTCTCTACTTTGAAGATCAGCTTCAAACTTTCCTTTTTGATAAAGCTTATAGTTCGAGCTGGATCAGGTGACCCTGAACCATCCCTTAGTGATGCTGCTATAGGCTCAGGCTGTTGATGATGCTCTGCTTTCTTCTCCACTCCCCTCTTTTCACTCCTGATGCTTTTATATGTCACGACTGTCGTTAACTTTTGTGTCTCTCTGAGCTCATCTCTTCTCTTTCCCCTCACCCTGCAACCAGTCATGGTAGATTTTTTTGAAGCTGAGCTTTCATACATGATGAATTGCTCTCTTCAGTTGGGTGTCTTCCCTGCTGCCTTTAAAACGGCGGTGGTGAGGCCTCTTCTGAAGAAGAGCAATTTAGATTGTAATGACTTTAATACAGACCTGTATCCAACTCACCATTTTTAAGTAAAATTTTAGAAAAACTTGTTTTTACTCAGATTAATGACTTTTTGGATGATAGACAGATCCTGGAGATATTCCAGTCTGGATTTAGGGTGAACCACAGCACAGAGACTGCTCTCCTAAAGGTTTTAAATGATCTTAGATGTAACTGGGACTCCCAAAAGCTCTCAGTCCTGGTGCTGCTGGATCTAAGCGCAGCCTTTGATACAGTAGACCACGCTATTCTTTTAAACAGACTGAAACACATGGTGGGCCTCTCTGGTGCTGTACACAACTGGTTCACTTCCTGTCTCTCAGACAGAACTTTTATGGTGAGTATGGATACATGCTCCTCTAAGATCCATAGAATGACATCTGGTGTTCCTCAAGGGTTGGTTTTAGGCCCTGTACTTTTTAATTTGTATATGCTCCCTCTTGGCGGTGTCATCAGTAGGCATGGAGTGAACGTCCACAGTTACGCTGATGACACTCAGCTGTACATCTCCGTGTCTCCTGATGACACCAGACCAATGGATGCCCTTTTTAACTGTACTTTAGATATAATATCTTGGATGGCAGAAAACTTTCTACAGCTTAACCAGGACAAAACTGAAGTTTTAATCGTCTGTCCTGAGGCTCAGAGAGAGAAACTCTTGTCTAAATTACAGGCATTTTCACTACGTCCTTCACTACAAGTGAAAAACCTGGGTGTTATTTTTGACCTTGAGCTTGGTTTTATCCCACATATTAAACATGTAACCAAAATTGGATTTTATCATCTAAAGAATATAGCCTGAGTCCGCCCTATTCTCTCTCGGGCCAACACGGAGATGCTGATGCTTTTATTACCAGTCGCATTGATTACTGCCCTGCTCTCTGGTCTCCCCAAAAATAATATTTCACCTTTACAACTTTTACAAAACTCTGCAGCTCGTGTGCTGACGAAGACCAGAGGGCGGGCCCACATTACACCGGTTTTAGAATCGCTGCACTGGCTCCCCGTGTGTTTCAGGATCCATTTTAAAGTTCTTTTATTGGTTTTTAAATGTCTTAATGGTCTTGGGCCTTCTTATCTCTCAGATCTGTTTTTACCATATGAACCCTCGCGGACCCTGAGGTCCTCTGGTACTGGCCTTTTGATTGTCCCTAAAGTCAGGACACATACTCACGGAGAGGCAGCTTTTCAGTGGTATGGTCCTCGTCTGTGGAACAGCCTGCCGGAGGAGCTCAGGGCTGCAGAGAACGTACATGTTTTTAAGAACAGGCTCAAGACCACCTTTTTAATTTAGCTTTTACTTAACGTTTATTTATTTTATGCTTATTTATTCTATCCTGTTACTCTATTATTAATTTAGGTTTTACCTAATATTTATTGATTTTATTCTTATTCATTTTTTATCTTCTTACTCTATTTATATTTATACTGTATCCCATTCTTATTTTTTTAATTTTTTTTATTCTGTATACAGTGGGGCAAAAAAGTATTTAGTCAGCCACCGATTGTGCAAGTTCCCCCACTTAAAATGATGACAGAGGTCAGTAATTTGCACCAGAGGTACACTTCAACTGTGAGAGACAGAATGTGAAAAAAAAATCCATGAATTCACATGGTAGGATTTTTAAAGAATTTATTCGTAAATCAGGGTGGAAAATAAGTATTTGGTCACCTCAAACAAGGAAAATCCCTGGCTCTCACAGACCTGTAACGTCTTCTGTAAGAAGCTTTTCTGTCCCCCACTCGTTACCTGTATGAATGGCACCTGTTTGACCTCATCATCTGTATAAAAGACACCTGTCCACAGCCTCAACCAGTCAGACTCCAAACTCCGCCATGGCCAAGACCAAAGAGCTTTCGAAGGACACCAGGAAAAGAATTGTAGACCTGCACCAGACTGGGAAGAGTGAATCTACAATAGGCAAGCAGCTTGGTGTGAAAAAAATCAACTGTGGGAGCAATCATCAGAAAATGGAAGACATACAAGACCACTGATAATCTCCCTCGATCTGGGGCTCCACGCAAGATCTCATCCCGTGGGGTCAAAATGATCATGAGAACGGTGAGCAAAGATCCCAGAACCACACGGGGGGACCTGGTGAATGACCTGCAGAGAGCTGGGACCAAAGTAACAAAGGTCACCATCAGTAACACACTACAACGGCAGGGAATCAAATCCCGCAGTGCCAGACGTGTTCCGCTGCTGAAGCCAGTGCATGTCCAGGCCCGTCTGAAGTTTGCCAGAGAGCACATGGATGATACAGCAGAGGATTGGGAGAATGTCATGTGGTCAGATGAAACCAAAGTAGAACTTTTTGGTATAAACTCAACTCGTCGTGTTTGGAGGAAGAAGAATACTGAGTTGCATCCCAAGAACACCATACCTACTGTGAAGCATGGGGGTGGAAACATCATGCTATGGGGCTGTTTTTCTGCCATGGGGACAGGACGACTGATCCGTGTTAAGGACAGAATGAATGGGGCCAAGTATCGTGAGATTTTGAGCCAAAACCTCCTTCCATCAGTGAGAACTTTGAAGATGAAACGAGGCTGGGTCTTCCAACATGACAATGATCCAAAACACACCGCCCGGGCAACAAAGGAGTGGCTCCGTAAGAAGCATTTGAAAGTCCTGGAGTGGCCTAGCCAGTCTCCAGACCTCAACCCCATAGAAAATCTGTGGCGGGAGTTGAAAGTCCGTGTTGCTCGGCGACAGCCCCAAAACATCACTGCTCTTGAGAAGATCTGCATGGAGGAATGGGCCAAAATACCAGCTACTGTGTGTGCAAACCTGGTAAAGACCTATAGTAAACGTTTGACCTCTGTTATTGCCAACAAAGGTTATGTTACAAAGTATTGAGTTGTATTTTTGTTATTGACCAAATACTTATTTTCCACCCTGATTTACGAATAAATTCTTTAAAAATCCTACCATGTGAATTCATGGATTTTTTTTCACATTCTGTCTCTCACAGTTGAAGTGTACCTCTGGTGCAAATTACTGACCTCTGTCATCATTTTAAGTGGGGGAACTTGCACAATCGGTGGCTGACTAAATACTTTTTTGCCCCACTGTATACTCTTATTCAATTCAATTCAATTCAATTTTATTTATATAGTGCCAAATCACAACAAATGTCGCCTCAAGGCGCTTCATAGATACAGAGAAAAGCCCAACAATCATATGACCCCCTATGAACAAGCACTTTGGCGACAGTGGGAAGGAAAAACTCCCTTTTAACAGGAAGAAACCTCCGGCAGAACCAGGCTCAGGGAGGGGCGGCCATCTGCTGTGATTGGTTGGGGTGAGAGAAGGAAGACAGGATAAAAGACATGCTGTGGAAGAGAGACAGAGATTAATAACAGATATGATTCAATACAGAGAGGTCTATTAACACATAGTGAGTGAGAAAGGTGACTGGAAAGGAAAAACTCAATGCATCATGGGAATCCCCCGGCAGCCTACATCTATTGCAGCATAACTAAGGGAGGATTCAGGGTCACCTGTCCAGCCCTAACTATATGCTTTAGCAAAAAGGAAAGTTTTAAGCCTAATCTTGAAAGTAGAGATAGTGTCTGTCTCCCGAATCCAGGTCATATCTCCAGTGTTTCCTCGGAGGGGGCTCTCTGCCCCGGGGTTGTGATTGACCGTGGCTGCTGGGGCTCTGTGGGTCTTCTCAACCTGGCTGGGGGGCTTCTTTGCCTCCCTCCTGCTGTGTGCCCAGCCTGGAGGCTGTAAAGCACTTTGTGCTACATCTTTGTATGAAAAGTGCTTTATAAATAAAGATTGATTGATTGATTGATTGATTGATTCTCCTCCGGGAGCCTGTTTTCACTGGGAGGATCTTTGTGTCAAAGGGAGTTCTTCCTTCCCACCATCACCAAGTGCTGCTCACAGTGGATTGTCTGGTTTTTGGGGCTTTCTCTCTAATATTGGAGGCTGTTACCTTACACTGTTAAACAGCTTCAGACGACTGTTGTTGTCTGTTGGGAATTGTCACTTTTAAATAAAGTTACATTGAATGGATGTAAATGGATAGATGTTATTGTGACAAACAGAAAATGATCTTTAAAAGATTGATTGTTGTTTTGTGTGTCTGCAGTCTGTCAGGCTGTCTGATCACAGAGGAAGGCTGTACTTCTCTGGCCTCAGCTCTGAGCTCCAACCCCTCCCATCTGAGAGAGCTGGACCTGAGCTACAATCATCCAGGTCTCTCAGGAATTAAGCTGCTGTCGTCTGGACTGAAGGATCCAGGCTGGAGACTGGACACTCTCAGGTATGGAGAGAATGTCTGATAGAGGAGGACGAGCTGAAAACATTTCCTGTGTCCTTCACTCACTTCCTGTTTGTTTCCTGCAGATGAGACATGAACAATCACACATGCAGGAATATTTTCAGGGACAGACGCACTAGTCTAGCTGGATAGTACGTAGGGGGTCTCCAAGGAGTCTGTTTGCAGGAACATTAATGATAACTGATAAGTCATGTTGAGAGTTTCATTAAAAGTAGACCTACAGTTAGGTCCATAAATATTTGGACAGAGACAACATTTTGTAACTTTAAATACACTTTATTAGGTCACCGGTTTACCTGAGATAGTGGTCACTGTGTACCTAATAAAGTGTCAGCCATGTGTATGTTTCCCATGCTGTATGTCCACAGTCACAGTGACAGTCAGTGACACTGACAGAAGGATGAAACAAGGCTGTGAATCATTTCAGTCTTTGTGTGTGATAAAGAGGCAGACAGGAGCAGCTAACATCACCATCATTTTCCTGTATGAATCGCTGTTACAATGAAAAATGTCAATTACATATATCATATAGGAGACACACACATTGATATACACTAAATATTTATTTCATTTCTCTTTTTTTGTGTTGCCAATTTATGCACCTGCTTGATTTAGTTTAAACAGTTATTGCACACTTTCTGTAAATCCAGTGAACTGCATTTCACTTCTCAAATATCACTGTGTGTGTCTCCTATATGATATATTTAACTGACAATTTTTATTGTGACAACCAATGATTTGTACAGGAAAATAATGACTTTTCACAATGTTGCCCAAACTTTTCATCCCACTGTATTAGTATGTTTTGTCATTAGTATAATATGAAATAAATTCTACTTGTGTCAAGTCAGGTGCCAATATTTGCTTTGTAGTAGAACAGAGACATTTGTCATTATAAATGTTTATTTGAAACAATATATAAATTCAGTAACAAAAACATTAAACATAAATATATAAAATTTAACTATTTACAGAGAGACAGGAATAAAAAGGACCCAGCTTGGAGTGGAAGAGCCTCAGGGAGAAGGAGGAGAAAAATAAGAACATTGTTTCTGCCCTGGAGAGCTGCTGCCTCATCAGAAAACGACTGATCATTAGGGTCCAATGTTCCCAAATTTAACACAGCTGTGCTGTTTTCAAAAGCTAATTTATAAATTTGAAATTTCACGAATTCTCGTGTCTGAGGCGGCATGCTCTCCAGAGCAGGAACAAGGCCGAGGAGGAAATGTTCTGTTGGAGACGGGCGTGGCCTCTTTAGGGACTCCAGGATGGCCAGCTCCACCGTCCTGGGACCCGTCCCTCGCCTGCCTTCGAGCTGTCCTCCTCTGTGGGCCTGTAAAACACAGCACAAAACAACACAAAGTAATGAGAAGGCTGCTACTAGATTTTCATTTTCAAAATTGAAAAAAACAGGATATAAACAGATTGGTTGTAGATATTTAGTAAAGGTGATCACAAGGGAATCCAAGCGAGTAAAAAGCTGTCAGTGCTTGATGTTCATACCTGTGGGTGCAGCAGCAGGAGCTGAGGGACCAGGGACTGGGGAGCCAGGAGAAGAGACAGGGGAGGACTCTGCTGCATGATTACTTGACTCTATCAAGACAATATTAAATGTTAACAGGTTGAAGACAATAGTCATAGAGAATATTATATTATTATATACTTATATACTTATTATATACAGTGGTCTCTCATTTATTGCAGCACATGAACAGTAGTCACAGTTCTCACAAGTTGATTCTCAAAGTGCAAACCTTTGTCGATTTTAAAACGTAAAAGTATTATGCCGCGCTGTTTCTCCGTCTGCGGCGCCCCTTTTGTGCACCTTCTTTGCTCCCGGTGCAGGTGTCTATTTCCGAATGAGGGTCATAGTTATGAGTGTTTTTGTGCTGTTTTTTTCTATTGGACGTGATGGTTATCAAAACCAAACATGATAAGTTTGGCAAGCGCAGGAGACACGACACGGAGGAGATTTGTCATTTGGGCTGCAGAATGCAATGCGCATCGTTGAAAGCTGTACGGTGCAATAAAAAAAAATCTGTGAAAAGTCGAGGCAGTGACGGATGAACAGCGGGACTACTGTATACTGTTTATTAATAAACAAAATATATTCCTGTATGACAACACGCATAAATTAACTGCCTACATTAATTCATTGTAAACATACCTTCTGACTGACACTCCCCTGCTGCCTCTCCGGGCTGTCCCTGGTCCTCGGGGGGGGAAGTTCTCCACGGTCCGCACCATATTGCCGCTTGTCTCCCGCGGGGTGAGGAAGGGGTCCAGAAACCCCATGACGGCGAAGAACTTCCATCTCCTCCCCGATCCTGCTGCAGACCCACTCCTCTTCTCCTTCTCTGTCTTCTTCTCCTTATTATAAGTGTCCCTGAGGCTCTTCCACTTTCTCCTGCAGATGTCCTCTGAATAAACGCATTATCTTGTTAGCGGAAAGGTATTTGTACATCAGTGGGGAAAAAAGCGGGACAGTAGGCGGGCTTGCTAGCTTTTGCGCGGGTTCATCGGGTCAGTCTGAAAATTAAAAAGAAGGAGGAATGAACTTACCAGGTTGCCCGATCTCCTCACTTATGTGTCTCCAAGCTAGGTCCTTTTTATTCCTGTCTCGGTAGAAGTAGTAGCTAGCATCATATAGCTCTGGGTGATTAGCCACGGCACTGATGAGCTTTTCCTCCAGACCAGGCTCCTGATTGGTTGTCGCAAATCTGCTTCCGAATTCACACGGGACCTGCAATCGCGTGTCATCGCGTGTGTCACCCCCATTGACTTTACATGTAAACCTGACGCTCTATTCGCGTCCATCGCGTTCGGTGTGAACACACCGTAAGGCTACGTCCACACGTACCCGGGTATTTTTGAAAACGCAGATTCTTCTATGCGTTTGCACCTTTCGTCCACACGTAAACGGCGTTTTTGGTCACTGAAAACTGAGATTTTTAAAAACTCCGGCCAGGGTGGATATTTTTGAAAACTCAGTTTTTGCGTTTATGTGTGGACGAGAAAAACGGAGAAAACGCAGCGTCAAAGGTGTGCGCCTTTTTTGACGTCACACTGTGCGCCACGTTATTGTTTCGGTGAAATGAATTTCTACAATACTGTTACTGTTAATTGTCTCTGCAGTGTTTAAATGCTTACATATACACACACAGTTACTGTCCCTCCACACATACGACTCGGTTCTGCTTCTATGCCCCAGCTTTGTTTACTATTTCCCACCGAGGCTTGTAGACTTCTGATTGGCCAACATTTCTACACGGTTAGGAATATATCGCCACCTGTTGCTTTGGCATGTTCCTAGCAGCATTTTCCTTCATTTCTACATTTACGTATGGACGGGATTATTTTTTAAAACGAAAACGGAAAATCTCCGTTTTCAAAAATACCCGTGTACGTGTGGACGTAGCCTTAGTAGTCTGTAAAGACTCTGTGTGCCTTCCAGAGTGCTCCGGCATGCACACACACCTTAAGGTCATGAGCGGTCGTACCTTCTCTTACTGATTTATGGTTTAGGAGGACACCTACTCTGTCTCTGGTTAAGTATAAGAGCCCTTTGTTAGGGGGACCACTGGACTCTTAGCACCAGCTTTGGGGTCACAGGGTCACATCTGGAACACACACACACACACACACACATACCTACACTATGCACAGACTGGTACTCTTTGTTCATACCTGTGTAAGACGTCACATGTTAATGAACTTATGCATATTCATGTAACCTCAATAAAGAGCAGTGTTACGAGGGAGCAGACGAGAGCGACTGAGGTCAAGTGAAGGAACGGCGCTGTCACAGTTCTCTCCCTCATGAATTGTCTGGTTCCAGCGGTGGGTCTGTGCTAGACGACCCATCACCAGCTTTTTCCAGCTTTTTCCACTGGTTACCAGTACGTGGTAGAATCCACTTCCAGATCTTGTTGTTTGTCTTTAAATCTCTGAGTGATTGGCTCCATCTTATCTCTCTTTAACAAAATAATCCAAGTCGAGCCCTCAGGTCTGCAGATAAGTAGCTTCTGACCAGAACTAGACGTAAAAACAGAGGTGAGCTTCACATCAGGTCGTCACCAACACTCGACATTTTTAAAACCCGGTTGGAAACACATTTGTACTCTGCAGCTTTCAATTGTGACGAGTCTTTATAGTAATTACTGTGTATGTTTCCTATTTTCTCTCTACTCTGTGCAGCACTTTGGCTCAACCTGTTTTTAAATGTGCTGATAAATAAATGTAGATTTCTTTGAATAAAACAGTGGAGCCGAGCTTTGAGCTCAGTGTGTAACAGTGTGTGTATGAGAGCCATGTAATGTCCATGTGTGCATGCTGACTGTGCTGCTCTGACCCCCCTCCTCCTTTCAGGGTGGAGCCTGCTGGAGTCCGATGGTTGACACCAGGTCTGAGGAAGTGTAAGTGTGTTTTTAATGGGATTCATGAAAACAAAGCAGCACACATTCAACCATCTTCATCATGTCAGGAGTCATCATCAAAGTGTCAATCAATGAACAGATGATGGATCAATAACTGCAGCTGGATTGTGTTTGTTCTCTCCATCAGATTCCTGTCAACTCACAATCGACACAAACACAGTGAACACAAAGCTCCAACTGTCTGACAACAACAGGAAGGTGACACGTGTGGAGGAGGTTCAGTCATATCCTGATCATCCAGACAGATTTGATTACTGGGAACAGCTGCTGTGTAGAAATGGTCTGACTGGTCGCTGTTACTGGGAGGTCGAGTGGAGAGGAAGAGTTGATATATCAGTGAGTTACAGAAGCATCAGAAGGAAAGGAGACAGTAATGACTGTTTGTTTGGATACAATGATCAGTCCTGGAGTCTGAGCTGCTCTGATGATGGTCCTCGTTATGTCTGTCACAATAAGAGACAAACATCCATCTCCTCCTTCTCCTCCTCCTCCTCCTCCTCTGTCTCTAACAGAGCAGCAGTGTATGTGGACTGTCCTGCTGGCACTCTGTCCTTCTACACAGTCTCCTCTGACACTCTGATCCACCTCCACACCTTCAACACCACATTCACTCAAACTCTTTATCCTGGGTTTTGGTTCTTGTCTGGTTCCTCAGTGTCCCTGTGCTGAGTGGGGTGTAAAGAGTTTCTCCTGTTACAGAAACACTCTGACTGTTGAACAGATAGTTCAGTCTGTACATGTCTGTCTCTTTCACTCACAAACACGTTTTCAGATTCATGGATTCAATCAGTTGATGTTTGAAACTCTTCTAAATGATTCCTTGTAAACTTCTTCCTCTTCAGTCACAAACAAACAGGAAGTGATGTCACATGTGTTCCTGACCACACAGCAGAATGAGTCTATTGCTGACAGTGATGTACAAACAGAGTGAGCATTTCTGAGGCCCAAAATAAACTGAGTAGTTCACTGAATGAACAATGGACTGTGAGCTCAGTTCCTTCATCATTAGTATGGATTATATATGTATATGTATTATATTAGTATCATATATATCAGGTGCTGCTGCTGCTGGTTTCAGTCATTGTGCAAATGTGCTGTTTGTAAGGTTGTAAAGCTGCAGTCAGCTGAGACTGAAGAAGTCACCTGATCAGTGAGCAAACGTTTCTGAAAACGTCCAGATGAACAGAATCAACCTTTTGGGATCAGCCAGCAATGCAGCATCATTGTTGTTCAGGTTCAGAGGTTTGCAGGAATGAACTGATGACCAGAAACAGCTGCAAAGTCCAATAAAATACCAGCTGGAGTTCAGCTGCATTTGAAGAAGTCAAAGAAAAGTAAGGATGGCAAAGGGCGATGTTTTCTTCCAAAGAACTGAAAACATGGTCGACGCCTCATTAGAAGAATAATCTGGACATTTGTGAGGAACTCTAACCAAGAAAGCAACACAAGAAAGCAACGTCAAACAGATCCAACAGACAGTTTCATGACTGGAAGTGTTGAGTGTAAAAATGCTACATTGCATTATTGCATCCTCTCACCACAGGAGGTGCTGTTGGCACCACTGATTGCTGATCAGCTGTTCTCTGATGATCTGATTGATACTGTGAATAACGGGACTCACTGAACTCTGTGACACAGTGAAGATTACAGAGTTTAACTTCAACATCTGACTGACGTCACACAGACAGAAGGATGAACCAGTGAGGCACAGAACACAGTTACTGGAGATACTGGATCAGCTCCATGTGAACCTCTGATGGAGAAGCTGCTGAGCCAGAGAAACATCAGGACATGACAGGCAGCTGCACTTATCTAACAACATGTAGCAGAGCTGATCTATGTTAGAGGATCTATCACAGCAGCTGAAGCCAAAGTCCAACACTGGATAGCAGCTGAGCCTGTGCTGAGTGTAGTGTTACAGGAAAAGGGCAGAAACACTGACACTGGTAGCTCACAGTGATGCTGACTGGGGCACAGAGCTGAATGATGCAGCATCAGGACACTGTTTCAGTCTGACTGACAGAGAAACCTGTAGCTGTATCTACATGTGAGGCAGAGGCTACACAAGCAGCTTTCTATGTTTCACAGTGACTGAGATCTTCAGTGGGGGTGGACATGCTCCTGTACAGACCTCTGAGGAGAACCAAGGTGCAGTCAAAGAGTCCAGTCTGTCCTCACAGATGTGAACATGTGGTTTCATCAGGTCTGCTGTCAGCTGATGAAACAATGAATAACCTGGTTATTCAAATAGCATCCTCCCAACAGCTCCTCAAAGTAACTCACACTTAGACTCTGCTTTAGTTTCACTTTCACAAGCACGCTCTGCAAAAGCCTGCGCTTCCTGTCTACTTTGGCACAGAGTGTACTCAGAGTTAAGCCTTTCTTTTATAATGCAATGTAATCTGCATATAAACATTTAAGATTATAGATTTAACTCAACAGTTTAAAGTGGTTATAACTGCACCTGTAATAAAAGTTAATTGGGTGCCAATATGTTTAAACATCTGAATACAATATCAATGCTGTAGATTATGTTATTAATGGTATTAATGCAATGGTAATGATGATTGTTAAGGTGAATTGTTAAATGTTTGTCATTTTTATGTTACCATTTGTACATTGTTTTAAGGAATTCTTTCTGTCCTCCCCTCCCCAGATCCTTAAGATTCTGGGAGGGGGGCAGTAGTGTTTTTAATCACAGGAACATCCTTGTGAAGGTCTGTTTGATGTTGGTAAACTTGCTCCCCTTTGTATGGCTTCACTGTGTTATCTAGGGTGTGGGGGAGACTACCCTCTTTATGACCAAGGATGTTCCTGTGCTTTTATGTTATATGACCCTTTGATCAGCAGTATACACACACACACACACACACACACACAGACACACACACACACACACAGTGCCTTGTCTTTGTAACCAAGGGGGGTCACGTGGGGAAGTTTATTGTGTGAACATTGTCAATAAAAGGAGGCAAGAGGGGGCGGTCGGGGAGGTCATTTGTGATGAGCTGAGATACCGACAAGGCCTCCCTTGCAAGTGAAAAGATTGATCGCTGTTGCCTTGTTTTTCTTTCACGGGAATAAGTTCTGGGATCAGCGGGGTCTGACTTTAGACCCAGCAATGATGACCATGAACAATAGCAGTAAAATATTTCTCTGATCTCCACAAGTCCTACAGAAGCACTTAATGCTAACAGGAAGTCATTTATTAAGGTGGAATAACACAGAGACACAACCACTCACAGTTAACCTGACCCCACTAACTGCATGTGTTGGGACTGTGGGAGGAAGCCGGAGTACCGGAGAGGACGCACACAAACACGGGAGAACATGAAGCTCAGCACTGAAACTAAGATGGTGGATTTGACCTCAGGACCAGGTGCATAATTTCTCGGGGGGTTACGGGGTCATGACCCCCCAATAATCAGATCCAGCCAATATAATTTCATCATTCCAGTTTATAAAATTATGAATTATCATGAGTTTCTTTAATCATTTCAATTATTATCAGCAAAACAGTTTCATGTTTAATCATCTAGTAATGTAACCCCGCCTCCTCCGCCACGTACTTGGTATTACCCAACCAGCTTTCTCTACCAAACCTTCACTGTTTGCTGTGTTTGTTAGCGCAGTCGCTGGTGCCAGAGACTGCCAGTGACTTCAGTCTGAGGGTTTGAAGTTTCCATGTCTGTGTGATGTGTGGTGTGAAGGCTGCTGGTTAAACTGGGACTCACTGTTTAAAGCACTGAGTGCTCATAGAGAGATGCTCCATGAGTCCCAGTACAGACTACAAACATGGTGGAAACTTAGCTTTGATATCCACACACTCTGCACGTCTGTGAGTAACTGTGATGAAGATGTGCAGAGATCTGTGTACAAACAGGAGAAAGACTGTAAAGACTCTGTGCTTCTAACAGCCTCTGTTAACATATGTGAGGCTGTTTGTTGTTGTTGCCATGGAGCTTTTCACTGTTTGGCTCAGCAGGTCATGTGATCAGGAGTGCACACCGACCTCACGGGGAAACTCGCCTTCACCAATTTTGGGATTTAGAGAAAGGACATTGTTTCACTGTTTGAAGACTGTATTTCAAGCACTGTAAATAAACGCACTGTCGGCTTCAACCCAGAGCTCCGTGCCTGAATCCATACCGCTCATTAGCCCTGACAGAACAATCCAGCCAGCAATGGATTCAGCGGACTCTACCCCCCTCCAGCGCGAGATCGCGCTCCAGGCTGAACGATTGGAGCGACATGAAAAAATGCTGCAGCATGTCGCCGAGGAGCAGTCCGCGTTACTACAGGTGGTATCGGAGCTAAAAGGTATGTTGCTCGCTACCCCCAGGGCACCCATTCAGCCACAGGGGGGCCCTGCACAACCACAACCACCTGTAGCCTTGCTAGACGAAGCAGCGGCGTCTCCCCTTCCGCCATCTCCACCCCCGCCACGACGTGAACACACATTGCCGGTGCCTGAGAAATTCGGCGGGGACCTGGATAAATGTCGGGGTTTTTTGACTCAATGCTCCTTAGTGTTTAGGCAGCAGACTCAAGCGTATGCCTCGGACATTGCCAAAATCACCTTTATGGTCGAGTTAATGACTGGACGGGCCTTGCAGTGGGCTCAAGCGGTGCTGAGCACTCAGCCCTCTATCTCATACAGTAACTTCCTAAGCAAATTTCGATGTGTATTTGATAAGGGGTCTAACCCAGACAGTGCTGCTCATCGTTTGTTTACATTGAAACAGGGCCGGCGGAGCGTGGCGGACTTCTCCGTGGATTTTTGGATCCTGTCCGAAGAAGCCGGCTGGGAGGAGAAGGCGCTCCGAGGGGCTTTCTTAAACAGCCTAAATGAGAACATCAAACGTGAGTTGGCAACCAAAGAGCTACCTAAGTCATTGAGTGGCTTGGTGAATTTGTGTATCAGTCTGGATGACCATATGCGAGAGTTTGGCAGGCGATCTGGAGAGGGGCGGCGGTCAGCAGGGGGCGTGGGAGTTCCAACTGGACTTCCCTCGCTGGAATGGAGGGAGGAGGAACCTGGCTCTCCGGCTGATGAGGAGCAACCCATGCAACTGGGGAGGACTAGATTCACCCGGAGAGGAAGACGACTGGTGGGTGAGTGCTTTGAGTGCGGGAAGAGGGGGCATTTCGTGGACGCCTGCCCCTCTCGGTCAAAAGAGTCTGCCCGTCAGTAAAGGTGGGGATACTGACGGGTGCACCTGCGAGTTCGGTTCTCCACCTCAGCTGTCCCGCGAAATTACAGTTTCTTTCCTGCATTCACCCTTGTAACGTTCTAATTGACTCTGGGGCCGAGCAAAGTTTTGTGGATGAGGCTCTGGCCTTCAAGATGGGTTTGCCGGTCGTTCCTCTCCCTGAAACACTCGAGGTTTCGGCGCTTAACGGCAGCACACTAGCTTCTGTCTCTCGCCGCACCCAAGAAATTACACTCACCCTGTCTGGCAATCATACAGAGAGGATTCGCCTGTTCCTCCTCAAGGCGCCCCACACCCCCTTAGTTTTGGGTTTTCCCTGGCTTCAGCAGCATAACCCACAGATAGACTGGGCTAGGGGGTGTATCACTGGGTGGAGCACGTATTGCCACGGGCAGTGTTTACGCTCTGCAGTGCCTGCCTGCAACTGACCCAGCTGGGCTGCCCGCTCCACCCGATTTGTCTTCTGTGCCCACGGATTACCACGACCTGAACCAGGTGTTTAGCAAGGACAGGGCCCAATCGCTGCCGCCCCATCGCCCGTATGAGTGCAGGATAGACTTGGTCCCTGGTGCACCCTTGCCCTCAAGCCGCCTCTATAACGTCTCTAAGCCCGAGCGTGAGTCTATGGAGAGCTACATAACAGACTCCTTGGCTGCTGGCATCATTCGCCCATCCACTTCCCCTCTGGGCGCTGGGTTTTTCTTTGTCGGAAAGAAAGACAAGTCCCTACGCCCCTGCATAGATTTTCGGGGACTGAATAAAATCACGGTCAGAAATAAATACCCTCTTCCTCTTCTGGCATCAGCTTTTGAGCTCCTCCAGGGAGCCACCGTTTTCACCAAACTCGACCTCCGCAATGCCTATCATCTGGTTCGTATCCGTGAGGGGGACGAGTGGAAGACGGCTTTCAACACCCACCTGGGCCACTTTGAATATCTGGTAATGCCGTTTGGGCTTACCAACGCCCCCGCTGTGTTCCAGGCATTGGTGAATGATGTTCTGCGAGATTTTCTTAACCACTTTGTGTTTGTTTATCTTGATGACATCTTGATTTTCTCCAGAACCCAAACAGAACATGTCAAGCACGTGAGGCTGGTGCTGCGCCGTCTGCTGGAGAATCGCCTGTTTTGCAAAGCAGAGAAGTGTGAGTTCCACGTTTCCACTGTCTCTTTCCTGGGCTTTATCGTTGAACAGGGCAGATTGCGAGCAGATCCCGCAAAAATCAAAGCCGTTCTGGAGTGGCCGGTGCCCACGACCCGGAAGAAGTTGCAGAGTTTCCTTGGTTTCGCCAACTTTTACTGGCGATTCATCCGGAACTTTAGTAAAGTAGCCTTGCCTCTCACTCAACTCACCTCACCCAAACAGCTTTTTCTGTGGTCTCCAGCGGCTCAACAGGCCTTCGACTGCCTCAAACACCTGTTCACGTCAGCTCCCATACTCGCCCAAGCTGATCTCACCTTGCCGTTCGTGGTGGAAGTGGATGCTTCGGATTCAGGGGTTGGAGCCGTCCTCTCACAGCGCTTAGAAGGTAAATTACACCCCTGTGCCTTTTTCTCCCGTCGTCTCACCCAGGCTGAGAGGAACTATGACGTGGGCGACCGGGAGCTGCTGGCCATCAAGCTGGCGCTGGAGGAATGGCGGCATTGGCTGGAAGGGAGTGAGCATCCAGTAGTAGTTTGGACCGACCACAAGAATCTCGCCTACCTCCAAGCGGCAAAGCGTCTGAACGCCCGGCAAGCCAGGTGGGCATTGTTTTTCACTCGATTCAACCTGACCATTACGTACAGACCCGGGTCCAGGAACACGAAACCGGACGCCTTGTCACGCCAGTTTGCACCTGACGTCGACCTGGAGGAGAAAGAGAGGCCCATTCTGCCCGCCTCCTGTATTGTGGGGGTCCTTACCTGGAAGATTGAAAAGGTGATCCGGGATGCCCAGCAACAGGAACCCGACCCCGGAACCGGTCCAGAAGGCAGACTGTATGTTCCCTCGGCGGCCAGGAGTAAAGTTATCCATTGGGGCCACGCCGCGAGATTTGCCTGCCATCCGGGTAAGAACCGCACAATCACTTTTTTGCAACGGTTGTTCTGGTGGCCATCTCTTTCTCAGGACGTCCGAGAATATGTGGCGGCGTGCCCGGTGTGCGCTCGAAATAAGTCGTCGAACTCTCCTCCATCAGGACTTCTCAGACCGCTGCCCGTCCCCGGCTGGCCATGGTCGCACATCGCTCTGGACTTCATCACCGGCCTTCCTCCATCCTCTGGTAACACCGTAATACTCACAATCATTGACCGCTTCTCTAAGGCTGCCCATTTTGTTGCCCTGGCCAAACTCCCCACCGCACTGGAAACCGCCCAGCTCCTTACCCAGCACGTTTTTCGCCTTCACGGCATTCCGCAGGACATTGTCTCAGACCGTGGGCCCCAGTTCACCGCTCGGGTGTGGAAGCAGTTTTGTGCAGAGCTGGGGGCCCAGGTCAGTCTGTCTTCTGGTTTTCATCCGCAGACTAACGGACAGGCAGAGCGAGCTAACCAGGAGCTGGAGGCCATGTTGCGCTGTGTCGTCTCCTCCAACCAGTCCTCCTGGAGTGAACAGTTGGCATGGGCTGAATATGCTCATAACACCAGCACATCGGCTGCTACGGGGTTCTCACCTTTCGAAGCGTCCCTGGGGTATCAACCTCCGCTTCTCTCTATCACGGAGGGCGAGGTGGCCGTACCTTCCGTCCAACAACACATGAGGCGCTGTCGATGGATCTGGAGGGCGACCTCTTCTGCGGACGCGCGGACGTAATAATGAGCTCGCTGACCATCGTTGCGTTCCTACACCGGCCTATTGGGTGGGCCAGCAGGTATGGCTTTCCTCTGGGAACATCGCTCTGCGGACTGAGTCCAAGAAGCTGGCTCCCCGGTTCCTTGGACCCTTTTCTGTGCAGGCCATCCTGAATCCAATGACTGTCCGACTGGCCCTCCCACGCAACATGAAGGTACACAACGTGTTTCATGTTTCTCAAATTAGGCCGGTCCGGACCAGCCCGTTGTGCCCGCCTCCTGGGCCCCCGCCGCCTGCCCGGCTTATCGCTGGCGCCCCGGCGTATGACATTACTCGCATAATGGATGCCGGGCGCCGCGGTAGGGGTTTTCAGTTTCTGGTGGATTGGGAGGGGTACAGTCCGGAAGAGCGTTCCTTGGTGCCGCGGTCTGCGATCCTCGATCCTGGCATGGTGCGGGACTTCCGCCGCCGGCACCCGGATAAGTTTCGTGGGTCGCCCGGAGGCTCCCGTTGAGGGGGGGGTACTGTCACGGTCGGACGGTCCTACCCGGACGACCTGCTTGTTTATTTGTGATGTGTGTGCGCCTTCCTCTCTTTCTCTCTTCCTCCCTTTTCTGCGGGTCGGGCTATGTCTAGGGGCGGTGTCTCCGAGAGAGCGAGAAAGGCCGACCTCTGACCCGGAAGAGTAACCTTCAGCTCCAGCTGCCGCTAATCATTCCTCACTACACGGAGGTATATAACGGTGCGTCCAGACGGCAGTCGACGCTGGATTGTACTCGGAGCTCGGTGGAGAAGTACGGAACGGAGGAGTGGAGAAAAGGGATTCACTGGTGTTTTCGGGAGAAGGAATTCACACGGAAGGAGTGCACACCGACCTCACGGGGAAACTCGCCTTCACCACTTTTGGGATTTAGAGAAAGGACATTGTTTCAGTGTTTGAAGACTGTATTTCAAGCACTGTAAATAAACGCACTTTCGGCTTCAACCCAGAGCTCCGCGCCTGAATCCATACCGCTCATTAGCCCTGACAGGTGGATATTTTTGAAAACTCAGTTTACGTGTGGACGAGAAAAACGCAGAAAACGCAGCGTCAAAGATGTGCGCATTTTTTGATGTCACACTGTGCGCCACGTTATTGTTTTGGTGAAATGAATTTCTACAATACTGTTACTGTTAATTGTCTCTGCAGTGTTTAAATGCTTACATATACACACACAGTTACTGTCCCTCCACACATACGACTCGGTTCTGCTTCTTTGCCCCATCTTTGTTTACTGTTTCCCACCGAGGCTTCTAGACTTCTGATTGGCCAACATTTCTGCAGGTTAGGAATATAGCGCCACCTGCTGCTTTAGCAGCGTTTTCCTTCATTTCTACGTTTGCATGTGGACGGGATTATGTTTTAAAACGAAAACGGAAAATCTCCGTTTTCAAAAATACCGTGTACGTGTGGACGTAGCCTCAGACCTTCCCAAAGTGTGGGGCCCGCCCCCTAGGGGGGGCGCAGAGCAATTGCAGGGGGGGCAGTATGAAAAGGGAAAAAAACAAAATGCTTGGACACTGCTAGCACGGCGCCCACAGAAACGCAAAGCAGGAGATGAAGCATCGCTGAATATGTTTCCAAACCAACTTCATTCTGAGCCAAAGACTAAAAAATATGATGAAGCAAATCTTCCCTTTGGCTTCACCTGCACAAGTGCTGAGGTAGGTCTCCCTGCAGGATTGTTTTCCCTTCATCAGGAGCAGCGCTGGGCTGTTTAAATCACAGACAAACAGGATCCCACAGCTGTTTATGTTTTTAAACCCATTTTGCACAGAGAGGCATTTTTTGAAAAATGTATTGACAGCAATGTTGAATATTATTACACAGGAAAAAAACAACTACAGTAAAATAATCACAGCGTGACGCCTCTGCCTTTGTAAATGGAGGGACAGTAACTGTGTGTCAAACCTGCAGACAGTCAGATTAACAGTATTTTGTCTCTATCATTCTGCAATTCATCTCATGTAAACAATAACGTGGCCACAGCGTGACGTGAAAAAAGGCACATACCTTTGACGTGGCGTGACGAACTCTGTATTCCTCGTCCACACGTAAACGCAAAAAAGGAGTTTAAAAAATCTCAGTTTTCGGTGATTGGAAACGCCGTTTACGTGGACGAAACAGCTGCGTGTTCAAAAATACCCGTGTAGGTGTGGACGTAGCGTAAAAGAGTTAGTAGTTTATTTTATTACTACCTGTAATTTATTGCAGATTACTTACATTTTTCTTGTAAAACAAAGGGGGGCAGCAGAAAAAGTTTGGGAACCAGTGCTGTAACTATGAGACAGATGGCTGACACACGAACCTGTGGGAAGTAACATGTTTGTAGAAATGTGAAAATGTTCATGCCATAATCCCTCCCATGTTTCCGTGGGGCACTGTGGAGTAATGCACAATTCTTCCAACAGAACAGTGAAGATTACATAACAGAAGAGCTTCACAGCTCGTCAGGCAGCAAGTGGACACTGAAGAGTGTGTGTGCCTTATCAGAAGGAAAACTGTTCTCTGCACCTGAGATAAAGGATCGTATAAAAGAAGAGTGAGCGCTCCCTGAGGTCTCCTACTTCTTAGACATTTGAACCTGGACAGGAGGAGAAAGACGTGTGAGAATGGCAGGAGAGGCTAAAAGGAGAGATGAACGAACTGCTGGAGGATCAGAAGGAAAGCAAAACAGGTTGGAGACAAATCAGTTGCTCTTTAATAAAATAGATGAAGCAGCATGTACACTTGTGAGACATGCACGTGTAAGCTCAGGTAAACCTCTACAACATGCTGAAATGCTGCTTCTAACACAGAATAGACAGACGAGCATTAATCGTGTATTCCCACAGGATGGAGCCCGAGGCTGACGATCAGCGAGTGGAGCGAGGTCAAAAGAAGCGTGGCGTGCTGCCCAAACGACTGCTGATAATGTCGTCTGTGGCTGTTGTGCTCATCGTGCTGCTGACTGTCATCGTTGTGCCTGTTGTGCTGCTCACTAAGACGTCAGGTACATTTTTACAATATGTACGATATAAATGATAAAACAATGATGCAACTTTATGATCCAGATGATGAAAAGTACCTGAGTAAATGTATTTATTACTCATCACCATGCAGCAGCCTTTACCCACCTGTGGCCTTTCTTCAAAGCATTTTCTCTGCATTGGATCTGAACAACAGTCAAATCTGAGCAGACGTGCCAAAGCTTTGTTTCTTGTTTTCTATTTGCACCATAGTTCTTCCAAATATTTCAGTTCAGGATTTTTTAACTGCTGTCATGTATACCATCAGTAAACTGTGACATTACTGCTTTTACCTAACCTTTGACCTGTATCTCAAAGACCTGCTTTAGTTGGATGAGCAGGCGACCACATTGGTTTGAGTCCGACCTGCGGCCCTTTGCTGCGTGTGTCCCCCTCCTTCCTCTTCACCGTGTCTGTCTAATAAGGACAAACACAGACTGTAGGCTTAGCCGTGGTTCTGGAAGGTCAAAGTTCACGACTGGCAGTGTTGTGACATACATACCTACTGCATGTAGAGTTCACCTGAGTGTACAGTGACAGTAAGATGTCTTTGCACAGGTGAAACAGCCCACAGTGTTGCAGGGTTTCACAGGGTGCTGCAGCCTCCAGCAGTGGGCCTTCTCCAAACGTGACACTTAAATACTCGCTGTGTCAGCATCACAACTTTATATTGCTGCTGCTAAAATCAGTGGTTACAGTGATCAAAGTTCATTTGATATCATACTGCAGCTCATTGCAATGCCATGATGCATGAGTGCTCATCATTTGGCTTCTGGTCTTATGACAGGACCACAGTCATGTGGACAAAAAGTACACGGCTGCTTTGAACTGTGTGACTTTTGAATCAATTGACATGAAATGTAACAAAGATAATGTTACACAATGTGTTTTGTGCTATTAGACCTTGGTCTCTTTGAGTAATATGTGACAGTAGCTTCTTTAAAAAAGACACTAAGAAAAAAGCCTTCATGAGTATCTGCAGCGTTAAGCCAGTGCAGACTTTCAAATCCCATCTGTCTCACAATGGCTTCATGCTGACAATCCCAAACACACTGCCAGTGCAGTAAAAGCATATCATGATAGAAAAACACACAGTGGGTCATTGTTGTGGACTGGCCACACTGGACCTGGAGCTTCAGGTTAAATATTCCCAAAGAGACGAGAGCTCGTGTGAGACAGGTTAGGCTGTTTGGACCAAATCTTTGAAGCTCGTTAGACCTGTACAGGCTGCATGTTTCATACATTGCTCCCATTTAGTATTTTCCTAGGAAAACATAAAGAAATAAGAGGTGGCTACTGTAGCTGTTATCTTGTAGAATTAATATATTGATGTAAAAATAGTAAAACATGGGGTGTTTTGCACTTGGACCTACATCCATATGAACCTGATAACCTGCTGATGGCTAAATGATGTCACAGGGCTGTTACTGTCAAAAACACTGAGACCACTTACACTTTTTCTGAGTCTGGGGTTGATGTCATTCAAACAAAGAGTTCATACACAAACCATCAAAATTCAAGTCTGGCACCAGTTTTGCCACAAAGCAGCATTTCGACGTCTTTATTGGGCAACAAACAAAAAAGAAACGATATAATTATATGCAGAGACCTGGAGTTGACTGTGTGACTATGACAAGGATGGGTTTAAACAGAATCTTTAAGCTGAAGAAATGAATGAACTTTAAACAAACTGCTCTCCCAACAAAGAGCAGCCTCCCCAAAAACACACCGTCGGCTGTTTGAGTTGAAAGCTCCCAGTTCTGCTGTGACAGGGACTACGTACCTATGACTCTGTCACTGTCTTGCTGTCCAATCGTGTCCCTCAGCTCCTTCTTCTGCCTTGTTCTCTGGTGGAGACATGCTGGAGTACTTGGTGCAGACGGGGAACATCAGTGAAGCGGACGGCCTTTTGGCTACGTGGTTTCACCGAGCCAACAGCAAGGAGGACATGTACAAAGCGCTCATGGGTAAAAACACCCAAACTCACACAGACAACACTGCATTATTTGATGGTGTTGGTGCCTGAACCTACAGTCAGGTACAGACAAAACACCGCCTCCTGTCATCTTTTCAGGTGACACCATGATCTTGGAAGCTGACGTCACTCTCATGGGTTATGGGACCCCTGATGAGAAGCCAGTGCCGATCATGGCACACCCTCCCGACATATATAGTGACAACACTCTCGACGAATGGTTAGATGCTGTACTGGCTTCTGGAAAAGGTACAGATCAGAGCTGTCTCCACAGAACATCCATCAGATCAGTTTTTAAAGGCGTGTTTGTTTGCAGGCATCAAGTTGGACTTTAAGGCTCTGGAATCAGTGGGTTTGTCACTGGACCTGCTTAAACAAAAGGAAAGCAACAAGGGAATAAACAGACCTGTGTGGCTGAATGCAGACATCCTCAGAGGCCCCAACATTCCAAGCTTTGTAGCTCCAGTCAATGGAAGCGGGTATGAAATCCTAGCTAGACCGGACACAGACCCTCGGACAGAGTTCAGAGTTAGGAAGGGAAAATGTCTAACATCTAAAGACTGATCGGAAGGTTGGTGGTTCGATCCCTGGCTCCTCCAGTCTGCATGCCAAGTGTCCCTGGGCATGATGCTAGCCCCAGGTTGCTCTCCGATCTCAGCATGAATGTAGTTAGGAAGCACTAAAAAGCTTAGAAGAAAGTGATTGGGTGAGTGTGGTGTGGAGAACTTGGGAGAGCAGGAAAGCGCTATGTAAGAATCAGTCCATGTCTCCCTCTTTTTTCAGGTTTTTGGAGCTCGTTCAGGACAAGTTTCCAGATGTGACTTTGTCTCCTGGATGGAAGGTATAGCATGCTCACAGTAAGAATCCCATTGAACCACTGTAGCAGGCATGTGACGAGGCTCTGGGAATGTTCCTGTCAGAAACAGGAAGAGACTCGAGGAATCCTGAACTGACATTTATGAGAGAATTCAAAGAAGAATTTTAACTTTGAGCTTCAAAACAATCCTTTGAGCTAAAGTAGACAAAACAGCTTTTATGTTCTTGTGATCCCTAAAATTAAAGACAGTTGGATTAATGTTGACATACATTACCCATCAAGAGTTTGGACACCTTCTCATTTAATGGTTTTCTTTATTTCTACTACTTTCTACACTGCAGATACTGAAGACATCAAAGCAAGATATATGGAATTATGTAGCAAAGGAAAAAATGATAACTCTAAATGTATTTAGATTCCTGTAAGTAGGCGCCCTTTGTTTTGTTGACAGAGCTGCGGCCTTCTCTCAGCTTCATGATGTCGTCACCTGAGATGGTTTCACCTCACAGGTGAGCCTGTCAGGGTTCATTGGTGGTGTTGGAACCATCAGTCGTGTTGTGCAGAAGTCAGGGCTGTTAGCTGTGTACCAACCTATTTGACAACTGTTAGAGTTCATATTATGGCAAGAACCAATGAGCTAAGTAAAGAGAAACAACAGCCCATCATTACTTTAAGAACTGAAGGTCAGTCAGTCGGAAACTTTGAATGTGTCCCCAAGTGCAGTCAGAAAAACCATCAAGACTACGATGAAACTGTCTGACATGAGGAAGCCCCAGGAAAGGAAGACCAGGAGTCCCTCTGCTGCTGAGGATACATTCATCCGAGTCACCAGCCTCAGAAATCACAAGTTAACAGCAGCTCAGATTAGAGCCCAGATAAATGTCACACAGAGCTCCAGTAGCAGATACATCTCTACATGTTCAGAGCAGACTGTGTGAATCAGGCCTTTATGGTCAAACAGCTGCTAAGAAACCACGACTAAGGAAAAGCAACAAGAAGAGATTTGTTTGGGCCAAGAAACACGAGGAGTGGACATTAGACCATCTGTGCTTTGGTCTGATGAGTCCAAATCTGAGACCTTTGGTTCCACTTTGTGTATGGATGGTCTCTACATGCATGATTCCCACTGTGAAGCATGGAGTTGATGGTTTGCTGGTGTGGGGGGCTTTACTGGTGACACTGTTGGAGATTTATTTAAACTGAAGGCACACTGACCCAGCATGGCTACCACAGCATCCTGCAGCAACATCCCATCATGTATTGTTCAACAGGACAATGACCCCAAACACACCTGCAGGCTGTGTGAGGGCTGTTTGACCAAGAGGGAGAGTGATGGAGGCCTGGCCTCCACAGTCACCTGGCCTGAACCCAGTGGAGATGGTAAACACATGGTTTATATTTTTGACTGAACAACAGCTGTACCTGCTTTATTTCTTTAGGTACTCTACATTCACCAGCTCACAAACGAAACCTACTCCAGAGCCATGGTGGAAGAAATGTATAACATGATCAAAGACGTACCTCAAAGGGTGAGTGTGAATCCAGGTTTCAGTGGTCCCAGTAGGTGTTCGACACGCTCCCATCCCAACACGCCTGGGACAAATCGTCGGTGTGTTACGTGCTGGGATGAGAACGCGCTGAGGTGTCGGAGAAAGGCAGAGCTGACTGTTCAACGTTTCATCTCTTAGGTGACGTTCCCAGTCCACGCCATGCTGGTTCGCAGCGGCTGGCAGCACCTGAGCTGGCTCCTCAACCAGTCACCACGGTAACAGATAACTTCCAAGTTTACTATGGCAATGACTGAAAATCTGCAAACCAGTAACTGGGGGCTGCTGTCTGTCCATGAGCGCCACAGACTGACTGGTATGTTTTGTGTCTAGGTTCAGCCTGACTTTGTGGCAGGGCTCTGTTAACCCCAGCGTTAGCGACCTGCTGTTTGTCCGTGACAACACCCACCCGTGGCAAGTCTACTATGACATATATGAACCCACGCTGTCAGAATTTAAGCAGGCTGTAGGTGAGGAGCGTTTATGTGGAGCAGATTTACACAGATTATGTTTGGGTAAAATAATAATTGTGTTTGTGATTTATTCAAATCAACAGATTTGTTTTCAGTGAGTTCTTTCTGACTGTTGTTGAAGAATAAAAACATTATTAGAAAAATCAGTGAAAACTAAACCTTTTGCTCATTGTGTGTATTTGTTTAAGCTTCTGAGATGAAGAAGAGTTTGCTTCTGTTTAGTTCTTCCTGCGTTCATTGTGTGTGTTCACAGGTAAGAAGGACAGCGTGAGGAGGTTCTATCCTGGAGGAGATCTGATGGAGTTTCTCCACCCAGGTTACAGCTCAGACCTCATGAACCGCCTGGCTGTGGCTTTGCTTCCCGTCACCGGCCGGGCCTCCCTGCTCCATCGGCTTTCAGGCAGGTTGACACAAACGTTTTACACCTCAGGGTTTATAACCTGATTTTAACGTGCCAGACTGAAACGCCCGGGCAAAGCACGCTCTCAAAGTTGTACTTTACATATGCTAGCAACATCTGGTGGTAACATTATGAATGACAGTGTGGCACTGTGGCGAGAAACACCAAGAAACTGCCTCATTTGTGCCACAAAGCATTCAGCGATCCCTCATGAGGTTTTTCTCAAGGTAATTTTAAAGTGAACTTGATGTATGACGTCATGTGGCAGCTGAACCTTTGTGTTCACATCGGTCATCAGGATGATGTTCTTAGTGACTCTTGGTGGCAGAAAAGCTGGTTTGAACATTTCTGAACCTGCTGATGTCCTGGGATTTTGACCGTTACAGTAACAATTGTGAAAAACGAAAACTATCTGTTGTTTTGGTAGAAATGAAAGCGACAGAAGTGTTCACAGCTGTGCTGAGCAGAGAGTACAGAGCACAGCTGCTTGATCAGAAATCAGTGTTTGAAGCCGCAGTGGACAGAGGCGGCGTGTTGGACAACGGGGAAGCGACTGCTGCAGAGGTGCGGCAAACATTTGTCCCTTTGAGTATCAGTCGTGGTCACAGCCTGTCCGTCCCTTCATAGCTACGATCTCCTATCACCTCATGATAATGCAGCATGTCACAGATCAGCTGTTCATCCTGATGATGTCAAACTGTAAAGTAAAGTAACTGTAACTGTAACTGTAAAGTCTGAGGTTTGTGATTGGCAGCTGAACACGGCGCACACATATGAAACGCTCTCCTGCTGTAGCTAACACTTCACATGCAGCCCGCCTCTCTTACTGACTGCAGCACTGCATTTATTTGCATCCATAAATCTTTAAAGTGTCACAGGTGACATCAGTGCTCTCAGTCTCACTCGGTACTTTTAATGCTGATTTTTGAACGTTTACAACAAAGAAAATCATCCATCACTCGATTAAAACAAGAAAAAAACACAACACAACACTTTATTGTAGTTCAGTGGAAAAAGTGAATATTCATGTTTTAAACCAGCTCGTCATGTTGAACTGCAGCAAACAGTTATAGTGTTAAAATGAACCTGCATTAAGTACAAGCCCACACCTGTACAGCTGTTACAGTCATGTACCTCAAACATGAACAGCAGCTTAACAACTCAGTGACTGACACAGCGGCTGATTTTACTCACTTAACAAGTAGATTTTTACTGCTGACCTTTGTATCAATCCATGAAATGATCATAAAGTCTTCCCACCACATAAACCAAGCAGGCTGTCCCTACAGTGAGCGTCTGGTGCTGAGGAGAGCCTCGGACAGGCTGCTGCCGCTGTCACAGTCTGTTCCTGGTCAAGTACTGGCTGCAGGAGCAGAAGGTGTGGTAGAAAAAGGAGGACAGGCCGGCAATATCTGTGGAGATGTAGGGAAGGACCTCCGGAGACGCCTGGTTAAAGTAGCTGATCTGAAAGAAAGATAACACACTAATAACAGCCAGCTGTGATAAGAGTATATGTACGATGCTGTTGTTCTCACCAGTGACTTGTTGTCTTTGGTCTCCAGTATGGTGAATCCAGCACACAGAACCTCTCCTCTGTTATAGCCTTCAGTGGGAGGCTGAGTGGGCAGGGACACTGAGCGTAGGGCGATGACATATGGGTCTCTGAAGGAAAACAGAAAGGGAACGCATCAGGAAATCCTGCAGGACACAGGTGGATGGATCTGGTTCTACTGACCCGCTGCCACATGGCTTCCTTTTGGAGGCCAACAGGATGAAGTCCTGGAGAATCCCTTTTGCCTGATTGGCTGCAGTGGGAGATCCCATCGCGCCATGACGCACCGATGGAGTCACCACACGATATATGAAGTCATCGTTGTCAACCAGCTGAATCAGCTCGCACTTCCTGTTTGAGGAAACACATACACACTGTGAAAAAGGTGACTGACAGCACTGTTTAAAGACTGAGCTGCAGTTTACTCCACATGTATCCACGGCAGAGGCAAACAGCTGCATCTGTGCTTCACCAGCTGAGGGTGGAGCTCGTGCATAGAGACACTGAAGGGGAAACTACATAACAAAGGGCTTGGTGATGACATCACCCAGATCTCCACCCATCTCTGCTGCTTATCCTTCTCAGGGTCGCAGGGGGTGGAGCCTATCCCAGCCGTCTTAGATGCAGGGTACACACTGGACAGGTCGCCAGTCGGTCGCAGGGCTAAACACGACCATTCACACCTATGTGAGAGTTTCGAGTTAACCTAACCCACTAACTGCATGTCCATGGACTGTGGAGGAAGCTGGAGGACAGGGGAGAAACAGGGGGCCGTGGAGAGAACCAGGGAGACGCGGGGGGAACCCAGCGGGATGCGGGGGGAACCCAGGGAGACGCGGGGAGAACCAGGGAGACGCGGAGAGAACCAGGGAGACGCGGGGGGAACCCAGCGGGACGCGGGGGGAACCCAGGGAGACGCGGGGAGAACCAGGGAGACGCGGGGGGAACCCAGGGGGATGCGGGGGAACCCAGGGGGACGCGGGGGGAACCCAGGAGGACGCGGGGAGAACCAGGGAGTGGCGGAGAGAACCAGGGAGACGCGGGGGGAACCCAGCGGGACGCGGGGGGAACCCAGGGAGACGCGGGGAGAACCAGGGAGACGCGGGGGGAACCCAGGGCGATGCGGGGGTACCCAGGGGGACGCGGGGGGGAACCCGGGGGGGAACCCAAGGAGACGCGGGGGAACGCAGGGAGACGTGGGGAGAACCAGGGAGACACGGAGAGAACCAGGGAGACACAGAGAGAACCCAGGGGGACGCCGGGAGAACCAGGGAGACGCGGGGAGAACCAGGGAGACACGGAGAGAACCAGGGAGACGCGGGGAGAACCAGGGAGACACGGAGAGAACCAGGGAGACGCGGGGGGAACCGAGGGGGATGCGGGGGAACCCAGGGGGACGCGGGGGGGAACCCGGGGGGGAACCCAAGGAGACGCGGGGGAACGCAGGGAGACGTGGGGAGAACCAGGGAGACACGGAGAGAACCAGGGAGACACGGAGAGAACCCAGGGGGACGCGGGGAGAACCAGGGAGACACGGAGAGAACCAGGGAGACGCGGGGAGAACCAGGGAGACACGGAGAGAACCAGGGAGACGCGGGGGGAACCCAGGGGGATGCGGGGGAACCCAGGGGGACGCGGGGGGGAACCCGGGGGGGAACCCAAGGAGACGCGGGGGAACGCAGAGAGACGTGGGCAGAACCAGGGAGACACGGAGAGAACCAGGGAGACACGGAGAGAACCCAGGGGGACGCGGGGAGAACCAGGGAGACGCGGGGAGAACCAGGGAGACACGGAGAGAACCCAGGGGGACGCGGGGAGAACCCGGGAGACACGGAGAGAACCAGGGGGACGCGGGGAGAACCAGGGAGACGCGGAGAGAACCAGGGAGACGCAGGGAGAACCAGGGAGACGCAGGGGGGAACCCAGGCCTGATTCAATGATAGCATATTAGATGGAGCTGTAAATCAAAAATCAGACTCCTGTCCCACTGTGATACCTCAGTGACCGATCCACAACATCCAGTTATTGTTTTAAAACTGGGATTTCCCACAGTGGTCTGCTCCACCAGCACAGGCCCACGGTGTTGGCAGCATCGGAGACAAAGCTCCGCCTCCTCCACAGACATGTTCTTTCCACCACCTGCTGGTCATGAGATCAATGCAAAGGGTAAGGCTGCAAATCTAAGCAGCCAGGATGAGTTTCATCTGCAGGCTGGCTCGGCTGGGGGAGAGCCACCGTTCCCCTTTTATTTAAACGTGAGAATAAAGAGACAGACAGGCCCTCACAGCTAATGTCACTTTAACCTTAACTGATAACATGTCAGCCTCAGTGCAAAGTGAGCAGCATGAACCTAAACCACACATCGCTTATTTTTAACCCTGAGCCTCAGAAAAGTCCATCATTGGAATCGGAGAACAATACCGAGGCAGCGAGTAGAAACAGGGCCGAGCGACTGCTGCTGTGAAGCACAGAAACCGCTGATCGTAGCAAAGGTCAAACAGACGAGTCCCAGAGTCTTACTTATAATGCGAGTCCCAGCTCGGCCTGTTGCTCAGCTCAGCGAGTAAATCAAAGGCTCTGTGAGCAGGAACGTCCACCTCATATTCGATCTTGAAACTCAGCACGGACTTCTGCTCCAGGGTGTAAAGCTGAACCTGTGAACACAACATAAAGCACCGATGGGGGCAGACTCACACAAACAAACAGCTCATTAGTGAGAAGCACATACCTGGTCCTTCTCACAGCTCAGGCGCCAGTTGCTTCTGGCTGCCAGCATCTTCAGAGCTGAGACGTTGTTATAGCTCAGATACACCTGGAAGCACAAACACAGGAAACACCACAAACTCATCTCCAGAGCTCAGCGTTAGCAGGCCGCCTCCCGCCATTCAAATACTACTTATTATATATGAATCAGTGCCGTCCAACAGTTCAATTCAACTTTATTTATATAGCGCCAAATCACAACAAAAGTCGCCTCAAGGCGCTTCATAGATACAGAGAAAAACCCAACAATCATATGACCCCCTATGAGCAGCACTTTGGCGACAGTGGGAAGGAAAAACTCCCTTTTAACAGGAAGAAACCTCCAGCAGAACCAGGCTCAGGGAGGGGCGGGGCCATCTGCTGTGATTGGTTGGTGAGAGAAGGAAGAGTGTAAGTATTAAGGGTGCAAAATGAAGACAAACTGCTGCAGCACTATTTCTCATCTGCAGTGAAGGTGAAGCACAGCGGTGCGACTCGTCGGCCTGTCGACTAAATCAGTCTGCAGGCGCGGTGAGAGTCTGACTGTGGCTCAGCTTTGGAGCTAAGTGGGACATAAACACGCTGAGGTCTGCTCGGTCAGATCATACACTGACATATAAACTGCAGTGGAACAAACAAATAAAATCACTGAACATCCTTTAAGAAAGAAACAGAAATCATGTCCCAAAAGTCGTGACGACGCAGCACCGACACACAGCTGAGACGCTGATGTGGGTGAAAAGAAACTAAATGAGCCTATTAAAGGTTTACTGTGTCCAGCTCAAGCACAGGCTGTGACATCATCAACGACAGCTGATGAGCAGCTCTGTGGAAATCAAAAATACTGTTTTATGTCCGGTTTTTATAGATTCAGCTACAGAAATGAGAACTAATGATGTTTTTGTGACAAGCTGCTAGCAACAAGGTGCCTACACAATCAGTGCCAAGTTGTCTGTTATTTGTAATACAGTAATATACACATGTATGTAAAGAAGGTTTGACTTCTCTCCCGTGAGTCGTGGACTAACGTGAGCAGTACAGGTGACGCGTGGAGCTTCTCCTCACCTGGTTGGTGGGATCCCAGGGAACAGACAGAGGCTCCTCCCCCTGCGTGCGGGAAATGATGTACTTCCTAAACACAGTTACAGGAATCAGGATGATGGCACTGTGGGTCTGTGCAGCTGCACAACAAAAGCTGATGTAAACGCAGAGACTTTAGGGGCTGTTTGGAGACATGTACCTGTCCAGCCTGATCTTTTTCCTGGCTGTTGCCTCCTGAAACCTCCTTTGTCCTTCCTGTAAATGAGAGACACACAGGCAGAGGGCACCAGTGTGTAACACAGCAGGCAGATTCCCAGCACCAGTTCATGACCAGTACACCGATCTGTGCTACAAACTGAGTGGAGTGTTATTACTCGGTGTTTGTTGGTGCTGATAACGATCTACGACTACAGCGAGCGCCCTTCAGCCTGTAACGACACCATGGTCGCTCCATCAGACGGGTTTATGACTGATAACATGATTTGAAGTTCACAGCTCTGATCTTTGCTCAGCCTTCGGCTTAATGGTTAATCGAGTGTTTCTGCACCTTCTGTTTATGATACTCATGTTTTATTCTACAGGACGATCTCCACAAACTGCTTCACCACAGTGTGAATGAAGCTGACACCAACTGTCAATCTACTGCTCCACCCTTTTTAACAACACCACCAGAGGCCATGTTTCCTGCTCGTCCATCCATCAGCACCACGGGCGGTGTAAAAGACCGACCCAGCTACACTGATGTCACCCGCTGCTTTCTCTGAGCTCACCTTGGATCAGCTGTTATCAGGAGTCTGGCTGTGAAATCAAACGTTCACAGGCTGATGTCTTGTGACTGACACCTTGTTAGCCAATCAGAGTGCGGTTTCATACCACAAATTCTGAAGCAGATTTCATGTCTTTCAGTCAGTATTAGCCAATCACAGACAGCCGCGTCACATCCAGACACTTTACGGATGCAGCACGCTAATGAGCCGTTTGTGAGAGTTAGCTTAACTCACCAGGGGTTCAGGTCGTATCCGTGGTAATGTGCGTGGCTTCCCGCCATCATCGAGCACCTCAAAGGTCATGAAGGCGGAGTTTATGTGTCGGTTAGGCCCCTCCTCGTGGTAGGCCTCCGCACGCACGCCCACCTCCATGCTGCAGTAAGGACACGTGTCAGTTCTCTGTCTGCTGCACAGCTGCAGCGCTGAGCCAGTGTTCTGGGATACCTGTTTCTGAAGGCATTGTTCACGATCGCCTTCAGCAGCAATCTGTCTCCAACCTGAGAAGGTCCTCTGAAGGTGAACATGTCGATGGCTCGAAGGGTGGGATGAGCCTGAGACAGACGACTGCAAGCAAAGAGCACAGAGACAATAGGCCACGACCTCCCACGCGCTCGCCGTGTTCAGGTTACTCATACAGATACAGCTGGACAGATCCTTTAATCTGCACCAGGACTGAACTACACTGATCACAACATGGAGGTCAAAGGTCACAGTGATGCATCCTATTTTTAGGTAAAAATATGAAGGAAAGAAGTGTTTCTGACTGTACCTGGCAGCGATTGTAGCTACATTCACCATCCAGGCCATGATCTGCCCTCCAAATGTGTTTACCTGGGATTCAAACACACCTCATGCATGATCTGACAGTCATGTCTCAGCGGTACGATGACACACTGATGCACTGAACAGTCACATATATGTGCACATGTAAAACAGCTGGGCCTCATTTACAAACCTGTGTGTAGGATCCATACGCGCTGATCCACACAGGTGAGCACACGGGTGTTCACTGTTCATAGACATAAACTACACCTTTCTTGGCTGCTACTTCAAAGCACATTGTGCGCTGTCTGTCCTGCGTGCTGCACAACAACATTCAATATTTAGTATTTACTGCTGTTTACACTTAGCTAGATTAACGTGATGGTGTTGTGTTTAGTATGTTGCTCTGTTTTTTTTGCTTGTTTTCTCTTCTTTCTCTTTTTATGTTTCCTTCCTCACTGTCCCTCTCCCCTTCTGTTTTTCTTTCTTTCTCCCTTTCCTATCCCTCAGTCATGTCTGTCCCGTCTGTAACAACTGAAAATAAAATAAATAATAACAACAAAGGTCGATCAAATGGACCAATACGGCAAAGCTGTGATGATCCACTTGGTAAAGTAAATCCATTGGGTCTCCTTGTTGGTCTTCAGACAACAGATCTGGCAAAGAAACCAAAACCAAATCGCTCTGACAGCAGCCGTCAGCACCTCAATAATTAATTAAATGTGTCAATAATTAATTAAATAAATAGTTATGACACATGTAATTAATTAATTATTGACACATTTAATTAATTATTTAATGATATATTTATTTATTTCATTTTGGCAGTCCTGGCGCCTGGCTCTCACCATGAAATAATTTTATCTGTCAGCCTCACCCATCAAACTCAGGGGGCGGGGCTAACGCTGATCGACTCAAAACCATTGCTTTGGCCTGGTGGCCATTGTTTTTAGCACACAACAACCAGCATGTGGAAACTAACAGAACTGAACTTTGAAAAACCCTGTTTGTGTGTCACCAAATACAGTTTTAATATTTTTTTAGCTGAGAATGTAGTGGTTTAATCTTCATGTGTCTGGTCGGTTTGTCAAGATACAGCCTCTTTGCAATAGTGCTTCGATGATTTCGGAGATGTCTGCCCAGTCTCACGGCAAAGCGGGGGACAGACCTGCTCGCCTCGCAAGCAATCGAGCTGTTATTACCGCCGACAAAGCGCAGGTCCCGGTACACCTGTAATAACCCCGCTGACACTGACTTCTTTTACTGAGGTTATATTTATCAGGGTTTTATTTCCTGATGTTCTTATGTGTCCTACGTGTTTCAGTCGCCAATTCTGAATTATAACTAACATTAAAAACATGTTTAAGGAGGAGAGAGAGCAAATAAATTCGATTAACAGCTGATCTTTGGGCTTTTGTTCAGTCATCAGCGTGACCTGATAAACGCATAAAAGAGATAACGTTGGTGTTTCCTCATGTAGTAACTGCTGACTTTAACTGTACAAAGGTTGTTCGACACTATGACACACATACAGACTTCATGATGTTCGGCTAATATTTTTATTGTGAATATTAATCATGAGGGTAAACGGACCTGTACACCACAGAGCGAGGTCAGCATGTCCACGATATCTTCAGCTCTCTGAGGTAACACAGAGTTTCCCAGCTGACTAATCTAACTGTCATCTACCAATAATTCACGGCTCATATCAATATGATTTTACAGAAAAGCATCCTTAATACTGCAACTATTCCAGAGACGTGAACATCTACAGCATAAAGAACACACAAATATAGCAGTCTAACAACACTGTAACAGAGATGAACCGTCAGTTTGTCACAGATCAAAGTGGAATGAAAGCGATTGGTTGAACAGGTGTGATCTGTGTTTTCTGCATTTTCATCAGCGTAAGAGACTCAGCAGCAGATTAGAATAACAGTTATACATTTAATAAATCACCAAATGAACGCAAGAAACGAGCAAACCTGTTCAGACAGTTTGAGTTTGTGTTCCCTCAGCTGCAGACTCGCTGCTGTTTAAATGTTTGAGAGGAAGATTAGATATAAAGCAAACGTCAAACATAGACTCAGTCTGCGTTCACATTTGATATGAGGCCAGGACGGATAATGGCTGTGTCCTGTTTTAAGATCATACATGTAAAATTGTTGTCTGACCTCCGTCGATCCAGCCGCTCAGAGTTAACTGAAGTTAACCTGGATAAATTATAGTTAAGGAGTATCACAGATAACACCCACGTGAGCTGTGTGACTGTTCACCACTACACTGAAATCAGTAGCTATTACTGAAATACACGTGCTATTTCATAAACTATGATATAAATAGGGAGGTCCTACTAACATGTTTAGTTTTAAAGGACACCTTCCTGCCTTTAGTCTCATTCATGAGCAGTATTAGTTTTCTTCTAACATCCAGAAGTCTGCACCATGTGTTTCATAGTTTGTAACAAACCTTTGACAGTTAAACATAACATGACCGAAAAAGCAAAAAAATAAATAAATGAATAAAAAGAGAGAGAGAGAAAAAAAATCACACAAATTATATGTTAACCTCATTTATTTTTAGTTAAGTAAACTCTAAAAATTCTAACAGATCGCTGGTGCTTAGAATAACTATTAAAAAACAGATGATATAATATTTCTGTGCAGGTTGCAGTCTGCATTATGAACATGTAGTTGGAAACTCTGCTCCTCTCGGTGGAAATGCGCCTTCTCTTTCCTCTTTGTATAAAAACATTTTAAAAGTCAGTTTAATCTCAAAATTCACTGTTAAATCCAAAACACACCAGATAAAGAAAAGCGAATAGTTCAGTCTAACACATGTGCCAGTGAACCATTAAACGTCTGTAAAACTGTGCAGTTCTGAAACGTAACTTTAACCTCAGCCAAACCGATTTGCTCAGTTGTAAATAAAACAGCGAAGTAAACGTGACCCGACAGACAGAACCTGAGTGAATTAAGTCCAGCGTTTAACACTGAGAGCTAAAACTCAGGTGAGGTTTCAAAGCTGTGCCGGTGATTGGAAGTGGGTTCGCCTATAAAGTGCTCTGTTGGGAAACAAGCTCCAGCAGCTCTGCGCTCGGGAAAAACTATATTTACTTATCTTGTGCAGAAAAATGTGCTGACGTTGCGTAATATCGAGCACCGGCTGCCCAGTTAAACTGTGACTATCACCAGGTAACGTGGGCGTGTTTCTTGAATTAGCAGCAGGTGTTAAACAGCTGACAGGTGAGGAGGAGGATGCATGCAGGTAAACTGAGGGCCTGTTGAGCTGATCGCTGGTTTCGTGAGAAAAATGTCAGCTCGTTCTTTATGTTACAGAAGCACAGAGACACAAGAGCAGGTGGAAAGAGACGATCGTTCGGTGAAAATGAGAATCTGCGAATGCAACATGTGAACACGGAGAGTGGAATATGTAAACAAACCGGTTAACGTAACTCCCTCTGTGCACTCTGCATGCTGACTGTTAGCAGAGCTACTGAAATCTCTGAAAACATCTGAGCACAAACATGTTCTATGTTGACAACCTGACCAGACGTGAAGATTACAGCGCGACATTCGCGGCTAAAACACTGTTAAAAGTGTCGTTGGTGACAGAAAAACGGGGTATTTTAAAGCTACACCACCACCATTGCTGCCTGTGATTTGAAATGCATTCTGGGATACCTGGCTGCCCCAAGTCTACACAAGCAATCGATTATCTAGGATCGACCTGTTTTGACTTACTTTGCACGGCAACCAATCAAATGTTAGAGAAGCTGCATGGGCAGCGTTAACCCCGCCCCCTGCGTTTGATGGGTGAGGTTGACAGATAAAATTAATTCAAGATGAGAGCCAGGCGCCAGGACTGCCAAAATGAAATAAATAAATATATCATTAAATAATTAATTAAATGTGTCAATAAATAATTAAAATGTGAAATACATAATTAATTAATTACATGTGTCATAACTATTTATTTAATTAATTAATTCCCATTTTAATTAATTATTGCCACATTTAATTAATTATTTAATGGTGTATTTAATTAATTCATTATGGCAGTCCTGGCGTTCCATACGGGACAACGACAGGAAAAGACATTTTTAAAACGCATGTCAAAGTGTAACGACATGAAACTGTCCTGGGACAAACTTGTTGGACTTACAACAGATGGAGCGCCGGTGTTGTGCGGTGAAAAAAGTGGACTAGTCAGCAGGATGCGAGTAAAGATGCAGGAGAACTGTACCGGTGAGTTAACAGCAGATCACTGCATCACACACCAGGAAAGGCTGTGTGGTAAAGTCCTAAAAATGGAGCATGTAATGATCACCGTAACGCAGACCGTAAATTTTATCTGAGCTAAAAGTTTTAATCACCGTCAGTTTCAGTCTTTTATGTGGGAAATAGATTCAGAGTTTGCCGACATTCCTCATCATACAGAGGTCCGCTGGCTGAGTTGGGATAAAAGTTCTCAGAGTTTTTGAGCTCAGCAAGGAAACCTGTCAGTTCATGGACATGTATGATGTCATGTCACTAATGCACCAGTGCAGCCTGCCTCACTTTCCCTGTTGCAGTAATGTTGAACCAAGTCAGCCGACTTTGCTGCACCTGTGCAGATTCAGGTGGAGCTGCAGTGTAATGATGCACTCAGGGAAAGTACGACACTGAACGGCCCGCACAGTTTATTAGCTCCACCCCTGCAGCTACGCCCAGCTCCGTCTACATGCGGCTCCAACCTTGTGTTTGCTTTCCTTTATTTTTTCTGGGGTTTTGGCAGCATGTTCATATTTCTAACTTGCATAATTTTGACAGGATATATTTTTATGAAGAGCAAAATATTTAAAGTTAAAGTTTTTTTAAGTTTATTTAATCTGGAATAATATTCCTGTCTGTTTTTATTCATATTTTGTGGAGTTTATATACTGCTGGGCGGGTGCTTTGATGTTATTGATGTTGAACTTGTTTTATCCTATTTTATTTATAAGGTTAGTTATTAGAGTTTCCAACCGTCCCGTAAAAAACGGAATGGTCTCGTATTCAGAGAAAATATTGCGCGATTTATTCTGTCTTTGCTGCACAGCTGCCTCTTCTTCTCTCATTCTCTCCTGTTTCTACTTCAATCATGAAACTGATCAATGATCAGCTGATTTTGCCAGTATTTTCCCACATTTTCTAGATACTGCACCAGTACTGTGTGTAAAATGCCATCAAAAAGTCAGTTTAATTTTTATTCTTTCTCACCTGTCTTTCTGTCTCCTCTCACTTTTTAAAGGTTGCCAAGTTAGAAAAAATATTTTGCCCTGCCATGCTGTTTATTGATGTGGCAAATGAATGGTTTATGAAAATATATCTAAATCTGTCATCAGTAATCAGTAATGGTCATGTCTCACCTCTAGTCTTCTCTGTCTTAATTTCAGGTTTTCACCATGTGTTGTAGATAGTTCAGGAGGTTAACTCCACCAAGCAGTCTACTTTCAGGTACTGTTTAGAACAGCAGAATAGGGAGGATGGTGTAGGTTTAAGTTTATTAGATTGATGCATATATACCAACAAGACAGTGTACATCACTGTGACAACAGCGTTTGTTTTCATTCAAAGGATTTATGGTTTTTCCTGTAATACCTGGTGGGCCGGTCTCTACCCATATGGAAAAGAAATGAGTAAATCACGTGAGCCTTATATGATTTACTCATGAAAGTGGCCACTTTCTCATTACTTTCATATATTGTTTTAGTAAGTATCCAAAACATACAAGTTTCATTATATAATTTTTCAAGGGATCTTAAATCTGTTTTCACTCTTGTATGCTTTTCATACAAGTTTCACACGAGACAGATACAAACTTTATAAGATTTATAAATATCTTTTCCATATGGGTAGTCAAAATGCCTGGGCCGATTTTTTGTCCCAGTCCAGCCCTGAATATAATCATCAGTGTTTGAGCAGCTATGATATCAGGGACAATCGAGACATGTGTGACAATACAGAACATGTCACATGACACACCTTAAACATCATGTGATCCACTCTCAGTCTGCACTTTCATTCATGACTTCAACAGGTTGAAATGAGCTTTGAAGAAACATTCAGAGAAATAAATCTTTCATGGATTCATGTGAGCAGCAGATGAACTTTGTACCAACAACATCTTCAATAACAGAGTCTGAATGAAGCTCAGGTGTTGATGCTGCTCACTGATTGGACGGTTGGTTTCAGCTCTGCTCTCAGTCTTTCCTGCACAGGTGAAGGTAGAAAGTGTGACTGGATCTATAGACTGGAAACAGAGAAACATGCTGAACATTTGAAGCTTTGCAGCAGAAATGTTCATGTTACAAATACAGCAGAGCTGATCTGGGATCAGTGTGTTCACACCTGCAGCTACAACAAGGTTTCATGTCTCCACACGTCAGCATGTGAACTTTACTCTGACTCAGTCTGAGCAGTCAGACGGCATATTTTTAAAGTTAACACATCAGCACACACAGAGCTGAGCCCCTCCCACCTGTGCTGAGTTTCAGGTGGAGCCCCGCCTCCTTCCAGGAAGCAGCTCACCTGTGTGTCCGTGTTTAGTGTCCAGGTGTGGAGTGGAGCTTGTTGTTGGTGTGTGAAGAAACTGTAAGTTTGCTTTGTTTCCTCCTTTAACAGTTTGTCTTTAGGAACTTTACTGTTTGTTCAGCTCATGTTTGATTTCTTCACACAACAAACTGTGTGTTTGTATTTCCGGTCTCTCCATTAAAGTCAGTGTGTAATGTTTTCCTGGCTAACATCAGCTGTGTGCAGCTTAGTTCAGCACAAATCTGCCGCTCCATAGTTCACGGTAACGGACTCACAGCTGGACCAACGAGGCCGAGTGTGTCCGCCACTCTGAGCTACGTTCGTGTTTGTGTACTTGTAGTTTGTACTTTGTGAGTTCACTCAGAGTCCACAGAGGACGCAGCGTACGTGATGACGTCAGCCCTTTACCTCCATTACTGACACTGTGATTAATATTTACACACCACACGAGACACCTGACAGCATGTTAACGCTAAGCTAAAGCTAAGCTAACGCTAAGCTAGCCAAGAAGCCAAAGTGACGTTAAAGCTGAGTAAACACTGACCCCAGACCAGCACCGTGATAAAGTGAGCTGCTGCTGCTGAACCTGAACAGGTAACAAAGTGATGAGCAGTCAGGCTGCAGGTTTCTACCTGTTCATGTTTCTACAGTAGAATCACTTTGAAGTGTCTTTGTGCTGTTTCATCTTTGATTTGTGTTCATAAACACTCAGAGAAAGATCACGTGACCTCATCAGGATCTGTGTTGGTGTGTGGGGCTGTACCTCAGCTTTAGATGATGGTGATTATGAGACAGTGTTTCAGCTCATTTTACACAGTAACATGAAAGTACTGTTATGAGGAGTAATGAAGTAACATACTCCATTACTTTTAATTAAAGTGTTCTGTGTAATATGTGTAATAATGACTTTTTTGAGTAACTTCATCTCTGTCAATAACAACATTCATACGTGGAATAAAAACACATCAGTGGATCATTGCTGGAGCTGCCTGGACTTCAGTCTTCAGGATCTCAACCAACAGCATCAACATGCTGCTCCAGATGTTTGTGCTCCAGATGTTTGTGCTCCAGATGTTTGTGCTGCAGATGTTTGTGCTCCAGATGTCTGTGCTCCTGGTGATCAGACTCGCAGTTTCATCCTTGAAATAAGTGTTTATATTGTTGTTATATTGTTGACCCACCATTGATCATGTGTCTCATCACATGATCAATGGTGGGTCAGCGACATGCTTTCTTTCCGTCTCAGGTTTAAATATCTGGGACTCTCCACCGTTTGGTTTTAAAACTGAAGAAGCTTCTTGGATGAAACGTCTTCCAGAAACTTAAAGAAGTCTCTATTTTCTTTCTAAGCTCCTTAGATCACATGACCTGGATGACTGAACCTACAGACATATTGACCTGGTTTCTAGGTCACATGACAGGTCAGAGGTCAGCGACTGTAACTCAGTTACTCCTGTTAATGTGAACTCACTGAGTGTTTGTGGTTTACCTCTCAGACTGACTGAAGATGATGATGGAGGAAGAGGAGGACAGAGCAGAGTCTGCAGGGTCCAGCTGTCCGTCTGTGAGGAGTGACCGGTCCAAAGATCAACCTCCAGGTTTCAGTGCTGAACCTGGACCAACGAGGTCAGAGAGCTGAACACACTGAGTTACAGAAATAATTCTGCACTGACATTATAATCAGTGTTGATTCTGGTTGATTGTCTGACTGTGTTTGTGAGCTGAGAGGAAATGAAAATGAATTTGTAACAAAAATCAGTTTTGTCCAGTTTTCCTGTAAAAAGCTGAACTCTAATCTAAGAGGACTGTTACTGACAGGAAACAGCTGCATTATCTGCAGTCTGTGTGATCACAGCTGCTTCAATCATATTTGTGTCTGCAGAGGTCAGAGGTCACAGTCTGCAGGGTCCAGCTGTCCGTCTGTGAGGAGTGACCGGTCCAAAGGTCAAAATCCAAACTTCAGTGGTGAACCTGGACCAACGAGGTCAGAGAGCTGTGATGACTCCTTTACATGTTTGTGTTTCCTGGATAAATATGACCTGAAACATCCTCAGATTGTTACAAAGATTCATTAAAAAGAAAACAATGAAAGAGAAAAGATCCAAATGTTAGACTTGGTCATTTGCTGTTTGAGGACAGTGATGCTCATATCTGTGGGGAAAGTGTGACCTGAGTGGGTTCATGTTTGTCTTTAAAGAACAGAGCTGCTCTGATTCTCTTTGTGTCTGATCTGTTAAACAGTCTGAGAGGTCACACAGAGACCCAGCAGCTAAAGCCTGGATCATACTGGCTGCTGTTAATGAGACTCCATCAGGACAACACTGAGCCACAGTGGTGTTCATGGAAATCAATCAATAAATTCAACTTTACACTGTATTACCAAAGTACTGACTCGTCTGCCTTCACACACATGTAAACTTGAGTGACATCATATTCTGAGTCCACAGCATTCAATATGATGTCAGCCAAGAGTTCAACATATAAGAACTTAAACTGTTCTAAAAAGGTTTTTTCACAGGTTTAAAAGTGTTTACGGGAAATTTTAACGGTTCTTTCAGAAGCACATACGTGAGGTTAGACACAGGAAGCAGCAACACTGACTGAACACAGCTTTTAGAGGCTAAATTCACATTTTAATAATGAAAGTGGCTTCATGTGTGTGTGTGTGTGTCCATGGTTCCTCCACAGAGTGGACCAGCAGAGCTCAGAGGTTCCCAGTGGTCAGTCTGCCCAGCAGCATCAAACACAGCTGGACTCCATGTTTATGGTCTGTACATGTACAACAACTACTTTATTATTAATATTAATAATAATACATTTATTTATAGGTCCCTTTCAGAACACCAAGGACTCTGTGGACTAAATGACCAAAAGAAACAAACTTTGAAATCAGACGGTGCAAATGTGATCACAGGGAAACGTTTTAAACATCGAGGCTTTAAACAAAAACCAAAGTGAAACAGTTTGTAGTCGAGATCAGTGGGAATGAAGCTGAATAACTGTTTCTTCAATAACTTTGAGAAATAAATGACAAATATGATGGAAATTAGGAGCATTAGCACTTACTAATGATGTGAGTCGACACTCTGCTGTATTGAGACGACCACATTAGGTGGTCCTCAACTGTAATGGAAACCAATGGCTCCAGTCGATCTGAGCAGCTACTAATAGAAACGGGGCCATAGATGTGTTTGTGCTTAATAACAGTGAATCACAGGATTTTTACATTACAGTTAAAATCTCATGTTGTTTGTTAAAGTGTGCAGTTCAGGGTGTGTTACTAAAACTGTTGTTTGCTCACTTTCCAAAGACCCAGCCCCCATAAAAAGCAGCCAAACAGCTCTAAGAGTTACACACACACGCATATCTATCAAGTTTACTCTGGTCTAATATACTTGGATTTAGCTTGAAGAATGTTCCTGTACGAGGACTGAAAATGATTTAAAAAGCAGCCAATGTCCAAAGAACAACTTTGACACACCTTCATAAAGCCTGCAGAGCAAAAGAAAAACTAGCTGAAAGTCTGGCTGCTCTTATGAAAAGTACAGAGAAATTATGGGTCGTTCAACACTTGTGCACAATATAAGAGTTTAAATAAATCTAAAGAGTAACTCAAAATCCTACAATCATACTGAGAAAATCATCTACAGCTAACTATCCAAGTGGATTTGTTTAAGACAGCTCCATCTGCTGGTGGCCCTCTGCAGGTGCATGAAAGGGGCGTGTTTATAGTGAAAGTAGTAGAGAAAGTAAACCCCATGGGAAGGAGGGAGGACTCTCAGCAGCTTCCAGCTCATATTCAGACATTTGACTTCTCACTGAAAGCAGCTAGTTTGAGTGTCTGTACCTTAATTAGAAGAGATAACATGGCCATAGTAATTAGAGTTGATTGGGCAATGCTGTCCTTGTAATGTACTTTATGATTTTTATACATCTGTTTGTGGACAAGTCCCAGTTTTTCTGTAGAGCCTCTCAAGTTGGTGACAGCAGTCAAAGTTCACGTGTAAACCAGAGCAACAAATCAGGACCAAATGTGTTGTTCACAGTGAGTGGGATCATCAGTATGTTGCTATGTTAACATCCTGCAGCAGGATGTGTTTGGTCAGCTGGTTCACATTTCCTCAGGACCTTCTTGGTGTGATGTTCTTCTGCTTCCCTGGCTGCTGTGTCTGTGGGGATGGCGTTTGTTCTGTGTTGTAGCGTCCTGATGACGCCCAGTTTGTGCTCCAGTGGATGATGAGAGTCAAACCTTAAATACTGATCTGTATGCGTAAACAGAGTGAACCTTTAAGACCAGTTGTCTGTATGATCAACTCTGTCACCTATAACATCTTCAAGTTTCTGGCTTCGATCATCAACCTGTTGATAGTTCAGCTCTGAACACCAGTGAAATGTTTCTCCCACTGAAATCGCTGCATTCATATGAACAGAATCAACGTTTTGGGACCGTGGAGTTGTGGAGAATGTCTCAGTTAATCAGATAAAGTCAAACTTATAATTGGTGAAGAGCTCGTGGATGATATGCCCCTTGATCGTAAAGAAGTGGATGTTGTGTAGACTGAAGTTCAGAGTGGTGGTTCATTCATAAAGTATTCTGTTCCAGCTGCTGGAGGACAACATCATCACGTTTGTGAAGAACGAGCTGAAGAAGATCCAGAAGGCTCTGAATCCAAATAAGCCCCAGTGCTTGGAGTTTCAGAGGGAGGATGATGAGCAGAGGAGCAGCAGAGAGGCATTTGTGAAGATCGCAGTGGACTTCCTGAGGAGAATGAAGCAGGAGGAGCTGGCTGACCGTCTACAGAGACGTAAGATGATTTCTTACTTAAGGTTTTAAGCTGTTAGATAAATGAGACACTCATGACACCAGTGTGTTAAGTCATTTCTCAGTGGGTCAGAAAATGTCATCAGTGTTTTGTAAAATATATTTGTTGAAGTTGTATTTTTATTATTATTATTCAGAACTTCCAGCTGCAGTTTGTCATCGTAACCTTAAATCTGCTCTGAAGAAGAAGTTCCAGTGTGTGTTTGAGGGCATCGCTAAAGCAGGAAACCCAACCCTTCTGAATCAGATCTACACAGAGCTCTACATCACAGAGGGAGGGACTGCAGAGGTCAATGATGAACATGAGGTCAGACAGATTGAAACAGCATCCAGGAAACCAGACAGACCAGAAACAACAATCAGACAAGAAGACATCTTTAAACTCCCACCTGGAAGAGATGAACCAATCAGAACAGTGCTGACAAAGGGAGTGGCTGGCATTGGGAAAACAGTCTTAACACAGAAATACACCCTGGACTGGGCTGAAGACAAAGCCAACCAGGACATCCAGTTCATGTTTCCATTCACTTTCAGAGAGCTGAATGTGCTGAAAGAGGAAAAGTTCAGCTTGGTGGGACTTGTTCATCACTTCTTTACTGAAACCAAAGAAGCAGGAATCTGCAGCTTTGAAGACTTCCAGGTTGTGTTCATCTTTGATGGTCTGGATGAGTGTCGACTTCCTCTGGACTTCCACAAAACTACAATCCTAACTGACCCTAGAAAGTCCACCTCAGTGGATGTGCTGCTGATAAACCTCATCAGGGGGGAACTGCTTCCCTCTGCTCGTCTCTGGATAACCACACGACCTGCAGCAGCCAATCAGATCCCTCCTGACTGTGTTGGCATGGTGACAGAGGTCAGAGGGTTCACTGACCCACAGAAGGAGGAGTACTTCATGAAGAGATTCAGAGATGAGGAGCAGGCCAGCAGGATCATCTCCCACATCAAGACATCACGAAGCCTCCACATCATGTGCCACATCCCAGTCTTCTGCTGGATCACCGCTACAGTTCTGGAGGATGTGCTGAAAACCAGAGAGGGAGGACAGCTGCCCAAGACCCTGACTGAGATGTACATCCACTTCCTGGTGGTTCAGGCCAAAGTGAAGAAGGTCAAGTATGATGGAGGAGCTGAGACAGATCCACACTGGAGTCCAGAGAGCAGGAAGATGATGGAGTCTCTGGGAAAACTGGCTTTTGATCAGCTGCAGAAAGGAAACCTGATCTTCTATGAATCAGACCTGACAGAGTGTGGCATCGATATCAGAGCAGCCTCAGTGTACTCAGGAGTGTTCACACAGATCTTTAAAGAGGAGAGAGGACTGTACCAGGACAAGGTGTTCTGCTTCATCCATCTGAGTGTTCAGGAGTTTCTGGCTGCTCTTCATGTCCATCTGACCTTCATCAACTCTGGAGTCAATCTGCTGGAAGAACGACAAACAACCTCCAAGAAGTCTGAAACAAGAGCATCTGCAGAGAAACTCCTCTACCAGAGTGCTGTGAACAAGGCCTCACAGAGTCCAAATGGACACCTGGACTTGTTCCTCCGCTTCCTCCTGGGTCTTTCACTGCAGACCAATCAGACTCTCCTACGAGGTCTGCTGACACAGACAGGAAGTAGCTCACAGACCAATCAGGAAACAGTTCAGTACATCAAGGAGAAGCTCAGTGAGAATCTGTCTGCAGAGAAAAGCATCAATCTGTTCCACTGTCTGAATGAACTGAATGATCGTTCTCTAGTGGAGCGGATCCAGCAGTCCCTGAGATCAGGAAGTCTCTCCACAGATGAACTGTCTCCTGCTCAGTGGTCAGCTCTGGTCTTCATCTTACTGTCATCAGAAAAAGATCTGGATGTGTTTGACCTGCAGAAATGCTCTGCTTCAGAGGAGGCTCTTCTGAGGCTGCTGCCAGTGGTCAAAGCTTCCAACAAAGCTCTGTGAGTAAACATGTGATCAGGCTTTTATTTATAACATAAACAGTGTAATGTGTGATGGACCCTTAAAAACTTAAACATATTTTTTTACATGATCATCAGCACTAAATACAGTATATTATAGTTAATGTTTGATCGCAGCAGTAAATGTCAGAGTGTCTTAAACATATCTGGGTGTCAGCTTTTATCAAAGTCATGTCCAGAATCATCCTGTAAGTAAAATTTATTTATACAGCAGCTTTCACAGGTCAAAAACCACAAAGTGCTTTACAATAGAAACAGGCAATAAAAAACACAGAAGATAAAAACATTAAACAGCAAACACTGAACATCATACAGCCTAAAATTAGTTAAAGGCCACTCTGAATACTAGAGTCTGCATAAATGAGTTAGTGGGACCAGTAACTACCACCACGCTTCCTTTGACTGGAAGATCTCAGATGTGAGAAGAGCTGTAGGATTGTAGAAAGTCAGAAATATAGACTGGGACTAAAAGTAAGGACTAAATCTTTAAATAACGCCTAAAATGAACTGGTTACCAGTGTGAAGAGATTAAACTGGAGTAATGTCCAGTCTATTTCATGTGCTGGTTAAAAGCCTCGCAGCATGATTCTGTACTGACTGAAGACGTTCAAAGACTGTGATGGACCCATAGGTGATCAACTCCCTCATTCCTCCTCTGGTCTTATTGCTCTGCATCAGTGCACTGCTCAGCTGAAGATGAGTTCACTTCTATATGTTACAATCTGCCTCACCAGTACAGTTCCAAGGATCTGCAGCTGCTGAATCAATTATATTCCTCGTGTTTCTTCTGGTTTCCTGTTGTTAGATCTGCATGCTTGATTGTTTTTCAATCTCTCCTATGTCGTGCACTTTGATTTCCGACTGTACACAGTCTGTGAACCATGACAATTTGTGACAGAATGTAATGATCAGTGAGGACCCGGAGGACACTGACATTTACACTGGTTCAACACAAGAAGTGATTTAAATTAATCACAAACAGTTTGTTATCAAATGACAATTTTTCAGATTATGTCTTTATTTTGTTTTTGTTTTTTAGGCTGAGTGTCCCTGATCTCTCTGAAAGAGGGTATGAAGCTCTGTCCTCAGTTCTCAGCTCCCAGTCTTCTACACTGAGAGAGCTGGACTTAAGAAACAACAACCTGCAAGATCCAGCAGTGGAGTTTCTTTCTGCAGGACTGAGAAGTCCACACTGTAAACTGAATACTCTGAGGTGAGATCAAGTTATGTTGTGCTTTTCATCAATTGACAGAATTAACCAATAAGAAGCCACTAAATGGGGAAAAAAGTCAGTTAAACTTCTGTAATACTTTTTTTGTTAGTGTCATCTCTTAGTGTTGACTCTTAGTAAAAAAACAGGATTTATTGCAAAATCTAAAAACTCTTTTGTGCACCCTCATTGCAATTTAATAACAGTGTTTGTTTAATGTTTATCTGTCATTTTTCAGACTGAGTCACTGTAAGCTCTCAGAGACAGGCTATGAAGCTCTGTCCTCAGCTCTCAGCTCCCAGTCCTCTAGTCTGAGACAGCTGGACCTGAGTAACTCTGACCTGCAGGATTCAGGAATGAAGTATCTGTCTGCTGGAGTGAAGAGTCCAGGCTGTAAAATGGAAACTCTCAGGTCAGGATTTAAAATGTTCCACTGATGATCATGTTAAACCTGATTTCTATTATTGCAGAAACAGTCAATTGATTTTAAAAAAGTCTGAATGTAGAAATTAGCGTCTGGGGTTTTTAGTGATATTTGTTCACTTTCTTTCTTTCATTTACAATGAAATGTCCCATCTGCTCCTCTGAGTCCAAATTCTTTATTTTAGCAGTGCTTCATCCACCAAACCTTCTAGTTTGATTCCTGTATTCTGAAGGTTTTTACAGAGCTGTTTGTTCAGATATCAGAATTTGATTTTCAGAAAAATTTAGTAATAAAAATATGATCAATTGATTATTTCTGACTGAAAAGATGAAATTTATATTTGGTCATAGTGATATGACTCATTGCCTCACTTAAACATAAAATGTAAACAAAAATTCAAAACAATAGATTAATACAAAACAGAATTTGACTGTTGAGCTTAAAGTGAGCTTGAATGTTATTCACTTCCTGTTTTGTTTTGGTAGTTATCGTCTCTGGTTTTTACTTTTACTTCCTCCCCCGACATTGTCTACATTAGTTTCAGCTGTAGAAGATTTTATTGACTGTTTGATTTGTCACTTTTTTTTAAAACTATAATTGTTGACTTATAAACTATTGCTAAAATGTATTTTCATTAAAATACCAAATAATTTATTACTTTATCATCTAATTAGATTATAATTCTGTAAATAGGGGTGATAGTGTGGTCTATGTGGGTTGTCTTCAGGTACTCTTCCTCCCACAGTCCAGTAACATGCATGCAAAGTTAACTGGAGATGTGTGATTGTGAGCATAAATTGTCTGTCTCTGTCTAGCTCTGTGTTTACCTGGCTACATCACCGTGGTTACTGATGCTGAACCAATAACCTTGTCTGGATCAGGTTATGTTCAGAGTTTTTGTTTAAAATCAACTGAAGTGCCTCGTTTTCACTGATTCTTTCATTTTCAGAAAGCTTTAAGTGTGATATAGATTCAGTCATATCTGACTAATGTCAGTGAATGAGGCCCAGCTGTAAAGTCACAGCAGTCACACTGTATGTGTCTCATTGTCACTGGAGTTTAGGTTCCATACATTCAGTTGGTGCTGCAGAAAAAGTAGAAATGTTTCTGTTTGGTTCTGCTGCTGAGTCTATTTTACAAAGATGGAACTGCAGCTAATCCTGCTCATGTAGCCAGTTAGTAAAAACTCAAGTCACTGTCAGACACAGCAGACATTTACTGATAATCTCACTGTATGTGGTCTTTTAGCGCCTCCTAGTGGTGAACATGTGGAGTGTTGTTAGTCTGGGTGACGAGTGAAACTGTTGAGTGGGAAAGACTGTGGTCGTGTCCAAATTCATGGGCTGCATCCTCCTGAGGACCCGGCCTTCGCGGTCTACGTGGGCCGGGTCCTCAGAAGGTCAGGTAGGCCGGAAGTAAACGGCCATGGAATTGGACGGTCTAGCCTTCTGATTGGTGTCACCGCTGTCTCGGTGGAGTTTAATAAACTCTGCCGTCTGCTGCTTGCTATCTAAAATATAACAGGACACTGGCGTAAATTGTTGACCATCTCACACTTCTGTTTAATCAGTTTTTTGTTTGACGTTTATTCAGTTGTGTAAAAACCAAGGAGGAACTCACCCGCGGGATAAATAAAGTTTTATTTTATCTAATCTAATAACTTTAATCTCAGCCAAACCGATTTTCTCATTAACAAATAAAACACTGAAAAAGCCAAACAATAGCATGTTTAGGTTGTCTAAGTGACTTATATATTACTTGATTATATACCTGATTAGGGAAACTCTGCGGTGATCTGAAAATGATGTGCAGGGAGTTGTGCCGCTCTCGGCGGCTTCAGTAATCCTGGAGCTCTCGGCTAGCTATCGAGCTGGTGGGTAACAGACGTCTCCGAAAACGTCGAAACACTTTTGCAAATATGCAATGTCTTGATAAACCGAGCAGATATTTGAAGTTTACACACTCACATTCTCGCCTGAAAATATGTTAAAAGTTTTGTGACCCAGGAAGATTAATAAGAGTAATTTTAAATCTTAGTAGCAGCCGCCATTACCAGAAACTGGAGTTTGGCTGGGCCGCAATATGAATTCTGGGATATGGTGGGCCACGAAGGACACACCCGACCCATCCTTCAAATTCGGGGGAAAGGAGGACGCATTTGTCCTTTGGTGCATCGCTGTGATGTTAAGCTGCGACTGCGTCTTTCTAACAAGAGCGTCAGACACTCAGACTGGTTTTCTTTGTGGATGATGATTTATTCTCACACTGATCCTTCATGATGATGCTGCCATCCACCCACTGCTCCTAGCAGTGTTGCCAACTCCTCAGTAAGGAAAATTGCTATTGGCTGTCCTAAAAGTTGCTGGAAGTCGCTAAATGACGTCATCGCCAAATTTGGATAAATGGTCATGCTAACGTAATTGTAACGTACATTGTAGGAGAGAAAAAAAACATCGTGGAAGCGACATAATGTGAGTAAAAAACATCCTGGAATGCATTTAAATAAATAAATCATAGTTCTGTCTGTAACTATTACAACACTCTCACCACATTTGTTAACAATTCTCTCAACAAATGTGTTTTTCCTCATTCTTTGTTATCCAGCTGAGACTTTGGGTATAAATGTGTCATAAACAGGAGAAAGCAGTGCAGGTTCAATGTAATCAAACCTCAGACTGAGTTCAAAATCATCACCTGTCCCAGATACCACATCAGCACCAGAACCATGATGTGTTTACTCACATTTAAAAAGGTGGAGGTCAGTGTGAATGGACTGTTGTCATTGGTCTGAATGTGCCTCTATAAACATGTGCTCTTCATTATTGATGTTTTCCTAATGAACAGAAAATGAGACTTAATAAAATCCTTCTGACTGTTGTTGGAGCAGGTTGGGTCCTGGGTTTGAGTCCCCCACTGTACCACAGGGGCTTCTAGCTTTGTTTCACAGTGTGTAGAACAACAAATAAAACCAAATCACAAAAAGCTTCAAGTCAAAAACGCATCAAACTTTGAGGGTTTTTCCCAAGGATGAGGAAGCAGACTCGGCCACAAACAGCTGGATATATGAATGGTTACCACAGCAACCACAGCAGTGTGCTCTCAGTATATTTAGTTGTATAAAGGTGTTTGTGGTGTGTTGCAGCTGAAACAGCCTCATGTATGTTGACACAGGGAGAAAATAGTGTGAGAACACTGTTCACAGCAGTCACAGCTCGCTGCCTTCAACAGTCTCTTCCTTCCTTGTTTGGATGTCACTGATATCATCTTCTGCTCTCACACTGACCACCTGTTGAAGCTAACATGCTAACATGGAAGCCGCAGGTATGCCACCTGTGGCAGCTGAGGTCACGTGATCTGAGTGTTTGAACCACGTGTTGGAGCAGCATTTCCAAACATCTGCACTTCAGAAGCTCTAAAGTGTGGAAATGTCACTGTGGAGCGTCTCATCCCTATCTAAGAGATTTTCTTGCCTCTGCAAAGCTAAGCTTGCAAACAGCACCATAGTTTGTCAATCCCAACCAATCAGAGCGCTACTTATGTCACGTCACATGACTCGTGTGTTTACCTCTTTGATTAGCACCCAAAGAACTAAAGAAAGGCTAAAAGGACGTTCAGCCAATCAAATCCCTCCTAGGAACAGGAAGTCTAGAGAGGAAATGGAGCAGAGAAGGAGAATCACCAGTTTAAATGTCTGAGTTTTAAACTGGTGACCCTCTAAAGAGGCTTTTATTGACTCTGTTTTCTTTTTCACCATTTAAACTGTTTAATATCAGATTTAGAAATAACTTTTGGACAGTTGTTGTACATTTCCACTAAAATGTGACACAAATAATGACTTTCTGACTTTACTTTGGACTAATCTAACGACTCAGCCTGGCTATGTTGGACTTGGTGTGGAAGCAGCTCCCAGTTTGAGTTCAGGAGACACACACTCTCTACTTTGAAGATCAGCTTCAAACTTTCCTTTTTGATAAAGCTTATAGTTCGAGCTGGATCAGGTGACCCTGAACCATCCCTTAGTGATGCTGCTATAGGCTCAGGCTGTTGATGATGCTCTGCTTTCTTCTCCCCTCTTTTCACTCCTGATGCTTTTATATGTCATGACTGTCCTTAACTTTTGTGTCTCTCTGAGCTCATCTCTTCTCTTTCCCCTCACCCTGCAACCAGTCATGGTAGATTTTTTTGAAGCTGAGCTTTCATATATGATGAATTGCTCTCTTCAGTTGGGTGTCTTCCCTGCTGCCTTTAAAACGGCGGTGGTGAGGCCCCTTCTGAAGAAGAGCAATTTGGATTGTAATGATTTTAATACAGACCTGTATCCAACTCACCATTTTTAAGTAAAATTTTAGAAAAAACTTGTTTTTACTCAGATTAATGATTTTCTGAATGATAGACAGATCCTGGAGATATTCCAGTCTGGATTTAGGGTGAACCACAGCACAGAGACTGCTCTCCTAAAGGTTTTAAATGATCTTAGATGTAACTGGGACTCCCAAAAGCTCTCAGTCCTGGTGCTGCTGGATCTAAGCACAGCCTTTGATACAGTAGACCACGCTATTCTTTTAAACAGACTGAAACACATGGTGGGCCTCTCTGGTGCTGTACACAACTGGTTCACTTCCTGTCTCTCAGACAGAACTTTTATGGTGAGTATGGATACATGCTCCTCTAAGATCCATAGAATGACATGTGGTGTGCCTGAGGGGTCGGTTTTAGGCCCTGTACTTTTTAATTTGTATATGCTCCCTCTCGGCGGTGTCATCAGGAGGCATGGAGTGAACTTCCACAGTTACGCTGACGACACTCAGCTGTACATCTCCGTGTCTCCTGATGACACCAGACCAATGGATGCCCTTTTTAACTGTATTTTAGATATAAGATCTTGGATGGCAGAAAACGTTTTACAGCTTAACCAGGACAAAACTGAAGTTTTAATCGTCGGTCCTGAGGCTCAGAGAGAGAAACTCTTGTCTAAATTACAGGCATTTTCACTATGTCCTTCGCTACAAGTGAAAAACCTGGGTGTTGTTTTTGACTCTGAGCTTGGTTTTATCCCACATATTAAACATGTAACCAAAATTGGATTTTATCATCTAAAGAATATAGCCAGAGTCCGCCCTATTCTCTCTCAGGCCAACACGGAGATGTTGATGCATGCTTTTATTACCAGTCGCATTGATTACTGCGCTGCTCTCTGGTCTCCCCAAAAAGAATATTTCACCTTTACAACTTTTACAAAACTCTGCAGCTCGTGTACTGACGAAGACCAGAGGGCGGGCCCACATTACACCGGTTTTAGAATCGCTGCATTGGCTCCCCGTGTGTTTCAGGTCTTTCAGATCTTAAAGTTCTTTTATTGGTTTTTAAATGTCTTAATGGTCTTGGGCCTTCTCATCTCTCAGATCTGCTTTTACCATATGAACCCTCGTGGACCCTGAGGTCCTCTGGTACTGGCCTTTTGATTGTCCCTAAAGTCAGGACACATGCTCACGGAGAGGCAGCTTTTCAGTGGTATGGTCCTCGTCTGTGGAACAGCCTGCCGGAGGAGCTCAGGGCCACAGAGAACGTACATGTTTTTAAGATCAGGCTCAAGACCACCTTTTTAATTTAGCTTTTACTTAACGTTTATTTATTTTATGCTTATTTATTCTATCCTCTTATTCTATTTATATTATTAATTTAGTTTTTAATAATAATAATAATAATGTATTGCATTTATATAGCGGTTTTCGAGGCCCTCAAAGCGCTTTACAATTCCACTATTCATTCACTCACACATTCACAGGTGGAGGCAGCTACAGTTGTAGCCACAGCTGCCCTGGGGCAGACTGACTGAAGCGAGGCTGACATATTGCGCCATCGGCCCCTCTAGCCAACACCAGTAGGCGGTAGGTGAAGTGTCTTGCCCAAGGACACAACGACCGAGACTGTCCAAGCCGGGGCTCGAACCGGCAACCTTCCGGTTACAAGACGAACTGCCAACTCTTTGAGCTAATATTTATTGATTTTATTCTTATTCATTTTTTATCTTCTTACTCTATTTATAATTATATTGTATCCCATTCTTATTTATTTTATTTTTTTTATTCGGTATATACTCTTATTAGGTCATATCTCCAGTGTTTCCTCAGAGGGGGCTCTCTGCACCGGGGCTGTGATCAACCGTGGCTGCTGGGGCTCTGTGGGTCCTCTCAGCCTGGCTGGGGGGCTTCTTTGCCTCCCCCCTGCTGTGTGCCCAGCCTGGAGGCTGCAGTCTTTGACCGGCTCCCTGTGCAGACGGCTCCCCGTGATAGTGTTTCCTCACCTGGCTCATGTGTGCCCAGCCCAATTTTACTCTTTAAGTGTGTGTGTGTGCGTGTGTGTGTGTGTGTGTGTGTGTGTGTGGGGGGGGGGTATATGTATCCATGATCGTTTATGTTAATGAGAGTATGGGGAGTGAGTTGGAGGGCGGGGTGGGGTGGGCCGCTTTTAACCATGTAAAGCACTTTGTGCTACATCTTTGTATGAAAAGTGCTTTATAAATAATGATTGATTGATTGATAGGTTCTCCTCCGGGAGCCTGTTTTCACTGGGAGGATCTTTGTGTCAAAGGGAGTTCTTCCTTCCCACCATCACCAAGTGCTGCTCACAGTGGATTGTCTGGTTTTCGGGGCTTTCTCTCTAATATTGAAGGCTGTTACCTTACACTGTTAAACAGCTTCAGACGACTGTTGTTGTCTGTTGGGAATTGTCACTTTTAAATAAAGTTACATTGAATGGATGTAAATGGATAGATGTTATTGTGACAAACAGAAAATGATCTTTAAAAGATTGATTGTTTTGTGTGTCTGCAGTCTGTCAGGCTGTCTGATCACAGAGGAAGGCTGTACTTCTCTGGCCTCAGCTCTGAGCTCCAACCCCTCCCATCTGAGAGAGCTGGACCTGAGCTACAATCATCCAGGTGACTCAGGAATTAAGCTACTGTCGGCTGGACTGAAGGACCCAGGCTGGAGACTGGACACTCTCAGGTATGGAGAGAATGTCTGATAGAGGAGGAAGAGCTGGAAACATTTCCTGTGTCCTTCACTCACTTCCTTTTTGTTTCCTGCAGATGAGACATGAACAATCACACATGCAGGAATATTTTCAGGGACAGACACACTAGTCTAGCTGGATAGTACATGGATATTTATGTAGGGGTCTCCAAGTAGTCTGTTTGCAGGAACATTAATGATAACTGATGAGTCATGTTGAGAGTTTCATTAAAAGTAGACCTATAGTTAGGTCCATAAATATTTGGACATAGACAACATTTTGTAACTTTAAATACACTTTATTAGGTCACCGGTTTACCTTAGACAGTTGTCACTGTGTACCTAATAAAGTGTCAGCCATGTGTATGTTTCCCATGCTGTATGTCCACAGTCACAGTGACAGTCAGTGACACTGACAGAAGGATGAAACAAGGCTGTGAATCATTTCAGTCTTTGTGTGTGATAAAGAGGCAGACAGGAGCAGCTAACATTTGGAAATGGAAGCTTAAATACTGGAAACTCAACGTTTATAGCTGAATTAACAATAAATTTGTTCTCAAGTGTACATTTAGCAGCTAATGCTAATATTGTTTTCCCTTGCTTTCTACAACTTGAGCAGCTATTTCTAAGTAGGCCACTTTGCTCTGCTAAGGATTTGTGTGAGCATGATGGAAACTCTGATAAGCTAATGCTGGTAAGCTAATGCTGTTTATGGGCCCTGTTTGAATAAATATTTCATTCTCATTCTGTTGTTTGAGAACAATATTAACGTCTCACATCATTATAACACAAGACAAAAGGGTATTAGCGTTAGCTACTAATGCTTATTCACCTCAAATTAGCTTTAGCTGCTAATGGGAGCCTACTTAGCATAAACCCTTCACATCGTTATAATGCAAGGGAAAAGAGTCACTCATAGCAGCCTATTTAGCATTAACGTCACGTCATTATAACAAAAGAGAAAAGGGTATTAGCATTAGCTACTAGTGCTTATTCACCTCAAATTACCTTTAGCTGCTAATGGCAGCCTACTTAGTATTAACTCCTCACTAATATAATGCTAATTTACATCAAATTAGCATTAACTGCTCATATTGTTATAAGGAAAGAGAAAACAGCATTAGCATTAGTTGCCAATGCTTATTCACCTAAAATTAGCATTAGCCACTAATGGTAGCCTATTGAGCATAAACGTCTTAATGCTAAAGGGGCAGGGATTGCTTAGTAGGTAGAGTGGTGGCCGCATGATCGGAAGGTCGGGGGTTTGATTCCCCTGAACAGCTACCCTGAGGTATGCCTGAGCAGTGTTGCCAACTCCTCAGTAAGGAAAATCGCTATTGGTTGTCCTAAAAGTTGCTAGAAGTCGCTAAATGACGTCATCACCTAATTTGCATAATTGGTCATGCTAATGTAATTGTAACTTACGCTGCTGGAGAGAGAAATAACATCGTGGACGAGACATAAAGTGAACAAAAAATGTCCTAAATGCATTTAGAATTTATTTAGAACTACAAATTAAATTTCTTTTAGCAATTATTGTTTTTTGTAAGGTCACAATTCCAACCCTGCTCCTTTATCCGGGCTTGGACTGGCAAAAGTGACCCGAAATAGGCACTCTGGTGGAGTTACTTTGTGTGTGTGTGTTTATAAGTAGTTTTAAACCTGATCCACAAAACAGCATAAGAGTAAAAGAAGAACTGACTGCGTTACATCACCCGCTGCTTGTTGAGAGTAAAAGCGATATGCGCTTTCACGTCTTTTTTTAGCGACTTTTTTTAGAAAGAAAGTCGCTAGGGGGTCTGAAAACTCGCTAAATATAGCGACAAAGTCGCTAAGTTGGCAACACTGTGCCTGAGCGAGGTACCGTCCCTACACACTGCTCCCCGGGCGCCCAATGGCTGCCCACTGCTTCACTGAGTGAATGGGTTAAATGCAGAGAGGAATTTCACCACGGGGATCAATAAAGTACACTTTTTTTTCTTTCTTTCTTTCTTAAATGAGTTAATTATGCTTATGCTAAATAGGCTTAACTGAAATGAATGTAGCGTTAGCATTAGCTGCTGATATTGTTAAAAAGTAATAAAAAGTAAGACATTGCTAGCAGTAGCGGATAATGCTAACACACATCAAATTAGAATGACCTAATAATGGCAGCCTTCTTAGCATTAGCTGCTCACATTGTTGTAATGTAAAAGAAAAGAGTTAGCATTAACGGATGATGCTAATTCACGTCAAATTAGAAAATATGTTATTAGCATTAGCTGCTAATGGTTATTCACCTAAAATTAGAATTGGCCACTAATTGCGTCCTATTTAGCATTAACTCTTCACATCGCAGGGGAAAAGTTAAAATTGAATGAAAAATAGTATTCACATTAGTTACTCATATTGTTAAAAAATACGAAAAAACATTGTTAGCATAAGCGGATAATGCTAATTCACCTCAAATTAGTATTAGCTTATAACGGCAACCTACTTAGCATTTGCTGGTCACATTGTTATAAAGCAAGAAAATATGGTATTAGCATTAGCTGCCAATTCCTGTTCAACTAAAATTGGCATTAGCTGCTAATGGCAGTCTACTTAGCATTAACTCCTCACTTATATAATGCTAATTCACATCAAATTAGCATTAGCTGCTAGCATTAGCCTACCTAGCACTAGCTGCTCAGATTGTTAAAAGGGAAGAGAAAACGATATTAGCATTAGCTGGTAATAATTATTCACCCCTAATTAGAATTAGCCGCTAATGGCAGCATACTTAGCATTAACTCCTCACATTGTTATAATGCAAATTATGCTAACTCGCTTTAAATTAGCATTGGTAAATTGCTTTTCTAGTCCCTAAGGACCCCAAAGCGCTTTACACAACCAGTCACACACAGGTGATGGCAAGCTACATTGTAGCCACAGCCACCCGGGGCACACTGACAGAGGCAAGGCTGCCGGACACCGGGCCCTCTGACCACCACCAGTAGGCAACGGGTGAAGTGTCTTGCCCAAAGACACAACGACCGAGACTGTCCAAGCCGGGGCTCGAACTGGCAACCTTCCGATTACAAGGCGAACTCCCAACTCTTGAGCCACGATCGCCCCTAGCATTAGCATTAGCTAATAACAGCAGTGTATTTAGCAGTAGCTGCTCACATTGTTATAAAGCAAACGAAAACGATATGAGCATAAGGTTCTAATGCGTATTTGCCTTAAATTAGACGTAGGTGCTAATGGCGGCCTACTTAGCATTAGCAGTTCAGATTGTTGTAATGTAAAGAGTGTTAGCATTAGCCGTTCACATTGTTAAAAAGTAAGTGTTAACATTAGTGCATAATGCTAATTCACATCAAATTAGCATTAGTTAATAACAGCAGCCTATTTAGCGTTAGCAGATAATGTTGACCTTGGCCCACTGGAAAAGTTAAGAACTAAAGATTTAGGAGTGTTTCTCGATAGCTCTTTCTCATTTGAGAAACAAATAAATTCTGTTATTAAAACCAGCTGTAAGGTTTATATTGTTGATTGTCATTTATGCTTAGAAATATTTACTCATATATGCTTAGAGTTCTATAATCGATTGCATAATGATAGAGGTTTGATCCTTAGGCTACGTCCACACGTACCCGGGTATTTTTGAAAACGCAGATTTTTCTATGCGTTTGCACCTTTCGTCCACACGTAAACTGCGTTTTTGGTCACTGAAAACTGAGATTTTTAAAAACTCCGGCCAGGGTGGATATTTTTGAAAACTCCGTTTGTGCATTTACGTGTGGATGAGAAAAACGCAGAAAACGCAGCGTCAAAGGTGTGCGCCTTTTTTGACGTCACACTGTGCGCCACATTATTGTTTCGGTGAAATGAATTTCTACAATACTGTTACTGTGAATTGTTCTCTCTGCAGTGTTTAAATGCTTACATATACACACAGTTACTGTCCCTCCACACATACGACTCGGTTCTGCTTCTATGCCCCAGCTTTGTTTACTATTTCCCACCGAGGCTTCTAGACTTCTGATTGGCCAACATTTCTACACGGTTAGGAATATATCGCCACCTGTTGCTTTGGCATGTTCCTAGCAGCGTTTTCCTTCATTTCTACGTTTACGTGTGGACGGGATTATTTTTTAAAACGAAAACGGAAAATCTCAGTTTTCAAAAGTACCGTGTACGTGTGGACGTAGCCTCAGTAGTCTGTAAAGATTCTGTGTGCCTTCCAGAGTGCTCCGGCATGCACACACACCTTAAGGTCATGAGAGAGGTCGTACCTTCTCTTACTGATTTATGGTTTAGGAGGACACCTACTCTGTATCTGGTTAAGTATAAGAGCCCTTTGTTAGGGGGACCGCTGGACTCTTAGCACCAGCTTTGGGGTCACAGGGTCACATCTGGAACACACACACACACACACACACCTACACTATGCACAGACTGGTACTCTTTGTTCATACCTGTGTAAGACGTCACATGTTAATGAACTTATGCATATTCATGTAACCTCAATAAAGAGCAGTGTTACGAGGGAGCAGACGAGAGCGACTGAGGTCAAGTGAAGGAACGGCGCTGTCACAGTTCTCTCCCTCATGAATTGTCTGGTTCCAGCGGTGGGTCTGTGCTAGACGACCCATCACCAGCTTTTTCCAGCTTTTTCCACTGGTTACCAGTACGTGGTAGAATCCACTTCCAGATCTTGTTGTTTGTCTTTAAATCTCTGAATGGATTGGCTCCATCTTATCTCTCTTTAACAAAATAATCCAAGTCGAGCCCTCAGGTCTGCAGATAAGTAGCTTCTGACCAGAACTAGACGTAAAAACAGAGGTGAGCTTTATCGATCGCTGCAGCCAAACTCTGGAACAGTCGCCCTTCACATCAGGTCGTCACCAACACTCGACATTTTTAAAACCCGGTTGGAAACACATTTGTACTCTGTAGCTTTCAATTCTGACGAGTCTTTATAGTAATTACTGTGTATGTTTCCTATTTTCTCTCTACTCTGTGCAGCACTTTGGCTCAACCTGTTTTTAAATGTGCTGATAAATAAATGTAGATTTCTTTGAATAAAACAGTGGAGCCGAGCTTTGAGCTCAGTGTGTAACAGTGTGTGTATGAGAGCCATGTAATGTCCATGTGTGCATGCTGACTGTGCTGCTCTGACCCCCCTCCTCCTTTCAGGGTGGAGCCTGCTGGAGTCCGATGGTTGAGACCAGGTCTGAGGAAGTGTAAGTGTGTTTTTAATGGGATTCATGAAAACAAAGCAGCACACATTCAACCATCTTCATCATGTCAGGAGTCATCATCAAAGTGTCAATCAATGAACAGATGATGGATCAATAACTGCAGCTGGATTGTGTTTGTTCTCTCCATCAGATTCCTGTAAACTCACAATCAACACAAACACAGTGAACACAAACCTCCAACTGTCTGACAACAACAGGAAGGTGACATATGTGGAGGAGGTTCAGTCATATCCTGATCATCCAGACAGATTTGATGGTTATCAGCTGCTGTGTAGAAATGGTCTGACTGGTCGCTGTTACTGGGAGGTCGAGTGGAGAGGAGACGTTTTTATATCAGTGAGTTACAGAAGCATCGGAAGGAAAGGAGGCAGTGATGACTGTGTGTTTGGATACAATGATCAGTCCTGGAGTCTGTACTGCTCTGATGATGGTCCTCGTCGTGTCTGGCACAATAACATACAAACATCCATCTCCTCCTCCTCCTCCTCCTCCTCCTCTGTCTCTAACAGAGCAGCAGTGTATGTGGACTGTCCTGCTGGCACTCTGTCCTTCTACAGAGTCTCCTCTGACACTCTGATCCACCTCCACACCTTCAACACCACATTCACTCAAACTTTTTATCCTGGGTTTAGGTTCTTGTTTCCTGGTGCCTCAGTGTCCCTGTGCTGAGTGGGGTGTAAAGAGTGTCTCCTGTTACAGAAACACTCTGACTGTTGAACAGATAGTTCAGTCTGTACATGTCTGTCTCTTTCACTCACAAACACGTTTTCAGATTCATGGATTCAATCAGTTGATGTTTGAAACTCTTCTAAATGATTCCTTGTAAACTTCTTCCTCTTCAGTCACAAACAAACAGGAAGTGATGTCACATGTGTTCCTGTCCACACAGCAGAATGAGTCTATTGCTGACAGTGATGTACAAACAGAGTGAGCATTTCTGAGGCCCAAAATAAACTGAGTAGTTCACTGAATGAACAATGGACTGTGAGCTCAGTTCCTTCATCATTAGTATGGATTATATATGTATATGTATTATATTAGTATCATATATATCAGGTGCTGCTGGTTTCAGTCATTGTGCAAATGTGCTGTTTGTAAGGTTGTAAAGCTGCAGTCAGCTGAGACTGAAGAAGTCACCTGATCAGTGAGCAAACGTTTCTGAAAACGTCCAGATGAACAGAATCAACCTTTTGGGATCAGCCAGCAATGCAGCATCATTGTTGTTCAGGTTCAGAGGTTTGCAGGAATGAACTGATGACCAGAAACAGCTGCAAAGTCCAATAAAATACCAGCTGGAGTTCAGCTGCATTTGAAGAAGTCAAAGAAAAGTAAGGATGGCAAAGGGCGATGTTTTCTTCCAAAGAACTGAAAACATGGTCGACGCCTCATTAGAAGAATAATCTGGACATTTGTGAGGAACTCTAACCAAGAAAGCAACACAAGAAAGCAACGTCAAACAGATCCAACAGACAGTTTCCATGACTGGAAGTGTTGAGTGTAAAAATGCTACATTGCATTATTGCATCCTCTCACCACAGGAGGTGCTGTTGGCACCACTGATTGCTGATCAGCTGTTCTCTGATGATCTGATTGATACTGTGAATAACGGGACTCACTGAACTCTGTGACACAGTGAAGATTACAGAGTTTAACTTCAACATCTGACTGACGTCACACAGACAGAAGGATGAACCAGTGAGGCACAGAACACAGTTACTGGAGATACTGGATCAGCTCCATGTGAACCTCTGATGGAGAAGCTGCTGAGCCAGAGAAACATCAGGACATGACAGGCAGCTGCACTTATCTAACAACATGTAGCAGAGCTGATCTATGTTAGAGGATCTATCACAGCAGCTGAAGCCAAAGTCCAACACTGGATAGCAGCTGAGCCTGTGCTGAGTGTAGTGTTACAGGAAAAGGGCAGAAACACTGACACTGGTAGCTCACAGTGATGCTGACTGGGGCACAGAGCTGAATGATGCAGCATCAGGACACTGTTTCAGTCTGACTGACAGAGAAACCTGTAGCTGTATCTACATGTGAGGCAGAGGCTACACAAGCAGCTTTCTATGTTTCACAGTGACTGAGATCTTCAGTGGGGGTGGACATGCTCCTGTACAGACCTCTGAGGAGAACCAAGGTGCAGTCAAAGAGTCCAGTCTGTCCTCACAGATGTGAACATGTGGTTTCATCAGGTCTGCTGTCAGCTAGCAGGCTCACATCAGAATCACTGTTCCTGAAAAACACAGTCTGTGTGACATCATCAGTCAGCTGATCGTCCCAGATCTGAATGGTTTCTGTCTCTACTGAGGAAGTCAGAGAATATCACTGAGGTGTGGATCAGGTCTGAGTGAGCTGTGGAGGGACAGCTTTAAACAGTCCACAGGTCTCACGTCCTGCTCAGTCTGGTAGCAGATACCTCGTATTGTTCCAGATGTGCTGACATCACCAGCAGCAGCAGCACAGCTGTGTGATACGATGGATCTCAGTTATTGGCTTAATAAAGCTTAATAAAAAGGATATAAATGAATAAAAGATAACAATGAATAACCTGGTTATTCAAATAGCATCCTCCCAACAGCTCCTCAAAGTAACTCACACTTAGACTCTGCTTTAGTTTCACTTTCACAAGCACGCTCTGCAAAAGCCTGCACTTCCTGTCTACTTTGGCACAGAGTGTACTCAGAGTTAAGCCTTTCTTTTATAATGCAATGTAATCTGCATATAAACATTTAAGATTATAGATTTAACTCAACAGTTTAAAGTGGTTATAACTGCACCTGTAATAAAAGTTAATTGGGTGCCAATATGTTTAAACATCTGAATACAATATCAATGCTGTAGATTATGTTATTAATGGTATTAATGCAATGGTAATGATGATTGTTAAGGTGAATTGTTAAATGTTTGTCATTTTTATGTTACCATTTGTACATTGTTTTAAGGAATTCTTTCTGTCCTCCCCTCCCCAGATCCTTAAGATTCTGGGAGGGGGGCAGTAGTGTTTTTAATCACAGGAACATCCTTGTGAAGGTCTGTTTGATGTTGGTAAACTTGCTCCCCTTTGTATGGCTTCACTGTGTTATCTAGGGTGTGGGGGAGACTACCCTCTTTATGACCAAGGATGTTCCTGTGCTTTTATGTTATATGACCCTTTGATCAGCAGTATACACACACACACACACACACACACACACACACACACACACACACACAGTGCCTTGTCTTTGTAACCAAGGGGGGTTACGTGGGGAAGTTTATTGTGTGAACATTGTCAATAAAAGGAGGCAAGAGGGGGCGGTCGGGGAGGTCATTTGTGATGAGCTGAGATACCGACAAGGCCTCCCTTGCAAGTGAAAAGATCGATCGCTGTCGCCTTGTTTTTCTTTCACGGGAATAAGTTCTGGGATCAGCGGGGTCTGACTTTAGACCCAGCAATGATGACCATGAACAATAGCAGTAAAATATTTCTCTGATCTCCACAAGTCCTACAGAAGCACTTAATGCTAACAGGAAGTCATTTATTAAGGTGGAATAACACAGAGACACAACCACTCACAGTTAACCTGACCCCACTAACTGCATGTGTTGGGACTGTGGGAGGAAGCCGGAGTACCGGAGAGGACGCACACAAACACGGGAGAACATGAAGCTCAGCACTGAAACAAAGATGGTGGATTTGACCTCAGGACCAGGTGCGTAATTTCCCGGGGGGTTACGGGGGTCATGACCCCCCAATAATCAGATCCAGCCAATATAATTTCATCATTCCAGTTTATAAAATTATGAATTTTCATGAGTTTCTTTAATCATTTCAATTATTATCAGCAAAATAGTTTCATGTTTAATCATCTAGTAATGTAACCCCGCCTCCTCCGCCGCGTACTTGGTATTACCCAACCGGCTTTCTCTACCAAACCTTCACTGTTTGCTGTGTTTGTTAGCGCAGTCGCTGGTGCCAGAGACTGCCAGTGACTTCAGTCTGAGGGTTTGAAGTTTCCATGTCTGTGTGATGTGTGGTGTGAAGGCTGCTGGTTAAACTGGGACTCACTGGTTAAAGCACTGAGTGCTCATAGAGAGATGCTCCATGAGTCCCAGTACAGACTACAAACATGGTGGAAACTTAGCTTTGATATCCACACACTCTGCACGTCTGTGAGTAACTGTGATGAAGATGTGCAGAGATCTGTGTACAAACAGGAGAAAGACTGCAAAGACTGTAAAGTGCTTCTAACAGCCTCTGTTAACATATGTGAGGCTGTTTGTTGTTGTTGCCATGGAGCTTTTCACTGTTTGGGTCAGCAGGTCATGTGATCAGGTTTGTTCTGTGAAAGCTGGACGATGGTTCAGTGTCAGGGTTTGTTTGCATTCATCAATAAATATCTAAATAAATCAAAGACTCCATGTTTTTTCTTTCATCATGTGACCTCTGCTCATCCATCTCTGTGTGTATCAGGATACATTTAGTTCATAATACACAGAAAAATCAGAGTTATTACCTGTAATAAATGTGAAAGTAAAGATTCCTGCAGTGATAACCAGGCAGGACTGAAACACATCCAAGCTGTCACCACGGTAACAGCACCGTCCATCCACAGGTGAGGGGAGGAGCAAAAAGAGGGACTTTCACCATACATACATACACCACAGTTGACAGGTAACCCTATTGGAGTCGCCATAGTGACTAGAGACGGCACGATACGACTTTTTTATGTCCGATACCGATATCATAAATCTGGATATCTGCCGATACCGATATGAATCTGATATAGTGTTTTTAATCAAGAAAACTGTTTTTTTAATATCTTGCTGCATTTTGCCCAAGTTCATACTCAAGTTTAAAAAAAAAACACTAAAGCTATTCTGTTAGACCTGTATGCAAAAAAATATTTCATAGTTCAGCAAAACTGATCAATCTAATAAACTTAAACCTGCTCCATCCTCCCTATTCTGGTATTTTAAAGAGTACTTAGCGTAAATATTAAGCAAACTGACTAACAGGGTCCAACTCCCAGTAACAAAAAAAAAAAAAAAATAGGGAACCACCCCCCACCTCATGATGCTTAATCGACGTAATCAACCTTAATTTGATGCAGTGTGGGGAAAAAATGCACATAAATTAATTATTTTTCAAGAAATATTAAAAAGATTCAACATCTTTCTTCAACAGAACTGCAGACTGCACAGATGGTACCTTCCCAAAGGAAAAAGTACGATAGCTTACTAGGTGTCAATGGAAAATTGTACTTAGTAGTCAGTAATAATCTTTTAATAATATAAGTTTGCATATGGTAGTGATAGGATGTGCGATCCTTAATTGTCTGCAAAAGCTTTGTGTGCATTCCAGAGTGTTCTGGCGTTCACCCCCACATCCTAGGAGCACGGGAAAGGTCGTACCTTGTCTTATTGTTTTACGGTAGGATTAACGTAGCTATGTCAGTTTTAGTCTAAGTGCCTTTTTTTACATATAGATGAACTGTTGGATTTTCCAGACCAGCAGGTTAAGGGAAGTCGTTTATGGGGTCACACTCTGACACACACACATACATATACACCTCCACATTCCAATGTAAGGAACAAGCACCCACTGATGTATAAATAAAGACCAGGGCAGTCTCTCAGTGCGAGTCTCTGAGCCTCACTCTTGTGCGTGCGCTCTGGTGACTGCCCTTGCTAGCAAGAAAAATGTGTGTTTCTCTGATTCTCAGCTGAAGAAGTGTTTTAGAATACATCTCTTGACTCCGAGAACGGGAGTCCAGTGGAGAACGGGAGTCACAGGAAAGACGGGCTCCTCAGCAGCGCAGCATCCGGTTTGAAGGGGCTAAGTGGAAAGAGCAGCTGATTACTTCTGGATATTTTTTTCCTTCATATTGCTCATCAAGTAACTGTATGCCACCCAAGAAAGGCCCAACACCAGAGGAGGTTGAGGACATTAAAACCTCCCTCGGAGCATTGTGCGGAGACGTGGCCACAGTCAGGGCGCAGCAGGAGCTGCTTCTGGGGCTTTTGGAGGAGGTAAAACAGCTACGCCTCCAAAATGCCGAGAAGGACAGACGGATCATGGATCTCGAGCGGCGGGTGGATGAGCTGGAGCAGTACACCCGTACGAACGACGTGGTCATCAGCGGTATTAAAATCAAGCCGCGTTCGTACGCGCGCGCGGTGGCCGGGAACGTCGGGGAGCCCAGCGACGAGGAGACCCGCTCGGTGGAGCAACAGGTGGCGTCCTTCCTCCAAAGCAAGGGGATAGAGCTGGACCTGGAGCACATAGAAGCATGTCACTCACTGCCCAGGAGGAGTGACAGACCGCCGGCCGTCATTATGAGATTTGTCAATCGGAAGAACAAGGTCGCACTGCTGAAACAAGGACGCAAACTGAAAGGCACGGATGTTTTCATTAATGAACATCTGACACGAAAAAACGCAGACATCGCGAGGGAGGCAAGGCAACTGAAGAAGAACGGTAAAATACAACATACATGGGTAACAAACTGTAAGATTTTCATTAAGCTAAACGGGACACCAGAAGAGGCAAAAGTACTGATAGTGAGGAACATGGAGGATCTGGACAAGTATAACTGACACCAATGTATCAATTACACCAGGAAATGACATGGACACGTTGAAATTAATTCTTCAACAGAAAGTAATTGATCTAGATTGTGAATATAAGGAGCATAATATAATAGATCCAGAAATAGATTCTGAAAGTATCTTTCTCTCTTCTTTTGTTAAAAATTGTAATTATTTCACTCAGGAACAATATGTAAAAAAAATCAACCTAGACGGGAAGCTCTCATTAATTCACTTTAACAGCAGAAGTATGTACTCTAATTTTGATTTCATTAAGGACTACTTGCAACAATTTTCTCGCCCCTTTAGTGTTATAGCCATCACTGAAACTTGGTTCAATGTCGATAAAGGAATAGATTTCTGTTTGAATGGATATGATTTATAATACATGAATAGATTAAATAAGGCGGGCGGTGGGGTTGCTATATATGTTCATAACTCTATAAAATATAATGTTGTAACAACTATGTCTATGGCTATTGATGGAATTTTGGAATGTTTGACTATTGAGATCATGAATGAAAAAAAGAGAAATGTTATAATAAGTTGCATATATCGGACACCCAGTTCAAGTATTGACACTTTTAATGAATGGATAGAAAAAACGTTTGCTTCGGTGAACCAAAAATTACTATTCATCTGTGGTGATTTTAATATTGACTTGCTAAATCCAACAAGGTTAAAAGCCATTGATGACTTTACTGACACGATGTACAGCTTATCACTATATCCAACAATAACAAAGCCAAGCAGAATAACATTACATAGCGCCACTATTATTGACAACATTTTTACTAATGTCATGGATTTCCAAATTAATAGTGGCCTGCTTGTCTGTGATATAACTGACCACTTACCAGTTTTTACTTTGTGTGACTGTGATTTTAAAAAAAATAGATTCCAAGATCATGATAGCAAAGCGAATAATAAATGAAGAAGCAATTCATGCTTTCAATTTTGATGCCGCACAACAAGATTGGAGTTCGGTGTATGAAGAGTCAGATGTGGACAAGGCTTATGATAATTTTCTAGATATTTTTACCATGTTGTACAATGAACATTGTCCTGTAAACGAACACATGACAAAGAAAAAAAAGATAAAAAGTCCTTGGCTCACAAAAGGAATTATTAATGCTTGCAAAAAGAAAAACAATCTGTATAAACAGTTCATCAAAGTAAAAACAAAAGAAGTGGAACAAAGATATAAAGCATATAGAAATAAATTGACTGATATTATAAGAACGAGCAAACAACTTTATTATAGAAGAAGATTATATGAAAATAAAAACAATATAAAAGGAACTTGGGATGTGTTAAACAACTTAATTAAACAAGGATCTTCTGGAACATCATATCCTGAATATTTTACTGATGCAAATGGTGAAAATCACAACATGAGTAATATTGTCGATGGGTTTAATAAATTCTTCATAAATGTTGGCCCTGAACTAGCAGCGGACATCCCGTGTCATAAAAATGAAAATATCAGTAATATAAAATCAAATCCCTCTTCACTGTTCCTCTCAGCTACAAATGAGCAAGAAGTAATAAATATCACATTAAAATGTAAAAGTAAGTCTTCAATGGATTATCATGACATAAATATGTCTGTAGTTAAACAGGTTATTCTGAATATTGCTAGTCCCTTAACATATATCTGTAATTTATCATTTCAGTCCGGTTGTTTTCCAAAAAAAATGAAAATTGCGAAAGTAATACCACTATATAAAAGTAATGACAAACACAGTTTTACCAATTATAGGCCTATTTCTCTACTGCCTCAATTCTCAAAAATTCTAGAAAAACTTTTTAATTCAAGACTAGAAAAATTCCTTGAAAAACATCAAATAATTAATGTTGGTCAGTATGGTTTCAGAACGCAAAGAACCACTTCAATGGCGATAATTGAGGCAGTAGAAGAAATTACTGATACACTGGATAAAAATAAATATGCAGTTGGTATTTTTGTTGATCTCAAAAAGGCCTTCGACACAATCAATCACTCAATTTTATTGGATAAATTGGAAAGATATGGTATTTGAGGGAAAGCTGGTAACTGGTTAAAAAGTTACCTAACGGGTCGGGAACAATATGTTAGCATAGGGCATTACCATTCAGAGAAACTTGGTATTACATGTGGTGTTCCCCAAGGGTCAGTGTTGGGACCAAAACTTTTCAATGTATACATAAATGATATTTTTGATGTTTCTCAAGTACTTAAACTCATACTGTTCGCAGATGACACCAACATATTTTTCAGTAGCGATGATTATACTGATCTTGTAATGACCGTAAACAGGGAGCTAAAATTAATAAAAAAATGGATGGACATAAATAAATTATCATTAAATATAAATAAAACTAAAGCAATGTTTTTTGGTAATTTAAAATATAATATAGAATTACCAATTATCATTGAAGGTGTACCAATTGATAATGTGAGTGAAAACAAATTTTTGGGAGTCATAATTGATAACAAAATTTCATGGAAACCCCACGTCAGACACATAAAAACCAAAATTTCCAGAAGCCTCGCAGTTTTGAACAAAGTGAAACCATACCTTGATAAAGATGCACTTCGTACTCTGTACTGTACCCTGGTTCTTCCATATCTTACATATTGTGTGGAAGTGTGGGGAAACACATATAAAAATACAACTAATCCATTAGTCACAGTACAGAAACGAGCACTGCGTATTATTCACAAGGCTGGTTATCTAGATCATACTCACAAATTCTTTCTTCAGGCAAAGTTACTTAAATTCCAGGATCTGGTTAATTACAATACATCCATAATTTTGTATAAAGCTTTAACTAAATTTCTACCGGCAAATTTACAAACTAGATTTGAAATTCGAGAAAAGGTTTATAATGTGAGAGGCTCTGGAGAATTCAAATTACCCAGAACTCGAACAACCCGTAAAGGTTTTTGTGTGTCTGTACGTGGTGTGAAAATCTGGAACAGTCTGAGTTTACAATTGAAACAATGCAAAAATATTCATAGATTTAAATTCCTCTACAAACAGTTGGTCTGGTTACAGTATACTCAATGATGGTTTTTAGTGTGCTCTGTAATGTCTGTTCTCTTACCATTGCTGGTATGGATTCCAAGAGAAAAAAAAAAAAAAAAAAAAAAAAGAAGAGTGTGTGTATGTATGTATATATACGTGCATGTGTGTGTAGATATATATGTATGTATGTACGTATGTATATGTATGTGTGTTTTTTACTTGTAATTATTACTGCCTGTTACCTGTGGTAATACAATTTATAATTTATATATTCTGTATTCAGTTATGAAGGCTCTAATTGTTGTTTGCGAGCTGCCATTGAGATGCTTGTATGTGTCCGGGGCTGTTGATGGGTCTGTATGTAATGATGGGCGTAGCTGCGGGAAGTTTATTGTTTTTTGATGATGAGTGAGTATATGGGTGGGATTTAATAAGTTTTCTTCGTCCCACTCCTTTTTCAGGCAATTTTTGTTTTTTGTTTGTGCATTTTATGTTCAATATAGGTATTTGTTGTGCCTGAAAATGAACAAATAAATGAATGAAATGAAAAATGAATGAATTATTTGGTCCTTCATAGCCAGATCAGAAAACATCAGAACTGTTATCTGTGACTCTCTTCCAGGATCCAGCACTGATTCCTGACGCCGTGGGGAGCCAGCACCGAAGTCTGTCGACAGCCCTCTTAGACGAGGAGAGAGCCCCAGGATGTGAATTCGGGTCTGGGCCGGTGGCCTGGTCCACGGCGGTGGGATTCAGTCTGATGATCCGAACCCCCAGTGAGACGTCCGAGGGTGAGAAACACTATTTTGGTATATAAAACGGCCGAAAAGGTTTAAAGTAACGTGATAAAATAGGTTTAAGTTCGCCTAGTCTAGAAGCCTCGGTGGGAAAAAGTAAACAAAGCTGGGGCATAGAAGCAGAACCGAGAACGTGTGGACATAGCCTAAATCTAACTGGGCTATGTCCACACGTACCCGGGTATTTTTGAAAACGCAGATTTTTCTATGCGTTTTTTAGGCGTTGGAGCGTTCTTGCTGTTTCATAGTCTTCCTCCTCTTTGCTCCAGGTCTTTGTGTCCACAGTCGAGCGCCTGTTTCCATACGTCACTGTAGTCCTGGCTGAGCACAAATGGCCTCCTCGGATCCCAGCGGCGGTGTCGCAGAGGGTGGCTCTACACCTGAATGCAGCATCGCTGCCCACGGGGCAGGAGCAGCTTTATGCTTTACTGGGAATGATGGACAAATACGACTTTATCATTGAGGTGGACACAAAGAAAGGTGGTGAAGCTGCCGCTGTGGTGAAGGAGCTCAGTGCACAGCGTGCAGGGAGAGCAAGCAGAAGCCTGTATATTCTACCTCAGTGATCACAGCAGGTTTCAATGTGCTTTTATATTCAAAGTCACCACAGAGTCTCAGTTTGTCTCAGTGTGTAGATTCAGCAAACAGACACTATCTCTACTTTCAAGATTAGGCTTCAAACTTTCCTTTTTGCTAAAGCATATAGTTAGGGCTGGACCAGGTGACCCTGAATCCTCCCTTAGTTATGCTGCAATAGACGTAGGCTGCCGGGGGATTCCCATGATGCACTGGGTGTTTCTTCTTCACTCTCTGCATTGAATGGTGGTCTGATTGTGTTTCCTCTGTATAACTGTAGGGTCTTTACCGTACAATATTAACTGCCTGAGGTGACCTTTGTTGTGATTTGGTGCTAAAAAAACTGAACTGAATCTGTGAAACCACTGCAGATCACTATAACACTAAACATTTCAGCCCTTTGGGGGGAGTTGTGCTTTTGTTGTGAAAATCTGTTCCTGCTCTTTTCCTCTGCAGGCATTACAACATGGTTTCCTGGATTTTGAAAGGTTCAGTGCAGAAGAATATGAACATTATGAGGTAACAGACTGCAGAGTGCTGACTGTGCTACAGGTCGATATCAATGAAAACAGGACCAGGATACAGTAAGAAATAAGTAACGTACGCTTGTTATTCATCCAGTTTATTTGCAGTGCTGTTAGTAACACAGTCAGGGCCAACCAAGGGCTCGTACGATGTCCAGGCCTGCCTTGGTGCACGCTGTACTTCCTCAGTTTCTCAGTTAGATTGATCCATAACTCACCCGTCCAAGTGATAGACAGTCAGTGAAGTAAAGGTCAGCTCACCTGTGTCCACTGCAACAAAACTGATTTCCAATGAAAGGTAAAAGCCCGTATGTGTTCATTACTGCAGTGGTGGTATAATTAAGGTGTTCTGGATCCATGTTTTTAACTGATATGTCGCTAACCTCTATCACAGTCTTTCTTTCCTTTCTTTTTGTGCTTTTAGCGAGTTGAAAATGGAGATATGAACTGGATCGTTCCGGGAAAGGTTCTGGCGTTCAGTAGCCCTCATTCTCGTGGTAAGATAGAAGATGGTGAGTCAGAATCTCTAAGCTAAAAGCTAAAAGCATGCCTCCAAACCAACATCAGTGCTCACGTTGCTTGGCCTGACAGAAGGCCTGTGCAGCCCCTCAGTGCCTGCACGTCCTGAAACAGCTGAGAAGAGCTAACCTTACCCTGCTGTCTTCTGATGGCGTGTATTGTTTCCTGCTTAGTGCTGTCATGTTGTTACGGCTGGATTAGACGAGCCTGAGCCCTGCAGTGGCTCGGGGTTTCCCATGATGCACTCATGCTTCTTCATCACTCAGCTCTTTTTACTTCCTGTGTATTTACACCACTTTGCACGTAGTTATTATTCCCCTCTGGCTCTCCAGTCCGTCTCTTGTCCCGTTGTCCTCCCCTCACCCCGACCACATGTGCAAGATTGCTCCCCCTCCCTCAGCCTGGTTCTTGTTAAAAGGGAGTTTTTCTTTCGCGCTGTCAGCAGGTGCTTGGGGCCGTTCGATCGTTGAGTTTTCTCTGTATTTAACGTCTTTACCTTACAATATAAATCAGTTGACACTACGTCATTGAATCTTATTTTACGTTTGCATTAAGAGACAGGACTTGCATTAAAAACAGACCCTCGCTGATTGAAACGTACGACGTAACTCAGTTGTTGTTGATTCTGTCTCCAGGTTATCCCCTCCACACACCCGAGGCATACTTCTCATACTTTTGCCAAAATGACGTAACGACCGTGGTTCGTCTGAACAGGAAGTTGTATGATGGCAGGCGGTTTGAGGATGCAGGATTTGAGCACCACGACCTCTTCTTCCTTGATGGGACCACGCCCTCTGACCTCATCGTCAGACGCTTTCTGCATGTGTGTGAAAGCACAGACGGGGCAGTGGCAGTGCACTGTAAAGGTAGGACTGCAAGTGTTTATGTATGTTTAATTGATGTCATTTATTTCTTTTATCTTAACTTTGTCTCTTTAAACACTCCATCCATTTACAGCTGGATTAGGCCGCACGGGCACTCTGATTGGCTGCTACCTGATGAAGCACTTCCGGTTTACTGCAGCCGAGACGATTGCTTGGATCAGAGTCTGCAGACCTGGATCTATCATCGGTCCACAGCAAAACTTCTTAGAAGAGTGAGTTTGTGCCTCAGCTGTGACGCTCAAACCAAACGCTCCAGTTTCCGTGACTCCAAAGGTATCAGTCGGAGACAATCATTAAGCTTTAGTGCCGTTCATGAAAGTACAGGAGTAATGCTTTCCAGATGATGTGCACACAGACACGTCTGCAACACTTCATTAGGATAATGTCACAAAACACAAGCAGACGGCAACTTCACCTCCAAGGTGCACGGAGAAAGATCTGACGAGGTGAAGACTCCAGTCACAGAGTATTAGGGAACCATAACGCGTTAGTGGCCTTCATCAGGGTCATTGCGTTTATCTGTGAAGGTGTGATTGGTCCACTTTTTCTGTTTCCAGTCTTTTTTATTTAAACACAAGCTGTTTGACATTTTGCAGTGACCCAAAAGGCGTTGGTCACTGAGTACAGCTGTTCTCTAATACTTCGAGTGTCGCTGGAGTCTTCACACGAAGCACAAGTAGATCAGGAAGTAGATCAGGAAGTAGATCAGGAAGTAGATCAGGAAGTAGATCAGGAAGGGTTTGAGGTGTCACCTTGGCCTTCAACGTCGGCAGATCTCAATCTCATCGAGCATCTGTGAGATGTGCTGGACAAACAAGGCCCGTCTGTCCTTAGGCTGTGGCATCTATTGCTGTTACCACACAAGATGTTTCTCCATGCTGAGGTCATGGTTGGAGCATGCTGGAAATGTAGTAAAAGTTAGAAGAGAAGCAAAAGGTGGAGGTCAGGGTGGGGCATTCCCCAGGGTGCCCATGTGCAGCTGGTGGTGACTGCAGCAGTGGGAAACTGGTGGATGATGAATCAAATCGAATTAAAAAAGCCTGAAACTGTGTTACTGCTGCAGACTGCAGTCAGCTGGTTTCTCTCCTCAGCTCTGGACGCACACTTCCTCCTTACGCCACAGTAGTGCTCTGTTGCTAATGGCTACTAGCTTTGTGTGTCTACTTACACGCTAAACCAGGATGTTGAATGTTATACCTGCTAAACATGATATCACAGTTAGTTTGTGGCGTGTGTTTGATGTTTGTGTGCAGGAAGCAGCACAGTTTGTGGGTTCAGGGTGACGTGCATCGGTCTAAACAGAAGCTGGTCCAACAGAGACGGAGTCGGCAGCAGCAGCTGCAGCAGCAGCAGCTTCACCGCTCTGACTCTGTGCAGGGAGGCAAACAGGAGGCAGTGTCCTCGCTGCTTTCCAGCATGGATGACCTGTCAATCAACACCGTGCTCTGCAAGTCATATAGCTTGGATGAGGTCAGCGGTGTGACTTCATAGCACCTTGTTTTAATGGTTACTGCAGAATTCAAACAGGCTACTGAGTTCTGATCACAATGTTGTGTTTTCATGCTGCTAATTGTGTCTTTCTTTCTGTGTCTGTGCAGAATAACTGCAAAGAAGTCAGTCTGACACAGGGAGACGAACTGAGAGCACTGAAGGGAAAACGCCCACCGAGATCAGCGTCATCCTGCTCAAGGTACCAATATCTGTAATTTAATTAATGATAAATGGTTATTGTGGTCAGTGCAAGAGACACGTTGAGAATTAGCTCAAAACAGAGTTTCTATTAACAAGGAGATATAATAGACACCAACATGTTTTTGTGGATGTCAGAAAGTACATAAGTGACTGTTGTCGAATGCTTTGTTTGCACGCTGTCTAACAGACAGACTGGACTGCATGAAATCCTGCTGTGTTCTCATCTGTGCAGCGTAAATGTTGTGTATAACCTGCTCGAGCTCATGCATCCTTTTTTGTTCTTCGGTTAAACTGAAACCTAAATGCAACAAGAGAAGTTGTTGTCTTTGGATACTTTAGTTAATCATGAGTGAGATTAAGGTTGTGGAGGTTGTCAGAGTATTCCTTCTACTGCCTGACAGTGTCCTCAGTTGGAGTCAGCAGGCCTCCATCTTTACTGGACACCGTGTTGGTAGAGCACCACTTCCCCCTCCTGACGGTTTGCCAGAATCGCTCCTCCTACGCCCAAGTTTTTGCTGCAGCCGCGGCCTGAGCTGCGTTTCGATTGGCCTGCCCGCTGCCTCTGCTCTCCACCCGTGGCTGCCGCCAGACACACAATCAGTAGATAATACCTCTGCTCACTACAGTTTTTGTTTTGGTCCCTGAATCCACGGCCCAAATATAGCAGATATATAAGATGCTGCCATAGTTCAAGAAACATTTCATAAAAAGTAAATAGTTACAAATCGGGGATATGGGAGCTGCGGCAAAAAGAAACCAAAGGACGACCACGAACCAAACTCACAACGTGCTTCTCCTGTAAACTAACATCACTAAACTGCTAACCTGACACAACCAAGAACTGGGCTTCCACGGAGGTTAACTCGAGGTACCTCCCACACGTCGAAGCGTATTTGTCTCTTGTCTCTTGTACAGAGTGTGTGTGCAGATGTTGATTCCTGCAGTGAGCGTAGAAATCATCAGAAGGATTTTTGGAGAAGTTGTTCGTTGTGCTTGTTTTTGTGAAGGATCAAGTTTAGTATTTGCTCTTGGATCACACACACACACAAATATGAGGTGTTCTTGTTTTCTGTGTCAGGTTAAACCTGTCCAAGACTTCACACTGCTCCATCCTCCCTCCCCCGAAGCCCTCCAAAGTCCACCTCACCCCCTCTTCTACTAAAAAGCTGAGACGAAGTTCCTCTACCACCACTGCTCCGCAGATCAGGAGGTTGGTGTCTGTGCTTTTGTTCCTTACTAGAAGCACATTATAATAAAACCAATATAAAATGTGATGTGCTGATGTCTCCACAGTCCCTTCAGCCTCACTGTGTTCAGCACCAGGCCAGCACTGATTCACTGACTTCACACTTGGGACGTTCTGGTCATGAATCAGCCCAGCTGATGATGGACTCGCTGGAAACTGGATCAGCTCTCTTGCACCTTTAATAGGCTGTAAATCCTTTTTTAGCCCCAATAACTACTTTTGGTTTTGACAGAGCCAACAGTTTGTCACCACTTTAACTGGTCACGTGGCCCATTCTGTGATAACAGGGCCGACACCATAAATCATCACGTCTCTTGGGTATAGCAGGCAGGTAACTGTAAAAAACTGCTGCTGCATATTGCAGATATAACATCTGCTAGATGCTGAATGTCCCGTTGTCACAATCATTTTGCTGGAAGCAAAGGACACGTGCAGGTGCAAAGACCAAACAACGCTAACAGGGGATAAAAGGTCGTGGCCCGAGGACTGAGTCAGACCATCGCCAAGAACAGTCTGGGTGCTTCTGATAAACGGCTGCTGCCATTTGTCCATCCAAAGTTCAGAACCACAGGATGTAGACGGCCTGAAGCAACATCATGGTTGCGGAAACACAGACCTTTAGAAGTCGTACCAAAATCCACGCCAACTTTGGCAGATCACAGGTTTCTTGGCTGCACATGATGGACCTAGCTTATTTGGCACGTTGTTGTAATGTTGTCTCCTCATTTTCAGTACTTTAGTAACCTGGTTGGGTTAGAGAACCATAGCAAACCACATCTTTTGTAAGAGATCGGTGCACATTGTTCAAGAATTAACAACTGGACGCAAAATTGTCTTGCAAGACCAAGAGTGATACACTGCTTCTGCTATAGATGTTATTTATATTTTCCAAGATTTCATCGATAAAGTATGACAAACTTATATTTGTTGGTCTTTTAATGTTCGACATGCTTATAATGCACTTTGAAAACCTCTGAGCACACATGCTAGCAATAAAAGAAACAGAACAGAGGCAGCAATATAACATAGCTAATATTAACAGTGCAGTGAATCCTGCTTGTGCCGTGATATTCAGGACTGCAAACCGAGCAGCATCACTGACTTTCAGCTTGTTGTGTTTGTGGATATATGACTGACTTTAATTATCCATCAAATCATCACATCTCTGTAAGATTAAGGTCGACTATATATATATATATACACACATATGAGGCTTTAAAACCAAGTTAATGCTGAAAGTACAAACATCACTAATGTTACAAAACTTTGCCACCATGTGGCCAACAGTATTGTTTTATTGTTCTTCGTTATTAAACATTCGCACATAAATAAGTGACGTCATATTCAGTACTTACTTTTGACAGTTCACCCTTCGGCAGCTCCCTTCTGCCATATTTTGCGGCAAAATTATCCACACCCACCGCCACGCTATGATTTGTGGGATATATGGGACCACGAAGCGTGCACCGGACCACGCTTGATATTTGGGGAAATCGACGGCGCATTTGGAGTATGCATTTGAAGTACACTTCGAATTGGGATAGCCCTCGTCGCGTGGCGGTGACATAATCACACTTAAAATGCGTACTTCAAGCGTGCAGACCCTGAATTGGGACACAGCCAATGTGTGGACATGTTCTTTAGTGATGGGATTTCCGGCTCTTTTTAGAGAACCGGCTCTTTCGGCTCCGAACCGGCTCTTCAGGTTGTTTTGTTGCTTTAATTAATTTATTATTAACAATAATATAAAATTATGCACAAAAGGAATTACTAATGTAAAAAAAGTGGTTTTATTTATATATGTTTATATATAAATATATATAAATTACACAATTGAAAGCATGAAAGCATATGTGTATTGTTTGTGTATTTATACACAAGCATTCATATATAGTCAAATAATAAAAAATAAATAAATGTTCATTTACCTGTTGTTACCACACAGCAAATCCGGTCGTTGGTACTTGCTGGCTTGTGTAGCCACGAGGTAACAAAAGTTCAACACTTCCCCCTAGCATCCTGGAGCACTTCTGTTGTCTTTTGTACGTGCTTTAGAGTTTGCACGTGTTTTGGAGTTTGTACCTGTGTGACATGTGTGACAATACTGAACATGTCACATGACACACCTTAAACATCATGTGATCCACTCTCAGTCCGCACTTTCATTCATGACTTCAACAGGTTGAAATGAGCTTTGAAGAAACATCAGTTCAGTGGTGAAATATTCAAACGCTGCAGGAAGAAGAACAACAAAGTGATGACAGATGTTTGTGCTTCAAACTGGAAAACCAGCAGAAATAAATCACAGCCTGCCAGAGGTTTAGGAGTTTCTGAGGGGAACTGGAACGCAGCACAGTGTTTCAAAGCCACTGATTGTCCTCAAACGCCGCATTAGGCTGAAAGTTTACTTTCACTTCTTTTTCGTCGAGTGTTTAGTGTCCAGGTGTGGAACTTCGTGGAGTGGCGCTTGTTGTTGGTGTGTGAAGAAACTGTAAGTTTGCTTTGTTTCCTCCTTTAACAGTTTGTCTTTAGGAACTTTACTGTTTGTTCAGCTCATGTTCGATTTCTTCACACAACAAACTGTGTGTGTTTGTATTTCCGGTCTCTCCATTAAAGTCAGTGTGTAATGTTTTCCTGGCTAACATCAGCTGTGTGCAGCTTAGTTCCAGCACAAATCTGCCGCTCCATAGTTCACGGTAACGGACTCACAGCTGGACCAACGAGGCCGAGTGTGTCCGCCACTCTGAGCTACGTTTGTGTTTGTGTACTTGTAGTTTGTACTTTGTGAGTTCACTCAGAGCCCACAGAGAACGCAGCGTACGTGATGACGTCAGCCCTTTACCTCCTTTACTGTCACTGTGATTAATATTTACACACCACACGAGACACCTGACAGCATGTTAACGCTAAGCTAAAGCTAAGCTAACGCTAAGCTAGCCAAGAACCCAGAGTGAGGTTAAAGCTGAGTAAACACTGACCCCAGACCAGCACCGTGATAAAGTGAGCTGCTGCTGCTGAACCTGAACAGGTAACAAAGTGATGAGCAGTCAGGCTGCAGGTTTCTACCTGTTCATGTTTCTACAGTAGAATCACTTTGAAGTGTCTTTGTGCTGTTTCATCTTTGATTTGTGTTCATAAACACTCAGAGAAAGATCACGTGACCTCATCAGGATCTGTGTTGGTGTGTGGGGCTGTGCCTCAGCTTTAGATTATGGTGATTATGAGACAGTGTTTCAGCTCATTTTACACAGTAACATGAAAGTACTGTTATGAGGAGTAATGAAGTAACATACTCCATTACTTTTAATTAAAGTGTTCTGTGTAATATGTGTAATAATGACTTTTTTGAGTAACTTCATCTCTGTCAATAACAACATTCATACGTGGAATAAAAACACATCAGTGGATCATTGCTGGAGCTGCCTGGACTTCAGTCTTCAGGATCTCAACCAACAGCATCAACATGCTGCTCCAGATGTTTGTGCTCCACATGTCTGTGCTCCAGATGTTTGTGCTCCAGATGTTTGTGCTCCAGATGTTTGTGCTCCAGATGTTTGTGCTCCAGATGTCTGTGCTCCAGATGTTTGTGGTCCAGATGTCTGTGCTCCAGATATTTGTGCTCCTGGTGATCAGACTCGCAGTTTCATCCTTGAAATAAGTGTTTATATTGTTGTTATATTGTTGACCCACCATTGATCATGTGTCTCATCACATGATCAATGGTGGGTCAGCGACATGCTTTCTTTCCGTCTCAGGTTTAAATATCTGGGACTCTCCACCGTTTGGTTTTAAAACTGAAGAAGCTTCTTGGATGAAACGTTTTCCAGAAACTTAAAGACGTCTCTATTTTCTTTCTAAGCTCCTTAGATCACATGACCTGGATGACTGAACCTACAGACATATTGACCTGGTTTCTAGGTGATGATGATGGAGGAAGAGGAGGACAGAGCAGAGTCTGCAGGGTCCAGCTGTCCGTCTGTGAGGAGTGACGTGTCCAAAGAACAAAATCCAGGCTTCAGTGCTGAACCTGGACCACCGAGGTCAGAGAGCTGTGATGACTTGATGATGATGTTTGTGAGCTGAGAGGAAATGAAAATGAGTTTGTAACAAAAATCAGTTTTGTCCAGTTTTGTCCAGTTTTCCTGTAAAAAGCTGAACTCTAATCTAAGAGGACTGTTACTGACAGGAAACAGCTGCATTATCTGCAGTCTGTGTGATCACAGCTGCTTCAATCATGTTTGTGTCTGCAGAGGTCAGAGGTCACAGTCTGCAGGGTCCAGCTGTCCGTCTGTGAGGAGTGACTGGTCCAAAGATCCAAATCCAGACTTCAGTGCTGAACCTGGACCAACGAGGTCAGAGAGCTGTGATGACTCCTTTACATGTTTGTGTTTCCTGGATAAATATGACCTGAAACATCCTCAGATTGTTACAAAGATTCATTAAAAAGAAAACAATGAAAGAGAAAAGATCCAAATGTTAGACTTGGTCATTTGCTGTTTGAGGACAGTGATGCTCATATCTGTGGGGAAAGTGTGACCTGAGTGGGTTCATGTTTGTCTTTAAAGAACAGAGCTGCTCTGATTCTCTTTGTGTCTGATCTGTTAAACAGTCTGAGAGGTCACACAGAGACCCAGCAGCTAAAGCCTGGATCATACTGGCTGCTGTTAATGAGACTCCATCAGGACAACACTGAGCCACAGTGGTGTTCATGGAAATCAATCAATAAATTCAACTTTACACTGTATTACCAAAGTACTGACTCGTCTGCCTTCACACACATGTAAACTTGAGTGACATCATATTCTGAGTCCACAGCATTCAATATGATGTCAGCCAAGAGTTCAACATATAACAGCTTAAACTGTTCTAAAAAGGTTTTTTCACAGGTTTAAAAGTGTTTATGGGAATTTTTAACGGTTCTTTCAGAAGCACATACGTGAGGTTAGACACAGGAAGCAGCAACACTGACTGAACACAGCTTTTAGAGGCTAAATTCACATTTTAATAATGAAAGTGGCTTCATGTGTGTGTGTGTGTGTGTCCATGGTTCCTCCACAGAGTGGACCAGCAGAGCTCAGAGGTTCCCAGTGGTCAGTCTGCCCAGCAGCATCAAACACAGCTGGACTCCATGTTTATGGTCTGTACATGTACAACAACTACTTTATTATTAATATTAATAATAATACATTTATTTATAGGTCCCTTTCAGAACACCAACGACTCTGTGGACTAAATGACCAAAAGAAACAAACTTTGAAATCAGACGGTGCAAATGTGATCACAGGGAAACGTTTTAAACATCGAGGCTTTAAACAAAAACCAAAGTGAAACAGTTTGTAGTCGAGATCAGTGGGAATGAAGCTGAATAACTGTTTCTTCAATAACTTTGAGAAATAAATGACAAATATGATGGAAATTAGCAGCATTAGCACTTACTAATGATGTGAGTCGACACTCTGCTGTATTGAGACGACCACATTAGGTGGTCCTCAACTGTAATGGAAACCAATGGCTCCAGTCGATCTGAGCAGCTACTAATAGAAACGGGGCCATAGATGTGTTTGTGCTTAATAACAGTGAATCACAGGATTTTTACATTACAGTTAAAATCTCATGTTGTTTGTTAAAGTGTGCAGTTCAGGGTGTGTTACTAAAACTGTTGTTTGCTCACTTTCCAAAGACCCAGCCCCCATAAAAAGCAGCCAAACAGCTCTAAGAGTTACACACACACGCATATCTATCAAGTTTACTCTGGTCTAATATACTTGGATTTAGCTTGAAGAATGTTCCTGTACGAGGACTGAAAATGATTTAAAAAGCAGCCTATGTCCAAAGAACAACTTTGACACACCTTCATAAAGCCTGCAGAGCAAAAGAAAAACTAGCTGAAAGTCTGGCTGCTCTTATGAAAAGTACAGAGAAATTATGGGTCGTTCAACACTTGTGCACAATATAAGAGTTTAAATAAATCTAAAGAGTAACTCAAAATCCTACAATCATACTGAGAAAATCATCTACAGCTAACTATCCAAGTGGATTTGTTTAAGACAGCTCCATCTGCTGGTGGCCCTCTGCAGGTGCATGAAAGGGGCGTGTTTATAGTGAAAGTAGTAGAGAAAGTAAACCCCATGGGAAGGAGGGAGGACTCTCAGCAGCTTCCAGCTCATATTCAGACATTTGACTTCTCACTGAAAGCAGCTAGTTTGAGTGTCTGTACCTTAATTAGAAGAGATAACATGGCCATAGTAATTAGAGTTGATTGGGCAATGCTGTCCTTGTAATGTACTTTATGATTTTTATACATCTGTTTGTGGACAAGTCCCAGTTTTTCTGTAGAGCCTCTCAAGTTGGTGACAGCAGTCAAAGTTCACGTGTAAACCAGAGCAACAAATCAGGTCCAAATGTGTTGTTCACAGTGAGTGGGATCATCAGTATGTTGCTATGTTAACATCCTGCAGCAGGATGTGTTTGGTCAGCTGGTTCACATTTCCTCAGGACCTTCTTGATGTGATGTTCTTCTGCTTCCCTGGCTGCTGTGTCTGTGGGGATGGCGTTTGTTCTGTGTTGTAGCGTCCTGATGACGCCCAGTTTGTGCTCCAGTGGATGATGAGAGTCAAACCTTAAATACTGATCTGTATGCGTAAACAGAGTGAACCTTTAAGACCAGTTGTCTGTATGATCAACTCTGTCACCTATAACATCTTCAAGTTTCTGGCTTCGATCATCAACCTGTTGATAGTTCAGCTCTGAACACCAGTGAAATGTTTCTCCCACTGAAATCGCTGCATTCATATGAACAGAATCAACGTTTTGGGACCGTGGAGTTGTGGAGAATGTCTCAGTTAATCAGATAAAGTCAAACTTATAATTGGTGAAGAGATCGTGGATGATATGCCCCTTGATCGTAAAGAAGTGGATGTTGTGTAGACTGAAGTTCAGAGTGGTGGTTCATTCATAAAGTATTCTGTTCCAGCTGCTGGAGGACAACATCATCACTTTTGTGAAGAACGAGCTGAAGAAGATCCAGAAGGCTCTGAATCCAAATAAGCCCCAGTGCTTGGAGTTTCAGAGGGAGGATGATGAGCAGAGGAGCAGCAGAGAGGCATTTGTGAAGATCACAGTGGACTTCTTGAGGAGAATGAAGCAGGAGGAGCTGGCTGACCGTCTGCAGAGACGTAGGAGGATTTCTTACTTAAGGTTTTAAGCTGTTAGATAAATGAGACACTCATGACACCAGTGTGTTAAGTCATTTCTCAGTGGGTCAGAAAATGTCATCAGCGTTTTGTAAAATATATTTGTTGAAGTTGTATTTTTATTATTATTATTCAGAACTTCCAGCTGCAGTTTGTCATCATAACCTTAAATCTGCTCTGAAGAAGAAGTTCCAGTGTGTGTTTGAGGGCATCGCTAAAGCAGGAAACCCAACCCTTCTGAATCAGATCTACACAGAGCTCTACATCACAGAGGGAGGGACTGCAGAGGTCAATGATGAACATGAGGTCAGACAGATTGAAACAGCATCCAGGAAACCAGACAGACCAGAAACAACCATCAGACAAGAAGACATCTTTAAACTCCCACCTGGAAGAGATGAACCAATCAGAACAGTGCTGACAAAGGGAGTGGCTGGCATTGGGAAAACAGTCTTAACACAGAAATACACCCTGGACTGGGCTGAAGACAAAGCCAACCAGGACATCCAGTTCATGTTTCCATTCACTTTCAGAGAGTTGAATGTGCTGAAAGAGGAAAAGTTCAGCTTGGTGGGACTTGTTCATCACTTATTTACTGAAACCAAAGAAGCAGGAATGTGCAGCTTTGAAGACTTCCAGGTTGTGTTCATCTTTGATGGTCTGGATGAGTGTCGACTTCCTCTGGACTTCCACAAAACTACAATCCTAACTGACCCTAGAAAGTCCACCTCAGTGGATGTGCTGCTGATAAACCTCATCAGGGGGAAACTGCTTCCCTCTGCTCGCCTCTGGATAACCACACGACCTGCAGCAGCCAATCAGATCCCTTCTGACTGTGTTGGCATGGTGACAGAGGTCAGAGGGTTCACAGACCCACAGAAGGAGGAGTACTTCATGAAGAGATTCAGAGATAAGAAGCAGATCAGCAGGATCATCTCCCACATCAAGACATCACGAAGCCTCCACATCATGTGCCACATCCCAGTCTTCTGCTGGATCACCGCTACAGTTCTGGAGGATGTGCTGAAAACCAGAGAGGGAGGACAGCTGCCCAAGACCCTGACTGAGATGTACATCCACTTCCTGGTGGTTCAGGCCAAAGTGAAGAAGGTCAAGTATGATGGAGGAGCTGAGACAGATCCACACTGGAGTCCAGAGAGCAGGAAGATGATGGAGTCTCTGGGAAAACTGGCTTTTGATCAGCTGCAGAAAGGAAACCTGATCTTCTATGAATCAGACCTGACAGAGTGTGGCATCGATATCAGAGCAGCCTCAGTGTACTCAGGAGTGTTCACACAGATCTTTAAAGAGGAGAGAGGACTGTACCAGGACAAGGTGTTCTGCTTCATCCATCTGAGTGTTCAGGAGTTTCTGGCTGCTCTTCATGTCCATCTGACCTTCATCAACTCTGGACTCAATCTGCTGGAAGAACAACAAACAACCTCCAAGAACTCTGAAACAAGAGAATCTGCAGAGAAACTCCTCTACCAGACTGCTGTGAACAAAGCCTTACAGAGTCCAAATGGACAACTGGACTTGTTCCTCCGCTTCCTCCTGGGTCTTTCACTGCAGACCAATCAGACTCTCCTACGAGGTCTGCTGACACAGACAGGAAGTAGCTGGCAGACCAATAAGAAAACAGTCAAGTATATCAAGAAGAAGCTCAGTGATAATCTGTCTGCAGAGAAAAGCATCAATCTGTTTCACTGTCTGAATGAACTGAATGATCGTTCTCTAGTGGAGCAGATCCAACAGTCCCTGAGATCAGGACGTCTCTCCACAGATAAACTGTCTCCTGCTCAGTGGTCAGCTCTGGTCTTCATCTTACTGTCATCAGAAAAAGATCTGGATGTGTTTGACCTGCAGAAATACTCTGCTTCAGAGGAGGCTCTTCTGAGGCTGCTGCCAGTGGTCAAAGCCTCCAACAAAGCTCTGTGAGTAAACATGTGATCAGGCTTTTATTTATTACATAAACAGTGTAATGTGTGATGGACCCTTAAAAACTTAAACATATTTTTTTACATGATCATCAGCACTAAATACAGTATATTATAGTTAATGTTTGATAGCAGCAGTAAATGTCAGAGTGTCTTAAACATATCTGGGTGTCAGCTTTTATCAAAGTCATGTCCAGAATCATCGTGTAAGTAAAATTTATTTATACAGCAGCTTTCACAGGTCAAAAACCACAAAGTGCTTTACAATAGAAACAGGCAATAAAAAACACAGAAGATAAAAACATTAAACAGCAAACACTGAACATCATACAGCCTAAACTAGTTAAAGGCCACTCTGAATACTAGAGTCTGAATAAATGAGTTAGTGGGACCAGTAAAAGCCTTTGACTGGAAGATCTCAGATGTGAGAAGAGCTGTAGGATTGTAGAAAGTCAGAAATATAGACTGGGACTAAAAGTAAGGACTAAATCTTTAAATAACGCCTAAAATGAACTGGTTACCAGTGTGAGAGATTAAACTGGAGTAATGTCCAGTCTATTTCATGTGCTGGTTAAAAGCCTCGCAGCATGATTCTGTACTGACTGAAGACGTTCAAAGACTGTGATGGACCCATAGGTGATCAACTCCCTCATTCCTCCTCTGGTCTTATTGCTCTGCATCAGTGCACTGCTCAGCTGAAGATGAGTTCACTTCTATATGTTACAATCTGCCTCACCAGTACAGTTCAAAGGATCTGCAGCTGCTGAATCAATTATATTCCTCGTGTTTCTTCTGGTTTCCTGTTGTTAGATCTGCATGCTTGATTGTTTTTCAATCTCTCCTATGTCGTGCACTTTGATTTCCGACTGTACACAGTCTGTGAACCATGACAATTTGTGACAGAATGCAATGATCAGTGAGGACCCGGAGGACACTGACATTTACACTGTGCAGAATGAGACTTGAGACTTTATCTCACTGCTTTGTGGACGACTGATGGAAGGACTAATCACTATATCTGCTTTAATTGAAGTAATTTCCATGAAAATTTCACTGGTTCAGTCTCCCAGAATCTCTCAATCATATCTTGACCTTTTCCTAGAGTAACTAACCCTCACTCACCAGGATATGAGCCAGCCTTCCCTCTCATTGCTACATGCTTACAGTCTTGCCTATCGCCTGTTCACAGAATGAGTCATCACTTGTTTTTGTTTAGCATTTAATGAGCAAGTTCCAGGTCTTTATATTTACACTGGGAACATTTTTAAACTAAAACGTTTTTTAGCCATAAATAGTAATGCACACTGGCATTTGTCTTTCTTTCAAAGGTTCAACACAAGAAGTGATTTAAATTAATCACAAACAGTTTGGTATCAAATGACAATTTTTCAAATTATGTTTTTATTTTGTTTTTGTTTTTTAGGCTGAGTGTCCCTGATCTCTCTGAAAGAGGGTATGAAGCTCTGTCCTCAGTTCTCAGCTCCCAGTCTTCTACACTCAGAGAGCTGGACTTAAGTAACAACAACCTGCAAGATCCAGCAGTGGAGTTTCTGTCTGCAGGACTGAGAAGTCCACACTGTAAACTGAATACTCTGAGGTGAGATCAAGTTATGTTGTGCTTTTCATCAGTTGACAGAATTAACCAATAAGAAGCCACTAAATGGGAAAAAAGTCAGTTAAACTTCTGTAATAGTTTTATGTTAGTGTCATCTCTTAGTGTTGACTCTTAGTAAAAAAAACAGGATTTATTGCAAAATCTAAAAACTCTTTTGTGCACCCTCATTGCAATTTAATAACAGTGTTTGTTTAATGTTTATCTGTCATTTTTCAGACTGAGTCACTGTAAGCTCTCAGAGAGAGGCTTTGAAGCGCTGTCCTCAGCTCTCAGCTCCCAGTCCTCTAGTCTGAGACAGCTGGACCTGAGTAACTCTGACCTGCAGGATTCAGGAGTGAAGCTTCTGTCTGCTGGAGTGAAGAGTCCACGCTGTAAAATGGAAACTCTCAGGTCAGGATTTAAAATGTTCCACTGATGATCATGTTAAACCTGATTTCTATTACTGCAAAAACAGGAAATTGATTTTAAAAAAGTCTGAATGTAGAAATTAGCGTCTGGGGTTTTTAGTGATATTTGTTGACTTTCTGTCTTTCATTTGCAATGAAATGTCCCATCTGCTCCTCTGAGTCCAAATTCTTTATTTTAGCAGTGCTTCATCCACCAAACCTTCTGGTTCAATTCCTGTATTCTGAAGGTTTTTACAGAGTTGTTTGTTCAGAAATCAGAATTTGATTTTCAGATCAATTTAGTAATAAAAATATGATCAATTGATTATTTCTGACTGAAAAGATGAAATATATATTTGGTCATAGTGATATGACTCATTGCCTCACTTAAACATAACATGTAAACAAAAATTCAAAACAATAGATTAATACAAAACAGAATTTGACTGTTGAGCTTAAAGTGAGCTTGAATGTTATTCACTTCCTGTTTTATTTTGGTAGTTATTGTCTCTGGTTTTTACTTTTACTTCCTCCCCCGACATTGTCTACATTAGTTTCAGCTGTAGAAGATTTTATTGACTGTTTGATTTGTCCCTTTTTTTTTAACTATAATTGTTGACTTATAAACTATTGCTAAAATGTATTTTCATTAAAATACCAAATAATTTATTACTTTATCATCTAATTAGATTATAATTCTGTAAATAGGGGTGATAGTGTGGTCTATGTGGGTTGTCTTCAGGTACTCTTCCTCCCACAGTCCAAGAACATGCATGCAAGCTTAACTGGAGATGTGTAATTGTGAGCATAAATTGTCTGATTCTTTCATTTACAGAAAGCTTTAAGTGTGATATAGATTCAGTCATATCTTACTAATGTCAGTGAAAGAGGCCCAGCTGTAAAGTCACAGCAGTCACACTGTATGTGTCTCATTGTCACTGGAGTTTAGGCTCCTTGCATTCAGCTGGTGCTGCAGAAAAAGTAGAAATGTTCCTGTTTGGTTCTGCTGCTGAGTCTCTTTTACAAAGATGGAACTGCAGCTAATCCTGCTCATGTAGCCAGTTAGTAAAAACTCAAGTTACTGTCAGACACAGCAGACATTTACTGATAATCTCACTGTATGTGGTCTTTTAGCGCCTCCTAGTTGTGAACATGTGGAGTGTTGTTAGTCTGGGTGATGAGTGTAACTGTTGAGTGAGAAAGACTGTGGTCGTGTCCAAATTCATGGGCTGCATCCTCCTGAGGACCCGGCCTTCGCGGTCTACGTGGGCCGGGTCCTCAGAAGGTCAGGTATGCCGGAAGTAAACGGCCATGGAATTGGACGGTCTAGCCTTCTGATTGGTGTCACCGCTGTCTCGGTGGAGTTTAATAAACTCTGCCGTCTGCTCCTTGCTATCTAAAATATAATAGGACTCTGGCGTAAATCGTTGACCATCTCACACTTCTGTTTAATCAGTTTTTTGTTTGACGTTTATTCAGTTGTGTAAAAACCAAGGAGGAACCCACCCGGGGGATAAATAAAGTTTTATTTTATCTAATCTAATCTAATAACTTTAATCTCAGCCAAACTGATTTACTCATGAACAAATAAAACACGGAAAAAGCCAAACAATAGCATTTTTAGGTTGTCTAAGTGACTTATATATTACTTTTAACCTGATTAGCGAAACTCCGCGGTGATCTGAAAATGATGTGCAGGGAGTTGTGTCGTTCTCTGCAGCTTCAGTGACCCTGGAGCTCTCGGCTTGCTATCGAGCTGGTGGGTAACAGACGTCTCCTAAAACGTCGAAGCACTTTTGCAAATATGCAATATCTTGATAAACCGAACATGTATTTGAAGTTTACACAGCTACTTTCTCGCCTGAAAATATGTTAAAAGTTTTGTGACCCATGAAGATTAATAAGAGTAATTTTAAATCTTAGTAGCGGTCGCCATTACCAGAAACTGGAGTTTGGCTGGGCCGCGCTATGAATTCTGGGATATGGTGGGCCACGAAGGACACACCCGATCCATCCTTCAAATTTGGGGAAAAGGACGACGCATTTGTCGGCTGCATTCGGAGGAGTCCACGAATTTGGACAGCCTTTGGTGCATCGCTGTGACGTTATCGGTCTACAAATGCGTCCTCAGGAGGATGCAGCCCATAAATTTGGACACACCGAGCCTGCGTGCTGGTAGCACCTTAGCCATAGCTCGAGTGTGGAGGAGAAGCTGAAAAAGAAGGTTTTCTAGTTTGTAAGGAGGAAAAAAACTGAGAGGACTAAGTTAAAGAGAGGCTGGAGAGTAACAGAGAGCAGCAATGAATGCTGCTCACACAGTTTAGACAGTTTAGCATCAAATGTTCGCGTGAGTTAGCTCCCAGCTAACTAGCAGAGCAGCTAGCTAGCAAACCAGCTAACTAGCAGAGCAGCTAACTAGCAGAGCAGCTAACTAGCAAACCAGCTAACTGCACCCACAAGCTGCGACTGCGTCTTTCTAACAAAAGCGTCAGACACTCAGACTGGTTTTCTTTGTGGATGATGATTTATTCTCACACTGATCCTTCATGATGATGCTGCCATCCACCCACTGCTCCTAGCAGTGTTGCCAACTCTTCAGTAAGGAAAATTGCTATTGGCTGTCCTAAAAGTTGCTGGAAGTCGCTAAATGACATCATCGCCTAATTTGGATAAATGGTCATGCTAATGTAATTGTAACGTACATGGTAGGAGAGAAAAATAACATCGTGGAAGCGACATAACATGAGTAAAAAACATCCTGGAATGCATTTAAATAAATAAATCATAGTTCTGTCTCTAACTATTACAACACTCTCACCACATTTGTTAACAATTCTCTCAACAAATGTGTTTTTCCTCGTTCTTTGATATCCAGCTGAGACTTTGGGTATAAATGTGTCATAAACAGGAGAAAGCAGTGCAGGTTCAATGTAATCAAACCTCAGACTGAGTTCAAAATCATCACCTGTCCCAGATATCACATCAGCACCAGAACCATGATGTGTTTACACACATTTAAAAAGGTGGAGGTCAGTGTGAATGGACTGTTGTCATTGGTCTGAATGTGCCTCTATAAACATGTGCTCTTCATTATTGATGTTTTCCTAATGAACAGAAAATGAGACTTAATAAAATCCTTCTGACTGTTGTTGGATCAGGTTAGGTCCTGGGTTTGAGTCCCCCACTGTACCACAGGGGCTTCTAGCTTTGTTTCACAGTGTGTAGAACAACAAATAAAACCAAATCACAAAAAGCTTCAAGTCAAAAACGCATCAAACTTTGAGGGTTTTTCCCAAGGATGAGGAAGCAGACTCGGCCACAAACAGCTGGATATATGAATGGTTACCACAGCAACCACAGCAGTGTGCTCTCAGTATATTTAGTTGTATAAAGGTGTTTGTGGTGTGTTGCAGCTGAAACAGCCTCATGTATGTTGACACAGGGAGAAAATAGTGTGAGAACACTGTTCACAGCAGTCACAACTCGCTGCCTTCAACAGTCTCTTCCTTCCTTGTTTGGATGTCACTGATATCATCTTCTGCTCTCACACTGACCACCTGTTGAAGCTAACTTGCTGATATAGAAGCAGCAGGTATGCCACCTGTGGCAGCTGAGGTCACGTGATCTGAGTGTTTGAACCACGTGTTGGAGCAGCATTTCCAAACATCTGCACTTCAGAAGTTCCAAAGTGTGGAAACGTCACTGTGGAGCGTGTCATCCCTATCTAAGAGATTTTCTTGCCTCTGCAAAGCTAAGCTTGCAAACAGCACCATAGTTTGTCAATCCCAACCAATCAGAGCGCTACTTATGTCATATCACATGACTCGTGTGTTTACCTCTTTGATTAGCACCCAAAGAACTAAAGAAAGGCTAAAAGGACGTTCAGCCAATCAAATCCCTCCTAGGAACAGGAAGTCTAGAGAGGAAATGGAGCAGAGAAGGAGAATCACCAGTTTAAATGTCTGAGTTTCAAACTGGTGACCCTCTAAAGAGGCTTTTATTGACTCTGTTTTCTTTACAGCTTTTTTCACCATTTAAACTGTTTAATATCATATTTAGAAATAACTTTTGGACAGTTGTTGTACATTTCCACTAAAATGTGACAGAAATAATGACTTTCTGACTTTACTTTGGACTAATCTAACGACTCAGCCTGGCTATGTTGGACTTGGTGTGGAAGCAGCTCCCAGTTTGAGTTCAGGAGACACACACTCTCTACTTTGGAGATCAGCTGTAAAACTTTCCTTTTTGATAAAGCTTATAGTTAGAGCTGGATCAGGTGACCCTGAACCATCCCTTAGTGATGCTGCTATAGGCTCAGGCTGTTGATGATGCTCTGCTTTCTTCTCCACTCCCCTCTTTTCACTCCTGATGCTTTTATATGTCACGACTGTCGTTAACTTTTGTGTCTCTCTGAGCCCATCTCTTCTCTTTCCCCTCACCCTGCAACCAGTCATGGTAGATTTTTTTGAAGCTGAGCTTTCATATATGATGAATTGCTCTCTTCAGTTGGGTGTCTTCCCTGCTGCCTTTAAAACGGCGGTGGTGAGGCCCCTTCTGAAGAAGAGCAATTTGGATTGTAATGATTTTAATAGAGACCTCAGTCCTGGTGCTGCTGGATCTAAGCGCAGCCTTTGATACAGTAGACCACGCTATTCTTTTAAACAGACTGAAACACATGGTGGGCCTCTCTGGTGCTGTACACAACTGGTTCACTTCCTGTCTCTCAGACAGAACTTTTATGGTGAGTATGGATACATGCTCCTCTAAGATCCATAGAATGACATGTGGTGTGCCTCAGGGGTCGGTTTTAGGCCCTGTACTTTTTAATTTGTATATGCTCCCTCTTGGCGGTGTCATCAGGAGGCATGGAGTGAACTTCCACAGTTACGCTGACAACACTCAGCTGTACATCTCCGTGTCTCCTGATGACACCAGACCAATGGATGCCCTTTTTAACTGTATTTTAGATATAAGATCTTGGATGGCAGAAAACGTTTTACAGCTTAACCAGGACAAAACTGAAGTTTTAATCGTCGGTCCTGAGGCTCAGAGAGAGAAACTCTTGTCTAAATTACAGGCATTTTCACTATGTCCTTCACTACAAGTGAAAAACCTGGGTGTTCTTTTTGACTCTGAGCTTGGTTTTATCCCACATATTAAACATGTAACCAAAATTGGATTTTATCATCTAAAAATATAGCCAGAGTCCGCCCTATTCTCTCTCGGGCCAACACGGAGATGCTGATGCTTTTATTACCAGTCGCATTGATTACTGCCCTGCTCTCTGGTCTCCCCAAAAAGAATATTTCACCTTTACAACTTTTACAAAACTCTGCAGCTCGTGTGCTGACGAAGACCAGAGGGCGGGCCCACATTACACCGGTTTTAGAATCGCTGCATTGGCTCCTCGTGTGTTTCAGGATCGATGTTAAAGTTCTTTTATTGGTTTTTAAATGTCTTAATGGTCTTGGGCCTTCTTATCTCTCAGATCTGCTTTTACCATATGAACCCTCGCAGACCCTGAGGTCCTCTGGTACTGGCCTTTTGATTGTCCCTAAAGTCAGGACACATACTCACGGAGAGGCAGCTTTTCAGTGGTATGGTCCTCGTCTGTGGAACAGCCTGCCGGAGGAGCTCAGGGCCGCAGAGAACGTACATGTTTTTAAGAACAGGCTCAAGACCCACCTTTTTAATTTAGCTTTTACTTAACGTTTATTTATTTTATGCTTATTGATTCTATCCTGTTATTCTATTTATATTATTAATTTAGGTTTTACCTAATATTTATTGATTTTATTCTTATTCATTTTTTATCTTCTTACTCTATATTTATACTGTATCCCATTCTTATTTATTTTATTTATTTTATTCTGTATATACTCTTATTAGGTCATATCTCCAGTGTTTCCTCGGAGGGGGCTCTCTGCACCGGGGTTGTGATCGACCGTGGCTGCTGGGGCTCTGTGGGTCTTCTCAACCTGGCTGGGGGCTTCTTTGCCTCCCTCCTGCTGTGTGCCCAGCCTGGAGGCTGTAAAGCACTTTGTGCTACATCTTTGTATGAAAAGTGCTTTATAAATAAAGATTGATTGATTGATAGATTCTCCTCCTGGAGCCTGTTTTCACTGGGAGGATCTTTGTGTCAAAGGGAGTTCTTCCTTCCCACCATCACCAAGTACTGCTCACAGTGGATTGTCTGGTTTTTGGGGCTTTCTCTCTAATATTGGAGGCTGTTACCTTACTCTGTTAAACAGCTTCAGACGACTGTTGTTGTCTGTTGGGAATTGTCACTTTTAAATAAAGTTACATTGAATGGATGTAATTGGATAGATGTTATTGTGACAAACAGAAAATGATCTTTAAAAGATTGATTGTTGTTTTGTGTGTCTGCAGTCTGTCAGGCTGTCTGATCACAGAGGAAGGCTGTACTTCTCTGGCCTCAGCTCTGAGCTCCAACCCCTCCCATATGAGAGAGCTGGACCTGAGCTACAATCATCCAGGTGACTCAGGAATTAAGCTCCTGTCGTCTGGACTGAAGGATCCAGGCTGGAGACTGGACACTCTCAGGTATGGAGAGAATGTCTGATAGAGGAGGACGAGCTGGAAACATTTCCTGTGTCCTTCAATCACTTCCTGTTTGTTTCCTGCAGATGAGACATGAACAATCACACATGCAGGAATATTTTCAGGGACAGACACACTAGTCTAGCTGGATAGTACGTAGGGGGTCTCCAAGGAGTCTGTTTGCAGGATCATTAATGATAACTGATGAGTCATGTTGAGAGTTTCATTAAAAGTAGACCTACAGTTAGGTCCATAAATATTTGGACAGAGACAACATTTTGTAACTTTAATTACACTTTATTAGGTCACCGGTTTACCTGAGATAGTGGCCACTGTATACCTAATAAAGTGTCAGCCATGTGTATGTTTCCCATGCTGTATGTCCACAGTCACAGTGACAGTCAGTGACACTGACAGAAGGATGAAACAAGGCTGTGAATCATTTCAGTCTTTGTGTGTGATAAAGAGGCAGACAGGAGCAGCTAACATCACCATCATTTTCCTGTATAAATCGCTGTTACAATGAAAAATGTCAATTACATATATCATATAGGAGACACACACATTGATATACACTAAATATTTATTTCATTTCTCCTTTTTTGTGTTGCCAATTTATGCACCTGCTTGATTTAGTTTAAACAGTTATTGCACACTTTCTGTAAATCCAGTGAACTGCATTTCACTTCTCAAATATCACTGTGTGTGTCTCCTATATGATATATTTAACTGACAATTAATATTGTGAAAACCAACGATTTGTACAGGAAAATAATTACTTTTCACAATGTTGCCCAAACTTTTCATCCCACTGTATTAGTATGTTTTGTCATTAGTATAATATGAAATAAATTCTACTTGTGTCCAGTCGGGTGCCAATATTTGCTGTGTAGTAGAACAGAGACATTTGTCATTATAAATGTTTATTTGAACAAATATTTAAATTCAGTAACAAAAACATTAAACATAAATATATGAAATGTAACTATTTACAGAGAGACAGGAATAAAAAGGACCCAGCTTGGAGTGGAAGAGCCTCAGGGAGAAGGAAGAGAAAAATAAGAACATTGTTTCTGCCCTGGAGAGCTGCTGCCTCATCAGAAAACTACTGATCATTAGGGTCCAATGTTTCCAAATTTAACACAGCTGTGCTGTTTTCAAAAGCTAATTTATAAATTTGAAATTTCACGAATTCTCGTGTCTGAGGCGGCATGCTCTCCAGAACAGGAACAAGGCCGAGGATGAAATGTTCTGTTGGAGACGGGCGTGGCCTCTTTAGGGACTCCAGGATGGCCAGCTCCACCGCCGATGGACCGTCCTGGGACCCGTCCCTCGCCCGCCTTCGAGCTGTCCTCCTCTGTGGGCCTGTAAAACACAGCACAAAACAACACAAAGTAATGAGAAGGCTGCTACTAGATTTTCATTTTCAAAATTGAAAAAAACAGGATATAAACAGATTGGTTGTAGATATTTAGTAAAGGTGATCACAAGGGAATCCAAGCAAGTAAAAAGCTGTCAGTGCTTGATGTTCATACCTGTGGGTGCAGCAGCAGGAGCTGAGGGACCAGGGACTGGGGAGCCAGGAGAAGAGACAGGGGATGCTCTGCTGCATGATTACTTGACTCTATCAAGACAATATTAAATGTTAACAGGTTGAAGACAATAGTCATAGAGAATATTATATTATTATATACTTATATACTTATTATATACAGTGGTCTCTCATTTATTGCAGCACATGAACAGTAGTCACAGTTCTCACAAGTTGATTCTCAAAATGCAAACCTTTGTCGATTTTAAAACGTAAAAGTATTATGCCGCGCTTTTTCTCCGTCTGCGGCGCCACTTTTGTGCGCCTTTTTTGCTCCCGGTGCAGGTGTCTATTTCCGAATGAGGGTCATAGTTATGAGTGTTTTTGTGCTGTTTTTTCTATTGGACGTGATGGTTATCAAAACCAAACATGATAAGTTTGGCAAGCGCAGGAGACACGACACGGAGGAGATTTGTCATTTGGGCTGCAGAATGCAATGCGCATCGTTGAAAGCTGTACGGTGCAATAAAAAAATCAGCGAAAAGGCGAAGCAGTGACGGATGAACAGCGGGACTACTGTATACTGTTTATTAATAAACAAAATATATTCCTGTATGACAACACGCATAAATTAACTGCCTACATTAACTCATTGTAAACATACCTTCTGACTGACACTCCCCTGCTGCCTCTCCGGGCTGTCCCTGGTCCTCGGGGGAGAAGTTCTCCACGGTCCGCACCATATTGCCGCTTGTCTCCCGCGGGGTGAGGAAGGGGTCCAGAAACCCCATGACCGCGAAGAACTTCCATCTCCTCCCCGATCCTGCTGCAGACCCACTCCTCTTCTCCTTCTCTGTCTTCTTCTCCTTATTATAAGTGTCCCTGAGGCTCTTCCACTTTCTCCTGCAGATGTCCTCTGAATAAACGCATTATCTTGTTAGCGGAAAGGTATTTGTACATCAGTGGGAAAATAGCGGGACAGTAGGCGGGCTTGCTAGCTTTTGCGCAGGTTCATCGGGTCAGTCTGAAAATTAAAAAGAAGAAGGAATGAACTTACCAGGTTGCCCGATCTCCTCACTTATGTGTCTCCAAGCTAGGTCCTTTTTATTCCTGTCTCGGTAGAAGTAGCAGCTAGCATCATATAGCTCTGGATGATTAGCCACGGCACTGATGAGCTTTTCCTCCATACTGAATGAAGAATCAAGGGCTTTGGCTGGATCTGCCCCTTTGACCTGGGTCAGAGCCACGTCACCAGGCTCCTGATTGGTTGTCGCGGCGCGATTTGACGCTGGAGTTCAGATTTTTCCAACTCGAGCGGTAGACGCGAAACGCGCATATGCACAAAATTCAACACAAAAACTCACGCACGTGGTTTTATTCGCGAGTCAAACGCGCCAGACGCGCTACACTGACGCGCATTTCACACGTTTTCGCATTTTCGCGACGCAAATCTGCTTCCGAATTCACGCGGGACCTGCAATCGCGTGTCATAGCGTGTGTCACCCCCATTGACTTTACATATAAACCTGACGCTCTATTCGCGTCCATCGCGTTCGGTGTGAACACACCGTAAGGCTGCGTCCACACGTACCCGGGTATTTTTGAAAACGCAGATTTTTCTATGCGTTTGCACCCTTCGTCCACATGTAAACTGCGTTTTTGGTCACTGAAAACTGAGATTTTTAAAAACTCCGGCCAGGGTGGATATTTTTGAAAACTCAGTTTTTGCATACATTGCTTATGTGTGGACGAGAAAAACGCAGAAAACGGAGAAAACGCAGAAAACGCAGCATCAAAGATGTGCGCCTTTTTTGACGTCACACTGTGCGCCACGTTATTGTTTCGGTGAAATGAATTTCTACAATACTGTTGCTGTTAATTGTCTCTGCAGTGTTTAAATGCTTACATATACACACACAGTTACTGTCCCTCCACACATACGACTCGGTTCTGCTTCTATGCCCCATCTTTGTTTACTATTTCCCACCGAGGCTTCTAGACTTCTGATTGGCCAACATTTCTACACGGTTTGGAATATAGCGCCACCTGTTGCTTTGGCATGTTCCTAGCAGCGTTTTCCTTCATTTCTACGTTTACGTGTGGACGGGATTTTTTTTTAAAATGAAAACGGAAAATCTCAGTTTTCAAAAATACCGTGTACGTGTGGACGTAGCCTCAGTAGTCTGTAAAGACTCTGTGTGCCTTCCAGAGTGCTCCGGCATGCACACACACCTTAAGGTCATGAGAGAGGTCGTACCTTCTCTTACTGATTTATGGTTTAGGAGGACACCTACTCTGTATCTGGTTAAGTATAAGAGCCCTTTGTTAGGGGGACCACTGGACTCTTAGCACCAGCTTTGGGGTCACAGGGTCACATCTGGAACACACACACACACACACACACACACACACACACACACACACACACACACACACACACACACACACACACACATACCTACACTATGCGCAGACTGGTACTCTTTGTTCATACCTGTGTAAGACGTCACATGTTAATGAACTTATGGATATTCATGTAACCTCAATAAAGAGCAGTGTTACGAGGGAGCAGACGAGAGCGACTGAGGTCAAGTGAAGGAACGGCGCTGTCACAGTTCTCTCCCTCATCAATTGTCTGGTTCCAGCGGTGGGTCTGTGCTAGACGACCCGTCACCAGCTTTTTCCAGCTTTTTCCACTGGTTACCAGTACGTGGTAGAATCCACTTCCAGATCTTGTTGTTTGTCTTTAAATCTCTGAATGGATTGGCTCCATCTTATCTCTCTTTAATAAAATAATCCAAGTTGAGCCCTCAGGTCTGCAGATAAGTAGCTTCTGACCAGAACTAGACGTAAAAACAGAGGTGAGCTTTATCGATCGCTGCAGCCAAACTCTGGAACAGTCGCCCTTCACATCAGGTCGTCACCAACACTCGACATTTTTAAAACCCTTTTGGAAACACATTTTGTACTCTGTAGCTTTCAATTCTGACGAGTCTTTATAGTAATTACTGTGTATGTTTCCTATTTTCTCTCTACTCTGTGCAGCACTTTGGCTCAACCTGTTTTTAAATGTGCTGATAAATAAATGTAGATTTCTTTGAATAAAACAGTGGAGCCGAGCTTTGAGCTCAGTGTGTAACAGTGTGTGTATGAGAGCCATGTAATGTCCATGTGTGCATGCTGACTGTGCTGCTCTGACCCCCCTCCTCCTTTCAGGGTGGAGCCTGCTGGAGTCCGATGGTTGAGACCAGGTCTGAGGAAGTGTAAGTGTGTTTTTAATGGGATTCATGAAAACAAAGCAGCACACATTCAACCATCTTCATCATGTCAGGAGTCATCATCAAAGTGTCAATCAATGAACAGATGATGGATCAATAACTGCAGCTGGATTGTGTTTGTTCTCTCCATCAGATTCCTGTCAACTCACAATCGACACAAACACAGTGAACACAAAGCTCCAACTGTCTGACAACAACAGGAAGGTGACACATGTGGAGGAGGTTCAGTCATATCCTGATCATCCAGAAAGATTTGAATTTTATCCTCAGCTGCTGTGTAGAAATGGTCTGACTGGTCGCTGTTACTGGGAGGTTGAGTGGAGAGGAAACGTTTATATATCAGTGAGTTACAGAAGCATCAGAAGGAAAGGAAGGAGTGTTGACTGTTTGTTTGGACACAATGATCAGTCCTGGAGTCTGATCTGCTCTGATGATGGTCCTTGTTATGTCAGGCACAATAAGAGAGACACATCCATCTCCTCCTCCTCCTCCTCCTCCTCCTCCTCTGTCTCTAACAGAGCAGCAGTGTATGTGGACTGTCCTGCTGGCACTCTGTCCTTCTACAGAGTCTCCTCTGACACTCTGATCCACCTCCACACCTTCAACACCACATTCACTCAAACTCTTTATCCTGGCTTTACAGTCTGGTCTGGTGCCTCAGTGTCCCTGTGCTGAGTGGGGTGTAAAGAGTGTCTCCTGTTACAGAAACACTCTGACTGTTGAACAGATAGTTCAGTCTGTACATGTCTGTCTCTTTCACTCACAAACACGTTTTCAGATCCATGGATTCAATCAGTTGATGTTTGAAACTCTTCTAAATGATTCCTTGTAAACTTCTTCCTCTTCAGTCACAAACAAACAGGAAGTGATGTCACATGTGTTCCTGTCCACACAGCAGAATGAGTCTATTGCTGACAGTGATGTACAAACAGAGTGAGCATTTCTGAGGCCCAAAATAAACTGAGTAGTTCACTGAATGAACAATGGACTGTGTAAAGTTCTTTTTGATTTGGAAGGAAAAGTAAGCGCAGACAGAGTCCTAGGGAGTGTCCAAAAAGTGATTTATTAAACACACACGTATTACACAGTGCGGGAGGCCGGACTCCCCGTTCGGCTCAACACAGAAAGTTTTATACCCTTTATGACGTCAGAACAATTCCTGGACATTATCTTCTTCAGAACAACAACAACCCTTTCCCGGACTTGAAACCAGATGTTTCCCATATATAGTCTGGTAACATAACAACTGTGTAAGACGAGTGTGCTGTTGTGTAAGATTGTCGGTCCCAGCCACCGAAAGTTCAGCGTCCTCATCTGACCTACTGTGGACCCACCACTATGCTAGTGCTATGCATGATGAAGCATTGCATCTAGAATGTGGTAAATGATACATGATAATAAGGATGATAACCGAATACTGATAATGATAAGTGATGCAGACTAATGAAGTAATGATGAAATAATGATTGTGCATGTGAATAATAACACAGTGACAGAAAAATAACATTCCTTTACGTGACAACTCCTCCTCTTGGGCTCGCTTGCGAGACCAACTTACACCAGGATTTGTCTCACTCCTCCTTCCAGCTTACAATCTCCTTCAAGGGCATCATCGACTCTGGCGCCGCTGAACCCTCCGAGCCAGAGCTCAGGGCTCTCTCCAGCATCTTTACCAAAACTCGCCGGACCAGAGGGATGAGACAACATCTGATCATTAATATAGCAAGAAAAACAACAAAAGAAAACATGGCAGACATAACAACACTCTTCCATTGCCCAAAGACAGACGTAAACCAGTCTCCCAGTCCAGTGTTCACAACTGATTGCTCATGCATGGTTTTGGATAACATTTTCAGACTCTCAAGCGCTCTAGTAACCGTACCGTCTGGGGCCGTATTGTTGGGTATAAAAGTACAGCATGTGTCCCCAAACATGGCACACACACCACCCTTCTCAGCCAACAACATGGCAAGGGCCATTCGATTTTGGATTCCCATTAACGACGTCGGTCCCAATTGTTCTGCAAGGCCTTCTACCGCGTCCCTGGTGAGATTAGAGAGTCTCAACACATTATAATGAACATAGTTAATGCGATCAACATTTTTATTTGGAGTTATCCACAGAAACACACTTTCAAAGCCGGCCGCTATCTGATTGACTAACTTATACTCATCTGGAACTCCCCTGGGAACTCCTATTGAGTCAATCCAGGTTGGCGAGTCCCATCTTGGGTCATATTTGTGCACACCCCTTACACTTCTCCTACGTCTGGCTGTCAACACACCAGTGTCCTGCTGTGGAACTGTCTCTACTCTATTTCCTATCAGCATCAAAGGTGCACCTAGTCGCACCAGAGCACCTGTTCCCACACTTCCCAGTGGAACCTGTACCAAAGGGGTGTACTGCCCACAATAATAATATAGCCCACCCCTTGCCCAGGTGCCTATAATAGTATTTGGGTCACTTACATTATTGGTAGTCCTGCCTGGGATTGTCCTCTGACACCAGCTTGGATCAATTCTTCCTAACGTATATCTCACGCTGTCTGTAGAGAACTCAAAACAGGTATAATTATCCCTTTTAGGTGTGAATGAACCTGGTTGTGTACGTTTATCAATTGGCGGATATAATCCTGACAAAGTGGTGCAGTTACCTGTGTTCACCGCCTCTCTAGTTAATCTCAGCATACAATCATAACCCCACTCATCCTCTGGATACAGAGGAGCGGGTTCAGTGAACAGACGAGGTCTAGCTGTAGCACAAGCAACACAATCAACCACTTCCTGCTCTTTAGCATTTTGAGCCACCCAATCTGACCAAAGATTCCTATCACTGACTTAGGGTAGCATACCATAGGGTGATAACAAATCCACACATCATATGTTCTCCAGCTGCCACCGTCTCCTGGGCATCTAATTACCTCACACAAATCGAATGTGAATGCTGTCGTGGACCCATTAACATACCCTAACTCGACTCCCCCACTGGCTTTGAGACACCCATCGTTCCCACCTGAGCCAACCTCGCGCTTGAATTTTCTCGCCGACTTGATCGGTTTGGACTCTGGAGCGGATAGACCTCTGCGTCTGGGCAATTCACCTGTCCGCCAATAAACAAACAAACACGTTACAACACTTATCAACCCCAACATTCCCGTTATTTTCCAATTTTCCCACAGTTTCATGATCACTGTTCCCAGGCTCTTTTACTTTTACTTTAAACTTCGTGATAAGAGTATAATATTATGAGTATAAAAATATGCGATTAACGTACAAGACTATTACGACTCCTTTAAACTATCAATTAGTTTAGACTAGAGCCCTAGCCTATCATGAGCCTGGAATGAATTGATGCTTGGCGCGTGACGCTCCTCTTCTTTCTTCGTCTCCCTAGGTAGACTGCTGGGGAGAACCGCTGCACAGGCGGAGAGGATTATTCTGCCTCTATGTTCCCCCCCCCCCGTGTTACTTTGGGTGGAGCTTATCTCGAGTAAGCTCTCGTCCGCCACTGCGCATTGAGACCAATGAAACCAGGTCTCACCCTTTCCCTTCAACCGAACCGCACTGGTGGTACGAGCAGTCACCTCGAATGGCCCCGTCCACCTCGGATCTCTCCACTTGCGCTTAATGACCTTCAGCCACACCGCCTTGGCGTCGGGGATGGACCTGTCCACCGCATTCAACCCCACTCCAACCTGTTGTGTGAAACTAGACACAAGAGCTTTTAATTCTTTCCAACATTCAGCATGTTTTCTATTACTTTTTATACTTTCTTCCGCCGGGACTGTTGTCCAAGGACCTGGAAACCGTCGTCCTGTCAACAGCTCATATGGTGTGAAACCCGTCGATTGATTAACACAACATCTTATTATCATCAATGCAATTGGCAGGGCTGCAAACCAATTTAGCCCCGTCTGAGCAGAAATTTTAGCTATTTTATTTTTCAGGTTTAGATTCATTCTTTCCACCTTCCCCTGGGACTGAGGATGATACACCGTCCCAAATCGGTGCTGCAACTCCAGCTTCTGTTCTACTTCTGCCAAATCTTTATTTTTAAAATGAGTTCCATTGTCTGAGCGAATTCTTTTAGGAAAACCATGCCGGGGGATGTAATGATTGATTAAACACTTAATCACACTTTTTGCATCCTCCCTTTTTGTTGGCCACGCTTCGGGCCACCCCGTCAGAGCATCCACACTCACCAGCAAATACCGGACTCCTCCCGGTCCCACATCAGTCATGTCAGTGAAATCAATGACAATCTCTTCCCCTGGTCTTTCTGGAATGGGGAACTTACCTGCCTCTGGTTTAATCACTGGCTTTGGATTGTGCCTCCCACAGATCAGGCACGTCCTGGCTTTTTCCTTAATCATATCCCTCAAAAAGGGATGCCACCAATGGCACAGATGTCTCTCCATCTGGGCCACACCCACATGGCCAAGCCCATGTGCTTCTGCAATCTTCTGTTCCGCTAGGTTGGCGGTCAACACCGGTCGTCCGTCAGGTCCTCGCCAGAGACCTCCTTCTTCCCATGCTCCTCGACTCTTCCAGACCCCCTTCTCTTCCGGGGCCGCCTCCTCTTGGGCCTTCCTGGCCTCCTCCAACATGTTGACTCCTACTTCTTCCTCCACACTTATTTGCACGATCTGCCGTAGTGCTTTATAGCCTGCTGCCTCTTTCGCAGCTCAATCGGCTTCCTGATTTCCTCTGGCCACCATGTCAGTCCCCGAGGAGTGACCTTTACACTTTATGATACTCACCTCCTCTTGCACACGGCTTCCTCCATGTTTCAACTCCCCAATGAGACATGTACAAGAATGTTGCACCTTCTCTCTAAAGCAATCTCCTGCCAACCTGTAACCTTGTGTAAAACCTGAGTCAGCAGTTACATGTTAAGCCTATTTAACTCCCCGCTCCACCTGGAGCCTGTATCCTGCAAAACAAATCTGCAAACAAACAAATCTGTTAAATCAAACTTCTTATTTACAACCAACTATAGATCATGAGAGCAACAAAGTATTCAGCACAACAGACAAGTATCATGTTCAAGTTTTCTCCAATCATTAACTCACTATTATTACCATAATTTGTCTCCAATCATGAATCATCCCAATTTACTCCACAATTTACTCAGTGACTTTCCTTAAGCAATGTCACTCCACCCATTTATCACTAGGAGCTCAAAAAGTGGCCAGCTAGTGAGCTCCATGTTGAACTATTCCATAACCACTGCATCTCTTATTTGTTTCCTCATGTCACTTGTCTGTTTTCTACCGAATCCTCCACATGCACCCTTAACAAAAGCAAAACAAACATTAGCAACACACATTGACCATCCCGGTGATCAGGCGTCATAACCTATGAACACAGTTTCTTCACACATAAGCCCAGGAATCCTGTAGTAGAAAACCAAACGTCAATCAATTGTCCAGTGGTAAATCACATGATCAAACCACATGAAGAACTGTAATGCTGTAGGGAAGAAAAAAGATGTCTCTGTATGAGGAGGCGGGGTCACAGGAGGTTCACAGAAACTCTGCAGCACCATCATCAGCTCACATGGAAACTTTGATGATTCACTTCTGTGGTGTTTTTACAGAAACACGTCACAAAATTAGCTCCACCTGTTTTGTGTGTGAGCTTTGAGTTTCTTGTCTTCATTCTGGACTCTTGTGTTGCTGTTTTTACACACAGCAGATATTTCCTGGTTGCTTCCTTGATGACCACATGAAGCTTTCTGAAGCTTGGATTGAAAACGCTTCATTACTCAAAGCTTTCCAACACAGGCCTCTGTGCTGCCATCTGGTGGACAAACATATGAAGTGCAGCGTGAAGCTACAAATTAAACTGCTTCAGCTACGTTTATATATAACATACTATAACCTATATAACTATATGTATAGTGTATTATGTAGGTTTTAGAGCTGGGGGTAGAATTGCTGATGGCCTGGTTGTTATTTATGTTCCCCATGGTTCACCAGCTCTCACACAACATCAGCACCAATGATCCACGTCCTTATAAACCTCTGAATCAGGTCCTGAAGCTGTGACGTCCTGAGTGAAGACCTCACTGATCACATGACTCTGGTCACCTGGACTCAGTGTTTCTGAAGCAGTGTGCTGGGTTTTTAAAAATACGTGGCTGCTGCCTGATGTTGGGCCCACAGAGGAAGACGACTCACTCACTCTTCTTCACTTCCTCCTTAAACATGTGGAAGGAGAGCAAAGTGCTGCCAGACTCTTATTTCTGACAGGAACAGAAGAAACCACAGCAAACTGTTCCAGGTCTTCATCTTCATCACAATCTATTTATTTCTGATGGTGTCTTCAGTCTGAGGGTTTGAAGTTTCCATGTCTGTGTGATGTGTGGTGTGAAGGCTGCTGGTTAAACTGGGACTCACTGTTTACAGCACTGAGTGCTCATAGAGAGATGCTCCATGAGTCCCAGTACAGACTACAAACATGGTGGAAACTTAGCTTTGATATCCACACACTTTCGTTTCATGCACATTTGTACCTTTCAATTGTGTCTGTTTGTGCGTCATGCAAATAAACCTTTGAAAAGAATGAAATGATATCATATATTTATTATTGGCCTACATTTGTTCAAAATGCCAAATTATATATACAAAGTCATAGAAATCACCACCCCTGTTCATCATGATTTCAATATTCTCTTTTTCCATAACAATAAAATACGCCTTGGACAAATATGACACATTAATATTTCATCAGTGTTGTCACATCACATCCTGTAAGCAGAGTCTGTCTGTGTCTTTTCTCTGGAAATGAATATTTCCAGCCAATATAGGCGATCCATCAACATGGAGAGTTGGTAGTTATACAGTCTGTATAAGTGTGGTTAATCTAATGAACATTTGTAAGGAGATGGCAGTTACTGTGAATTCACAGCAGTTACACAGTGATTAGTAATAAACAGCCAGTGAGAGTGAGTGGATTGAAGAAAGTCAGTGACTCAGGTGTGTCGATTGGTTTGTCATCTGTTGTTGAGTCTGGAGGAGACGTAGAAATCTTTTGTTTTAAATCTTAGTTAGGAAGATTCATGTTTTAAAACAAGCACTTTTTGTGAGAAATGCAAGAAGTACATCTGCAGAAAGCACACAGTTACATTCTGTCCATCATGTGGACAAAACTGAAAATGTTGAGCATTGAAAAACTGAGAACGTTGGGCAAGTTCAAAAGAAATGTGTTTGTAAGAACGAAAAACCAAATTGTTCCTAAAATAGTTATGGAAAGTCTAACTGTTGTATGTCTGTGTTCTACATGTTTATCCATTGGAGCAGTCTCCAATGGAGGTCAGTCCACTGCTGCCACCTGTGGCCAAATACCACAACCTACTACTAGATTAACTTGTGACACATCTGTTCGACCAATGCCAGGTGATCTAAACGCCAGTAGATCTGGAACACCTGCGTGGTTTCCATCCCGGAAGAGAAATTCCTCTCCTGTTTCAGATAAGGACCATTCGCCCGCGTGTGGCTGTACTGTGGGATTATGGGACTGTGGGATTATGGGACTGTGGGAGGGTAATGTTAGCATATGGAAAACATTTTTTTAGCTTTGTTTTAATAGTGTATAGTTATTTCTGCTGGCAGGGTTTTTAGCGCATTGAGACTCTTTTTATTGTATACAGGGGATTTTAACTTGTATTTGTGATTCTGGCTGTGTGTTTTTTATGGAAATAAATGGTGTGTGTTCAAAGCCAGCTTAGTTTCTGTGCCCTGAGCGCTGACCCGCTCACTCCCCTTCCTCTTGTATGTGAACGGACTTGGAGGTGAAGATTTAGGTCCACCAGTCTTAGCGGCTACAGAGTCCCTTCTCAGTTTAATGATCTTCATTGTTGCCTGGCTGGTTGGTAATGCAGCGTTCAGCCTTTAAAACAAATCTACATGAAGCTGTTAGTTTGCTCGTATCCATGTTGGTGCATCAGTAACTACAGCAGAGGCTGTCGCTTCTCACCCAGGGCCAACATGACGAGCAGACAGAGCATGTAAACAGACAGCAGGTGGCAGTCTTTCACTGGAGACCAACCTATGATCACCAAGGGCTGATAAAAATCTGTCTTTTCACATAATAATAATCCCATACATAGCTTATTGTCTCCACATCAGTAGCATTATCGTCAGTGCTTCACCTTGATGGAGGCGTCCTCGGCTACCGTTCACCTGTCCCTCCAACCTTCCTCCAGGTGATCTGATGTCTAATTGGCTGACTGGAGCAGATTAAGCTAAAACCAGGAATAGGACTGCACACACACACACACACACACACACACACACACACGTCTGCATGTGGCTTTCCGTTAGACAGTAAGCTCAGTGTAGCATTACAAACATAAAGCCATCAAGAAGGAAACGCTCTCCTCTCATCTTCCTCACGTTATTAATTCTGTTCAGGGGCGCGTGTGAAAGGGCGCGCGTGAACGGGCGCGTGTGAAAGGGCGCGCGTGAAAGGGCGCGCGTGAAAGGGCGCGTGTTAAAGGGTGCGCCTCAGCTGGCTCTATAGCTAAACTCCAACGTTACAAGTTCTTGGAAAAAGTAACACTGTGGTGGAAATATTTCTTTGGAGATGAAATGAGTCACGTGGAGAAACAAATCTGTTCCTGATGTCTGGCAAACAAGCGCGTCCAACAAAGAAACGTCCCGTCCTCAGTGTCTTCATCAGGACACTTTTGCTTATTGACACCCATGCTTGTTTCTTTTGGGCAAAGGTGCGGGACGGACTTGAAGACCTTGTTCGTACCAGTTTGGACACACCTGCGGCGCCGGTTTAGCGCAGCTGGATGAGCAGCAGTCCCTGTGTCCCTCTCTCACTTTCCTGTCAGTTTTCACTGCATCTGTCTAATAAAGACAAAAATACATTTAAGAAAAGAACAGAAAGTTTGGATACACCTTCTCATTTTATGGTTTTTCATATTTACATCGTAGAAGACATCACAATGTGGAGTTAAACAAAAAAGTCTGAAAACATGTTTTATATGTGAGATTCTTCAAAGCTTTGCTCTCCCAGTCTCACCTTGTCCCAGCACAGAAACAGAGACACGTGGGAAAAGTGACATCTCATTACATGAGTTTGTGTGAGGCTAGTCCAACAGTAATGCAGTCTAATGGTGTGGAGATCTTCCAGTCAGTGGTGACAGGCCCAGCTCTGACAGCACAGTGTGACAGCACCATGTAGCATATGGAGCCCTTTAGAGATCAATGCATGTAAACTGTAAGGCGACCCCCGTATCTGTAGTCATTCTAAATATTTCTGTTTAACAAGCAAACACTTGATTAGAAAACTAAGTGATGCAAGTGCAGACTTAGCTAGCGGCCTGTGAAAGTCACAGTTCAGTCAGGCAGCTCAGACATTTGGCACTCAGGACTTTGGCTTTACAGCTTTGGGTGATGGGAACAAACCACAGTGCAGTCCTCCATCCAACCTAACCCAGCTCTCATCATAGCACAACGTGTGGGAGAGGGAGGCCACTCAGACAGGAGAGAAATGCCATCAGCATAGATGACTTTTTGGTGTTACTTTTGTAATGTTCACACAAATACAAATAAGCAAACGGTGCATTTTGTAGCAGCCTTGAAATATATAAATATAAATATATATATATAAATATAAATAAATATAAACATGTATAAATATATATAAATATTAAAAGGGGATTTCTGTTTAAATCCAGCTCCAGCAGGCTTTGGCAGCACGGCCGGTGATGTGTGCGTGCACGCGTTTATGTGACCATTGACTGAGCATGTGCGAGGCAGCAGAGAGATCATCGCTGCCACGACTCTGGGCTGTCCTGTAAATCTTCTACTTGCTGGGATATTCGTTGTAGTTCAGGCACGGAGGAGCGGAAACCTCTCGGTTCAGACGCAGTCCGTGGAGCGGAGCGACTTTGGAGACTTTACACATGCTCCTCATCAGCGGCGGGCGGGGAGACTTTAAAGTTGGACCCTTTTCATTTACAGTAGTGACGCAGTTGAAATGCTATTCTGTAGTGAACTCTTGATATTTTTGGAACATCTCGAGTGGTCTCACAACAGATAAGAAGAGGACAAACTCACTCCGGGACACTGTGACCATTCCCACTGTGACAAATGGCAGATGGAGATGAGCAGGCCAGCTCATCAGAATTTATTAAGGGTAAGTTTAACATCAGTGCTGGGATGTAATACTGCATAATGGTTTTCTATAAGAAACTACAGCCTCCAATATTTCCATGTGTGTGACTGAGAGCGTGGACATAAATACACAGCACTGACCTGCTCGTTCATTTTGGCTCATTTGTTCTTTCAAACAAAGCTAAACCAGTATGATTCAGTGTGAGCTACACTGACCACGATGGTCTCCATCATGGGGACACTAACCAAATAAGAGACGAGAACATTTCTGATTATTTTGTAGCTTCTTCATCAGCACTGTGCATTGTTGTGGAGAACAATAACTCTTGACAGGACTGTGGGGGCAGCTGGTCGGCCTTTGGCCTGGAGGATGCTGGATCGTTTTCAGCTGTGTCTGCTATAATTAACATGATATAAACTGTAACAGCTGTGCATTAAGACGGTAAAAAGAATCCTGGTAAAGTGAGTCCATGCAGGTGCAGGTCAGCTTCACAGCCTTTACACAGCAGCTCGTTTCCAGGAATAAGTTTTTCTCTTTTCAGCTATCACTGCAGAACTTTCCAGTTTTACTGAAGCTGCTTCACTCATGAGTACATGTAAAACTACATGTAGCTGAAAGGTTCAAACTTACAGGCTAACAGTTGGCAGGTTGTAGCCCAGTGTCCCACAACTCATTCACTCATAGAGTCAAATAATACAGTTTAGTTAAAGCAAAGAATTACAAAGTTTATGAAGTTTATAAAGCCACGACCCATCGTTCTCTAATCTGGTAAAAAGAAGCATTTCAGTAGTGCGAGGATTAAGTTTGGCTAAATCAGGTTAAGTAACCAGCACCAGTGTGTCATGTAAGGACGGAGATTTGGGTCCTGCCTTGGTTTCAGCAGCAGTTAATGAGGGGAACTGATCCTGTGCTGTAACCGAGACACCAAAAATACCTGGATACAGTCAGCAGCTCGGTGTGATCGGGACAAGAGAGCGTTATCGCCCTGTATCTGAAGCCAGGACTGTCTGTGAGGCTGAATGTAACCTGTGTGTGTGTGTGTGTGTGTGTGTGTGTGTGTGTGTGTGTGTGTGTGCACCACAGACCGCCTGTACTTTGCCACTCTGCGGGTCAAACCTAAGAATACAGCCAACACACACTTCTTCAGCACGGATGAGGAGCTCATATATGAAAGGTAAGCTGTGATCTAGTCTGATCCCCAATTCTGACGTACCGCCGTCTGACATCCATTTAAAGTGAGTCCGGATGTTATCATTCACATGCTGATATTATAGTTGGTGTTGTTCTTGGTTTAGCTGAATGTTCATTTAACAAAATACTTTCTGTACCATGTAAAAGTAAACTCATGGCTTTCTATAACAGCAACAAGCATAAAACATTCAAAGTGACTCAAACTCTGATGGCTTCATGTCATCTGTCCAGTAGATCTGCAGAGATCTGCAGAGATCTGGTCTCTGTGGCTGAGACGGCTACAAGTGCCTGAAGGAGATCTCCAGCTTCTTCAGTGCTTCGGGATGTCTCGTACTGTTGTGCAGTAAAACGTGTAGTGTGTGAAGCTTCCTCATGATTCTGCTAACCAGCTGTAGCTGATTATGTCAGCCGAGCTGGTCTGAGAGACACGTGGAGCTGAAGGTTCAGTGAATCCTGCAGATTAATCCTGCAGATTCACTCAACAAACACACGAATGGCTGAAAAGTGAGAAACGCTGCGATGTCATTGCCACTGAAAGTCTCCATGGTAACAGTCTGCTCCTGCTCACTGCCAGCACACGCTCCTACAAATCATTTCTTTCTGATGCCTCTTTTGTAACAGATGAACTTTGTTTGTTTTTGTTGTTTCGTGTCCTTTAGAAATTCCTTTGACCTCATTAATATCCCACCTGTTCATTTCAGAGAGACACGCCTTTTGACAGTCATGGTCCTGTCCTTCCTTGACTTCTCATCACTGGTCTCTGATTACCATTATACTGTTAGAGGAAGTCCACTGCTCCACCCGGAGGGATGGTGTCCTGGTTCAAACTGTGGTCTTTCTAGTTGGAGTTCACACGTTTTCCCTGGTTCACAGTCCAAAGACATGCACGTTCATTCACGTTAGCTTAACTGGTGATTTAGTTTAGTCCAGTTTTATTTGTATAACATCAGTTACATCCAGGCCCTTTGTAGGTAAACAACCTACAATATTAGAGAGAAAACTCTAATTGGACGATTCCCAACGAGCAGGGCCGGGAGCAGTGGGACGGTAAAACTTCTAATAGGTGGGGAGACCCTGAAAGAACTTCCTTACAGTGCCGCCATGCCGCCTGGATGTGAGCAGGAAGCTGCTTCCTGTCAGGACAGCTGCTCTGGCCACCACGAAGACTATCAGAACCTGGCCTGATGAAGCCTTACAGCAGCTGCAGGACTGTCTCCACACCACCAGGACATTCCTGAACATCCAGACCTGGAGGTGTACTGTGTCACCTGGTCTATCCCAACCACGAGCCCTGGATGACCGGGGACAAATAAGAACAACCCCAGGTTTCTCTTCACTGTAGCCAGGCTGACAAAAAGTCAGAGCTCTGTTGAGCCAACCATCCCTTTAACGTTAACTAGTGATGACTTCATGAACTTCTTCACAAATAAAATTTTTATCATTAGAGAAAAAATTACCAATAATCATCCCACAGATGTAATATTATCTACAGCTACTCTTAGTTCCATTGATGTTAAGTTAGACTCTTTTTTTCCAATCGATCTTTCTGAGTTAACTTCAATAATTACTTCCTCCAAACCATCAACGTGTCTTTTAGACCCCATTCCTACAAAACTGCTCAAAGAAGTCCTGCCATTAATTAATGCTTCGATCTTAAATATGATCAACCTATCTCTAATAATCGGCTATGTACCACAGGCCTTCAAGCTGGCTGTAGTTAAACCTTTACTCAAAAAGCATCTCTAGACCCAGCAGTCTTAGCTAATTATAGGCCAATCTCCAACCTTCCTTTCATATCAAAAATCCTTGAAAGAGTAGTTGTCAAACAGCTAACAGATCATCTGCAGAGGAATGGTTTATTTGAAGAGTTTCAGTCAGGTTTCAGAGCTCATCACAGCACAGAAACAGCTTTAGTGAAGGTTACAAATGATCTTCTTATGGCCTCTGACAGTGGACTCATCTCTGTGCTTGTCCTGCTAGACCTCAGTGCAGCGTTCGATACTGTCGACCATAATATCCTATTAGAGCGATTAGAACATGCTGTAGGTGTTACAGGTACTGTGCTGCAGTGGTTTGTATCATATCTATCTAATAGACTCCAGTTTGTGCATGTAAATGGAGAGTCCTCTTCACACACTGAGGTTAATTATGGAGTTCCACAGGGTTCAGTGCTAGGACCAATTCTGTTTACATTATACATGCTTCCCCTAGGCAGCATCATTAGAAGACATAGCATACATTTTCACTGCTATGCAGATGACACCCAGCTCTATCTGTGCATGAAGCCAGATCAAAATCCTGCTCCTCACATACAAGGTCTTAAATAATCCCATCTAACAGACCTCTCTGCACTGAGTCATCCTTGTTATTAATCTCTGGCTGTCTTCACAGTGTGTCTTTGGTCCTGTCTCCGTCCCCTCAGCCCCTCAGCAGTCAGATTGCCGCCCCTCCCTGAGCCTGGTTCTGGTGAACATGTGTTTCTGTTAAAAACGAGTTTTTCCTCCCCACTGTCACCAGTGTGCCTGCTCGTAGGGGTGGTCTGATTGTGTTTCCTCTGTATAACTGTAGGGTCTTTACCGTACAATATTAACTGCCTGAGGTGACCTTTGTTGTGATTTGGTGCTAAAAAAAACTGAACTGAATCTGTGAAACCACTGCACATCACTATAACACTAAACATTTCAGCCCTTTGGGGGGAGTTGTGCTTTTGTTGTGAAAATCTGTTCCTGCTCTTTTCCTCTGCAGGCATTACAACATGGTTTCCTGGATTTTGAAAGGTTCAGTGCAGAAGAATATGAACATTATGAGGTAACAGACTGCAGAGTGCTGACTGTGCTACAGGTCGATATCAATGAAAACAGGACCAGGATACAGTAAGAAATAAGTAACGTACGCTTGTTATTCATCCAGTTTATTTGCAGTGCTGTTAGTAACACAGTCAGGGCCAACCAAGGGCTCGTACGATGTCCAGGCCTGCCTTGGTGCACGCTGTACTTCCTCAGTTTCTCAGTTAGATTGATCCATAACTCACCCGTCCAAGTGATAGACAGTCAGTGAAGTAAAGGTCAGCTCACCTGTGTCCACTGCAACAAAACTGATTTCCAATGAAAGGTAAAAGACCGTATGTGTTCATTACTGCAGTGGTGGTATAATTAAGGTGTTCTGGATCCATGTTTTTAACTGATATGTCGCTAACCTCTATCACAGTCTTTCTTTCCTTTCTTTTTGTGCTTTTAGCGAGTTGAAAATGGAGATATGAACTGGATCGTTCTGGGAAAGGTTCTGGCGTTCAGTAGCCCTCATTCTCGTGGTAAGATAGAAGATGGTGAGTCAGAATCTCTAAGCTAAAAGCTAAAAGCATGCCTCCAAACCAACATCAGTGCTCACGTTGCTTGGCCTGACAGAAGGCCTGTGCAGCCCCTCAGTGCCTGCACGTCCTGAAACAGCTGAGAAGAGCTAACCTTACCCTGCTGTCTTCTGATGGCGTGTATTGTTTCCTGCTTTGTGCTGTCATGTTGTTACGGCTGGATTAGACGAGCCTGAGCCCTGCAGTGGCTCGGGGTTTCCCATGATGCACTCATGCTTCTTCATCACTCAGCTCTTTTTACTTCCTGTGTATTTACACCACTTTGCACGTAGTTATTATTCCCCTCTGGCTCTCCAGTCCGTCTCTTGTCCCGTTGTCCTCCCCTCACCCCGACCACATGTGGCAGATTGCTCCCCCTCCCTCAGCCTGGTTCTTGTTAAAAGGGAGTTTTTCTTTCCCGCTGTCAGCAGGTGCTTGGGGCCGTTCGATCGTTGAGTTTTCTCTGTATTTAACGTCTTTACCTTACAATATAAATCAGTGGACACTACGTCATTGAATCTTATTTTACGTTTGCATTAAGAGACAGGACTTGCATTAAAAACAGACCCTCGCTGATTGAAACGTACGACGTAACTCAGTTGTTGTTGATTCTGTCTCCAGGTTATCCCCTCCACACACCCGAGGCATACTTCTCATACTTTTGCCAAAATGACGTAACGACCGTGGTTCATCTGAACAGGAAGTTGTATGATGGCAGGCGGTTTGAGGATGCAGGATTTGAGCACCACGACCTCTTCTTCCTTGATGGGACCACGCCCTCTGACCTCATCGTCTTTAAACACTCCATCCATTTACAGCTGGATTAGGCCGCACGGGCACTCTGATTGGCTGCTACCTGATGAAGCACTTCCGGTTTACTGCAGCCGAGGCGATTGCTTGGATCAGAGTCTGCAGACCTGGATCTATCATCGGTCCACAGCAAAACTTCTTAGAAGAGTGAGTTTGTGCCTCAGCTGTGACGCTCAAACCAAACGCTCCAATTTCCGTGACTCCAAAGGTATCAGTCGGAGACAATCATTAAGCTTTAGTGCCGTTCATGAAAGTACAGGAGTAATGCTTTCCAGATGATGTGCACACAGACACGTCTGCAACACTTCATTAGGATAATGTCACAAAACACAAGCAGACGGCAACTTCACCTCCAAGGTGCACGGAGAAAGATCTGACGAGGTGAAGACTCCAGTCACAGAGTATTAGGGAACCATAACGTGTTAGTGGCCTTCATCAGGGTCATTGCGTTTATCTGTGAAGGTGTGATTGGTCCACTTTTTCTGTTTCCAGTCTTTTTTATTTAAACACAAGCTGTTTGACATTTTGCAATGACCCAAAAGGCGTTGGTCACTGAGTACAGCTGTTCTCTGATACTTCGAGTGTCGCTGGAGTCTTCACACGAAGCACAAGTAGATCAGGAAGTAGATCAGGAAGTAGATCAGGAAGGGTTTGAGGTGTCACCTTGGCCTTCAACGTCGGCAGATCTCAATCTCATCAAGCATCTGTGAGATGTGCTGGACAAACAAGGCCCGTCTGTGCTTAGGCTGTGGCATCTATTGCTGTTACCACACAAGATGTTTCTCCATGCTGAGGTCATAGTTGGAGCATGCTGGAAATGTAGTAAAAGTTAGAAGAGAAGCAAAGGGTGGAGGTCAGGGTGGGGCATTCTCCAGGGTTCCCATGTGCAGCTGGTGGTGACTGCAGCAGTGGGAAACTGGTGGATGATGAATCAAATCGAATTAAAAAAGCCTGAAACTGTGTTACTGCTGCAGACTGCAGTCAGCTGGTTTCTCTCCTCAGCTCTGGACGCACACTTCCTCCTTACGCCACAGTAGTGCTCTGTTGCTAATGGCTACTAGCTTTGTGTGTCTACTTACACGCTAAACCAGGATGTTGAATGTTATACCTGCTAAACATGATATCACAGTTAGTTTGTGGCGTGTGTTTGATGTTTGTGTGCAGGAAGCAGCACAGTTTGTGGGTTCAGGGTGACGTGCATCGGTCTAAACAGAAGCTGGTCCAACAGAGACGGAGTCGGCAGCAGCAGCTGCAGCAACAGCAGCTTCACCGCTCTGACTCTGTGCAGGGAGGCAAACAGGAGGCAGTGTCCTCGCTGCTTTCCAGCATGGATGACCTGTCAATCAACACCGTGCTCTGCAAGTCATATAGCTTGGATGAGGTCAGCGGTGTGACTTCATAGCACCTTTTTTTAATGGTTACTGCAGAATTCAAACAGGCTACTGAGTTCTGATCACAATGTTGTGTTTTCATGCTGCTAATTGTGTCTTTCTTTCTGTGTCTGTGCAGAATAACTGCAAAGAAGTCAGTCTGACACAGGGAGACGAACTGAGAGCACTGAAGGGAAAACGCCCACCGAGATCAGCGTCATCCTGCTCAAGGTACCAATATCTGTAATTTAATTAATGAGAAATGGTTATTGTGGTCAGTGCAAGAGACACGTTGAGAATTAGCTCAAAACAAAGTTTCTATTAACAAGGAGATATAATAGACACCAACATGTTTTTGTGGATGTCAGAAAGTACATAAGTGACTGTTGTCGAATGCTTTGTTTGCACGCTGTCTAACAGACAGACTGGACTGCATGAAATCCTGCTGTGTTCTCATCTGTGCAGCGTAAATGTTGTGTATAACCTGCTCGAGCTCATGCATCCTTTTTTGTTCTTCGGTTAAACTGAAACCTAAATGCAACAAGAGAAGTTGTTGTCTTTGGATACTTTAGTTAATCATGAGTGAGATTAAGGTTGTGGAGGTTGTCAGAGTATTCCTTCTACTGCCTGACAGTGTCCTCAGTTGGAGTCAGCAGGCCTCCATCTTTACTGGACACCGTGTTGGTAGAGCACCACTTCCCCCTCCTGACGGTTTGCCAGAATCGCTCCTCCTACGCCCAAGTTTTTGCTGCAGCCGCGGCCTGAGCTGCGTTTCGATTGGCCTGCCCGCTGCCTCTGCTCTCCACCCGTGGCTGCCGCCAGACACACAATCAGTAGATAATACCTCTGCTCACTACAGTTTTTGTTTTGGTCCCTGAATCCACGGCCCAAATATAGCAGATATATAAGATGCTGCCATAGTTCAAGAAACATTTCATAAAAAGTAAATAGTTACAAATCGGGGATATGGGAGCTGCGGCAAAAAGAAACCAAAGGACGACCACGAACCAAACTCACAACGTGCTTCTCCTGTAAACTAACATCACTAAACTGCTAACCTGACACAACCAAGAACTGGGCTTCCACGGAGGTTAACTCGAGGTACCTCCCACACGTCGAAGCGTATTTGTCTCTTGTCTCTTGTACAGAGTGTGTGTGCAGATGTTGATTCCTGCAGTGAGCGTAGAAATCATCAGAAGGATTTTTGGAGAAGTTGTTCGTTGTGCTTGTTTTTGTGAAGGATCAAGTTTAGTATTTGCTCTTGGATCACACACACACACAAATATGAGGTGTTCTTGTTTTCTGTGTCAGGTTAAACCTGTCCAAGACTTCACACTGCTCCATCCTCCCTCCCCCGAAGCCCTCCAAAGTCCACCTCACCCCCTCTTCTACTAAAAAGCTGAGACGAAGTTCCTCTACCACCACTGCTCCGCAGATCAGGAGGTTGGTGTCTGTGCTTTTGTTCCTTACTAGAAGCACATTATAATAAAACCAATATAAAATGTGATGTGCTGATGTCTCCACAGTCCCTTCAGCCTCACTGTGTTCAGCACCAGGCCAGCACTGATTCACTGACTTCACACTTGGGACGTTCTGGTCATGAATCAGCCCAGCTGATGATGGACTCGCTGGAAACTGGATCAGCTCTCTTGCACCTTTAATAGGCTGTAAATCCTTTTTTAGCCCCAATAACTACTTTTGGTTTTGACAGAGCCAACAGTTTGTCACCACTTTAACTGGTCACGTGGCCCATTCTGTGATAACAGGGCCGACACCATAAATCATCACGTCTCTTGGGTATAGCAGGCAGGTAACTGTAAAAAACTGCTGCTGCATATTGCAGATATAACATCTGCTAGATGCTGAATGTCCCGTTGTCACAACCATTTTGCTGGAAGCAAAGGACACGTGCAGGTGCAAAGACCAAACAACGCTAACAGGGGATAAAAGGTCGTGGCCCGAGGACTGAGTCAGACCATCGCCAAGAGCAGTCTGGGTGCTTCTGATAAACGGCTGCTGCCATTTGTCCATCCAAAGTTCAGAACCACAGGATGTAGACGGCCTGAAGCAACGTCTTGGTTGCGGAAACACAGACCTTTAGAAGTCGTACCAAAATCCACGCCAACTTTGGCAGATCACAGGTTTCTTGGCTGCACATGATGGACCTAGCTTATTTGGCACGTTGTTGTAATGTTGTCTCCTCATTTTCAGTACTTTAGTAACCTGGTTGGGTTAGAGAACCATAGCAAACCACTTCTTTTGTAAGAGATCGGTGCACATTGTTCAAGAATTAACAACTGGACGCAAAATTGTCTTGCAAGACCAAGAGTGATACACTGCTTCTGCTATAGATGTTATTTATATTTTCCAAGATTTCATCGATAAAGTATGACAAACTTATATTTGTTGGTCTTTTAACGTTCGACATGCTTATAATGCACTTTGAAAACCTCTGAGCACACATGCTAGCAATAAAAGAAACAGAACAGAGGCAGCAATATAACATAGCTAATATTAACAGTGCAGTGAATCCTGCTTGTGCCGTGATATTCAGGACTGCAAACCCAGCAGCATCACTGACTTTCAGCTTGTTGTGTTTGTGGATATATGACTGACTTTAATTATCCATCAAATCATCACATCTGTGTAAGATTAAGGTCAACTATATATATATATATATATATATATATATATATATATATATATATATATATATATATATATATATATGAGGCTTTAAAACTAAGTTAACGCTGAAAGTACAAACATCAGTAATGTTACAAAACTTTGCCGCCATGTGGCCAACAGTATTGTTTTATTGTTCTTCGTTATTAAACATTCGCACATAAACAAGATAAGAAGTTGCAACGCGTGTTTGTGTACATAAGATTTTCAGGAGGAGGACAGACATTTGTTTAGAACTCTTAAAGATGTCGAAGAAGCTCCTTTAAGCAATTACTGTGATGTTCCTCCACCTCCAAAGAAATGTCAGAAGGAGTCCGAACCACAAAAGAAGCGCGTATTCTCGGAAAAGTGGTTGCAGGAGGTGAGCTGGCTTCAAACAAATGATGAACGCACAGAGATGTGGTGCAGAAAGTGCCGTGAAAATTTGATAAATGACAAATTAAAAAGGCATGAACATTTTTTTTTTGTATCGAAAAAATATCGAACCGTGACACCAAAGTATCGAACCGAACCGAACCGTGAATTTTGTGTATCGTTGCACCCCTAATATATATATATACTGAATATTATGTCACTTGTTTATGTGCGAATGTTTAATAACGAAGAACATTAAAACATTGCTGTTGGCCACATGACGGCAAAGTTTTGTGACATTAGTGATGTTTGTACTTTCAGCGTTAACTTGGTTTTAAAGCCTCATATGTGTATGTGTGTGTGTGTGTATGTATATATATGTGTGTGTATATATATATATGTGTGTGTATATATATATATGTGTGTGTATATATATATGTGTGTGTATATATATATATGTGTGTGTATATATATATATGTGTGTGTATATATATATATATGTGTGTGTGTGTATATATATATATATATATATGTGTGTGTGTGTATATATATATATATATATATATATATATACACACACACACATATATATATATATATATATATATATATATATATATACACACACACACATATATATATATATATATATATGTGTGTGTGTGTATATATATATATATATATATATATGTGTGTGTGTGTGTGTGTGTATATATATATGTATATATGTGTGTGTGTGTGTGTGTATATATATATATGTATATATGTGTGTGTGTGTGTGTGTATATATATATATGTATGTATGTATATATATATATATACACACACATATATATACACACACATATGAGGCTAAGAAAATATGTAACATGTAATATGTATGTATATATAAATATGTAATTGATTGGAAGCGAGAGCTAAGAAAATATGTAACAGTTTATCGCAGCATTGAACATCCAACCACGGGTAAAAGTCCAGCAGAACTCCTGTTCAACCGCAAAAACAACGGAGTTGGACATGCGTGACAGAGATGCTGAACAGAAAGGAAAATCAAAGATTTATGCTGATGAACGAAGGGGAGCTGAGCATTCAAAAGTTGGCACGGGAGACACAGTGCTGGTTCAACAAGACAAAGTGGACAAGTTTACAACACCATTCAACGCAACACCACACAAAGTTGTAAGCAGAACTGGAAACCAAGTCATCATTGAATCACCAACAGGAGCTCGCTATCACCGGAATACCACACGTGAAGAAATACGAGACAAATGAGACCAGAGAAGGACACTACGACACAATACCTGAAAGGGAGGAAGGTGAAACACCCACAAAGACTGACACCTTCACTCCAACACCACAAGAGGGCTCCCAGGGGCCAGAGAGATCAAGTAGATCACAAAGGGCTAAAAAGATACCTGAGAGGTTTCGTAATTTTGTGGTGAAATGAACTATAATATGTCAAGGTGAAGAGGTAACTGAAAATGGGCAAGTTTCAAGTTGCAAGTTCATATGTGTCGACATGTATATATTGGGGGGGAAAAGGGGGTACGTGTGGTGAGACAGTTAGAAAATATAATTGTTAGAAAGTAAGACAAGAAAGAATGTTCAATGTTGGAAAAAAAAAGATATCAAAGTTATTACAACTAAAGTTTGAATCTAAGGAAAAGGGGGATGTCATGTATTGATATATGGCTATGTCTTAATGTGATGACTTTTGAACCGGATGTTGTTGTCCGAAGGAGGCCCCGTTAAGTGGGTAGTTGTCAGATGGACAGTATTCAATAAAGCAAGATAAAGACCGTGCTTTATGTCCTGATTCAATTCAGAGTGCTCTGCCTAATTTAGTAATAAGGTGGGCACACAACAGTATCCAAAACATACAAGTTTCATTATATAATTTTTCAAGGGATCTTAAATCTGTTTTCACTCTTGTATGCTTTTCATACAAGTTTCACACGAGACAAATACAAACTTTATAAGATTTATAAATATCTTTTTCATATGGGTAGTCAAAATGCCTGGGCCGATTTTTTGTCCCAGTCCAACCCTGAATATAATCATCAGTGTTTGAGCAGTGTTGGATTATAATATTATTTTATGCCATGTTAGACCCCTAATTAAAGATTGTGAATTATTATGTAGTTTTGGTTTGCATTATGCTCCTGAATTAGAAGAAGGTGATAACTATTACATTTGGTAAACTGATTTGTATTACATTAGACTGCTGATTTATTGTGAATGAATGATATTGTTTTATGATGCATTATACTGCTGAGTTATAAGAAATACTGTTCCAGAAAGTCATCGCCTTATTTGTCTGATTGGAAGAGAACAGAGCATCCTGCCCCATCTCAGCAGGAGCAGATAAACAGGGAGCCAAGGTCATAGCTTGGGCGCTGTGTGAGAAAGAATGTGAATGTTTAGGCTTTTATGATGAGGTGGGGGCCACTAGAGGCTATAAGAGTTTGATCAAGGCTCCACCATTTTGAGATCTGATGCTGTCTGCTGTATGGTGTCCATCTCCCACGCGTGTATTCATTAAATCATCAACCCGGCCAGACCAGTGTTGTTATTTTGGTTTTCCTCTTGTATCCATCCCCAATATTTGAGTCCGTAACAACAGCTATGATATCAGGGACAACCGAGACATGTGTGACAATACTCAACATGTCACATGACACACCTTAAACATCATGTGATCCACTCTCAGTCTGCACTTTCATTCATGACTTCAACAGGTTGAAATGAGCTTTGAAGAAACATTCAGTGAAATAAATCTTTCATGAATTCATGTGATCAGCAGATGAACTTTGTACCAACAACATCTTCAATAACAGAGTCTGAATGAAGCTCAGGTGTTGATGCTGCTCACTGATTGGACGGTTGGTTTCAGCTCTGCTCTCAGTCTTTCCTGCACAGGTGAAGGTAGAAAGTGTGACTGGATCTATAGACTGGAAACAGAGAAACATGCTGAACATTTGAAGCTTTGCAGCAGAAATGTTCATGTTACAAATACAGCAGAGCTGATCTGGGATCAGTGTGTTCACACCTGCAGCTACAACAAGGTTTCATGTCTCCACACGTCAGCATGTGAACTTTACTCTGACTCAGTCTGAGCAGTCAGACGGCATATTTTTAAAGTTAACACATCAGCACACACAGAGCTGAGCCCCTCCCACCTGTGCTGAGTTTCAGGTGGAGCCCCGCCTCCTTCCAGGAAGCAGCTCACCTGTGTGTCCGTGTTTAGTGTCCAGGTGTGGAGTGGAGCTTGTTGTTGGTGTGTGAAGAAACTGTAAGTTTGCTTTGTTTCCTCCTTTAACAGTTTGTCTTCAGGAACTTTACTGTTTGTTCAGCTCATGTTCGATTTCTTCACACAACAAACTGTGTGTGTTTGTATTTCCGGTCTCTCCATTAAAGTCAGTGTGTAATGTTTTCCTGGCTAACATCAGCTGTGTGCAGCTTAGTTCAGCACAAATCTGCCGCTCCATAGTTCACGGTAACGGACTCACAGCTGGACCAACGAGGCCGAGTGTGTCCGCCACTCTGAGCTACGTTCGTGTTTGTGTACTTGTAGTTTGTACTTTGTGAGTTCACTCAGAGCCCACAGAGGACGCAGCGTACGTGATGACGTCAGCCCTTTACCTCCTTTACTAGTGATGGGATTTCCGGCTCTTTTTAGAGATCCGGCTCTTTCGGTTCGGCTCACTAAAAAGAGCCGGCTCTTTCGGCTCCGAACCGGCTCTTCAGGTTGTTTTGTTGCTTTAATTAATTTATTATTAACAATAATATAAAATTATGCACAAAAGGAATTACTAACGTAAAACAAAGTGGGTTTATTTAAATTACACAATTGAAAACATGTGTGTATTGTTTGTGTATTTATACACAGGCACTCATATATATTCAAATAATTTAAAACAAATGTTCATTTACCTGTTATTACCACACACCAAATCCGGTCGTTGGTACTTGCTGGCTTGTGTAGCCACTAGGTAACAAAAGCTCAACACTGCGCCCTAGTATCCTGGAGCACTTCTGTTGTCTTTTGTACGTGCTTTGGAGTTTTTATGTGCTTTGGAGTTTGTACGTGCTTCGGAGTTTGTATGTGCTTTGTCTGTAGGGGCCACCGTAAATATACTTTTATTTATTCACTCCACATAAAATGTAATAAATAAATCATATAATACAAAAACCAACTATTCACATTTCAACTTTTAACTATTTAAATTTTCAGCTTTTTCCTTTTAAACAAATTTAAAATGAAACAACACAAAACACTGCAAACCACAACACAATTAAATATAAATTAAAATATGAAAACAAAAAGAAGATGCATATTCTCTGTCATATGGGCCCGCATGAATAAACTTTCTACATCCTTTATCATCTGCAACCGAAAATAGTTGTGGATGATTACTTTACCTTTCTAATGTGAAGTTGTTGTCCCTGGCTCTCTTTCTCTCTCTCTCCCTCCCGCTCTGTTCCTGTGCTACTGAGTAACTACCGCCCCTCCCCCCTCTGCCCAGCGTAAAGCACAAGGCTCGCGTGCTGAGTGAAGCGGGAAAAAAGTGCGAGAGAGAGAGAGAAAAAAAACCCACGTGACGGCTCGCGATAAGGAGCCGGCTCCCGTCGTTCACTTCAAAGAGTCGGCTCTAAGAGCCATTTCGTTCGCGAACGACCCATCACTATCCTTTACTGTCACTGTGATTAATATTTACACACCACACGAGACACCTGACAGCATGTTAACACTAAGCTAAAGCTAAGCTAACGCTAAGCTAGCCAAGAACCCAGAGTGACGTTAAAGCTGAGTAAACACTGACCCCAGACCAGCACCGTGATAAAGTGAGCTGCTGCTGCTGAACCTGAACAGGTAACAAAGTGATGAGCAGTCAGGCTGCAGGTTTCTACCTGTTCATGTTTCTACAGTAGAATCACTTTGAAGTGTCTTTGTGCTGTTTCATCTTTGATTTGTGTTCATAAACACTCAGAGAAAGATCACGTGACCTCATCAGGATCTGTGTTGGTGTGTGGGGCTGTACCTCAGCTTTAGATGATGGTGATTATGAGACAGTGTTTCAGCTCATTTTACACAGTAACATGAAAGTACTGTTATGAGGAGTAGTGAAGTAACATACTCCATTACTTTTAATTAAAGTGTTCTGTGTAATATGTGTAATAATGACTTTTTTGAGTAACTTCATCTCTGTCAATAACAACATTCATACGTGGAATAAAAACACATCAGTGGATCATTGCTGGAGCTGCCTGGACTTCAGTCTTCAGGATCTCAACCAACAGCATCAACATGCTGCTCCAGATGTTTGTGCTCCAGATGTTTGTGCTCCAGATGTTTGTGCTCCAGATGTCTGTGCTCCAGATGTCTGTGCTCCACATGTCTGTGCTCCAGATGTTTGTGCTCCAGATGTTTGTGCTCCAGATGTTTGTGCTCCAGATGTCTGTGCTCCAGATGTCTGTGCTCCAGATGTTTGTGCTCCAGATGTTTGTGCTCCTGGTGATCAGACTCGCAGTTTCATCCTTGAAATAAGTGTTTATATTGTTGTTATATTGTTGACCCACCATTGATCATGTGACTCATCACATGATCAATGGTGGGTCAGCGACATGCTTTCTTTCCGTCTCAGGTTTAAATATCTGGGACTCTCCACCGTTTGGTTTTAAAACTGAAGAAGCTTCTCGGATGAAACGTCTTCCAGAAACTTAAAGAAGTCTCTATTTTCTTTCTAAGCTCCTTAGATCACATGACCTGGATGACTGAACCTACAGACATATTGACCTGGTTTCTAGGTTACATGACAGGTCAGAGGTCAGCGACTGTAACTCAGTTACTCCTGTTAATGTGAACTCACTGAGTGTTTGTGGTTTACCTCTCAGACTGACTGAAGATGATGATGGAGGAAGAGGAGGACAGAGCAGAGTCTGCAGGGTCCAGCTGTCCGTCTGTGAGGAGTGACCGGTCCAAAGATTATAATCCAGACTTCAGTGCTGAACCTGGACCAACGAGGTCAGAGAGCTGAACACACTGAGTTACAGAAATAATTCTGCACTGACATTATAATCTCTGTTGATTCTGGTTGATTGTCTGACTGTGTTTGTGAGCTGAGAGGAAATGAAAATGAATTTGTAACAAAAATCAGTTTTGTCCAGTTTTCCTGTAAAAAGCTGAAATCTAATCTAAGAGGACTGTTACTGACAGGAAACAGCTGCATTATCTGCAGTCTGTGTGATCACAGCTGCTTCAATCATGTTTGTGTCTGCAGAGGTCAGAGGTCACAGTCTGCAGGGTCCAGCTGTCCGTCTGTGAGGAGTGACCGGTCCAAACGTTCAAATCCATTCTTCAGTGCTGAACCTGGACCAACGAGGTCAGAGAGCTGTGATGACTCCTTTACATGTTTGTGTTTCCTGGATAAATATGACCTGAAACATCCTCAGATTGTTACAAAGATTCATTAAAAAGAAAACAATGAAAGAGAAAAGATCCAAATGTTAGACTTGGTCATTTGCTGTTTGAGGACAGTGATGCTCATATCTGTGGGGAAAGTGTGACCTGAGTGGGTTCATGTTTGTCTTTAAAGAACAGAGCTGCTCTGATTCTCTTTGTGTCTGATCTGTTAAACAGTCTGAGAGGTCACACAGAGACCCAGCAGCTAAAGCCTGGATCATACTGGCTGCTGTTAATGAGACTCCATCAGGACAACACTGAGCCACAGTGCTGTTCATGGAAATCAATCAATAAATTCAACTTTACACTGTATTACCAAAGTACTGACTCGTCTGCCTTCACACACATGTAAACTTGAGTGACATCATATTCTGAGTCCACAGCATTCAATATGATGTCAGCCAAGAGTTCAACATATAACAGCTTAAACTGTTCTAAAAAGGTTTTTTCACAGGTTTAAAAGTGTTTACGGGAATTTTTAACGGTTCTTTCAGAAGCACATACGTGAGGTTAGACACAGGAAGCAGCAACACTGACTGAACACAGCTTTTAGAGGCTAAATTCACATTTTAATAATGAAAGTGGCTTCATGTGTGTGTGTGTGTGTCCATGGTTCCTCCACAGAGTGGACCAGCAGAGCTCAGAGGTTCCCAGTGGTCAGTCTGCCCAGCAGCATCAAACACAGCTGGACTCCATGTTTATGGTCTGTACATGTACAACAACTACTTTATTATTAATATTAATAATAATACATTTATTTATAGGTCCCTTTCAGAACACCAAGGACTCTGTGGACTAAATGACCAAAAGAAACAAACTTTGAAATCAGACGGTGCAAATGTGATCACAGGGAAACGTTTTAAACATCGAGGCTTTAAACAAAAACCAAAGTGAAACAGTTTGTAGTCGAGATCAGTGGGAATGAAGCTGAATAACTGTTTCTTCAATAACTTTGAGAAATAAATGACAAATATGATAGAAATTAGGAGCATTAGCACTTACTAATGATGTGAGTCGACACTCTGCTGTATTGAGACGACCACATTAGGTGGTCCTCAACTGTAATGGAAACCAATGGCTCCAGTCGATCTGAGCAGCTACTAATAGAAACGGGGCCATAGATGTGTTTGTGCTTAATAACAGTGAATCACAGGATTTTTACATTACAGTTAAAATCTCATGTTGTTTGTTAAAGTGTGCAGTTCAGGGTGTGTTACTAAAACTGTTGTTTGCTCACTTTCCAAAGACCCAGCCCCCATAAAAAGCAGCCAAACAGCTCTAAGAGTTACACACACACGCATATCTATCAAGTTTACTCTGGTCTAATATACTTGGATTTAGCTTGAAGAATGTTCCTGTACGAGGACTGAAAATGATTTAAAAAGCAGCCAATGTCCAAAGAACAACTTTGACACACCTTCATAAAGCCTGCAGAGCAAAAGAAAAACTAGCTGAAAGTCTGGCTGCTCTTATGAAAAGTACAGAGAAATTATGGGTCGTTCAACACTTGTGCACAATGTAAGAGTTTAAATAAATCTAAAGAGTAACTCAAAATCCTACAATCATATTGAGAAAATCATCTACAGCTAACTATCCAAGTGGATTTGTTTAAGACAGCTCCATCTGCTGGTGGCCCTCTGCAGGTGCATGAAAGGGGCGTGTTTATAGTGAAAGTAGTAGAGAAAGTAAACCCCATGGGAAGGAGGGAGGACTCTCAGCAGCTTCCAGCTCATATTCAGACATTTGACTTCTCACTGAAAGCAGCTAGTTTGAGTGTCTGTACCTTAATTAGAAGAGATAACATGGCCATAGTAATTAGTTTATAGTAGTAGTAATTAATTTATACATCTGTTTGTGGACAAGTCCCAGTTTTTCTGTAGAGCCTCTCAAGTTGGTGACAGCAGTCAAAGTTCACGTGTAAACCAGAGCAACAAATCAGGTCCAAATGTGTTGTTCACAGTGAGTGGGATCATCAGTATGTTGCTATGTTAACATCCTGCAGCAGGATGTGTTTGGTCAGCTGGTTCACATTTCCTCAGGACCTTCTTGGTGTGATGTTCTTCTGCTTCCCTGGCTGCTGTGTCTGTGGGGATGGCGTTTGTTCTGTGTTGTAGCGTCCTGATGACGCCCAGTTTGTGCTCCAGTGGATGATGAGAGTCAAACCTTAAATACTGATCTGTATGCGTAAACAGAGTGAACCTTTAAGACCAGTTGTCTGTATGATCAACTCTGTCACCTATAACATCTTCAAGTTTCTGGCTTCGATCATCAACCTGTTGATAGTTCAGCTCTGAACACCAGTGAAATGTTTCTCCCACTGAAATCGCTGCATTCATATGAACAGAATCAACATTTTGGGACCGTGGAGTTGTGGAGAATGTCTCAGTTAATCAGATAAAGTCAAACTTATAATTGGTGAAGAGATCGTGGATGATATGCCCCTTGATCGTAAAGAAGTGGATGTTGTGTAGACTAGAAGTTCAGAGTGGTGGTTCATTCATAAAGTATTCTGTTCCAGCTGCTGGAGGACAACATCATCACTTTTGTGAAGAACGAGCTGCAGAAGATCCAGAAGGCTCTGAATCCAAATAAGCCCCAGTTCTTGGAGTTTCAGAGGGAGGATGATGAGCAGAGGAGCAGCAGAGAGGCATTTGTGAAGATCGCAGTGGACTTCCTGAGGAGAATGAAGCAGGAGGAGCTGGCTGACCGTCTGCAGAGACGTAAGAGGATTTCTTACTTAAGGTTTTAAGCTGTTAGATAAATGAGACACTCATGACACCAGTGTGTTAAGTCATATCTCAGTAGGTCAGAAAATGTCATCAGCGTTTTGTAAAATATATTTGTTGAAGTTGTATTTTTATTATTATTATTCAGAACTTCCAGCTGCAGTTTGTCATCGTAACCTTAAATCTGCTCTGAAGACGAAGTTCCAGTGTGTGTTTGAGGGCATCGCTAAAGCAGGAAACCCAACCCTTCTGAATCAGATCTACACAGAGCTCTACATCACAGAGGGAGGGACTGCAGAGGTCAATGATGAACATGAGGTCAGACAGATTGAAACAGCATCCAGGAAACCAGACAGACCAGAAACAACAATCAGACAAGAAGACATCTTTAAACTCCCACCTGGAAGAGATGAACCAATCAGAACAGTGCTGACAAAGGGAGTGGCTGGCATTGGGAAAACAGTCTTAACACAGAAATACACCCTGGACTGGGCTGAAGACAAAGCCAACCAGGACATCCAGTTCATGTTTCCATTCACTTTCAGAGAGCTGAATGTGCTGAAAAAGGAAAAGTTCAGCTTGGTGGGACTTGTTCATTACTTCTTTACTGAAACCAAAGAAGCAGGAATCTGCAGCTTTGAAGACTTCCAGGTTGTGTTCATCTTTGATGGTCTGGATGAGTGTCGACTTCCTCTGGACTTCCACAAAACTACAATCCTAACTGACCCTAGAAAGTCCACCTCAGTGGATGTGCTGCTGACAAACCTCATCAGGGGGAAACTGCTTCCCTCTGCTCGTCTCTGGATAACCACACGACCTGCAGCAGCCAATCAGATCCCTCCTGACTGTGTTGGCATGGTGACAGAGGTCAGAGGGTTCACTGACCCACAGAAGGAGGAGTACTTCATGAAGAGATTCAGAGATAAGGAGCAGGCCAGCAGGATCATCTCCCACATCAAGACATCACGAAGCCTCCACATCATGTGCCACATCCCAGTCTTCTGCTGGATCACTGCTACAGTTCTGGAGGATGTGCTGAAAACCAGAGAGGGAGGACAGCTGCCCAAGACCCTGACTGAGATGTACATCCACTTCCTGGTGGTTCAGGCCAAAGTGAAGAAGGTCAAGTATGATAGAGGAGCTGAGACAGATGCACACTGGAGTCCAGAGAGCAGGAAGATGATGGAGTCTCTGGGAAAACTGGCTTTTGATCAGCTGCAGAAAGGAAACCTGATCTTCTATGAATCAGACCTGACAGAGTGTGGCATTGATATCAGAGCAGCCTCAGTGTACTCAGGAGTGTTCACACAGATCTTTAAAGAGGAGAGAGGACTGTACCAGGACAAGGTGTTCTGCTTCATCCATCTGAGTGTTCAGGAGTTTCTGGCTGCTCTTCATGTCCATCTGACCTTCATCAACTCTGGACTCAATCTGCTGGAAGAACAACAATCAACCTCCAAGAAATCTAAATTATTTAACAAACTAAAACTCCAATCACTTCACCAGAGTGCTGTGAAGAAGGCCTTACAGAGTCCAAATGGACACCTGGACTTGTTCCTCCGCTTCCTCCTGGGTCTTTCACTGCAGACCAATCAGACTCTCCTACGAGGTCTGCTGACACAGACAGGAAGTAGCTCACAGACCAATCAGGAAACAGTTCAGTACATCAAGGAGAAGCTCAGTGATAATCTGTCTGCAGAGAAAAGCATCAATCTGTTTCACTGTCTGAATGAACTGAATGATCGTTCTCTAGTGGAGCAGATCCAATGGTACATGAGTTCAGGAAGTCTCTCCACAGATGAACTGTCTCCTGCTCAGTGGTCAGCTCTGGTCTTCATCTTACTGTCATCAGAAAAAGATCTGGATGTGTTTGACCTGCAGAAATACTCTGCTTCAGAGGAGGCTCTTCTGAGGCTGCTGCCAGTGGTCAAAGCCTCCAACAAAGCTCTGTGAGTAAACATGTGATCAGGCTTTTAATTATAACATAAACAGTGTAATGTGTGATGGACCCTTAAAAACTTAAACATATTTTTTTACATGATCATCAGCACTAAATACAGTATATTATAGTTAATGTTTGATAGCAGCAGTAAATGTCAGAGTGTCTTAAACATATCTGGGTGTCAGCTTTTATCAAAGTCATGTCCAGAATCATCCTGTAAGTAAAATTTATTTATACAGCAGCTTTCACAGGTCAAAAACCACAAAGTGCTTTACAATAGAAACAGGCAATAAAAAACACAGAAGATAAAAACATTAAACAGCAAACACTGAACATCATACAGCCTAAAACTAGTTAAAGGCCACTCTGAATACTAGAGTCTGAATAAATGAGTTAGTGGGACCAGTAAAAGCCTTTGACTGGAAGATCTCAGATGTGAGAAGAGCTGTAGGATTGTAGAAAGTCAGAAATATAGACTGGGACTAAAAGTAAGGACTAAATCTTTAAATAACGCCTAAAATGAACTGGTTACCAGTGTGAAGAGATTAAACTGGAGTAATGTCCAGTCTATTTCATGTGCTGGTTAAAAGCCTCGCAGCATGATTCTGTACTGACTGAAGACGTTCAAAGACTGTGATGGACCCATAGGTGATCAACTCCCTCATTCCTCCTCTGGTCTTATTGCTCTGCATCAGTGCACTGCTCAGCTGAAGATGAGTTCACTTCTATATGTTACAATCTGCCTCACCAGTACAGTTCCAAAGATCTGCAGCTGCTGAATCAATTATATTCCTCGTGTTTCTTCTGGTTTCCTGTTGTTAGATCTGCATGCTTGATTGTTTTTCAATCTCTCCTATGTCGTGCACTTTGATTTCCGACTGTACACAGTCTGTGAACCATGACAATTTGTGACAGAATGCAATGATCAGTGAGGACCCGGAGGACACTGACATTTACACTGTGCAGAATGAGACTTGAGACTTTATCTCACTGCTTTGTGGATGACTGATGGAAGGACTAATCACTATATCTGCTTTAATTGAAATAATTTCCATGAAAATTTCACTGGTTCAGTCTCCCAGAATCTCTCAATCATATCTTGACCTTTTCCTAGAGTAACTAACCCTCACTCACCAGGATATGAGCCAGCCTTCCCTCTCATTGCTACATACTTACAGTCTTGCCTATCACCTGTTCACAGAATGAGTCATCACATGTTTTTGTTTAGCATTTAATGAGCAAGTTCCAGGTCTTTATATTTACACAGGGAACATTTTTAAACTAAAACGTTTTTTAGCCATAAATAGTAATGCACACTGGCATTTGTCTTTCTTTCAAAGGTTCAACACAAGAAGTGATTTAAACTAATCACAGTTTGTTATCAAATGACAGTTTTTCAGATTATGTTTTTATTTCGTTTTTGTTTTTTAGGCTGAGTGTCCCTGACCTCTCAGACAGAGGCTGTGAAGCTCTGTCCTCAGTTCTCAGCTCCCAGTCTTCTACACTCAGAGAGCTGAACTTAAGAAACAACAACCTGCAGGATCCAGCAGTGGAGTTTCTTTCTGCAGGACTGAGAAGTCCACACTGTAAACTGAATACTCTGAGGTGAGATCAAGTTATGTTGTGCTTTTCATTAATTGACAGAATTAACCTATAAGAAGCCACTAAATGGGAAAAAAGTCAGTTAAACTTCTGTAATAGTTTTATGTTAGTGTCATCTCTTAGTGTTGACTCTTAGTAAAAAAAACAGGATTTATTGCAAAATCTAAAAACTCTTTTGTACACCCTCATTGCAATTTAATAACAGTGTTTGTTTAATGTTTATCTGTCATTTTTCAGACTGAGTCACTGTAAGCTCTCAGAGAGAGGCTATGAAGCGCTGTCCTCAGCTCTCAGCTCCCAGTCCTCTAGTCTGAGACAGCTGGACCTGAGTAACTCTGACCTGCAGGATTCAGGAGTGACGCTTCTGTCTGCTGGAGTGAAGAGTCCACGCTGTAAAATGGAAACTCTCAGGTCAGGATTTAAAATGTTCCACTGACGATCATGTTAAACCTGATTTCTATTACTGCAGAAACAGTCAATTGATTTTAAAAAAGTCTGAATGTAGAAATTAGCGTCTGGGGTTTTTAGTGATATTTGTTCACTTTCTGTCTTTCATTTGCAATGAAATGTCCCGTCTGCTCCTCTGAGTCCAGATTCTTTATTTTAGCAGTGCTTCATCCACCAAACCTTCTAGTTCGATTCCTGTATTCTGAAGGTTTTTACAGAGCTGTTTGTTCAGATATCAGAATTTGATTTTCAGAAAAATTTAGTAATAAAAATATGATCAATTGATTATTTCTGACTGAAAAGATGAAATATATATTTGGTCATAGTGATATGACTCATTGCCTCACTTAAACATAAAATGTAAACAAAAATTAATACAAAACAGAATTTGACTGTTGAGCTTAAAGTGAGCTTGAATGTTATTCACTTCCTGTTTTATTTTGGTAGTTATCGTCTCTGGTTTTTACTTTTACTTCCTCCCCCGACATTGTCTACATTAGTTTCAGCTGTAGAAGATTTTATTGACTGTTTGATTTGTCACTTTTTTTAAACTATAATTGTTGACTTAAACTATTGCTAAAATGTATTTTCATTAAAATACCAAATAATTTATTACTTTATCATCTAATTAGATTATAATTCTGTAAATAGGCATGATAGTGTGGTCTATGTGGGTTGTCTTCAGGTACTCTTCCTCCCACAGTCCAAGAACATGCATGCAAGGTTAACTGGAGATGTGTGATTGTGAGCATAAATTGTCTGTCTCTGTCTAGCTCTGTGTTTACCTGGCTACATCACCATGGTTACTGATGCTGAACCTATAACCTGGTCTGGATCAGGTTATGTTCAGAGTTTTTGTTTAAAATCAACTGAAGTGCCTCATTTTCACTGATTCTTTCATTTACAGAAAGCTTTAAGTGTGATATAGATTCAGTCATATCTGACTAATGTCAGTGAATGAGGCCCAGCTGTAAAGTCACAGCAGTCACACTGTATGTGTCTCATTGTCACTGGAGTTTAGGCTCCATGCATTCAGCTGGTGCTGCAGAAAAAGTAGAAATGTTTCTGTTTGGTTCTAATGCTGAGTCTATTTTACAAAGATGGAACTGCAGCTAATCCTGCTCATGTAGCCAGTTAGTAAAAACTCAAGTCACCATCAGACACAGCAGACATTTACTGATAATCTCACTGTATGTGGTCTTTTAGCGCCTCCTAGTTGTGAACATGTGGAGTGTTGTTAGTCTGGGTGACGAGTGTAACTGTTGAGTGAGAAAGACTGTGGTCGTGTCCAAATTCATGGGCTGCATCCTCCTGAGGACCCGGCCTTCGCGGTCTACGTGGGCCGGGTCCTCAGAAGGTCAGGTAGGCCGGAAGTAAACGGCCATGGAATTGGACGGTCTAGCCTTCTGATTGGTGTCACCGCTGTCTCGGTGGAGTTTAATAAACTCTGCCGTCTGCTCCTTGCTATCTAAAATATAACAGGACTCTGGCGTAAATTGTTGACCATCTCACACTTCTGTTTAATCAGTTTTTTTTTGAGGTTTATTCAGTTGTGTAAAAACCAAGGAGGAACCCACCCGGGGGATAAATAAAGTTTTATTTTATCTTATCTAATCTAATAACTTTAATCTCAGCCAAACCAATTTACTCACGAACAAATAAAACACTGAAAAAAGCCAAACAATAGCATTTTTAGGTTGTCTAAGTGACTTATATATTACTTTTAACCTGATTAGCCAAAGTCCGCGGTGATCTTAAAATGATGTGCAGGGAGTTGTGCCATTCTCTGCGGCTTCAGTAATCCTGGAGCTCTCGGCTTGCTATCGAGCTGGGGGGTAACAGACGTCTCCGAAAACGTCGAAGCACTTTTGCAAATATGCAATGTCTTGATAAACCGAGCAGATAGCACAAGTTTACACACTCACATTCTCGCCTGAAAATATGTTAAAAGTTTTGTGACCCAGGAAGATTAATAAGAGTAATTTTAAATCTTAGTAGCGGCCGCCATTACCAGAAACTGGAGTTTGGCTGGGCCGCAATATGAATTCTGGGATATGGTGGGCCACGAAGGACACACCCGACACATCCTTCAAATTTGGGGAAAAGGACGACGCATTTGTCGGCTGCATTCGGAGGAGTCCACGAATTTGGACAGCCTTTGGTGCATCGCTGTGACGTTATCGGTCTACAAATGTGTCCTCAGGAGGATGCGGCCCATAAATGTGGACACACCGACCCTGCGTGCTGGTAGCACCTTAGCCACACCTCGGGTGTGGAGGAGAAGCTGAAAAAGAAGGTTTTCTAGTTTGTAAGGAGGAAAAAAACTGAAAGGACTAAGTTAAAGAGAGGCTGGAGAGTAACACAGAGCAGCAATGAATGCTGCTCACACAGTTTAGACAGTTTAGCATCAAATGTTCGCGTGAGTTAGCTCCCAGCTAACTAGCAGAGCAGCTAACTAGCAAACCAGCTAACTAGCAAACCAGCTAACTGCACCCACAAGCTGCGACTGCGTCTTTCTAACAAGAGCGTCAGACACTCAGACTGGTTTTCTTTGTGGATGATGATTTATTCTCACACTGATCCTTCATGATGATGCTGCCATCCACCCACTGCTCCTAGCAGTGTTGCCAACTCCTCAGTAAGTGAACTTGCTATTGGCTGTCCTAAAAGTTGCTGGAATTCGCTAAATGACGTCATCGCCTAATTTGGATAAATGGTCATGCTAATGTAATTGTAACGTACATTGTAGGAGAGAAAAATAACATCGTGGAAGCAACATAACGTGAGTAAAAATGTCCTGGAATGCATTTAAATAAATAAATCATAGTTCTGTCTGTAACTATTACAACACTCTCACCACATTTGTTAACAATTCTCTCAACAAATGTCTTTTTCCTCGTTCTTTGTTATCCAGCTGAGACTTTGGGTATAAATGTGTCATAAACAGGAGAAAGCAGTGCATCAAACTTTGAGTGTTTTTCCCAAGGATGAGGAAGCAGACTCGGCCACAAACAGCTGGATATATGAATGGTTACCACAGCAACCACAGCAGTGTGCTCTCAGTATATTTAGTTGTATAAAGGTGTTTGTGGTGTGTTGCAGCTGAAACAGCCTCATGTATGTTGACACAGGGAGAAAATAGTGTGAGAACACTGTTCACAGCAGTCACAGCTCGCTGCCTTCAACAGTCTCTTCCTTCCTTGTTTGGATGTCACTGATATCATCTTCTGCTCTCACACTGACCACCTGTTGAAGCTAACATGCTAACATGGAAGCCGCAGGTATGCCACCTGTGGCAGCTGAGGTCACGTGATCTGAGTGTTTGAACCACGTGTTGGAGCAGCATTTCCAAACATCTGCACTTCAGAAGCTCCAAAGTGTGGAAACGTCACTGTGGAGCGTCTCATCCCTATCTAAGAGATTTTCTTGCCTCTGCAAAGCTAAGCTTGCAAACAGCACCATAGTTTGTCAGTCCCAACCAATCAGAGCGCTAATTATGTCACGTCACATGACTCGTGTGTTTACCTCTTTGATTAGCACCCAAAGAACTAAAGAAAGGCTGAAAGGACGTTCAGCCAATCAAATCCCTCCTAGGAACAGGAAGTCTAGAGAGGAAATGGAGCAGAGAAGGAGAATCACCAGTTTAAATGTCTGAGTTTTAAACTGGTGACCCTCTAAAGAGGCTTTTATTGACTCTGTTTTCTTTACAGCTTTTTTCACCATTTAAACTGTTTAATATCAGATTTAGAAATAACTTTTGGACAGTTGTTGTACATTTCCACTAAAATGTGACACAAATAGTGACTTTCTGACTTTACTTTGGACTAATCTAACGACTCAGCCTGGCTATGTTGGACTTGGTGTGGAAGCAGCTCCCAGTTTGAGTTCAGGAGACACACACTCTCTACTTTGAAGATCAGCTTCAAACTTTCCTTTTTGATAAAGCTTATAGTTCGAGCTGGATCAGGTGACCCTGAACCATCCCTTAGTTATGCTGCTATAGGCTCAGGCTGTTGATGATGCTCTGCTTTCTTCTCTACTCCCCTCTTTTCACTCCTGATGCTTTTATATGTCACGACTGTCGTTAACTTTTGTGTCTCTCTGAGCTCATCTCTTCTCTTTCCCCTCACCCTGCAACCAGTCATGGTAGAATTTTTTTGAAGCTGAGCTTTCATACATGATGAATTGCTCTCTTCAGTTGGGTGTCTTCCCTGCTGCCTTTAAAACGGCGGTGGTGAGGCCCCTTCTGAAGAAGAGCAATTTGGATTGTAATGATTTTAATACAGATCTGTATCCAACTTACCATTTTTAAGTAAAATTTTAGAAAAACTTGTTTTTACTCCGATTAATGATTTTCTGAATGATAGACAGATCCTGGAGATATTCCAGTCTGGATTTAGGGTGAACCACAGCACAGAGACTGCTCTCCTAAAGGTTTTAAATGATCTTAGATGTAACTGGGACTCCCAAAAGCTCTCAGTCCTGGTGCTACTGGATCTAAGCGCAGCCTTTGATACAGTAGACCACGCTATTCTTTTAAACAGACTGAAACACATGGTGGGCCTCTCTGGTGCTGTACACATCTGGTTCACTTCCTGTCTCTCAGACAGAACTTTTATGGTGAGTATGGATACATGCTCCTCTAAGATCCATAGAATGACATGTGGTGTGCCTCAAGGGTCGGTTTTAGGCCCTGTACTGTTTAATTGGTATATGCTCCCTCTTGGCGGTGTCATCAGGAGGCATGGAGTGAACTTCCACAGTTACGCTGACGACACTCAGCTGTACATCTCCGTGTCTCCTGATGACACCAGACCAATGGATGCCCTTTTTAACTGTAGTTTAGATTAGAGATGGACCGATCCGATATTACGTATCGGTATCGGTCCGATACTGACCCAAATTACTGGATCGGATATCGGTGAGAAATAAAAAATGTAATCCGATCCATTAAATATCAAAAAAGCACCTCACAAAACTTGCTACACGGAGTAACTCGGCTCATAACCGTAGCACGTAGCAGCAGTGTGCATCACGTGATAGAGCGGCTGTGTGTATTTGTAGCCTAGCTAGCAAACCAGCATTTCATCTCCGAGGAAGTTTTCCCAGAGAGAAGTAAAGCAAGTGTGTAAGTTCATCTCTGAATGTCTGTAAAGCATAAAGTATTCCCACGTTAAGCTTAACAACCATACCTGGAGCGACTGCCTCTCTCTCTCTCTCTCTCTCCTGCTGCTGCTGCTTCAATCGTGAAACAGCTTAATGATCAGCTGATCGGCTTTTCTGTCGCGAGTCCGTCTCTCGTCTTAGTTTTTGGCCCACTTCTCACCAGAAAGCGGAAACCAGCGGCTGAACAACAGCAGCACGTTTAAGCTTGATAAGCTGTTGTTAGAATTTATTTAAAATTACTTTCTACACCAGGATCTTTTTCTACGTAGCTGACGGCTGGTAATTGTGCAGGGGCGGATCTAGCAAAGTTTAGCCAGGGGGGCCGATAGGGCATGAACAGGGAAAAGGGGGCACAAAGACATACTTTTCTTTCTTATTCTCATTTAAAATGTCTAGTTTTTAATAAATAATTATCTGACTCTTACACCCAAAGTTTTAATCTTGTGTAAAATATATAGAAGTCCATTACTGTATATAGTAACTGTCAAGTCTAATATACCCTAGTAAGCTATACTACTTTTTCCTTTGGGAAGATACCATCTGTGCAGTCTGCAATTCTGTTGAAGAAAGATGTTGAATCTATTTAATTATTCTTGAAAAATAATTTATTTTTGTGCATTTTCCCCCTGCATCAAATTAAATTTGATTACATCGATTAAGCATCATGAGGTGGAGGGTGGTTCCCTATTTTTTATTTTTTTTGCTGGGAGTTTGCAACCCTATTAGTTAGGTTGCTTAAAATTTCTTCTAAGTACTCTTTAAAATACCAGAATAGGGAGGATGGTGCAGGTTTAACTTTATTAGATTGATCAGTATTGCTGAACTATGAAATATTTTGGACGCAGTGTATTTTTTACATACAGGTATAACAGAATAGCTTTAGTGTTGTTATTTACTTAAACTTGAGTATAAACTTATACAAAATGCAGCAAGATATTAAAAAAACGTTTTGTTGATTAAAAAACACACTATATCGGATTCATATCGGTATCGGCAGATATCCAAATTTATGATATCGGTATCGGTATCGGACATAAAAAAGTGGTATCGTGCCATCTCTAGTTTAGATATAAGATCTTGGATGGCAGAAAACTTTTTACAGCTTAACCAGGACAAAACTGAAGTTTAATCGTCGGTCCTGAGGCTCAGAGAGAGAAACTCTTGTCTAAATTACAGGCATTTTCACTATGTCCTTCACTACAAGTGAAAAACCTGGGTGTTATTTTTGACTCTGAGCTTGGTTTTATCCCACATATTAAACATGTAACCAAAATTGGATTTTATCATCTAAAGAATATAGCCAGAGTCCGCCCTATTCTCTCTCGGGCCAACACGGAGATGTTGATGCATGCTTTTATTACCAGTCACATTGATTACTGCCCTGCTCTCTGGTCTCCCCAAAGAGAATATTTCACCTTTACAACTTTTACAAAACTCTGCAGCTCGTGTGCTGACAAAGACCAGAGGGCGGGCCCACATTACACCGGTTTTAGAATCGCTGCATTGGCTCCCCGTGTGTTTCAGGATCAAGTTTAAAGTTCTTTTATTGGTTTTTAAATGTCTTAATGGTCTCGGGCCTTCTTATCTCTCAGATCTGCTTTTACCATATGAACCCTCGTGGACCTTGAGGTCCTCTGGTACTGGCCTTTTAATTGTCCCTAAAGTCAGGACACATACTCACGGAGAGGCAGCTTTTCAGTGGTATGGTCCTCGTCTGTGGAACAGCCTGCCAGAGGAGCTCAGGGCCGCAGAGAACGTACATGTTTTTAAGAACAGGCTCAAGAACCACCTTTTTAATTTAGCTTTTACTTAACGTTTATTTATTTTATGCTTATTTATTCTATCCTGTTATTCTATTTATATTATTCATTTAGGTTTTACCTAAACCCATCTTCTTACTCTATTTATATTTATACTGTATCCGATTCTTATTTATTTTATTTATTTTATTCTGTATATACTCTTATTAGGTCATATCTCCAGTGTTTCCTCGGAGGGGGCTCTCTGCACCGGGGCTGTGATCGACCGTGGCTGCTGGGGCTCTGTGGGTCTTCTCAACCTGGCTGGGGGGCTTCTTTGCCTCCGTCCTGCTGTGTGCCCAGCCTGGAGGCTGTAAAGCACTTTGTGCTACATCTTTGTATGAAAAGTGCTTTATAAATAAAGATTGATTGATTGATTGATAGATTCTCCTCCGGGAGCCTGTTTTCACTGGGAGGATCTTTGTGTCAAAGGGAGTTCTTCCTTCCCACCATCACCAGGTGCTGCTCACAGTGGATTGTCTGGTTTTTGGGGCTTTCTCTCTAATATTGGAGGCTGTTACCTTACTCTGTTAAACAGCTTCAGACGACTGTTGTTGTCTGTTGGGAATTGTCACTTTTAAATAAAGTTACATTGAATGGATGTAAATGGATAGATGTTATTGTGACAAACAGAAAATGCTCTTTAAAAGATTGATTGTTGTTTTATGTGTCTGCAGTCTGTCAGGCTGTCTGATCACAGAGGAAGGCTGTACTTCTCTGGCCTCAGTTCTGAGCTCCAACCCCTCCCATCTGAGAGAGCTGGACCTGAGCTACAATCATCCAGGTGACACAGGAATTAAGCTCCTGTCGTCTGGACTGAAGGATCCAGGCTGGAGACTGGACACTCTCAGGTATGGAGAGAATGTCTGATAGAGGAGGACGAGCTGGAAACATTTCCTGTGTCCTTCACTCACTTCCTGTTTGTTTCCTGCAGATGAGACATGAACAATCACACAAGCAGGAATATTTTCAGGGACAGACACACTAGTCTAGCTGGATAGTACGTAGGGGGTCTCCAAGGAGTCTGTTTGCAGGAACATTAATGATAACTGATAAGTCATGTTGAGAGTTTCATTAAAAGTAGACCTACAGTTAGGTCCATAAATATTTGGAAAGAAACAACATTTTGTATCTTTAAATACACTTTATTAGGTCACCGGTTTACCTGAGATAGTGGTCACTGTGTACCTAATAAAGTGTCAACCATGTGTATGTTTCCCATGCTGTATGTCCACAGTCACAGTGACAGTCAGTGACACTGACAGAAGGATGAAACAAGGCTGTGAATCATTTCAGTCTTTGTGTGTGATAAAGAGGCAGACAGGAGCAGCTAACATCACCATCACCATCATCATCATAACATCACCAAGCCGCGCTTTTTCTCCGTCTGCGGCGCCACTTTTGTGCGCCTTTTTTGCTCCCGGTGCAGGTGTCTATTTCCGAATGAGGGTCATAGTTATGAGTGTTTTTGTGCTGTTTTTTTCTATTGGACGTGATGGTTATCAAAACCAAACATAAGTTTGGCAAGCGCAGGAGACACGACACGGAGGAGATTTGTCATTTGGGCTGCAGAATGCAATGCGCATCGTTGAAAGGATCGCATCGTTGAAAGGATGCAAAAGCTGTACGGTGCAATAAAAAAAATCAGCGAAAAGGCGAGGCAGTGACTGATGAACAGCGGGACTACTGTATACTGTTTATTAATAAACAAAATATATCCCTGTATGACAACACGCATAAATTAACTGCCTACATTAACTCATTGTAAACATACCTTCTGACTGACACTCCCCTGCTGCCTCTCCGGGCTGTCCCTGGTCCTCGGCGGGGGAAGTTCTCCACGGTCAGCACCATATTGCCGCTTGTCTCCCGCGGGGTGAGGAAGGGGTCCAGAAACCCCATGACCAGAGAGCATGAGGGTGGGAATGGATGTTTGTATCTGTGTGTGCCTGTATGTCTGTGTCTATATGTCAGGTTGGGTATCAGATGCCACCTCTCTGAGGACAGCTCAGGCCCTCCAAGGTTTGGAGGCCTATCTCCCCCCACCACTTCCCCTGCCGGGGGCGGACTCCCTCAGACATCGGTGCGTTGGTGGTTCTTTGTGTCCGGGGGTGGGCGTCCGGGTACACACCGGCTCACTCCTTGGCGGCTGCTTATCGGGGCCTGGAGCCTGGGGCTCGCTTGGGCCACCTCGGAGGTGGGGTGCCCCCGGCCTCTCGGCCTGGGGCTCGGTCACTCAGGCACAGCTGGCTGCCGGCGGGGCTCACGGGCACGTCACTGCAGCCCCCCCTGGCTTCTGCTCCGTGGCTGCTGGGTGACCCCTCATCTGGGACTCTCCTCAGCTCTTTCTGGGACAGTGGCACGGCTGCCCCTCTGTTGGTCTTCCTTGGTCTCTTGTGTTCTGGGGGCCTCTGGATGTCTGGGGTTTTGATCTCCTCCATACCTGCTTCATGCCCTGGAGGACGGGGCAGTGGCCCCCCACACCCTCTAGCAGATCATTACATGAGGGAACCTTTTAAGAAAACAAGCGCGTCCATGCTCACAGGTGTACACACGGGTGATCACACACACAAACTACACCCTTTTTGGCTCCTACCTCAATGCACACTGTGCTGTCGATCTTACGTGCTGCACAATAATGTTTAATATTTAGTATTTACTGTCATATTCCCATATATCATTGTGATGTGGTTTATTGTATTACTCTCGTTTTCTTCTGCTTGTTTTCTTTTTTCTTTCTCAACAGGTGATCCAGGTGATCGATATATGTATTTATTTTTTTATTTATTTATTTTTTTTTCTTCTGCTTATTCTGTTGGTTTTTGTTTTTTGCCCTTCTCCCCCGTCCCTCTTCTCAACTGTTTTTCTTTCCCTCTTTCTTTCTCCCTTTTCTTTCCCCCAGTCAAATCTGTCCCGTATTCAGCAAGTGAAAATAAAATAAAGAATAAAAGGTGAATCAAATGGACCATTACGGCAAAGCTGGGATGGTCAATTTGGTAAAGAAAATCCGTTGGGCATCTTTCTTCGCCTTTAGACAATAATTCTGATGGCAAAAGAGCCAAACGGGACAGGCAAAAAAAAAAAAAAAAAAAAAAAAAAAAAAAAAAAAAAAAAAAAAAAAAAAAGAAACCCCATGACCGCGAAGAACTTCCATCTTCTCCCCGATCCTGCTGCAGACCCACTCATCTTCTCCTTCTCTGTCTTCTTCTCCTTATTATAAGTGTCCCTGAGGCTCTTCCACTTTCTCCTGCAGATGTCCTCTGAATAAATGCATTATCTTGTTAGCGGAAAGGTATTTGTACATCAGTGGGAAAATAGCGGGACAGTAGGCGGGCTCGCTAGCTTTTGCGCGGGTTCATCGGGTCAGTCTGAAAATTAAAAAGAAGAAGGAATGAACTTACCAGGTTGCCCGATCTCCTCACTTATGTGTCTCCAAGCTAGGTCCTTTTTATTCCTGTCTCGGTAGAAGTAGTAGCTAGCATCATATAGCTCTGGGTGATTAGCCACGGCACTGATGAGCTTTTCCTCCATACTGAATGAAGAATCAAGGGCTTTGGCTGGATCTGCCCCTTTGACCTAGGTCAGAGCCACGTCACCAGGCTCCTGATTGGTTGTCGCGGCGCGATTTGACGCTGGAGTTCAGATTTTTCCAACTCGAGCGGTAGATGCGAAACGCGCGTATGCACAAAATGCAACACAAAAACTCACGCGCGTAGTTTTATTCGCGAGTCAAACACGCCAGACGCGTTACACTGTCGCGCATTTCACGCGTTTTCGCATTTTCGCGACGCAAATCTGCTTCCGAATTCACGCGGGATCTGCAATCGCGTGTCATCGCGTGTGTCACCCCCATTGACTTTACATGTAAACCTGACGCTCTATTCGTGTCCATCGCGTTCGATGTGAACACACCGTAAGGCTACGTCCACACGTACCCGGGTATTTTTGAAAACGCAGATTTTTCTATGCGTTTGCACCTTTCGTCCACACATAAACGGCGTTTTTGGTCACTGAAAACGGAGGTTTTTAAAAACTCCGGCCAGGGTGGATATTTTTGAAAACTCAGTTTTTGCATTTACGTGTGGACGAGAAAAACGGAGAAAACGCAGAAAATGAAGCATCAAAGGTGTGCGCCTTTTTTGACGTCACACTGTGCACCACGTTATTGTTTCGGTGAAATTAATTTCTACAATACTGTTACTGTGAATTGTTCTCTCTGCAGTGTTTAAATGCTTACATATACACACACAGTTACTGTCCCTCCACACATGCGACTCGGTTCTGCTTCTATGCCCCATCCTTGTTTACTATTTCCCACCGAGGCTTCTAGACTTCTGATTGGCCAACATTTCTACACGGTTAGGAATATAGCGCCACCTGCTGCTTTGGCATGTTCCTAGCAGCGCTTTCCTTCATTTCTACGTTTACGTGTGGACGGGATTATTTTTTAAAACGAAAACGGAAAATCTCCGTTTTCAAAAATACCGTGTACGTGTGGACGTAGCCTTAGTAGTCTTTAAAGACTCTGTGTGCCTTCCAGAGTGCTCCGGCATGCACACACACCTTAAGGTCATGAGAGAGGTCGTACCTTCTCTTACTGATTTATGGTTTAGGAGGACACCTACTCTGTATCTGGTTAAGTATAAGAGCCCTTTGTTAGGGGGACCGCTGGACTCTTAGCACCAGCTTTGGGGTCACAGGGTCACATCTGGAACACACACACACACACACACACACACACACATACCTACCTACACTATGCACAGACTGGTACTCTTTGTTCATACCTGTGTAAGACGTCATATGTTAATGAACTTATGCATATTCATGTAACCTCAATAAAGAGCAGTGTTACGAGGGAGCAGACGAGAGCGACTGAGGTCAAGTGAAGGAACGGCGCTGTCACAGTTCTCTCCCTCATGAATTGTCTGGTTCCAGCGGTGGGTCTGTGCTAGACGACCCATCACCAGCTTTTTCCAGCTTTTTCCACTGGTTACCAGTACGTCGTAGAATCCACTTCCAGATCTTGTTGTTTGTCGTTAAATCTCTGAGTGATTGGCTCCATCTTATCTCTCTTTAACAAAATAATCCAAGTCGAGCCCTCAGGTCTGCAGATAAGTAGCTTCTGACCAGAACTAGACGTAAAAACAGAGGTGAGCTTTATCGATCGCTGCAGCCAAACTCTGGAACAGTCGCCCTTCACATCAGGTCGTCACCAACACTCGACATTTTTAAAACCCGGTTGGAAACACATTTGTACTCTGTAGCTTTCAATTCTGACGAGTCTTTATAGTAATTACTGTGTATGTTTCCTATTTTCTCTCTATTCTGTGCAGCACTTTGGCTCAACCTGTTTTTAAATGTGCTGATAAATAAATGTAGATTTCTTTGAATAAAACAGTGGAGCCGAGCTTTGAGCTCAGTGTGTAACAGTGTGTGTATGAGAGCCATGTAATGTCCATGTGTGCATGCTGACTGTGCTGCTCTGACCCCCCTCCTCCTTTCAGGGTGGAGCCTGCTGGAGTCCGATGGTTGAGACCAGGTCTGAGGAAGTGTAAGTGTGTTTTTAATGGGATTCATGAAAACAAAGCAGCACACATTCAACCATCTTCATCATGTCAGGAGTCATCATCAAAGTGTCAATCAATGAACAGATGATGGATCAATAACTGCAGCTGGATTGTGTTTGTTCTCTCCATCAGATTCCTGTCAACTCACAATCGACACAAACACAGTGAACACAAAGCTCCAACTGTCTGACAACAACAGGAAGGTGACACGTGTGGAGGAGGTTCAGTCATATCCTGATCATCCAGACAGATTTGATGATTTTTATCAGCTGCTGTGTGGAGATGGTCTGACTGGTCGCTGTTACTGGGAGGTCGAGTGGAGAGGAAGAGTTTATATATCAGTGAGTTACAGAAGCATCAGAAGGAAAGGAGTCAGTGTTGATTGTGTGTTTGGAGGAAATGATCAGTCCTGGAGTCTGGTCTGCTATGATGATGGTCCTCGTTCTGTCAGGCACAATAACAGAGAAACATCCATCCTCTCCTCCTCCTCCTCCTCTGTCTCTAACAGAGCAGCAGTGTATGTGGACTGTCCTGCTGGCACTCTGTCCTTCTACAGAGTCTCCTCTGACACTCTGATCCACATCCACACCTTCAACACCACATTCACTCAAACTCTTTATCCTGGGTTTTATGTCTTGTCTCCTGGTGCCTCAGTGTCCCTGTGCTGAGTGGGGTGTAAAGAGTGTCTCCTGTTACAGAAACACTCTGACTGTTGAACAGATAGTTCAGTCTGTACATGTCTGTCTCTTTCACTCACAAACACGTTTTCACATTCATGGATTCAATCAGTTGATGTTTGAAACTCCTCCTGCTACCCGCCCAAAAACCCATCTCCATAGAGACTGTGTCTGCTTCCAAACAGACAAAAAACAAACTAAAAACCAGCAACAAACAACTTAAACATTTACAAAGAAAGAACAATACAGTATCCACATCTGAACCAAAGAGTAAAACAGTGAAATGTGGATTATTAAATATTAGGTCTCTCTCCTCCAAGTCTCTGTTAGTACATGACTTAATAATTGATCAACAAATTGATTTACTCTGCCTTACAGAAACCTGGTTGCAGCAGGATGATTATGTTAGTTTAAATGAATCAACACCCCCGAGTCATTCTAACTACCAGAAACCTCGAAGCACAGGTCGAGGGGGAGGTGTGGCAGCAGTTTTTCACACGAGTCTATTAATTAATGAAAGACCAAGACAGACTTTTAATTCATTTGAAAGCCTGATGCTTAACATTGTCCACCCCAGCTGTGAAACTCAGAAACCAGTCTTACTTGTTATCATCTATCGTCCACCTGGGCCTTACACAGAGTTTCTGTCTGATTTCTCAGACTTTATATCTGATTTAGTTCTGAGCTCAGATAAAATAATTATTGTGGGTGATTTTAACATCCATGTTGATGCTAAAAATGACAGCCTCAACATGGCATTTAATCTGTTGTTAGACTCAATTGGTTTCTCTCAAAATGTAAAAGAACCCACCCACCACTTTAATCACACTCTAGATCTTGTTTTAACATATGGCATAGAAACTGAACATTTAACAGTGTTTCCTGAAAACCCTCTCCTGTCTGATCATTTCTTGATAACATTAACATTTACAACAATTGATTACGCAGCAGTGGAGAGTGGACTTTATCAAAGTAGATGTCTTTCTGAAAGCGCTGTAACTAAGTTTAAGAATATAATCCAGCCACTGTTATCATCGTCAATGCCCTGTACCAACACAGAGCAGAGCAGCTATCTGAACGCTACCCCAACAGAGGTCGATTATCTTGTTAATAATTTCACCTCCTCACTACGTATGACTCTGGATACTGTAGCTCCAGTGAAAACTAAGGTCTCTAATCAGAAGTACCTGACCCCGTGGTATAATTCTCAAACACGTACCCTAAAGCAGATGACTCGTAATCTGGAGAGGAAATGGCGTGTCACAAATTTAGAGGATCATCATTTAGCCTGGAGAAATAGTTTGTTGCTTTATAAGAAAGCCCTCTGCAAAGCTAGAACAGCTTACTACTCATCACTGATTGAAGAAAATAAGAACAACCCCAGGTTTCTCTTCAGCACTGTAGCCAGGCTGACAAAAAGTCAGAGCTCTTTTGAGCCAACCATCCCTTTAACGTTAACTAGTGATGACTTCATGAACTTCTTCACAAATAAAATTTTTATCATTAGAGAAAAAATTACCAATAATCATCCCACAGATGTAATATTATCTACAGCTACTCTTAGTTCCATTGATGATAAGTTAGACTCTTTTTCTCCAATCGATCTTTCTGAGTTAACTTCAATAATTACTTCCGCCAAACCATCAACGTGTCTTTTAGACCCCATTCCTACAAAACTGCTCAAAGAAGTCCTGCCATTGATTAATTCTTCGATCTTATATATGATCAACCTATCTCTAATAATCGGCTATGTACCACAGGCCTTCAAGGTGGCTGCAGTTAAACCTTTACTCAAAAAGCCATCTCTAGACCCAGCAGTCTTAGCTAATTATAGGCCAATCTCCAACCTTCCTTTCATATCAAAAATCCTTGAAAGAGTAGTTGTCAAACAGCTAACAGATCATCTGCAGAGGAATGGTTTATTTGAAGAGTTTCAGTCAGGTTTCAGAGTTCATCACAGCACAGAAACAGCTTTAGTGAAGGTTACAAATGATCTTCTTATGGCCTCTGACAGTGGACTCATCTCTGTGCTTGTCCTTCTTGACCTTAGTGCAGCATTCGATACTGTTGACCATAATATCCTATTAGAGCGATTAGAACATGCTGTAGGTATTACAGGTACTGCACTGCAGTGGTTTGTATCATATCTATCTAATAGACTCCAGTTTGTTCATGTAAATGGAGAGTCCTCTTCACACACTGAGGTTAATTATGGAGTTCCACAGGGTTCAGTGCTAGGACCAATTCTGTTTACATTATACATGCTTCCCCTAGGCAGCATCATTAGAAGACATAACATACATTTTCACTGCTATGCAGATGACACCCAGCTCTATCTGTCCATGAAGCCAGATAACACACACCAATTAGTTAAACTGCAGGAATGTCTTAAAGACATAAAGACTTGGATGGCCACTAACTTTCTGCTTCTTAACTCAGATAAAACTGAGGTCATTGTACTCGGCGCTGAAAAGCTTAGAAATATGGTATCTAAGCAGATTCTTACTCTGGATGGCATTACCTTGGCCTCCAGTAACACTGTGAGGAACCTTGGAGTCATTTTTGACCAGGATATGTCCTTCAACGCACATATTAAACAAATATGTAAGACTGCGTTCTTCCATTTGCGCAACATCTCTAAAATTAGAAATATCCTGTCTCAGAGTGACGCTGAAAAACTAGTTCATGCATTTATTACTTCCAGGCTGGACTACTGCAATTCATTATTATCAGGATGTCCAAAAAACTCACTGAAAAGCCTTCAGTTAATCCAAAATGCTGCAGCAAGAGTGCTGACAGGGACTAGAAAGAGAGAGCATATTTCTCCTGTTTTGGCTTCCCTTCATTGGCTTCCTGTTAAATCCAGAATTGAATTCAAAATCCTGCTCCTCACATACAAGGTCTTAAATAATCAGGCCCCATCTTATCTTAATGACCTTGTAGTACCATATTACCCTATTAGAGCACTTCGCTCCCGCTCTGCAGGCCTACTTGTTGTTCCTAGAGTATTTAAAAGTAGAATGGGAGGGAGAGCCTTCAGTTTTCAGGCCCCTCTTCTGTGGAACCAGCTTCCAGTTTGGATTCGGGAGACAGACACTATCTCTACTTTTAAGATTAGGCTTAAAACTTTCCTTTTTGCTAAAGCATATAGTTAAGGCTGGACCAGGTGACCCTGAATCCTCCCTTAGTTATGCTGCAATAGATGTAGGCTGCCGGGGGATACCCATGATGCATTGAGTTTTTCCTTTCCAGTCACCTTTCTCACTCACTATGTGTTAATAGACCTCTCTGTATTGAATCATATATGTTATTAATCTCTGTCTCTCTTCCACAGCATGTCTTTTATCCTGTCTTCCTTCTCTCACCCCAACCGGTCGCAGCAGATGGCCCCGCCCCTCCCTGAGCCTGGTTCTGCCGGAGGTTTCTTCCTGTTAAAAGGGAGTTTTTCCTTCCCACTGTTGCCAAAGTGCTTGCTCATAGGGGGTCATATGATTGTTGGGCTTTTCTCTGTATCTATGAAGCGCCTTGAGGCGACATTTGTTGTGATTTGGCGCTATATAAATAAAATTGAATTGAATTGAATTGAATTGAATTGAATTGAATTGAATTGAATTGAATTGAATTGAAAATTGAATTGAAACTCTTCTAAATGATTCCTTGTAAACTTCTTCCTCTTCAGTCACAAACAAACAGGAAGTGATGTCACATGTGTTCCGGTCCACACAGCAGAATGAGTCTATTGCTGACAGTGATGTACAAACAGAGTGAGCATTCCTGAGGCCCAAAATAAACTGAGTAGTTCACTGAATGAACAATGGACTGTGAGCTCAGTTCCTTCATCATTAGTATGGATTATATATGTATATGTATTATATTAGTATCATATATATCAGGTGCTGCTGCTGCTGGTTTCAGTCATTGTGCAAATGTGCTGTTTGTAAGGTTGTAAAGCTGAAGTCAGCTGAGACTGAAGAAGTCACCTGATCAGTGAGCAAACGTTTCTGAAAACATCCAGATGAACAGAATCAACCTTTTGGGATCAGCCAGCAATGCAGCATCATTGTTGTTCAGGTTCAGAGGTTTGCAGGAATGAACTGATGACCAGAAACAGCTGCAAAGTCCAATAAAATACCAGCTGGAGTTCAGCTGCATTTGAAGAAGTCAAAGAAAAGTAAGGATGGCAAAGGGCGATGTTTTCTTCCAAAGAACTGAAAACATGGTCGACGCCTCATTAGAAGAATAATCTGGACATTTGTGAGGAACTCTAACCAAGAAAGCAACACAAGAAAGCAACGTCAAACAGATCCAACAGACAGCTTCATGACTGGAAGTGTTGAGTGTAAAAATGCTACATTGCATTATTGCATCCTCTCACCACAGGAGGTGCTGTTGGCACCACTGATTGCTGATCAGCTGTTCTCTGATGATCTGATTGATACTGTGAATAACGGGACTCACTGAACTCTGTGACACAGTGAAGATTACAGAGCTTAACTTCAACATCTGACTGACGTCACACAGACAGAAGGATGAACCAGTGAGGCACAGAACACAGTTACTGGAGATACTGGATCAGCTCCATGTGAACCTCTGATGGAGAAGCTGCTGAGCCAGAGAAACATCAGGACATGACAGCAGCTGCACTTATCTAACAACATGTAGCAGAGCTGATCTATGTTAGAGGATCTATCACAGCAGCTGAAGCCAAAGTCCAACACTGGATAGCAGCTGAGCCTGTGCTGAGTGTAGTGTTACAGGAAAAGGGCAGAAACACTGACACTGGTAGCTCACAGTGATGCTGACTGGGGCACAGAGCTGAATGATGCAGCATCAGGACACTGTTTCAGTCTGACTGACAGAGAAACCTGTAGCTGTATCTACATGTGAGGCAGAGGCTACACAAGCAGCTTTCTATGTTTCACAGTGACTGAGATCTTCAGTGGGGGTGGACATGCTCCTGTACAGACCTCTGAGGAGAACCAAGGTGCAGTCAAAGAGTCCAGTCTGTCCTCACAGATGTGAACATGTGGTTTCATCAGGTCTGCTGTCAGCTAGCAGGCTCACATCAGAATCACTGTTCCTGAAAAACACAGTCTGTGTGACATCATCAGTCAGCTGATCGTCCCAGATCTGAATGGTTTCTGTCTCTACTGAGGAAGTCAGAGAATATCACTGAGGTGTGGATCAGGTCTGAGTGAGCTGTGGAGGGACAGCTTTAAACAGTCCACAGGTCTCACGTCCTGCTCAGTCTGGTAGCAGATACCTCGTATTGTTCCAGATGTGCTGACATCACCAGCAGCAGCAGCACAGCTGTGTGATACGATGGATCTCAGTTATTGATCCAACACACAGTAAATACAAAGATCAGGATTTCTGAGAGGAATCATTATGAGTCTGAACACATGATCACTGAATGTTAGTCTCCACAATAATAAGCTAACACAACCAAACACAGCTTTCAGCTCTTATTTTGAAACTGGCTTATTTAGAGAGCTGTGATGTGAGCGTGCCTGGCTCTGAGGCACTTGGGTCAGCCTCTGTTGTTTAGAAGTGTTACAGACTGTGAATGACACAGACCTGTCAGTTTTCATGTTTGTCTGTAACACAGCTCAGGGGCTCCATGCTGAACGCATCCATCCAGTGTTATTGATCCAGGACTAATACCAGCATTGGGATCAATACTACAATACACAATCACATGTGTCCACGTGATGTGTTTGACCAGCTTTATTCATTAATGATCAATCAACTTATTTACTGCATCTGAGTCCAGCTTCATTTAAATGATCCAACCATGAAAATGACATCAGTCTGTTGTTCAGATACTGAGAAGGGACACAAACAACACTGATCCAGGAGGGTTAGGTCAAACGACGATTTTAATGCACACACGCGGTGAGAGATGAACACTGTTACACAATCAGCATCGATCTCTGCCTAGCAATACACAAGCAGATGTTTTATACCATCAGGTTTATTTTCATGACGCCCCCTCATACACAGATACAATATATGCATAAGTTTCAAAACCACAAACGTTCCGTTAACGACTTTAACAAAGTTTAAAAGAGCATCTTCTTCGTCTCCGTGACAGGTGCTTCTGGTAGCTCATCTCGCTCTCGCTTCTCCAAAACCTCGGGCCATGCTCTGCAACAAACTAGCAATTCTGCACGCACAAAAATGCAGTTACAAGCAAAATATATCTGAACTCTCACCTAGAACATAAGCCTACCTACAGTGTGTGTGTGTGTGTGTTTGTGTGTGTGTGTGTGTGTGTGTGTGTGTGTGTGTGTGTGTGTGTGTCCTGACCTCACTCTGTGTCACCTCTCACCCACTAACGCTCACAACCAGACAGAGGCCACCCTCAGATGTGTAGCAGTTTACTAAAACTATATATATGTAATATATTGAATAAATGCTGTAAATGAATGCCACTACTCAAAGCTTAATAAAAAGGATATAAATGAATAAAAGATAACAATGAATAACCTGGTTATTCAAATAGCATCCTCCCAACAGCTCCTCAAAGTAACTCACACTTAGACTCTGCTTTAGTTTCACTTTCACAAGCACGCTCTGCAAAAGCCTGCGCTTCCTGTCTACTTTGGCACAGAGTGTACTCAGAGTTAAGCCTTTCTTTTATAATGCAATGTAATCTGCATATAAACATTTAAGATTATAGATTTAACTCAACAGTTTAAAGTGGTTATAACTGCACCTGTAATAAAAGTTAATTGGGTACCAATATGTTTAAACATCTGAATACAATATCAATGCTGTAGATTATGTTATTAATGGTATTAATGCAATGGTAATGTTGATTGTTAAGGTGAATTGTTAAATGTTTGTCATTTTTATGTTACCATTTGTACATTGTTTTAAGGAATTCTTTCTGTCCTCCCCTCCCCAGATCCTTAAGATTCTGGGAGGGGGGCAGTAGTGTTTTTAATCACAGGAACATCCTTGTGAAGGTCTGTTTGATGTTGGTAAACTTGCTCCCCTTTGTATGGCTTCACTGTGTTATCTAGGGTGTGGGGGAGACTACCCTCTTTATGACCAAGGATGTTCCTGTGCTTTTATGTTATATGACCCTTTGATCAGCAGTATACACACACACACACACACACACACACACACACACACACACACACACACACACACACAGTGCCTTGTCTTTGTAACCAAGGGGGGTTACGTGGGGAAGTTTATTGTGTGAACATTGTCAATAAAAGGAGGCAAGAGGGGGCGGTCGGGGAGGTCATTTGTGATGAGCTGAGATACCGACAAGGCCTCCCTTGCAAGTGAAAAGATCGATCGCTGTTGCCTTGTTTTTCTTTCACGGGAATAAGTTCTGGGATCAGCGGGGTCTGACTTTAGACCCAGCAATGATGACCATGAACAATAGCAGTAAAATATTTCTCTGATCTCCACAAGTCCTACAGAAGCACTTAATGCTAACAGGAAGTCATTTATTAAGGTGGAATAACACAGAGACACAACCACTCACAGTTAACCTGACCCCACTAACTGCATGTGTTGGGACTGTGGGAGGAAGCCGGAGTGCCGGAGAGGACGCACACAAACACGGGAGAACATGAAGCTCAGCACTGAAACAAAGATGGTGGATTTGACCTCAGGACCAGGTGCGTAATTTCCCGGGGGGTTACGGGGGTCATGACCCCCCAATAATCAGATCCAGCCAATATAATTTCATCATTCCAGTTTATAAAATTATGAATTATCTTGAGTTTCTTTAATCATTTCAATTATTATCAGCAAAATAGTTTAATCATCTAGTAATGTAACCCCGCCTCCTCCGCCACGTACTTGGTATTACCCAACCGGCTTTCTCTACCAAACCTTCACTGTTTGCTGTGTTTGTTAGCGCAGTCGCTGGTGCCAGAGACTGTCAGTGACTTCAGTCTGAGGGTTTGAAGTTTCCATGTCTGTGTGATGTGTGGTGTGAAGGCTGCTGGTTAAACTGGGACTCACTGTTTAAAGCACTGAGTGCTCATAGAGAGATGCTCCATGAGTCCCAGTACAGACTACAAACATGGTGGAAACTTAGCTTTGATATCCACACACTCTGCACGTCTGTGAGTAACTGTGATGAAGATGTGCAGAGATCTGTGTACAAACAGGAGAAAGACTGTAAAGACTCTGTGCTTCTAACAGCCTCTGTTAACATATGTGAGGCTGTTTGTTGTTGTTGCCATGGAGCTTTTCACTGTTTGGCTCAGCAGGTCATGTGATCAGGTTTGTTCTGTGAAAGCTCGACGATGGTTCAGTGTCAGGGTTTGTTTGCATTCATCAATAAATATCTAAATAAATCAAAGACTCCATGTTTGTTCTTTCATCATGTGACCTCTGCTCATCCATCTCTGTGTGTATCAGGATACATTTAGTTCATAATACACAGAAAAATCAGAGTTATTACCTGTAATAAATGTGAAAGTAAAGATTCCTGCAGTGATAACCAGGCAGGACTGAAACACATCCAAGCTGTCACCACGGTAACAGCACCGTCCATCCACAGGTGAGGGGAGGAGCAAAAAGAGGGACTTTCACCATACATACATACACCACAGTTGACAGGTAACCCTATTGGAGTCGCCATAGTGACTAGAGATGGCACGATACCACTTTTTTATGTCCGATACCGATATCATAAATCTGGATATCTGCCGATACCGATATGAATCCGATATAGTGTTTTTAATCAATAAAACTGTTTTTTTAATATCTTGCTGCATTTTGCCTAAGTTTATACTCAAGTTTAAAAAAAAAAAAAACACTAAAGCTATTCTGTTAGACCTGTATGCAAAAAAATATTTCATAGTTCAGCAAAACTGATCAATCTAATAAACTTAAACCTGCTCCATCCTCCCTATTCTGGTATTTTAAAGAGCACTTAGCGTAAATATTAAGCAAACTGACTAACAGGGTCCAACTCCCAGTAACAAAAAAAAAAAATAGGGAACCACCCCCCACCTCATGATGCTTAATCGACGTAATCAACCTTAATTTGATGCAGTGGGGAAAAATGCACATAAATAAATTATTTTACAAGAAATATTAAAAAGATTCAACATCTTTCTTCAACAGAACTGCAGACTGCACAGATGGTACCTTCCCAAAGGAAAAAGTACGATAGCTTACTAGGTGTCAATGGAAAATTGTACTTAGTAGTCAGTATAATCTTTTAATAATATAAGTTTGCATATGGTAGTGATAGGATGTGCGATCCTTAATAGTCTGCAAAAGCTTTGTGTGCATTCCAGAGTGCTCTGGCGTTCACCCCCACATCCTAGGAGCACGGGAAAGGTCGTACCTTCTCTTATTGTTTTACGTAGCTATGTCAGTTTTAGTCTAAGTGCCTTTTTTACATATAGATGAACTGTTGGATTTTCCAGACCAGCAGGTTAAGGGAAGTCGTTTATGGGGTCACACTCTGACACACACACATACATATACACCTCCACATTCCAATGTAAGGAACAAGCACCCACTGATGTATAAATAAAGACCAGGGCAGTCTCTCAGCGCGAGTCTCTGAGCCTCACTCTTGTGCGTGCGCTCTGGTGACTGCCCTTGCTAGCAAGAAAAATGTGTGTTTCTCTGATTCTCAGCTGAAGAAGTGTTTTAGAATACATCTCTTGACATTATTTGGTCCTTCGTAGCCGGATCAGAAAACATCAGAACTGTTATCTGTGACTCTGTTCCAGGATCCAGCACTGATTCCTGACGCCGTGGGGAGCCAGCACCGAAGTCTGTCGACAGCCCTCTTAGACGAGGAGAGAGCCCCAGGACGTGAATTCGTATCTGGGCCGGTGGCCTGGTCCACGGCGGTGGGATTCAGTCTGATGATCCGAACCACCAGTGAGACGTCCGAGGGTGAGAAACACTATTTTGGTATATAAAACGGCCGCAAAGGTTTAAAGTAACGTGATAAAATAGGTTTAAGTTCGCCTAGTCTAGAAGCCTCGGTGGGAAAAAGTAAACAAAGCTGGGGCATAGAAGCAGAACCGAGAACGTGTGGACATAGCCTAAATCTAACTGGGGCTATGTCCACACGTACCCGGGTATTTTTGAAAACGCAGATTTTTCTATGCGTTTGCACCTTTCGTCCACACGTAAACGGCGTTTTTAGTCACTGAAAACTGAGATTTTTGAAAACTCCGGCCAAGGTGGATATTTTTGAAAACTCCGTTTACGTGTGGACGAGAAAAAGGCAGAAAACGCAGCGTCAAAGGTGTGCGCATTTTTTGACGTCACACTGTGCGCCACGTTATTGTTTCGGTGAAATGAATTTCTACAATACTGTTACTGTTACTTGTTCTCTCTGCAGTGTTTAAATGCTTACATATACACACAGTTACTGTCCCTCCACACATACGACTCGGTTCTGCTTCTATGCCCCATCCTTGTTTACTATTTCCCACCGAGGCTTCTAGACTTCTGATTGGCCAACATTTCTGCACGGCTAGGAATATAGCGCCACCTGCTGCTTGGCATGTTCCTAGCAGCGTTTTCTTTCATTTCTGCCTTTACGTGTGGACGGGATTATTTTTTAAAATGAAAACGGAAAATCTCCATTTTCAAAAATACCCGTGTACGTGTGGACGTAGCCTCAGACCTTCCCAGTGTGGGGCCCGCCCCCTAGGGGGGGTGCAGAGCAATTGCAGGGGGGGCGGTATGAAAAGGGAAAAAAACAAAACTCTTGGACACTGCTAGCACGGCGCCCACAGAAACGCAAAGCAGGAGATGAAGCATCGCTGAATATGTTTCCAAACCAACTTCATTTTAAGCCAAAGACTAAAAAATATGGTGAAGCAAATCTTCCCTTTGGCTTCACCTGCACAGGTGCTGAGGTAGGTCTCCCTGCAGGATTGGTTTTCCCTTCATCAGGAGCAGCGCTGGGCTGTTTAAATCACAGACAAACAGGATCCCACAGCTGTTTATGTTTTTAAACCCATTTTGCACAGAGAGGCATTTTTTGAAAAATGTATTGACAGCAATGTTGAATATTATTACACAGGAAAAAACAACTACATGTAAAATAATCACAGCGTGACGCCTCTGCCTTTGTAAATGGAGGGACAGTAACTGTGTGTAAAACCTGCAGACAATCAGATTAAGAGTATTTTGTCTCTATCATTCTGCAATTCATCTCATGTAAACAATAACGTGGCCACAGCGTGACGTGAATAAAGGCACATACATTTGACGTGGCGTGACGAACTCTGTATTCCTCGTCCACACGGAAACGCAAAAAGGAGTTTAAAAAATCTCAGTTTTCGGTGATTGGAAACGCCGTTTACGTGGACGAAACAGCTGCGTGTTCAAAAACACCCGTGTAGGTGTGGACGTAGCGTAAAAGAGTTAGTAGTTTATTTTCTTACTACCTGTAATTTATTGCAGATTACTTACATTTTTCTTGTAAAACAAAGGGGGCGCAGCAGAAAAAGTTTGGGAACCAGTGCTGTAACTATGAGACAGATGGCTGACACACGAACCTGTGGGAAGTAACATGTTTGTAGAAATTCAATTCAATTCAATTCAATTTTATTTATATAAAATCACAACAAATGTCGCCTCAAGGCACTTCATAGATTGTCACTGGACCTGCTTAAACAAAAGGAAAAGCAACAAGGGAATAAACAGACCTGTGTGGCTGAATGCAGACATCCTCCGAGGCCCCAACGTCCCAAGCTTTGTAGCTCCAGTCAATGGAAGCGGGTATAAAATCCTAGCTAGACCGGACACAGACCCTCGGACAGAGTTCAGAGTTAGGAAGGGAAAATGTCTAACATCTAAAGACTGATCGGAAGGTTGGTGGTTCGATCCCTGGCTCCTCCAGTCTGCGTGCCAAGTGTCCCTGGGCATGATGCTAGCCCCAGGTTGCTCTCCGATCTCAGCATGAATGTAGTTAGGAGGCACTAAAAAGCTTAGAAGAAAGTGATTGGGTGAGTGTGGTGTGGAGAACTTGGGAGAGCAGGAAAGCGCTATGTAAGAATCAGTCCATGTCTCCCTCTTTTTTCAGGTTTTTGGAGCTCGTTCAGGACAAGTTTCCAGATGTGACTTTGTCTCCTGGATGGAAGGTATAGCATGCTCACAGTAAGAATCCCATTGAACCACTGTAGCAGGCATGTGACGAGGCTCTGGGAATGTTCCTGTCAGAAACAGGAAGAGACTCAAGGAATCCTGAACTGACATTTATGAGAGAATTCAAAGAAGAATTTTAACTTTGAGCTTCAAAACAATCCTTTGAGCTAAAGTAGACAAAACAGCTTTTATGTTCTTGTGATCCCTAAAATTAAAGACAGTTGGATTAATGTTGACATACATTACCCATCAAGAGTTTGGACACCTTCTCATTTAATGGTTTTCTTTATTTCTACTACTTTCTACACTGCAGATACTGAAGACATCAAAGCAAGATATATGGAATTATGTAGCAAAGGAAAAATGATAACTCTAAATGTATTTAGATTCCTGTAAGTAGGCGCCCTTTGTTTTGTTGACAGAGCTGCGGCCTTCTCTCAGCTTCATGATGTCGTCACCTGAGATGGTTTCACCTCACAGGTGAGCCTGTCAGGGTTCATTGGTGGTGTTGGAACCATCAGTCGTGTTGTGCAGAAGTCAGGGCTGTTAGCTGTGTACCAACCTATTTGACAACTGTTGAAATTCATATTATGGCAAGAACCAATGAGCTAAGTAAAGAGAAACAACAGCCCATCATTACTGTAAGAACTGAAGGTCAGTCAGTCGGAAACTTTGAATGTGTCCCCAAGTGCAGTCAGAAAAACCATCAAGACTACGATGAAACTGTCTGACATGAGGACGCCCCAGGAAAGGAAGACCAGGAGTCCCTCTGCTGCTGAGGATACATTCATCCGAGTCACCAGCCTCAGAAATCACAAGTTAACAGCAGCTCAGATTAGAGCCCAGATAAATGCCACACAGAGCTCCAGTAGCAGACACATCTCTACATGTTCAGAGCAGACTGTGTGAATCAGGCCTTTATGGTCTAACAGCTGCTGAGAAACCACGACTAAGGAAAAGCAACAAGCAGAGATTTGTTTGGGCCAAGAAACACGAGGAGTGGACATTAGACCATCTGTGCTTTGGTCTGATGAGTCCAAATCTGAGACCTTTGGTTCCACTTTGTGTATGGATGGTCTCTACATGCATGGTTCCCACTGTGAAGCATGGAGTTGATGGTTTGCTGGTGTGGGGGGCTTTACTGGTGACACTGTTGGAGATTTATTTAAACTGAAGGCACACTGACCCAGCATGGCTACCACAGCATCCTGCAGCAACATCCCATCATGTATTGTTCAACAGGACAATGACCCCAAACACACCTGCAGGCTGTGTGAGGGCAGTTTGACCAAGAAGGAGAGTGATGGAGGCCTGGCCTCCACAGTCACCTGGCCTGAACCCAGTGGAGATGGTAAACACATGGTTTATATTTTTGACTGAACAACAGCTGTACCTGCTTTATTTCTTTAGGTACTCTACATTCACCAGCTCACAAACGAAACCTACTCCAGAGCCATGGTGGAAGAAATGTATAACATGATCAAAGACGTACCTCAAAGGGTGAGTGTGAATCCAGGTTTCAGTGGTCCCAGTAGGTGTTCGACACGCTCCCATCCCAACACGCCTGGGACAAATCGTCGGTGTGTTACGTGCTGGGATGAGAACGCTCTGAGGTGTCGGAGAAAGGCAGAGCTGACTGTTCAACGTTTCATCTCTTAGGTGACGTTCCCAGTCCACGCCATGCTGGTTCGCAGCGGCTGGCAGCACCTGAGCTGGCTCCTCAACCAGTCACCACGGTAACAGATAACTTCCAAGTTTACTATGGCAATGACTGAAAATCTGCAAACCAGTAACTGGGGGCTGCTCTCTGTCCATGAGCGCCACAGACTGACTGGTATGTTTTGTGTCTAGGTTCAGCCTGACTTTGTGGCAGGGCTCTGTTAACCCCAGCGTTAGCGACCTGCTGTTTGTCCGTGACAACACCCACCCGTGGCAAGTCTACTATGACATATATGAACCCACGCTGTCAGAATTTAAGCAGGCTGTAGGTGAGGAGCGTTTATGTGGAGCAGATTTACACAGATTATGTTTGGGTAAAATAATAATTGTGTTTGTGATTTATTCAGATCAACAGATTTGTTTTCAGTGAGTTCTTTCTGACTGTTGCTGAAGAAGAAAAACATTATTAGAAAACTACATGAAAAATCAGTGAAAACTAAACCTTCTGCTCATTGTGTGTATTTGTTTAAGCTTCTGAGATGAAGAAGAGTTTGCTTCTGTTTAGTTCTTCCTGCGTTCATTGTGTGTGTTCACAGGTAAGAAGGACAGCGTGAGGAGGTTCTATCCTGGAGGAGATCTGATGGAGTTTCTCCACCCAGGTTACAGCTCAGACCTCATGAACCGCCTGGCTGTGGCTTTGCTTCCCGTCACCGGCCGGGCCTCCCTGCTCCATCGGCTTTCAGGCAGGTTGACACAAACGTTTTACACCTCAGGGTTTATAACCTGATTTTAACGTGCCAGACTGAAACGCCCGGGCAAAGCACGCTCTCAAAGTTGTACTTTACATATGCTAGCGACATCTGGTGGTAACATTATGAATGACAGTGTGGCACTGTGGCGAGAAACACCAAGAAACTGCCTCATTTGTGCCACGAAGCATTCAGAGATCCCTCATGAGGTTTTTCTCAAGGTAATTTTAAAGTGAACTTGATGTATGACGTCATGTGGCAGCTGAACCTTTGTGTTCACATCGGTCATCAGGATGATGTTCTTAGTGACTCTTGGTGGCAGAAAAGCTGGTTTGAACATTTCTGAACCTGCTGATGTCCTGGGATTTTGACCGTTACAGTAACAATTGTGAAAAACGAAAACTATCTGTTGTTTTGGTAGAAATGAAAGCGACAGAAGTGTTCACAGCTGTGCTGAGCAGAGAGTACAGAGCACAGCTGCTTGATCAGAAATCAGTGTTTGAAGCCGCAGTGGACAGAGGCGGCGTGTTGGACAACGGGGAAGTGACTGCTGCAGAGGTGCGGCAAACATTTGGCCCTTTGAGTATCAGTCGTGGTCACAGCCTGTCCGTCCCTTCATAGCTACGATCTCCTATCACCTCATGATAATGCAGCATGTCACAGATCAGCTGTTCATCCTGATGATGTCAAACTGTAAACCTGCACATGCTGCTGTCGCACCACCTTAAAGTCACACTGAGTCTGTTTCACTAACAGGTGGGGGCAGCGGGATGCTGGTCGTTCGTGTGACCTCTGACAGCAGTCGACCTGGAGTCCTTCTGGTAGAAGGTTCTGGAAGGAGCTCAGAGCCCCTCACACTGCAGGTATCTGTAGATCACCAGCCAACCACCAGCTTGGTTACATTTGTATTAAGGCCAATCATGTGTGTGTTCTCAGGATGTTATTCAGACCCTCGGGCAGACTGCTGATGCCTCCTGGGGAATTTACCTGAGGGTCCATAGTCAGCAGCTTCTGGAGGCTTCTCTTCACCTGCTGCAGTCAGCCTACAGGGCCGACGAGCTCCACAGGCCCGTGTGGATCAGCATGGAGGGCTTACAGAGCAGCGACAGCACAGCAGTAAGCACATCTGATCCCACCTGAAGCAGAGTCTGCAGACAGTACGTTAATAAATAACAGAGCAGACGCATGTAACGTTTAACACACCTGGCTGGAAATCCATCAAACTAGAATCGAGCAGCTGTAGATGTTGGAGCCTCCTTTTGAGGGTCCACCCTGGCTGGGAAACTCATCACACCCCCACAGAAAGAGTTATTTGAGATTAATGTTGGAATTGTAGCAAGCTTGAGTTGTATAAGCTGCCATGTTTGTCAGACGGTCCCCAAGCAAATGCATCCTCTGTTCTTCATGAAGGCTTTTTAGCTGCTCAGGCTTGGTCAGCAAAACTCAAGTTCACTACCAATCCAACAATGTCCAGTGCCGATCCAGTTAGACGATGGAAAAGTGTCATTTTTAGGCGTTGGAGCGTTCTTGCTGTTTCATAGTCTTCCTCCTCTTTGCTCCAGGTCTTTGTGTCCACAGTCGAGCGCCTGTTTCCATACGTCACTGTAGTCCTGGCTGAGCACAAATGGCCTCCTCGGATCCCAGCGGCGGTGTCGCAGAGGGTGGCTCTACACCTGAATGCAGCATCGCTGCCCACGGGGCAGGAGCAGCTTTATGCTTTACTGGGAATGATGGACAAATATGACTTTATCATTGAGGTGGACACAAAGAAAGGTGGTGAAGCTGCCGCTGTGGTGAAGCAGCTCAGTGCACAGCGTGCAGGGAGAGCAAGCAGAAGCCTGTATATTCTACCTCAGTGATCACAGCAGGTTTCAATGTGCTTTTATATTCAAAGTCACCACAGAGTCTCAGTTTGTCTCAGTGTGTAGATAAATGCTGCTGCTTTGGGTCGCTGAAGTTAACATCATCATACTGTATATATATGATTCAATGATTATTATAACATTCATAATAAATTCTATTAAAGGAACCAAGTCCAAAACCAGAATTAGCCTCTGAGCCTGTGTGAGCCAGTCCGAGGTTTGTGATTGGCTACAGCAGCAGCTGAACACAGCGCACACATATGAAACGCTCTCCTGCTGTAGCTAACACTTCACATGCAGCCCGCCTCTCTTACTGACTGCAGCACTGCATTTATTTGCATCCATAAATCTTTAAAGTGTCACAGGTGACATCAGTGCTCTCAGTCTCACTCGGTACTTTTAATGCTGATTTTTGAATGTTTACAACAAAGAAAATCATCCATCACTCGATTAAAACAAAAAAAAAATACAACACAACACTTTATTGTAGTTCAGTGGAAAAAGTGAATATTCATGTTTTAAACCAGCTCGTCATGTTGAACTGCAGCAAACAGTTATAGTGTTAAAATGAACCTGCATTAAGTACAAGCCCACACCTGTACAGCTGTTACAGTCATGTACCTCAAACATGAACAGCAGCTTAACAACTCAGTAACTGACACAGCGGCTGATTTTACTCACTTAACAAGTAGATTTTTACTGCTGACCTTTGTATCAATCCATGAAATGATCATAAAGTCTTCCCACCACATAAACCAAGCAGGCTGTCCCTACAGTGAGCGTCTGGTGCTGAGGAGAGCCTCGGACAGGCTGCTGCCGCTGTCACAGTCTGTTCCTGGTCAAGTACTGGCTGCAGGAGCAGAAGGTGTGGTAGAAAGAGGAGGACAGGCCGGCAATATCTGTGGAGATGTAGGGAAGGACCTCCGGAGACGCCTGGTTAAAGTAGCTGATCTGAAAGAAAGATAACACACTAATAACAGCCAGCTGTGATAAGAGTATATGTACGATGCTGTTGTTCTCACCAGTGACTTGTTGTCTTTGGTCTCCAGTATGGTGAATCCAGCACACAGAACCTCTCCTCTGTTATAGCCTTCAGTGGGAGGCTGAGTGGGCAGGGACACTGAGCGTAGGGCGATGACATATGGGTCTCTGAAGGAAAACAGAAAGGGAACGCATCAGGAAATCCTGCAGGACACAGGTGGATGGATCTGGTTCTACTGACCCGCTGCCACATGGCTTCCTTTTGGAGGCCAACAGGATGAAGTCCTGGAGAATCCCTTTTGCCTGATTGGCTGCAGTGGGAGATCCCATCGCGCCATGACGCACCGATGGAGTCACCACACGATATATGAAGTCATCGTTGTCGACCAGCTGAATCAGCTCGCACTTTCTGTTTGAGGAAACACATACACACTGTGAAAAAGGTGACTGACAGCACTGTTTAAAGACTGAGCTGCAGTTTACTCCACATGTATCCACGGCAGAGGCAAACAGCTGCTTCTGTGCTTCACCAGCTGAGGGTGGAGCTCGTGCATAGGGACACTGAAGGGGAAACTACATAACAAAGGGCTTGGTGATGACATCACCCAGATCTCCACCCATCTCTGCTGCTTATCCTTCTCAGGGTCGAAGGGGGTGGAGCCTATCCCAGCCGTCTTAGAGGCAGGGTACACACTGGACAGGTCGCCAGTCGGTCGCAGGGCTAAACACGACCATTCACACCTGTGTGAGAGTTTCCAGTTAACCTAACCCACTAACTGCATGTCCTTGGACTGTGGAGGAAGCTGGAGGACAGGGAAGAACCAGGGGACGCGGGGAGAACCCAGGGAGACGCGGGGAGAATCAGGGAGACGCGGGGAGAACCAGGGAGACGCGGGGAGACGCGGGGAGAACCAGGGAGACGCGGGGAGAACCCAGGTGGACGCGGGGGGAACCCAGGGGGACGCGGGGAGAACCCAGGGGGACGCGGGGAGACGCGGCGAGAACCAGGGAGACGAGGGGGGAACCCAGGGAGACGCGGGGAGAACCCAGGTGGACGCGGGGGGAACCCGGGGAGACGCGGGGAGAACCCAGGGAGACGCGGGGGGAACCCAGGGGGACGCGGGGAGAACCCAGGGAGACGCGGGGGGAACCCAGGGAGACACGGGGGTACCGAGGGGGACGCGGGGAGATGCGGGGAGACGCGGGGATACCTAGGGAGACACGGGGGTACCCAGGGGGACGCGGGGAGAACCAGGGAGACGCGGGGGAACCCAGGGTGGCGCGGGGAGAACATGCAAACTCCCCGGCCTGATGCAATGATAGCATATTAGATGGAGCTGTAAATCAAAACTCAGACTCCTGCCCCACTGTGACACCTCAGTGACCGATCCACAACATCCAGTTATTGTTTTAAAACTGGGATTTCCCACAGTGGTCTGCTCCACCAGCACAGGCCCACGGTGTTGACAGCATCGGAGACAAAGCTCCGCCTCCTCCACAGACATGTTCTTTCCACCACCTGCTGGTCATGAGATCAATGCAAAGGGTAAGGCTGCAAATCTAAGCAGCCAGGATGAGTTTCATCTGCAGGCTGGCTCGGCTGGGGGAGAGCCACCGTTCCCCTTTTATTTAAACGTGAGAATAAAGAGACAGACAGGCCCTCACAGCTAATGTCACTTTAACCTTAACTGATAACATGTCAGCCTCAGTGCAAAGTGAGCAGCATGAACCTAAACCACACATCGCTTATTTTTAACCCTGAGCCTCAGAAAAGTCCATCATTGGAATCGGAGAACAATACCGAGGCAGCGAGTAGAAACAGGGCCGAGCGACTGCTGCTGTGAAGCACAGAAACCGCTGATCGTAGCAAAGGTCAAACAGACGAGTCCCAGAGTCTTACTTATAATGCGAGTCCCAGCTCGGCCTGTTGCTCAGCTCAGCGAGTAAATCAAAGGCTCTGTGAGCAGGAACGTCCACCTCACATTCAATCTTGAAACTCAGCATGGACTTCTGCTCCAGGGTGTAAAGCTGAACCTGTGAACACAACATAAAGCACCGATGGGGGCAGACTCACACAAACAAACAGCTCATTAGTGAGAAGCACATACCTGGTCCTTCTCACAGCTCAGGCGCCAGTTGCTTCTGGCTGCCAGCATCTTCAGAGCTGAGACGTTGTTATAGCTCAGATACACCTGGAAGCACAAACACAGGAAACACCACAAACTCATCTCCAGAGCTCAGCGTTAGCAGGCCGCCTCCCGCCATTCAAATACTACTTATTATATATGAATCAGTGCCGTCCAACAGTTCAATTCAACTTTATTTATATAGCGCCAAATCACAACAAAAGTCGCCTCAAGGCGCTTCATAGATACAGAGAAAAACCCAACAATCATATGACCCCCTATGAGCAGCACTTTGGTGACAGTGGGAAGGAAAAACTCCCTTTTAACAGGAAGAAACCTCCAGCAGAACCAGGCTCAGGGAGGGGCGGGGCCATCTGCTGTGATTGGTTGGTGAGAGAAGGAACAGTGTAAGTATTAAGGGTGCAAAATGAAGACAAACTGCTGCAGCACTATTTCTCATCTGCAGTTAAGGTGAAGCACAGCGGTGCGACTCGTCGGCCTGTCGACTAAATCAGTCTGCAGGCGCGGTGAGAGTCTGACTGTGGCTCAGCTTTGGAGCTAAGTGGGACATAAACACGCTGAGGTCTGCTCGCTCAGATCATACACTGACATATAAACTGCAGTGGAACAAACAAATAAAATCACTGAACATCCTTTAAGAAAGAAACAGAAATCATGTCCCAAAAGTCGTGACGACGCAGCACCGACACACAGCTGAGACGCTGATGTGGGTGAAAAGAAACTAAATGAGCCTATTAAAGGTTTACTGTGTCCAGCTCAAGCACAGGCTGTGACATCATCAACGACAGCTGATGAGCAGCTCTGTGGAAATCAAAAATACTGTTTTATGTCCGGTTTTTATAGATTCAGCTACAGAAATGAGAACTAATGATGTTTTTGTGACAAGCTGCTAGTAACAAGGTGCCTACACAATCAGTGCCAAGTTGTCTGTTATTTGTAATACAGTAATATACACATGTATGTAAAGAAGGTTTGACTTCTCTCCCGTGAGTCGTGGACTAACGTGAGCAGTACAGGTGACGCGTGGAGCTTCTCCTCACCTGGTTGGTGGGATCCCAGGGAACAGACAGAGGCACCTCCCCCTGCGTGCGGGAAATGATGTACTTCCTAAACACAGTTACAGGAATCAGGATGATGGCACTGTGGGTCTGTGCAGCTGCACAACAAAAGCTGATGTAAACGCAGAGACTTTAGGGGCTGTTTGGAGACATGTACCTGTCCAGCCTGATCTTTTTCCTGGCTGTTGCCTCCTGAAACCTCCTTTGTCCTTCCTGTAAATGAGAGACACACAGGCAGAGGGCACCAGTGTGTAACACAGCAGGCAGATTCCCAGCACCAGTTCATGACCAGTACACCGATCTGTGCTACAAACTGAGTGGAGTGTTATTACTCGGTGTTTGTTGGTGCTGATAACGATCTACGACTACAGCGAGCGCCCTTCAGCCTGTAACGACACCATGGTCGCTCCATCAGACGGGTTTATGACTGATAACATGATTTGAAGTTCACAGCTCTGATCTTTGCTCAGCCTTCGGCTTAATGGTTAATCGAGTGTTTCTGCACCTTCTGTTTATGATACTCATGTTTTATTCTACAGGACGATCTCCACAAACTGCTTCACCACAGTGTGAATGAAGCTGACACCAACTGTCAATCTACTGCTCCACCCTTTTTAACAACACCACCAGAGGCCATGTTTCCTGCTCATCCATCCATCAGCACCACGGGCGGTGTAAAAGACCGACCCAGCTACACTGATGTCACCCGCTGCTTTCTCTGAGCTCACCTTGGATCAGCTGTTATCAGGAGTCTGGCTGTGAAATCAAACGTTCACAGGCTGATGTCTTGTGACTGACACCTTGTTAGCCAATCAGAGTGCGGTTTCATACCACAAATTCTGAAGCAGATTTCATGTCTTTCAGTCAGTATTAGCCAATCACAGACAGCCGCGTCACATCCAGACACTTTACGGATGCAGCACGCTAACGAGCCGTTTGTGAGCGTTAGCTTAACTCACCAGGGGTTCAGGTCGTATCCGTGGTAATGTGCGTGGCTTCCCGCCATCATCGAGCACCTCAAAGGTCATGAAGGCGGAGTTTATGTGTCGGTTAGGCCCCTCCTCGTGGTAGGCCTCCGCACGCACGCCCACCTCCATGCTGCAGTAAGGACACGTGTCAGTTCTCTGTCTGCTGCACAGCTGCAGCGCTGAGCCAGTGTTCTGGGATACCTGTTTCTGAAGGCGTTGTTCACAATCGCCTTCAGCAGCAATCTGTCTCCAACCTGAGAAGGTCCTCTGAAGGTGAACATGTCGATGGCTCGAAGGGTGGGATGAGCCTGAGACAGACGACTGCAAGCAAAGAGCACAGAGACAATAGGCAACGACCTCCCACGTGCTCGCCGTGTTCAGGTTACTCATACAGATACAGCTGGACAGATCCTTTAATCTGCACCAGGACTGAACTACACTGATCACAATATGGAGGTCAAAGGTCACAGTGATGCATCCTATTTTTAGGTAAAAATATGAAGGAAAGAAGTGTGTGTGACTGTACCTGGCAGCGATTGTAGCTACATTCACCATCCAGGCCATGATCTGCCCTCCAAATGTGTTTACCTGGGATTCAAACACACCTCATGCATGATCTGACAGTCATGTCTCAGCGGTACGATGACACACTGATGCACTGAACAGTCACATATATGTGCACATGTAAAACAGCTGGGCCTCATTTACAAACCTGTGTGTAGGATCCATACGCGCTGATCCACACAGGTGTGCACACGGGTGTTCACTGTTCATAGACAAACTACACCTTTCTTGCTGCTACTTCAAAGCACATTGTGCGCTGTCTGTCCTGCGTGCTGCACAACAACATTCAGTATTTAGTATTTACTGCTGTTTACACTTAGCTAGATTAACGTGATGGTGTTGTGTTTAGTATGTTGCTCTGTTTTTTTTTTGCTTGTTTTCTCTTCTTTCTCTTTTTATGTTTCCTTTCTCACTGTCCCTCTCCCCTTTTGTTTTTCTTTCTTTCTCCCTTTCCTATCCCTCAGTCATGTCTGTCCCGTCTGTAACAACTGAAAATAAAATAAACAATAACAACAAAGGTCGATCAAATGGACCAATACGGCAAAGCTGTGATGATCCACTTGGTAAAGTAAATCCATTGGGTCTCCTTGTTGGTCTTCAGACAACAGATCTGGCAAAGAAACCAAAACCAAATCGCTCTGACAGCAGCCGTCAGCGCCTCAGTTCACGCTCAGATGTAGTCAGTGTTTGGAGGCCATGAGCTGATGTTTTGAACCAAAAAAGGAGTAAAAGAAATAAAACTACTGCATCTCCACTTCATCGTATTAAATAAAAGCCAAATGTTTTGTTCGTACCCAACAGGAAGAGACGAGGCCACGCAGGTGTTTCTGGTAACAACAGGTTCAAATTCAGTCTGCTTCAAATATTCCACGTTGTAACGGCACGAGACACCAACCAGCGAGACACCGACCAGCGAGACACCGACCAGCGAGACACCGACCGGCGAGACACCGACCGGCGAGACACCGACCGGCGAGACACCGACCAGCGAGAAACCGACCGGCGAGACACCGACCAGCGAGAAACCGACCAGCGAGACACCGACCAGCGAGAAACCGACCAGCGAGACACCGACCAGCGAGACACCGACCAGCGAGAAACCGACCAGCGAGAAACCGACCAGCGAGACACCGACCAGCGAGAAACCGACCAGCGAGACACCGACCAGCGAGACACCGACCAGCGAGAAACCGACCAGCGAGACACCGACCAGCGAGAAACCGACCAGCGAGACGCCGACCAGCGAGAAACCGACCAGCGAGACACCGACCAGCTAGAAACCGCTGCGCCCGCTCTAGTTCAGATGGGAAACACATGAAATGAACTGACCTGATGGTTTGCATGTGGAGGCAGAACCAGCTCCACACTCTCCACCCGAGTCCTCTCAGCTGCCACTGCATCGGCTCCCACTGAGCTGTCACCTGATACAGAAACAAGTCAAGTCGTTATGTGAAGAAAGTACTAATTAAAGTTTGATCGTCATTTACTGCCAGACTGTTGTCTTTGTTAGCGACCACAGCAGACGCCATGGAAGCCACAGGCTAAAGTATCAGGTCAGTTCAAATGTTCTTCTCTCAGCTTCGCCGCTTCTCCTCCTGCCTGAGCTTCCTTTGTCCTCGTGAGCGCCCGGACCATCGCAGCCTTGCCTCCCTAAGCTTAACCTGAGTCGTTCCTCTCATATCCTCATTTCCTGTCCATAGTGGTCGCTCCCAGTGGAAACCCCGACATCTTCACTCCTCCAGCTCGGCCTCTTGTTTTTGTTAGTGCCACTGCCTCCAGATCATAGCAGCTCTCACTACCATCGTTTCAATCCTCCGTCACATATCAACCCTGAAACCTGTCTGTTGCTCTGGATGGTTGAGCCCAGGTATTTAAACTCCTTCCTGTTACCTGCTCTCCCTACAGGTCACATCATCTGCAAACCTCACGTTCACAGAAGGGGCTGAGAGCAGACCCTCCCCATGTCATGCACCAGCCTCACATGCTTCTCCAGCACTTCTGACGTTCTCATGTAAACCCTCAGCTCCTCTCGTCTGTCCTGTGCTTTCTACACGCACAAAGACGCAGTGAAGTGCAAAGACTGTCTGCTGGGACGTGGCCGGGTGCATCACTCACCCTGCTGCACAGACTCATTGGAAAGCAAATCCTTGATGATGTCATCGTGCACCATTCGGACCCTCCGCCTTTCAGCGGCCACGCTGTGTTCAACCTGCTCCTTCTGCGTGACAGGAACAATGGGCTTCAAGGTCACCTGTGAGGTACCACACACACACACACACACACAGACACACACACACACACAGACAGACACACACACACACACACACACACACACACACACACACACACACACACACACACACACACACACAGACTCTGTTTCACAATGACAGCTGGTGGTATGATGGTGTCTGTGGTGCTGCTGCAGTTCGTCTCGCTGTCACAAAGCTCCTGTATCAGTGCTGAGACTCTGACGTTGTGTCACAGCTTCCTCTGATTTAATAAAGAGAAACATAAGTCCTGACTAAGGTCAAGGAAACTATCACATCAAACTCAGAGTCCACTTTAGGACTTTGACCTCTGAGCTCTACGTGGACAAACGTCAGCTGTGTGTCCCCGAGGTCACGTGACCAGCGTGTGCTCGCTGTGCATCATACGATGCTGAAAACTAAAGCAGACACATGAACAGCAGCCCCCAGACTCTGAGCTCCCCCCCCCCCACCAATCACAGCAGATGGCCCCGCCCCTCACTGAGCCTGGTTCTTCCTGTTAAAAGGGAGTTTTTCCTTCCCACTGTCACCAAAGTGCTGCTCACAGGGGGTCATGTGATTGTTCTTCTCTGCATGTATCACTGTAGGCTCTACTGTACAGGATAAAGCACCTTGGTGTGACTGTTGTTGTGATTTGATGCTGTGTAAATGAAACTGGATTGAAAAACAACTAAAAACTCTTTTCAGACTTTTGGTCAACCTTTGTTTTTATGTTGTGAAGCATTTTGTGATGTTTATCTTGAACGGTTACTAGGTTACGTACTAAACTTCCTTTGAGATGCAACAACACATGAACAACATGCTTTTAAACAACGATCTTCATCTAGTTATCAGTAATGTGGCAAACGTCCACACACTCTCCAGAGTGTCGTGATCATGCACCTTTTGTCCTGTGCTTGTGCGCTGGGTAACAAAGGTGGCGTAGGCATGACAAACCCTCCAGTGACGATCAGAGAACAGGTCCTCACAGTTCACCTGTATGCCCACCTGAGGGGAAGTACGGGACAGTACGTTAAGGTAAACACACATGGTTGTACCCGTGAGAAAAGCACACGCAGCTAACTGATGTCAAAAACAACGAAAGGCACAAAGAACAGCAGAAGTTCACTGACCTCCATGCTGGTGTTAAAGGCTCTGTTGACCTTTGCCCTGATATTCACCACCTGACCCACACTGAAGAAAGATGGAAAGGCGGAGTTACTACCTTCAGCCCAACCCTTCCACACACTCACACACGCCTCCTCTCACCTGATGGTGTGCTCAAAGTGGATGTCATCCATGGAAGCGGTGACGCAGGGACTCCCAGCGTGCCTCTCAGCTGCACGGTCGAACAGTTGGGTCATTACAACACTACACGCTCACAGCTTCCAACACACACCTGAGACACACAAAGCTCACCGGAGAGGCAGGCGGCGGAGTCGATCCATTTGAGCAGCTGACCCACGCCGAGCTCCTGCCGATGGTTGCTGTGACAGGGCATCACGATCTGACTCATTTTCACCTCTGTCAGGTTGTAGTTTTCTTCTTCTTCCTCCTCTTCTCCATCCTCTTCCTCCAAACAATCTGATGTCCTGGAACTCATTTGGAAAGCTGGGGAAACAAAGTAAAGGAAAGACACTGAAGCTACAGTACTGTGCAAAAGTCTTGAGTCACACCTCATTTTCTTTTGTTTTGCCCCAAAGAGCCAGACTTTGTGATCATTTTGAAACCTGATACTGAACAAGAGTTTCGCTCTAGTCCAATTTCAGATGAATGTCTTTTTGTCTGTTCAGTCACTTAAAACTGACCCATGACTCTTTTTGAAGCATTCAATTCAGCTTTATTTATAAAACACCAAATCACAACAACAGTCGCCTCAAGGTGCTTTAATCTGTACAGTAGAGCCTACAGTGATACATGCAGAGAAGAACCCAACAATCATATGACCTCCTAATCAGGCCCCATCTTATCTTAATGACCTTGTAGTACCATATCACCCTATTAGAGCACTTCGCTCTCGCTCTGCAGGCCTACTTGTTGTTCCTAGAGTATTTAAAAGTAGAATGGGAGGGAGAGCCTTCAGTTTTCAGGCCCCTCTTCTGTGGAACCAGCTTCCAGTTTGGATTCAGGAGACAGACACTATCTCTACTTTTAAGATTAGGCTTAAAACTTTCCTTTTTGCTAAAGCATATAGTTAGGGCTGGACCAGGTGACCCTGAATCCTCCCTTAGTTATGCTGCAATAGATGTAGGCTGCCGGGGGATTCCCATGATGCATTGAGTTTTTCCTTTCCAGTCACCTTTCTCACTCACTATGTATTAACAGACCTCTCTGTATTAAATCATATCTGTTATTAATCTCTGTCTCTCTTCCACAGCATGTCTTTATCCTGTCTTCCTTCTCTCACCCCAACCAATCACAGCAGATGGCCCCGCCCCTCCCTGAGCCTGGTTCTGTTGGAGGTTTCTTCCTGTTAAAAGGGAGTTTTTCCTTCCCACTGTCGCCAAAGTGCTGCTCATAGGGGGTCATATGATTGTTGGGCTTTTCTCTGTATCTATGAAGCGCCTTGAGGCGACTTTTGTTGTGATTTGGTGCTATAAATAAAATTGAAATGAATTGAATTGAACTATGAGCAGCACTTGGTGACAGTGGGAAGGAAAAACTCCCTTTTAACAGGAAGAAACCTCCAACAGAACCAGGCTCAGGGAGGGGCGGGGCCATCTGCTGTGATTGGTTGGGGTGAAAAAGGCACCTAACCCAGGAGGTGAACCAGTGCGTCTACACACAACAGACAATTTAGCAAAGAACCAACTAGGGCTGTGCGATATGACCAAAATCTCATATCCTGATATAAGACATCTATCGTCTGATAACGATATAAATCACAAAAATGTAACATTTTCTGTAAAGTCTGTGAATCTCGGGCAGCTCGACTTGCATGAAGTGTTTCCTGCTGTGCGTCATGTAGCTGGAGTCGAGTGTTTTAACAGATGCATGAAACGATACATTTTTAGACATAAGTTGTAACGGCGCCGTTTTCTTTGTATTTATTACACGGCGTGCTGCGGGGAAAAGCCTGTTCTAACGTTTGAGTCTAAGGTTTATTTTTTAGCACCTGGCGTCTTTTTTTACTTCTCATCCGTAAATAATCTGCTCTTTCACGTGATTCAGTTTATTTTGAAAAGTCTCAACAGGATCTTGAGCTTTATTGTGAAAGGTTTATGTGGAACAAGCGGACACGCGGTGGTTTTACCGTCGTTGTTGCTAATGACAGCGCATAAAAACAGGCGCTTGTCCGTCCGTAGTGTGGTTATATTACATATAAGAGAAAGAGAGAACTTTAAGAAATTAATAATAACTACAGTGACATCAAAACATGAAAAATATTGCTGTAAACAGTTTATTTTGTGACACCATGAAACAAACGACAGCGTAAAATGAAACAATAAATGTTTTTATATCATCATCAGATATATATCGTTATATCGAACAGCCCTAGAACCAACTGTAAACTGGTTGAGGAGCTGCTGCTCAGCACTCCCAGTCTGCTTCCCACCCAAACATTCATCAGGTAACTGACTGTAAGCGTCAGTCGATGGATCCACGTCAGCCCGTTATCAGTGGAAAAGAAGGTGCAGCACAGCTGAGGTTTGTAAAGATGCACCTGAGTGCACATAGAGAGTCCTGGAACAAAGTGAACACAAGTTCAGCCATAATGCACAACGCCACACCAGACCTCCTCATATGAACGCTCAATGATGGGGATTCTTTACATTTGCTTTGCAGCCACAGGATCCGGGCACACCATGAACTCCTCTGTACACCAAAGGAGTCCAGAGTCAGCTGTGAGGCCATCTGACAGCTAAAGCTGTGGGATCTATGGTGGAGCTGCATATCAGACTGTAGATGTGACAGCTGTGGTGGCTGATTGCTTGGTTCTGCTGGTCACTGTAAGCCTGCACAGCATTGTCTACGCTGCATGCTCCAGAACACAGTAGGTTGGTTTTTGAGGGTTTTGTTCTTAATGCATCAGATTTTCTTTTTATTGTATCCTATAGTTCAGGTTCTAATACATAGTTTGATATGTTGTTGATTGTTCTTTGTTTTCATTGTATTCATTTATGTGCTGCACATGTGTATAAATACACAGATGCTCTGTTGTTGTGCTACACACAGGTTAGGTGTCCAGCAGTTTGCAATGTTGTTTTGGATACAAACACATTATTATAATTTTATTATCATATTATTATAAATATTAACCTGCAGTTACTGTTACAAATGGGATGGAGCCAAAAACAGTATGTTGTGTGTACTTAACAGCACTCGTGTCAAAGGCTAACACAGAATGAGCATTTAGAATAACCTAACAGGAAGTGAGGTAACCACAGGTTACTGACTGTAAAGACAGCGTGTGAAACATGCAGAGCCAGACTTGTTCTCACTTGTTACAACTGATCTTTTGTATCGTTGCTTAAAGTGGAATAGGATAGAGGAGGTGTCACCATGGTAACGAGAACAACAACAACAAAAACCAAACAGAAAATTCAATAAAACTCAAAGTGGATACAAAGCAAAGCACTCAGGCTGTACACGCAGCTGGATGAGATATGCTGTTAAAGCACTTTGAGGGCTCGACTAGAGTAAAAGCATTTACTACATGAAGACTGGATGAATATAACACTGAGACATTTCAGGGCCTCCACAGCATGCACCGGCCTGATAAGTAAAAAGCCTTTCTCCTGGATGCCACCAGGGGGCGATGTCTTTGGCTGCAGAAACGCTTTCGCATACAAGTCTACGGAACAACAGCTTTGTGCCTTCAGCGCAGTGAAAACGTTTGTAACCTCAGTCAATGAGCAACACTGCATTCAAAACAAAGTCACTCCACGTATCAGAAAGTTAATGAGCCTCTAACAAACCATCACTCACCGCTTTCACAACACAAACCACAGTCTGTTTGTCAGCACTGTTGGAATCAGCTGGCTCAAGCTTCCTGCTCAGTGACCGGTGTTCCAGATCTACTGGCGTTTAGATCACCTGGCGTTGGTCGAACAGATGTGTTGCAGTCTTGCGTTTCAGGAGCTGCTACCGACAAACCAGCAAAAAAAACGCCAAATGTGTCACCTGTGACACTTGTGAGGTTATCTCAAACACACTCCGTCAGTCTTGATGCTGTTGAACAACAAAATGTTTAAAAAATATTACCTGGTGATATCCTCATGCGCGACGCGATCGTGAAAACAGCAAACAATTAACACCACGCCGATGTTGTTCACAGGACAGCAAGAGTCAACGATCGGGAGACTCTTGTCGTCGTTATCGTTCCCCTCGCACGTTTTATTTCTCCGGTTTCAGCGTTTTTGCTTCACAACTAAAGCGAGCAGTTTACTTTGTGCACTAACATGGACTCGAGTCAACCAGCGCCACCTCTGGCCAAGTGCCACAGCCTACAGCCAGATCAACCTGTGACAGACATCTGCAGCACGTTTGAATTTGTTTCATGCACATTTGTACCATATATCCCATGATACTGATGCTCAACTCTGAACATCAGTATCATGGGATATATCACAGTTTCAGTGTGTCTGTCACAGAGCGGGTGTTTGAGCTGTGATTAACCGGGGAGGTGGTCTATGAGTAAACCTGAGATGGCTTTTGTCACAGTGGAGTGAGCCGTGTGGAGGAAATAAAGGAGGATCCAATTGCAGGCAGTCGTGAAGGTGGTTTATTGAACACAGAGCACAGGGAAAAAATGGCAAACGAAGATTAAACTAAACTATACTGGGAATAACTAAACTAGTAAACACAAAGCAGAACACGAGCATGAAGGAGGGTGGGCAGAACACACGGGTGAAACATGGCAGATACACAGACGGACCGGCAACGACAGAAGACACGACTTAAATACACTCAGAGAAACACAGGGAGATCACACACAGGTGGAAGTAATTAACGAGACGAGACAAGGGAGGGAACACAAGAAATCACAAAGACGCAGACTGGACACAGATCAAGACCCACAGCAAACATGGGAACACAAAACCTGAGAGCAAAAACCAGAATCACAGAAACAATAGATAAATAATAATAATAATCAACAAAGCACCAGAGAACAAAAACGATCCTTCAAAAATAAACCAAAGCAAGAAAACTCAAAATGCTGGGTCGACCCCAACGTGACAGCTTTCAGTGTTTGTTTGACGATCTTTGAGATCCTCTTGCTGTCATTCGTGCTGTTGGCCGACTTACTGAATAGCAGTGATGATGAGTAATCTGGTATCCAATGCTGTGGTGTTAGGGAAAGGACTTTATAGAACCTGATGTTCTGCTGTAACAGTGCTGACTTGCACCCCTGCTCGTCTGTCATGTTCCAGCCTTGATAACAGTTTTCTTTTCTGCAGCAGACAAACGGGATCTGAGTTTGGTTTCATTGAGTGAAACAAAGCTGTGAGCTTCCTCTGACTCCATGACGCTTATTTTAAATGTATTAATGCACATGTGCTGTTTCACTGATTATTGATTATCATTATTGGTTTATAGTCTTTCACAATGTCTAGAAAGAGACTGGTTCACTACACCAGCTACGACCAGAAGAAGAGAGCCAATGCTGCTGTTCTCATTGGTGCCTATGCTGTAAATATCCTTTCATTTGTCCATCACATCATCTGATTGCCCGTCTGTCTGTCCATTATTAGTGATGTAGTTTAACTCTGCCCTGTAGGTGATGTATTTGAAGAGAAGCCCAGAAGATGCCTACAGGACTCTGATAGCAGGAAACAACACAGGCTACATGTCGTTTAGGTACAGGCTGCTGCTTTCTACGAGACAGCACTGCATGCTGGGCTGTTGTCATTACATTTACTGAGACACTATTCTTCTGTCTGTTACATCCAGCTTAGCTTAGCTTAGCATAAAGACTGCAAGCAGGGTAACAAGAAGAAACTCCACCTAGCTGGAAATTATTTGGTGACCATGAAGGTTCCAGGAGGTCAGGAAACCTCATCAAACCCACACTTTTAAGTTTGGGATGGGAACATTTCCCCGTATTATTGTAGGGTTTTTACTGCTGTTGTGATTTGGCACTATATAAATAAAACTGAATTCAGAAATTTGAATGAATTGTTAACAGTTTATGAGCTCTTAGTGAGCGTTAGCGGTGCCAGTGGGTTGATTTCATTCATCTAGACCAGGGGTCGGCAACCTGCGGCTCCTTAGTCCTTATACTGCGGCTCCGCGTGGTTTGGGAAAATAAATTACAAGTATTTAGCTGAAGTGTATTTTATTTATATTCTATTATTGTTATTATTCTTTTTTAACTTGTAGTTCTAAATTGTTAGATTATTGTGATATTGAAATATAAAAATAAAATTATATTTTATTATTGTTCATCGCTCAAAATAAGCGTCACACTCACAGAAGCCGAAACGCCGTGCATTTATCAAGACTTTCGATCCCATGTAGGCCAGTTATGGATCTTCTGATCCACATTATGTCAGCAGCTCCACCGTGAACTATGTTAAAAACAAACACGCTCACGCCTCACAGACGACAGCTTACAGTCCTGTAAAGATGAAAGTGACTTCGTACAGCCTGATTTGCAGACGCTGTGCGCAGAGGTTCAGGAGCAGAAGTCTTATTGTAAACATATCATGACAGACCCGACGATGTTTGCATGAACACGCTTTTCAGCATCTCTTTATTGACCACTTTTTACACACGGTTGCTGTACGCACACAGCCGGCTGTAGCTTTGCAGCTCACAGCCCGACACACACCAACACAACAGCACAGACGTTAAGGCGGTGAGGCGTGATTGCGGGCTCAGGTGCGTCCGCCTCCCCTGAAGTGGCGCTGAAGACCACGCCCCGCCACACACATTAACCAGGCAAAATACATATTTAGGCAGAATTTAGCAAATATCTATTTTTCATCTTTCAGCAGCATCGAGCTTTTTTCAATTATTTTTTAATAGTCAGGTCAAGGCTCCAAAAGCCCAAAGGAGATATAAGGGTGGCGGCTCACAACAGTTTTTGTTTGCTGGATCATGTTAGTTCAGCTTTCCTTCAAAATGTGTTGATTACATAAATAAAATGTAATTTTCTCTGTAACTTCATGGATTTCATAAGCAACACACCTTAGTTGTTCACACAAAGCATAAAGGTAAAAAACAATATACAGTGTTATCTTCATTTTAGATTTAGTATTTTTCAAAAAGTATTTGCGGCTCCCAGAGTTTTCTTTTGCTTGGAAATCACGTCCAAATGGCTCTTTGGGTGTTAAAGGTTGCTGACCCCTGATCTAGAGTGAGCTAACGTCTCTCTTCCCCCCCCAGTCCCAGTCCTGAGCTCAGCTAAACAGCTGCTTAGTTTTTACACTCTTAGTGATGCTTAGTGATGTGTTAAAGGCTGACCTGTGAACAGATATGATCTGAACCCTGATAACTACAATTACTGTATTCCTTTCACTGTGTGTGTGTCTGTGTGTCTGTGTGTGTGTGTGTGTGTGTGTGTGTGTGTGTCTGTGTGTGTGTGTGTGTGTGTGTGTGTGTGTGTGTGTGTGCCACAGAGACGCAGCAGTTGGAGAGTGCTCTTTTAACCTCACCGTCCTAAACTGCTTACAAGGAATCCACAAGGTAGCAACAACGTCTAACACAGATGATTTTAGTAAAATTAAAATGACACTTATTAACTTCATTTTGGTCATTTTAACCTCATTTTAACTTAAAAATCCCAGTTTGAGCCACATTTGACATTGTTCTCCTCTTATTCTGTAACAACAGTAATTGAATTCAGTTTTATTCATAGCACTAATTCTAAGCAACAGTTACTTCAAGGTACTTTAACTCATAAGGTAAAGACCCTACAGCTCTGCACTAAACATTTCAGCCCTTTGGGGGGAGTTGTGCTTTTGTTGTGAAAATCTGTTCCTGCTCTTTTCCTCTGCAGGCATTACAACATGGTTTCCTGGATTTTGAAAGGTTCAGTGCAGAAGAATATGAACATTATGAGGTAACAGACTGCAGAGTGCTGACTGTGCTACAGGTCGATATCAATGAAAACAGGACCAGGATACAGTAAGAAATAAGTAACGTACGCTTGTTATTCATCCAGTTTATTTGCAGTGCTGTTAGTAACACAGTCAGGGCCAACCAAGGGCTCGTACGATGTCCAGGCCTGCCTTGGTGCACGCTGTACTTCCTCAGTTTCTCAGTTAGATTGATCCATAACTCACCCGTCCAAGTGATAGACAGTCAGTGAAGTAAAGGTCAGCTCACCTGTGTCCACTGCAACAAAACTGATTTCCAATGAAAGGTAAAAGACCGTATGTGTTCATTACTGCAGTGGTGGTATAATTAAGGTGTTCTGGATCCATGTTTTTAACTGATATGTCGCTAACCTCTATCACAGTCTTTCTTTCCTTTCTTTTTGTGCTTTTAGCGAGTTGAAAATGGAGATATGAACTGGATCGTTCCGGGAAAGGTTCTGGCGTTCAGTAGCCCTCATTCTCGTGGTAAGATAGAAGATGGTGAGTCAGAATCTCTAAGCTAAAAGCTAAAAGCATGCCTCCAAACCAACATCAGTGCTCACGTTGCTTGGCCTGACAGAAGGCCTGTGCAGCCCCTCAGTGCCTGCACGTCCTGAAACAGCTGAGAAGAGCTAACCTTACCCTGCTGTCTTCTGATGGCGTGTATTGTTTCCTGCTTAGTGCTGTCATGTTGTTACGGCTGGATTAGACGAGCCTGAGCCCTGCAGTGGCTCGGGGTTTCCCATGATGCACTCATGCTTCTTCATCACTCAGCTCTTTTTACTTCCTGTGTAGTTACACCACTTTGCACGTAGTTATTATTCCCCTCTGGCTCTCCAGTCCGTCTCTTGTCCTGTTGTCCTCCCCTCACCCCGACCACATGTGGCAGATTGCTCCCCCTCCCTCAGCCTGGTTCTTGTTAAAAGGGAGTTTTTCTTTCCCGCTGTCAGCAGGTGCTTGGGGCCGTTCGATCGTTGAGTTTTCTCTGTATTTAACGTCTTTACCTTACAATATAAATCAGTTGACACTACGTCATTGAATCTTATTTTACGTTTGCATTAAGAGACAGGACTTGCATTAAAAACAGACCCTCGCTGATTGAAACGTACGACGTAACTCAGTTGTTGTTGATTCTGTCTCCAGGTTATCCCCTCGACACACCCGAGGCATACTTCTCATACTTTTGCCAAAATGACGTAACGACCGTGGTTCGTCTGAACAGGAAGTTGTATGATGGCAGGCGGTTTGAGGATGTAGGATTTGAGCACCACGACCTCTTCTTCCTTGATGGGACCACGCCCTCTGACCTCATCGTCAGACGCTTTCTGCATGTGTGTGAAAGCACAGACGGGGCAGTGGCAGTGCACTGTAAAGGTAGGACTGCAAGTGTTTATGTATGTTTAATTGATGTCATTTATTTCTTTTATCTTAACTTTGTCTCTTTAAACACTCCATCCATTTACAGCTGGATTAGGCCGCACGGGCACTCTGATTGGCTGCTACCTGATGAAGCACTTCCGGTTTACTGCAGCCGAGGCGATTGCTTGGATCAGAGTCTGCAGACCTGGATCTATCATCGGTCCACAGCAAAACTTCTTAGAAGAGTGAGTTTGTGCCTCAGCTGTGACGCTCAAACCAAACGCTCCAATTTCCGTGACTCCAAAGGTATCAGTCGGAGACAATCATTAAGCTTTAGTGCCGTTCATGAAAGTACAGGAGTAATGCTTTCCAGATGATGTGCACACAGACACGTCTGCAACACTTCATTAGGATAATGTCACAAAACACAAGCAGACGGCAACTTCACCTCCAAGGTGCACGGAGAAAGATCTGACGAGGTGAAGACTCCAGTCACAGAGTATTAGGGAACCATAACGTGTTAGTGGCCTTCATCAGGGTCATTGCGTTTATCTGTGAAGGTGTGATTGGTCCACTTTTTCTGTTTCCAGTCTTTTTTATTTAAACACAAGCTGTTTGACATTTTGCAATGACCCAAAAGGCGTTGGTCACTGAGTACAGCTGTTCTCTAATACTTCGAGTGTCGCTGGAGTCTTCACACGAAGCACAAGTAGATCAGGAAGTAGATCAGGAAGTAGATCAGGAAGTAGATCAGGAAGTAGATCAGGAAGGGTTTGAGGTGTCACCTTGGCCTTCAACGTCGGCAGATCTCAATCTCATCGAGCATCTGTGAGATGTGCTGGACAAACAAGGCCCGTCTGTGCTTAGGCTGTGGCATCTATTGCTGTTACCACACAAGATGTTTCTCCATGCTGAGGTCATGGTTGGAGCATGCTGGAAATGTAGTAAAAGTTAGAAGAGAAGCAAAAGGTGGAGGTCAGGGTGGGGCATTCCCCAGGGTGCCCATGTGCAGCTGGTGGTGACTGCAGCAGTGGGAAACTGGTGGATGATGAATCAAATCGAATTAAAAAAAGCCTGAAACTGTGTTACTGCTGCAGACTGCAGTCAGCTGGTTTCTCTCCTCAGCTCTGGACGCACACTTCCTCCTTACGCCACAGTAGTGCTCTGTTGCTAATGGCTACTAGCTTTGTGTGTCTACTTACACGCTAAACCAGGATGTTGAATGTTATACCTGCTAAACATGATATCACAGTTAGTTTGTGGCGTGTGTTTGATGTTTGTGTGCAGGAAGCAGCACAGTTTGTGGGTTCAGGGTGACGTGCATCGGTCTAAACAGAAGCTGGTCCAACAGAGACGGAGTCGGCAGCAGCAGCTGCAGCAACAGCAGCTTCACCGCTCTGACTCTGTGCAGGGAGGCAAACAGGAGGCAGTGTCCTCGCTGCTTTCCAGCATGGATGACCTGTCAATCAACACCGTGCTCTGCAAGTCATATAGCTTGGATGAGGTCAGCGGTGTGACTTCATAGCACCTTGTTTTAATGGTTACTGCAGAATTCAAACAGGCTACTGAGTTCTGATCACAATGTTGTGTTTTCATGCTGCTAATTGTGTCTTTCTTTCTGTGTCTGTGCAGAATAACTGCAAAGAAGTCAGTCTGACACAGGGAGACGAACTGAGAGCACTGAAGGGAAAACGCCCACCGAGATCAGCGTCATCCTGCTCAAGGTACCAATATCTGTAATTTAATTAATGATAAATGGTTATTGTGGTCAGTGCAAGAGACACGTTGAGAATTAGCTCAAAACAAAGTTTCTATTAACAAGGAGATATAATAGACACCAACATGTTTTTGTGGATGTCAGAAAGTACATAAGTGACTGTTGTCGAATGCTTTGTTTGCACGCTGTCTAACAGACAGACTGGACTGCATGAAATCCTGCTGTGTTCTCATCTGTGCAGCGTAAATGTTGTGTATAACCTGCTCGAGCTCATGCATCCTTTTTTGTTCTTCGGTTAAACTGAAACCTAAATGCAACAAGAGAAGTTGTTGTCTTTGGATACTTTAGTTAATCATGAGTGAGATTAAGGTTGTGGAGGTTGTCAGAGTATTCCTTCTACTGCCTGACAGTGTCCTCAGTTGGAGTCAGCAGGCCTCCATCTTTACTGGACACCGTGTTGGTAGAGCACCACTTCCCCCTCCTGACGGTTTGCCAGAATCGCTCCTCCTACGCCCAAGTTTTTGCTGCAGCCGAGGCCTGAGCTGCGTTTCGATTGGCCTGCCCGCTGCCTCTGCTCTCCACCCGTGGCTGCCGCCAGACACACAATCAGTAGATAATACCTCTGCTCACTACAGTTTTTGTTTTGGTCCCTGAATCCACGGCCCAAATATAGCAGATATATAAGATGCTGCCATAGTTCAAGAAACATTTCATAAAAAGTAAATAGTTACAAATCGGGGATATGGGAGCTGCGGCAAAAAGAAACCAAAGGACGACCACGAACCAAACTCACAACGTGCTTCTCCTGTAAACTAACATCATTAAACTGCTAACCTGACACAACCAAGAACTGAGCTTCCACGGAGGTTAACTCGAGGTACCTCCCACACGTCGAAGCGTATTTGTCTCTTGTCTCTTGTACAGAGTGTGTGTGCAGATGTTGATTCCTGCAGTGAGCGTAGAAATCATCAGAAGGATTTTTGGAGAAGTTGTTCGTTGTGCTTGTTTTTGTGAAGGATCAAGTTTAGTATTTGCTCTTGGATCACACACACACACAAATATGAGGTGTTCTTGTTTTCTGTGTCAGGTTAAACCTGTCCAAGACTTCACACTGCTCCATCCTCCCTCCCCCGAAGCCCTCCAAAGTCCACCTCACCCCCTCTTCTACTAAAAAGCTGAGACGAAGTTCCTCTACCACCACTGCTCCGCAGATCAGGAGGTTGGTGTCTGTGCTTTTGTTCCTTACTAGAAGCACATTATAATAAAACCAATATAAAATGTGATGCGCTGATGTCTCCACAGTCCCTTCAGCCTCACTGTGTTCAGCACCAGGCCAGCACTGATTCACTGACTTCACACTTGGGACGTTCTGGTCATGAATCAGCCCAGCTGATGATGGACTCGCTGGAAACTGGATCAGCTCTCTTGCACCTTTAATAGGCTGTAAATCCTTTTTTAGCCCCAATAACTACTTTTGGTTTTGACAGAGCCAACAGTTTGTCACCACTTTAACTGGTCACGTGGTCCATTCTGTGATAACAGGGCCGACACCATAAATCATCACGTCTCTTGGGTATAGCAGGCAGGTAACTGTAAAAACCTGCTGCTGCATATTGCAGATATAACATCTGCTAGATGCTGAATGTCCCGTTGTCACAATCATTTTGCTGGAAGCAAAGGACACGTGCAGGTGCAAAGACCAAACAACGCTAACAGGGGATAAAAGGTCGTGGCCCGAGGACTGAGTCAGACCATCGCCAAGAGCAGTCTGGGTGCTTCTGATAAACGGCTGCTGCCATTTGTCCATCCAAAGTTCAGAACCACAGGATGTAGACGGCCTGAAGCAACGTCTTGGTTGCGGAAACACAGACCTTTAGAAGTCGTACCAAAATCCACGCCAACTTTGGCAGATCACAGGTTTCTTGGCTGCACATGATGGACCTAGCTTATTTGGCACGTTGTTGTAATGTTGTCTCCTCATTTTCAGTACTTTAGTAACCTGGTTGGGTTAGAGAACCATAGCAAACCAAATCTTTTGTAAGAGATCGGTGCACATTGTTCAAGAATTAACAACTGGACGCAAAATCGTCTTGCAAGACCAAGAGTGATACACTGCTTCTGCTATAGATGTTATTTATATTTTCCAAGATTTCATTGATAAAGTATGACAAACTTATATTTGTTGTTTAATGTTCTAATGATGCAGAGCGAGGTACACAAAGCCACAACGTGCTTATAATGCACTTTGAAAACCTCTGAGCTCACATGCATGCAATGAAAGACACAAAGAGTCATTAGAGGAAGTCAATTAAATGAAGACAGAGATTCTGATGTTTCATTTCAAACGTATCAGACTGAACATGGCACACACACTTTATTTCACAGGTCATTCACATTCATGCACTGAATTTGTCAACAGTACTTTGCTTTATCATACTTAAAGCAAACTCACTATGTTCAGCTTTGAGCGTGTTGTTGCTGTCATACTTTCCTGTATCTGACTGTGTCTCAGACTGTGTGACAGCAGCTCAGATGTGCTGTCTGATTGGTAGTTTACTCCAAACGAGGAAAACCAGCTAACGGTAGTGTGAAGTGCTAAAATCAACAATAAAGTCCAAGTAATGACGAGATAATGACTCATGCTTCTCTTTGTTATCATCACACTGTCATTGTTTCATGACCTTCACTGAAAGTCACCTGACACAAACTGCTGTGGGATGCTGTGGGATGCTGAGACTGTGGATTCCATGTGCTTGGTATGATTTTGGGAATTTAATGACCAAAACATCAGAAATAACTGAGGCGACACTATAAGGCATAGGTGTCAAACTCTGGCCCGCGAAGCCATTCAAAATTACTATTAGAGCTGGCCTACTGGTATTATACAGTTCATGTACTGCTAATACTACAATTCCCAGAATGCTCTGTTGGTGTTTTGGAGCGTCAGTCACGACAAGACCCATTAGCACCCTCTCCTCTGTTGACCATAGTCATAGCAACCATGCAAATACTGCCATGCTACCTATCCCAAAATGGCAAAAAGAAAGGCAGAAAACAGGAGCTTTCTGGACAGGTGGGAGAAGATGATGAAAATTTGATAAATGATAAAATTTAATTCAGAGGGCTGCAAATACAATTTTTATTTAAGAAATGAATTCCACTGATGTGTTATTTAATTGGAATTTCGATTTTGCATGTGTGCAATATTAAGTTATATATACGTTTATATAAGTTATATATTGTTTAGTATTAAGCTTTGCTTGTTCCATATTCAGTTTTTCAGCAAAACTTGTTTGAGTCCATAAGAAAAGATTCCTTATTATATTTGGAGGAAGATTTTTTTTCAATGAATATTTAATGTTAGCCCGCGACTTTGATCCAGTTTTGAATTTTCTGCCCATTGTGTATTTCAGTTTGACACCCCTGCTATAAGGGAATCCCCTCTGTTGACACTGTACTGAGTCAAAAGTATAAGGAACTGAGTTACATGGATTACCTGCACATACACTGACCTGCGTATATGAAACAATACTGTACTATATATGTATAATAGGGCCTCTTAAACTAAAATCCTGGCTATCCTTACTGTAGTTAAGTTAAATAGGTCCTCTATAGTCTCCAAATCATTGTCTGGTTGGGACACTTATTGTACTGTCAGGTGCAGAGATGGGATTACTTTTAATCTGATTACTTTTTTCAAGTAACGAGTAAAGTAAGGGATTACTATTGCAAAAAAGGTAATTAGATTACTGTTACTTTCGAACCGTGATTTTTTTGCGAGAGTGTACATAACTTTTTTGGGGGGCAAAGAAAAAGCAAGAAGGTATTGGAACCGGAGAATGAACGTTTTTCATTGCTTTGATTGTTTTGCCACGAGTTCCCGGCATGCAATGCGCGAAAGTCACGTGGTTTGTCAATCTCTATACTCAGAATAAGATCTATATAGACAATATATCGAATGCAGGAGAGAGTATGAGCGTGCAGCGTTTAAAGCGTGGAAGTACTGACCTTACTTTGAGTTTGATTCCATAAAAAGTGACAAAAACATTAGTGTCCGTTGTGCGTGGGAAGAAAACTTCTTTTTACAGTGAAAAAAACCCTAAACCTCCAAGCAAGCACCGAGTAGCTACGACGTTTATATATTTATATAAATCATATATATATATATTTATATATATTATATATGTTTACGTTACGACCTGCTTTATAGGTGAAAATAGAGCAAGAGGACCGCTAGTCTGTGACTTTATTTATTTTCTGCTGTGTTTTACTTGCATCTATTTGATATAGCAGAACAACAAAGTGATGACAGATGTTTCTGCTTCTAACTGGAAAACCAGCAGAAATAAATCACAGCCTGCCAGAAGTTTAGGAGTTTCTGAGGGGAACTGGAACGCAGCACAGTGTTTCAAAGTCCCTGATTGTCCTCAAACGCCGCATTAGGCTGAAAGTTTACTTTCACTTCTTGAACTTCGTGGAGTGGCGCTTGTTGTTGGTGTGTGAAGAAACTGTAAGTTTGCTTTGTTTCCTCCTTTAACAGTTTGTCTTTAGGAACTTTACTGTTTGTTCAGCTCATGTTCGATTTCTTCACACAACAAACTGTGTGTGTTTGTATTTCCGGTCTCTCCATTAAAGTCAGTGTGTAATGTTTTCCTGGCTAACATCAGCTGTGTGCAGCTTAGTTCCAGCACAAATCTGCCGCTCCATAGTTCACGGTAACGGACTCACAGCTGGACCAACGAGGCCGAGTGTGTCCGCCACTCTGAGCTACGTTCATGTTTGTGTACTTGTAGTTTGTACTTTGTGAGTTCACTCAGTCCACAGAGGACGCAGCGTACGTGATGACGTCACAGCCCTTTACCTCCTTTACTGTCACTGTGATTAATATTTACACACCACACGAGACACCTGACAGCATGTTAACGCTAAGCTAAAGCTAAGCTAACGCTAAGCTAGCCAAGAACCCAGAGTGACGTTAAAGCTGAGTAAACACTGACCCCAGACCAGCACCGTGATAAAGTGAGCTGCTGCTGCTGAACCTGAACAGGTAACAAAGTGATGAGCAGTCAGGCTGCAGGTTTCTACCTGTTCATGTTTCTACAGTAGAATCACTTTGAAGTGTCTTTGTGCTGTTTCATCTTTGATTTGTGTTCATAAACACTCAGAGAAAGATCACGTGACCTCATCAGGATCTGTGTTGGTGTGTGGGGCTGTACCTCAGCTTTAGATTATGGTGATTATGAGACAGTGTTTCAGCTCATTTTACACAGTAACATGAAAGTACTGTTATGAGGAGTAATGAAGTAACATACTCCATTACTTTTAATTAAAGTGTTCTGTGTAATATGTGTAATAATGACTTTTTTGAGTAACTTCATCTCTGTCAATAACAACATTCATACGTGGAATAAAAACACATCAGTGGATCATTGCTGGAGCTGCCTGGACTTCAGTCTTCAGGATCTCAACCAACAGCATCAACATGCTGCTCCAGATGTTTGTGCTCCAGATGTCTGTGCTCCAGATGTCTGTGCTCCAGATGTCTGTGCTCCACATGTCTGTGCTCCACATGTCTGTGCTCCACATGTTTGTGCTCCAGATGTTTGTGCTCCACATGTCTGTGCTCCACATGTCTGTGCTCCAGATGTTTGTGCTCCACATGTCTGTGCTCCAGATGTTTGTGCTCCAGATGTCTGTGCTCCACATGTCTGTGCTCCACATGTCTGTGCTCCACATGTTTGTGCTCCAGATGTTTGTGCTCCACATGTCTGTCCTCCAGATGTTTGTGCTCCAGATGTCTGTGCTCCACATGTCTGTGCTCCAGATGTTTGTGCTCCACATGTCTGTGCTCCAGATGTTTGTGCTCCAGATGTCTGTGCTCCACATGTCTGTGCTCCAGATGTTTGTGCTCCACATGTCTGTGCTCCAGATGTCGGTGCTCCAGATGTTTGTGCCCCTGGTGATCAGACTCGCAGTTTCATCCTTGAAATAAGTGTTTATATTGTTGTTATATTGTTGACCCACCATTGATCATGTGTCTCATCACATGATCAATGGTGGGTCAGCGACATGCTTTCTTTCCGTCTCAGGTTTAAATATCTGGGACTCTCCACCGTTTGGTTTTAAAACTGAAGAAGCTTCTCGGATGAAACGTCTTCCAGAAACTTAAAGAAGTCTCTATTTTCTTTCTAAGCTCCTTAGATCACATGACCTGGATGACTGAACCTACAGACATATTGACCTGGTTTCTAGGTTACATGACAGGTCAGAGGTCAGCGACTGTAACTCAGTTACTCCTGTTAATGTGAACTCACTGAGTGTTTGCGGTTTACCTCTCAGACTGACTGAAGATGATGATGGAGGAAGAGGAGGACAGAGCAGAGTCTGCAGGGTCCAGCTGTCCGTCTGTGAGGAGTGACCGGTCCAAAGATTATAATCCAGGCTTCAGTGCTGAACCTGGACCAACGAGGTCAGAGAGCTGTGATGACTCCTTTACATGTTTGTGTTTCCTGGATAAATATGACCTGAAACATCCTCAGATTGTTACAAAGATTCATTAAAAAGAAAACAATGAAAGAGAAAAGATCCAAATGTTAGACTTGGTCATTTGCTGTTTGAGGACAGTGATGCTCATATCTGTGGGGAAAGTGTGACCTGAGTGGGTTCATGTTTGTCTTTAAAGAACAGAGCTGCTCTGATTCTCTTTGTGTCTGATCTGTTAAACAGTCTGAGAGGTCACACAGAGACCCAGCAGCTAAAGCCTGGATCATACTGGCTGCTGTTAATGAGACTCCATCAGGACAACACTGAGCCACAGTGGTGTTCATGGAAATCAATCAATAAATTCAACTTTACACTGTATTACCAAAGTACTGACTCGTCTGCCTTCACACACATGTAAACTTGAGTGACATCATATTCTGAGTCCACAGCATTCAATATGATGTCAGCCAAGAGTTCAACATATAACAGCTTAAACTGTTCTAAAAAGGTTTTTTCACAGGTTTAAAAGTGTTTACGGGAAATTTTAACGGTTCTTTCAGAAGCACATACGTGAGGTTAGACACAGGAAGCAGCAACACTGACTGAACACAGCTTTTAGAGGCTAAATTCACATTTTAATAATGAAAGTGGCTTCATGTGTGTGTGTGTGTGTCCATGGTTCCTCCACAGAGTGGACCAGCAGAGCTCAGAGGTTCCCAGTGGTCAGTCTGCCCAGCAGCATCAAACACAGCTGGACTCCATGTTTATGGTCTGTACATGTACAACAACTACTTTGTTATTAATATTAATAATAATACATTTATTTATAGGTCCCTTTCAGAACACCAAGGACTCTGTGGACTAAATGACCAAAAGAAACAAACTTTGAAATCAGACGGTGCAAATGTGATCACAGGGAAACGTTTTAAACATCGAGGCTTTAAACAAAAACCAAAGTGAAACAGTTTGTAGTCGAGATCAGTGGGAATGAAGCTGAATAACTGTTTCTTCAATAACTTTGAGAAATAAATGACAAATATGATGGAAATTAGCAGCATTAGCACTTACTAATGATGTGAGTCGACACTCTGCTGTATTGAGACGACCACATTAGGTGGTCCTCAACTGTAATGGAAACCAATGGCTCCAGTCGATCTGAGCAGCTACTAATAGAAACGGGGCCATAGATGTGTTTGTGCTTAATAACAGTGAATCACAGGATTTTTACATTACAGTTAAAATCTCATGTTGTTTGTTAAAGTGTGCAGTTCAGGGTGTGTTACTAAAACTGTTGTTTGCTCACTTTCCAAAGACCCAGCCCCCATAAAAAGCAGCCAAACAGCTCTAAGAGTTACACACACACGCATATCTATCAAGTTTACTCTGGTCTAATATACTTGGATTTAGCTTGAAGAATGTTCCTGTACGAGGACTGAAAATGATTTAAAAAGCAGCCAATGTCCAAAGAACAACTTTGACACACCTTCATAAAGCCTGCAGAGCAAAAGAAAAACTAGCTGAAAGTCTGGCTGCTCTTATGAAAAGTACAGAGAAATTATGGGTCGTTCAACACTTGTGCACAATATAAGAGTTTAAATAAATCTAAAGAGTAACTCAAAATCCTACAATCATACTGAGAAAATCATCTACAGCTAACTATCCAAGTGGATTTGTTTAAGACAGCTCCATCTGCTGGTGGCCCTCTGCAGGTGCATGAAAGGGGCGTGTTTATAGTGAAAGTAGTAGAGAAAGTAAACCCCATGGGAAGGAGGGAGGACTCTCAGCAGCTTCCAGCTCATATTCAGACATTTGACTTCTCACTGAAAGCAGCTAGTTTGAGTGTCTGTACCTTAATTAGAAGAGATAACATGGCCATAGTAATTAGAGTTGATTGGGCAATGCTGTCCTTGTAATGTACTTTATGATTTTTATACATCTGTTTGTGGACAAGTCCCAGTTTTTCTGTAGAGCCTCTCAAGTTGGTGACAGCAGCTCTGAACACCAGTGAAATGTTTCTCCCACTGAAATCGCTGCATTCATATGAACAGAATCAACGTTTTGGGACCGTGGAGTTGTGGAGAATGTCTCAGTTAATCAGATAAAGTCAAACTTATAATTGGTGAAGAGATCGTGGATGATATGCCCCTTGATCGTAAAGAAGTGGATGTTGTGTAGACATAAGTTCAGAGTGGTGGTTCATTCATAAAGTATTCTGTTCCAGCTGCTGGAGGACAACATCATCACTTTTGTGAAGAACGAGCTGAAGAAGATCCAGAAGGCTCTGAATCCAAATAAGCCCCAGTGCTTGGAGTTTCAGAGGGAGGATGATGAGCAGAGGAGCAGCAGAGAGGCATTTGTGAAGATCGCAGTGGACTTCCTGAGGAGAATGAAGCAGGAGGAGCTGGCTGACCGTCTGCAGAGACGTAAGAGGATTTCTTAGTTAAGGTTTTAAGCTGTTAGATAAATGAGACACTCATGACACCAGTGTGTTAAGTCATTTCTCAGTGGGTCAGAAAATGTCATCAGCGTTTTGTAAAATATATTTGTTGAAGTTGTATTTTTATTATTATTATTCAGAACTTCCAGCTGCAGTTTGTCATCGTAACCTTAAATCTGCTCTGAAGAAGAAGTTCCAGTGTGTGTTTTGAGGGCATCGCTAAAGCAGGAAACCCAACCCTTCTGAATCAGATCTACACAGAGCTCTACATCACAGAGGGAGGAACTGCAGAGGTCAATGATGAACATGAGGTCAGACAGATTGAAACAGCATCCAGGAAACCAGACAGACCAGAAACAACCATCAGACAAGAAGACATCTTTAAACTCCCACCTGGAAGAGATGAACCAATCAGAACAGTGCTGACAAAGGGAGTGGCTGGCATTGGGAAAACAGTCTTAACACAGAAATACACCCTGGACTGGGCTGAAGACAAAGCCAACCAGGACATCCAGTTCATGTTTCCATTCACTTTCAGAGAGCTGAATGTGCTGAAAGAGGAAAAGTTCAGCTTGGTGGGACTTGTTCATCACTTCTTTACTGAAACCAACGAAGCAGGAATCTGCAGCTTTGAAGACTTCCAGGTTGTGTTCATCTTTGATGGTCTGGATGAGTGTCGACTTCCTCTGGACTTCCACAAAACTACAATCCTAACTGACCCTAGAAAGTCCACCTCAGTGGATGTGCTGCTGATAAACCTCATCAGGGGGAAACTGCTTCCCTCTGCTCGCCTCTGGATAACCACACGACCTGCAGCAGCCAATCAGATCCCTCCTGTCTGTGTTGGCATGGTGACAGAAGTCAGAGGGTTCACTGACCCACAGAAGGAGGAGTACTTCATGAAGAGATTCAGAGATAAGAAGCAGTGCAGCAGGATCATCTCCCACATCAAGACATCACGAAGCCTCCACATCATGTGTCACATCCCAGTCTTCTGCTGGATCACTGCTACAGTTCTGGAGGATGTGCTGGAAACCAGAGAGGGAGGACAGCTGCCCAAGACCCTGACTGAGATGTACATCCACTTCCTGGTGGTTCAGGCCAAAGTGAAGAAGGTCAAGTATGATGGAGGAGCTGAGACAGATCCACACTGGAGTCCAGAGAGCAGGAAGATGATGGAGTCTCTGGGAAAACTGGCTTTTGATCAGCTGCAGAAAGGAAACCTGATCTTCTATGAATCAGACCTGACAGAGTGTGGCATCGATATCAGAGCAGCCTCAGTGTACTCAGGAGTGTTCACACAGATCTTTAAAGAGGAGAGAGGACTGTACCAGGACAAGGTGTTCTGCTTCATCCATCTGAGTGTTCAGGAGTTTCTGGCTGCTCTTCATGTCCATCTGACCTTCATCAACTTTGGACTCAATCTGCTGGAAGAACAACAATCAACCTCCAAGAAATCTAAATTATTTAACAAACTAAATCTCCAATCTCTCCACCAGACTGCTGTGAACAAGGCCTTACAGAGTCCAAATGGACACCTGGACTTGTTCCTCCGCTTCCTCCTGGGTCTTTCACTGCAGACTAATCAGACTCTCCTACGAGGTCTGCTGACACAGACAGGAAGTAGCTCACAGACCAATCAGGAAACAGTTCAGTACATCAAGGAGAAGCTCGGTGAGAATCTGTCTGCAGAGAAAAGCATCAATCTGTTCCACTGTCTGAATGAACTGAATGATCGTTCTCTAGTGGAGCAGATCCAACAGTCCCTGAGATCAGGACGTCTCTCCTACACTGAACTTTCTCCTGCTCAGTGGTCAGCTCTGGTCTTCATCTTACTGTCATCAGAAAAAGATCTGGATGTGTTTGACCTGCAGAAATACTCTGCTTCAGAGGAGGCTCTTCTGAGGCTGCTGCCAGTGGTCAAAGCCTCCAACAAAGCTCTGTGAGTAAACATGTGATCAGGCTCAGGGCTCGCAAAATCGCTAGCCCGACGTCCCGGGGCTAGCGATTTTTCCAGTCGGGCTACCAAAATCTAACTCAGCCCTGCCCGTCGGGCTATCGTAGGAAGGAAAATATATGTCTATGCTTTTGCATTCTTTCGCCAATGTAGCTGAGTAATTATGTCATTGGCATCGATGAGCCACTGTCAATATGTGACATATTGAAATCGCGTTTGAATTTGCGCTTGCTTTTTGCTTTCACTTTCATTTTGCGATGGCGCGAACGCTGTGTAGAGAGCAGCAGTACCGATTGGTAAGTGACAATTAATTGCGCACCAATTCCTCTGACATCGTCTTATCACTCATTGGCTTACTATTCAAACGTGACAAGTGAAATCTCTCGCTGCAAGCTTAGACATGTGAGAGGTTGAGTGCGCAAAGAATCGCTGACCGTTCTGTAAGTGCCTGTGTTAAAGCAGCAGGATTTACGCTGGTATTTTAGTTCTGCTCAGCCAAATAAGACAGGTCAGGGTTAAGAAGGGGCAGCCAAAGAAAAGCTTACCACAAAACGGAAAAGTTATGACAAATCAGACTATGAGGCAAAAAGAAAGTGCAGGTTTTTTGGTTTCATGGACAAAAGAATTTCTGTGGCTGGAATATGACAAGCTAAATAACATAATGTCTGCCGGGTGTGTTGTGAGTTTCATTTGATTTCTGAGTCGACAAGCGCCTTTGTTACTGGGACCAGTCATTTTCAGAAAGACCCCATCAGAAATGCATTATTGCCCAGTCTGCAGTATCTTTCCCAGAACAAACAGCAATTGCAAAAAAACATACTACAAATAAACCAAGCACAACAAGAACTCCTGAAAAAGCTGTTTAGAACAGCGTGCTATGTTGCAAAGAGTGAACTATATTGGCAAAATTTAGCAGTCTTTGCAAACTTCAAAAAGCAAATGGCCTCGATCTTGGTTCCACTTGCCTCTTACCCATGACTTCAGTGGAAATTTCAGATTCAGGATCTGATACAGACTGATTCATGTTCTACACAGTTCTTACGAGTTCATAGAAATTTCTGTTCAATTTGAACCAAGTATTTGAGTTGATGTTTGTAATTTTTATACAGTTGCTGTGATTTGTATTTTAACAATTTTTTTAATTAATTTTTGTTTCCGTTACAATATTATACTTTAATGTATAATATTGTAAAGGAAACAAAACAGAAAAAAAATAGCTTTCTTTTTTATTCGGGCTACTAAAATTTATTTCGGGCTACCAAAAACTGAAGAATGCCTGCCCAAAGGGCTACCAGAGATTTTGAAATTTTGCGAGGCTTGCAGGCTTTTATTTATAACATAAACAGTGTAATGTGTGATGGACCCTTAAAAACTTAAACATATTTTTTTACATGATCATCAGCACTAAATACAGTATATTATAGTTAATGTTTGATAGCAGCAGTAAATGTCAGAGTGTCTTAAACATATCTGGGTGTCAGCTTTTATCAAAGTCATGTCCAGAATCATCCTGTAAGTAAAATTTATTTATACAGCAGCTTTCACAGGTCAAAAACCACAAAGTGCTTTACAATAGAAACAGGCAATAAAAAACACAGAAGATAAAAACATTAAACAGCAAACACTGAACATCATACAGCCTAAAACTAGTTAAAGGCCACTCTGAATACTAGAGTCTGAATAAATGAGTTAGTGGGACCAGTAAAAGCCTTTGACTGGAAGATCTCAGATGTGAAAAGAGCTGTAGGATTGTAGAAAGTCAGAAATATAGACTGGGACTAAAAGTAAGGACTAAATCTTTAAATAACGCCTAAAATGAACTGGTTACCAGTGTGAAGAGATTAAACTGGAGTAATGTCCAGTCTATTTCATGTGCTGGTTAAAAGCCTCGCAGCATGATTCTGTACTGACTGAAGACGTTCAAAGACTGTGATGGACCCATAGGTGATCAACTCCCTCATTCCTCCTCTGGTCTTATTGCTCTGCATCAGTGCACTGCTCAGCTGAAGATGAGTTCACTTCTATATGTTACAATCTGCCTCACCAGTACAGTTCCAAGGATCTGCAGCTGTAAAATATATAGAAGTCCATTACTGTATATAGTAACTGTTAAGTCTAATATACCCTAGTAAGCTATAGTACTTTTTCCTTTGGGAACCATCTGTGCAGTCTGCAGTTCTGTTGAAGAAAGATGTTGAATCTATTTAATTATTCTTGAAAAATAATTTCTTTCTGTGCATTTTTTTTTTCACCTTTCATCAAATTAAAGTTGATTACATCGAGCATCATGAGCTGGAGGGTGGGGGGTGGTTCCCTATTTTTTTTTTTTTTGCTGGGAGTTTGCAACCCTATTAGTTAGGTTGCTTGATATTTCTTCTAAGTACTCTTTAAAATACCAGAATAGGGAGGATGGAGCAGGTTTACGTTTATTAGATTGATCAGTGTTGCTGAACTATGAATTTTTTTGTTGTATTTTTTACATACAGGTATAACAGAATAGCTTTAGTGTTGTTATTTATTTAAACTTGAGTATAAACTTATACAAAATGCAGCAAGATATTAAAAAAACGTTTTATTGGTTAAAAAACACACTATATTGAATTCATATCGGTATCGGTAGATATCCAAATTTATGATATCGGTATCGGTTTTGGACATAAAAAAGTGGTATCGTGGTATCTGCTCCTCTGAGTCCAAATTCTTTATTTTGGCAGTGCTTCATCCACCAAACCTTCTAGTTCGATTCCTGTATTCTGAAGGTTTTTACAGAGCTGTTTGTTCAGATATCAGAATTAGATTTTCAGAAAAATTTAGTAATAAAAATATGATCAATTGATTATTTCTGACTGAAAAGATGAAATATATATTTGATCATAGTGATATGACTCATTGCCTCTTTTAAACATAAAATGTAAACAAAAATTCAAAACAATACATTAATGGAAAACAGAATTTGACTGTTGAGCTTAAAGTGAGCTTGAATGTTATTCACTTCCTGTTTTATTTTGGTAGTTATTGTCTCTGGTTTTTACTTTTACTTCCTCCCCCGACATTGTCTACATTAGTTTCAGCTGTAGAAGATTTTATTGACTGTTTGATTTGTCACTTTTTTTAAAACTATAATTGTTGACTTATAAACTATTGCTAAAATGTATTTTCATTAAAATACCAAATAATTTATTACTTTATCATCTAATTAAATTATAATTCTGTAAATAGGGGTGATAGTGTGGTCTATGTGGGTTGTCTTCAGGTACTCTTCCTCCCACAGTCCAAGAACATGCATGCAAGGTTAACTGGAGATGTGTGATTGTGAGCATAAATTGTCTGTCTCTGTCTAGCTCTGTGTTTACCTGGCTACATCACCATGGTTACTGATGCTGAACCAATAACCTGGTCTGGATCAGGTTATGTTCAGAGTTTTTGTTTAAAATCGACTGAAGTGCCTCATTTTCACTGATTCTTTCATTTACAGAAAGCTTTAAGTGTGATATAGATTCAGTCATATCTGACTAATGTCAGTGAATGAGGCCCAGCTGTAAAGTCACAGCAGTCACACTGTATGTGTCTCATTGTCACTGGAGTTTAGGCTCCATACATTCAGTTGGTGCTGCAGAAAAAGTAGAAATGTTTCTGTTTGGTTCTAATGCTGAGTCTCTTTTACAAAGATGGAACTGCAGCTAATCCTGCTCATGTAGCCAGTTAGTAAAAACTCAAGTCACTGTCAGACACAGCAGACATTTACTGATAATCTCACTGTATGTGGTCTTTTAGCACCTCCTAGTGGTGAACATGTGGAGTGTTGTTAGTCTGGGTGACGAGTGTAACTGTTGAGTGAGAAAGACTGTGGTCGTGTCCAAATTCATGGCTGCATCCTCCTGAGGACCCGGCCTTCGCGGTCTACGTGGGCCGGGTCCTCAGAAGGTCAGGTAGGCCGCAAGTAAACGGCCATGGAATTGGACGGTCTAGCCTTCTGATTAGTGTCACCGTGTCTTGGTGGAGTTTAATAAACTCTGCCGTCTTCTCCTTGCTATCTAAAATATAACAGGACTCTGGCGTAAATTGTTGTCCATCTCACACTTCTGTTTAATCAGTTTTTTGTTTGACGTTTATTCAGTTGTGTAAAAACCAAGGAGGAACCCACCCGGGGAATAAATAAAGTTTTATTTTATCTAATCTAATCTAATAACTTTAATCTCAACCAAACCGATTTACTCACAAACAAATAAAACACTGAAAAAAGCCAAACAATAACATTTTTAGGTTGTCTAAGTGACTTATATATTACTTTTAACATGATTAGTGAAAGTCCGCGGTGATCTGAAAATGATGTACAGGGAGTTGTGCCGTTCTCGGCGCTTTCAGTAACCCTGAAGCTCTCGGCTAGCTATCGAGCTGGTGGGTAACAGACGTCTCCGAAAACGTCGAAGCACTTTTGCAAATATGCAATGTCTTGATAAACCGAGCAGATATTCTCGCCTGAAAATATGTTAAAAGTTTTGTGACCCAGGAAGATTTGTAAGAGTAATTTTAAATCTTAGTAGCGGCCGCCATTACCAGAAACTGGAGTTTGGCTGGGCTGCGCTATGAATTCTGGGATATGGTGGGCCACAAAGGACACACCCGACACATCCTTCAAATTCGGGGAAAAGGAGGACGCATTTGTCGGCTGCATTCGGAGGAGTCCACGAATTTGGACAGCCTTTGGTGCATCGTTGTGACGTTATTGGTGTACAAATGCGTCCACAGGAGGATGCAGGCCATGAATTTGGACACACCGAGCCTGCGTGCTGGTAGCACCTTAGCCACAGCTCGGTTGTGGAGGAGAAGCTGAAAAAGAAGGTTTTCTAGTTTGTAAGGAGGAAAAAAACTGAGAGGACTAAGTTAAAGAGAGGCTGGAGAGTAACAGAGAGCAGCAATGAATGCTGCTCACACAGTTTAGACAGTTTAGCATCAAATGTTCGAGTGAGTTAGCTCCCAGCTAACTAGCAGAGCAGCTAGCTAGCAAACCAGCTAACTAGCAGAGCAGCTAACTAGCAAACCGGCTAACTGCACCCACAAGCTGCGACTGCGTCTTTCTGACAAGAGCGTCAGACACTCAGACTGGTTTTCTTTGTGGATGATGATTTATTCTCACACTGATCCTTCATGATGATGCTGCCATCCACCCACTGTTCCTAGCAGTGTTGCCAACTCCTCAGTAAGGAAAATTGCTATTGGCTGTCCTAAAAGTTGCTGGAAGTCGCTAAATGACGTCATCGCCTAATTTGGATAAATGGTCATGCTAATGTAATTGTAACGTACATTGTAGGAGAGAAAAATAACATCGTGGAAGCGACATAATGTGAGTAAAAAACGTCCTGGAATGCATTTAAATAAATAACTCATAGTTCTGTCTGTAACTATTACAACACTCTCACCACATTTGTTAACAATTCTCTCAACAAATGTGTTTTTCCTCGTTCTTTGTTATCCAGCTGAGACTTTGGGTATAAATGTGTCATAAACAGGAGAAAGCAGTGCAGGTTCAATGTAATCAAACCTCAGACTGAGTTCAAAATCATCACCTGTCCCAGATACCACATCAGCACCAGAACCATGATGTGTTTACTCACATTTAAAAAGGTGGAGGTCAGTGTGAATGGACTGTTGTCATTGGTCTGAATGTGCCTCTATAAACATGTGCTCTTCATTATTGATGTTTTCCTAATGAACAGAAAATGAGACTTAATAAAATCCTTCTGACTGTTGTTGGAGCAGGTTGGGTCCTGGGTTTGAGTCCCCCACTGTACCACAGGGGCTTCTAGCTTTGTTTCACAGTGTGTAGAACAACAAATAAAACCAAATCACAAAAAGCTTCAAGTCAAAAACGCATCAAACTTTGAGGGTTTTTCCCAAGGATGAGGAAGCAGACTCGGCCACAACAGCTGGATATATGGATGGTTACCACAGCAACCACAGCAGTGTGCTCTCAGTATATTTAGTTGTATAAAGGTGTTTGTGGTGTGTTGCAGCTGAAACAGCCTCATGTATGTTGACACAGGGAGAAAATAGTGTGAGAACACTGTTCACAGCAGTCACAGCTCGCTGCCTTCAACAGTCTCTTCCTTCCTTGTTTGGATGTCACTGATATCATCTTCTGCTCTCACACTGACCACCTGTTGAAGCTAACATGCTAACATGGAAGCCGCAGCTGAGGTCACATGATCTGAGTGTTTGAACCACGTGTTGGAGCAGCGTTTCCAAACATCTGCACTTCAGAAGCTCCAAAGTGTGGAAACGTCACTGTGGAGCGTCTCATCCCTATCTAAGAGATTTTCTTGCCTCTGCAAAGCTAAGCTTGCAAACAGCACCATAGTTTGTCAGTCCCAACCAATCAGAACGCTACTTATGTCACGTCACATGACTCGTGTGTTTACCTCTTTGATTAGCACCGAAAGAACTAAAGAAAGGCTAAAAGGCCGTTCAGCCAGTCAAATCCCTCCTAGGAACAGGAAGTCTAGAGAGGAAATGGAACAGAGAAGGAGAATCAGTTTTAAACTGGTGACCCTCTAAAGAGGCTTTTATTGACTCTGTTTTCTTTACAGCTTTTTTCACCATTTAAACTGTTTAATATCAGATTTAGAAATAACTTTTGGACAGTTGTTGTACATTTCCACTAAAAATTGACACAAATAATGACTTTCTGACATTACTTTGGACTAATCTAACGACTCAGCCTGGCTATGTTGGACTTGGTGTGGAAGCAGCTCCCAGTTTGAGTTCAGGAGACACACACTCTCTACTTTGAAGATCAGCTTCAAACTTTCCTTTTTGATAAAGCTTATAGTTCGAGCTGGATCAGGTGACCCTGAACCATCCCTTAGTGATGCTGCTATAGGCTCAGGCTGTTGATGATGCTCTGCTTTCTTCTCCACTCCCCTCTTTTCACTCCTGATGCTTTTATATGTCACGACTGTCCTTAACTTTTGTGTCTCTCTGAGCTCATCTCTTCTCTTTCCCCTCACCCTGCAACCAGTCATGGTAGATTTTGTTGAAGCTGAGCTTTCATATATGATGAATTGCTCTCTTCAGTTGGGTGTCTTCCCTGCTGCCTTTAAAACGGCGGTGGTGAGGCCCCTTCTGAAGAAGAGCAATTTGGATTGTAATGATTTTAATACAGACCTGTATCCAACTCACCATTTTTAAGTAAAACTTTAGAAAAACTTGTTTTTACTCAGATTAATGATTTTCTGAATGATAGACAGATCCTGGAGATATTCCAGTCTGGATTTAGGGTGAACCACAGCACAGAGACTGCTCTCCTAAAGGTTTTAAATGATCTTAGATGTAACTGGGACTCCCAAAAGCTCTCAGTCCTGGTGCTGCTGGATCTAAGCGCAGCCTTTGATACAGTAGACCACGCTATTCTTTTAAACAGACTGAAACACATGGTGGGCCTCTCTGGTGCTGTACACAACTGGTTCACTTCCTGTCTCTCAGACAGAACTTTTATGGTGAGTATGGATACATGCTCCTCTAAGATCCATAGAATGACATGTGGTGTGCCTCAGGGGTCGGTTTTAGGCCCTGTACTTTTTAATTTGTATATGCTCCCTCTCTGCGGTGTCATCAGGAGGCATGGAGTGAACTTCCACAGTTACGCTGATGACACTCAGCTGTACATCTCCGTGTCTCCTGATGACACCAGACCAATGGATGCCCTTTTTGACTGTATGTTAGATATAAGATCTTGGATGGCAGAAAACATTTTACAGCTTAATCAGGACAAAACTGAAGTTTTAATCGTCGGTCCTGAGGCTCAGAGAGAGAAGCTCTTGTCAAAATTACAGGCATCTTCACTATGTCCTTCACTACAAGTGAAAAACCTGGGTGTTGTTTTTGACTCTGAGCTTGGTTTTATCCCACATATTAAACAAAATTGGATTTTATCATCTAAAGAATATAGCCAGAGTCCGCCCTATTCTCTCTCGGGCCAACACGGAGATGCTGATGCATGCTTTTATTACCAGTCGCATTGATTACTGCCCTGCTCTCTGGTCTCCCCAAAAAGAATATTTCACCTTTACAACTTTTACAAAACTCTGCAGCTCGTGTGCTGACGAAGACCAGAGGGCGGGCCCACATTACACCGGTTTTAGAATCGCTGCACTGGCTCCCCGTGTGTTTCAGGATCGAGTTTAAAGTTCTTTTATTGGTTTTTAAATGTCTTAATGGTCTTGGGCCTTCTTATCTCTCAGATCTGCTTTCACCATATGAACCCTCGCGGACCCTGAGGTCCTCTGGTACTGGCCTTTTGATTGTCCCTAAAGTCAGGACACATACTCACGGAGAGGCAGCTTTTCAGTGGTATGGTCCTCGTCTGTGGAACAGCCTGCCGGAGGAGCTCAGGGCCGCAGAGAACGTACATGTTTTTAAGAACAGGCTCAAGACCACCTTTTTAATTTAGCTTTTACTTAATGTTTATTTATTTTATGCTTATTTATTCTATCCTGTTATTCTATTTATATTATTAATTTAGGTTTTACCTAATATTTATTGATTTTATTCTTATTCATTTTTTGTCTTCTTACTCTATTTATATTTATACTGTATCCCATTCTTATTTATTTTATTTATTTTATTCTGTATATACTCTTATTAGGTCATATCTCCAGTGTTTCCTCGGAGGGGGCTCTCTGCACCGCGGTTGTGATCGACCGTGGCTGCTGGGGCTCTGTGGGTCTTCTCAACCTGGCTGGGGGGCTTCTTTGCCTCCCTCCTGCTGTGTGCTCGGCCTGGAGGCTGCGGTCTGTGACCGGCTTCCTGTGCAGACGGCTCCCCGTGATAGTGTTTCCTCACCTGGCTCATGTGTGCCCAGCCCAATTTTACTCTTTAAGTGTGTGTGTGTGTGTGTGTGTGTGTGTGTGTGTGTGTGTGTGTGGATTAAACAGATAAAGATTGATTGATTGATTGATTGACTCTCCTCCGGGAGCCTGTTTTCACTGGGAGGATCTTTGTGTCAAAGGGAGTTCTTCCTTCCCACCATCACCAAGTGCTGCTCACAGTGGATTGTCTGGTTTTTGGGGCTTTCTCTCTAATATTGGAGGCTGTTACCTTACACTGTTAAACAGCTTCAGACGACTGTTGTTGTCTTTTGGGAATTGTCACTTTTAAATAAAGTTACATTGAATGGATGTAAATGGATAGATGTTATTGTGACAAACAGAAAATGATCTTTAAAAGATTGATTGTTGTTTTGTGTGTCTGAAGTCTGTCAGGCTGTCTTATCACAGAGGAAGGCTGTACTTCTCTGGCCTCAGCTCTGAGCTCCAACCCCTCCCATCTGAGAAAGCTAGACGTGAGCTACAATCATCCAGGTGTTTCAGGCCTGAAGCTACTGTCGGCTGGACTGAAGGACCCAGGCTGGAGACTGGACACTCTCAGGTATGGAGAGAATGTCTGATAGAGGAGGAAGAGCTGGAAACATTTCCTGTGTCCTTCACTCACTTCCTGTTTGTTTCCTGCAGATGAGACATGAACAATCACACATGCAGGAATATTTTCAGGGACAGACATGCTAGTCTAGCTGGATAGTACATGGATATTTATGTAGGGGTCTCCAAGGAGTCTTTTTGCAGGAACATTAATGATAACTGATAAGTCATGTTGAGAGTTTCATTAAAAGTAGACCTACAGTTAGGTCCATAAATATTTGGACAGAGACAACATTTTGTAACTTTAAATACACTTTATTAGGTCACCGGTTTACCTGAGATAGTGGTCACTGTGTACCTAATAAAGTGTCAGCCATGTGTATGTTTCCCATGCTGTATGTCCACAGTCGCAGTGACAGTCAGTGACACTGACAGAAGGATGAAACAAGGCTGTGAATCATTTCAGTCTTTGTGTGTGATAAAGAGGCAGACTGGAGCAGCTAACATTTGGAAATGGAAGCTTAAATACTGGAAACTCTACATTTATAGCTGAATTCACAATAAATTTGTTCTCAAGTGCACATTTAGCAGCTAATGCTAATACTGTTTTCCCTTGCTTTCTACAACTTGAGCAGCTATTGCTAAGTAGGCCACTTTGCTCTGCTAAGGATTTGTGTGAGCATGATGGAAACTCTGATAAGCTAATGCCGCTAAGCTAATGCTGTTTATGGGCCCTGTTAGAATAAATATTTCATTCTCATTTTGTTGTTTGAGAACAATATTAACGTCTCACATCATTATAACACAAGAGAAAAGGCTATTAGCGTTAGCTACTAATGCTTATTCACCTCAAATTAGCTTTAGCTGCTAATGGGAGCCTACTTAGCATAAACCCTTCACATCGTTATAATGCAAGGGAAAAGAGTCACTCATAGCAGCCTATTTAGCATTAACATCACATCATTATAACACAAGAGAAAAGGGTATTAGCATTAGCTACTAGTGCTTATTCACCTCAAATTACCTTTAGCTGCTAATGGCAGCCTACTTAGTATTAACTCCTCACTAATATAATGCTAATTTACATCAAATTAGCATGTAGCGTTAGCATTAGCTGCTGATATTGTTAAAAAGTAATAAAAAGTAAGATAAAACATTGCTTGCAGTAGCGGATAATGCTAACACACATCAAATTAGCATGACCTATTAATGGCAGCCTTCTTAGCATTAGCTGCTCACATTGTTGTAATGTAAGGGAAAAGAGTAAAGAGTGTTAGCATTAGTGCATAATGCTAATTCACATCAAATTAACATTAGTTAATAACGGCAGCCTATTTAGCATTAGCAGATAATGTTGACCTTGGCCTTTTGATTGTCCCTAAAGTCAGGACACATGACCTTGGCCCACTGGAAAAGTTAAGAACTAAAGATTTAGGAGTGTTTCTCGATAGCTCTTTCTCATTTGAGAAACAAATAAATTCTGTTATTAAAACCAGCTGTAAGGTTTATATTGTTGATTGTCATTTATGCTTAGAAATATTTACTCATATATGCTTAGAGTTCTATAATCGATTGCATAATGATAGAGGTTTGATCCTTAGGCTACGTCCACACGTACCCGGGTATTTTTGAAAACGCAGATTTTTCTATGCGTTTGCACCTTTCGTCCACACGTAAACTGAGTTTTTGGTCACTGAAAACTGAGATTTTTAAAAACTCCGGCCAGGGTGGATATTTTTGAAAACTCTGTTTTTGCATTTACGTGTGGACGAGAAAAACTGAGAAAACGCAGCGTCAAAGGTGTGCGCCTTTTTTGATGTGACACTGTGCGCCACATTATTGTTTCAGTGAAATGAATTTCTACAATACTGTTACTGTTAATTGTTCTCTCTGCAGTGTTTAAATGCTTACATATACACACACAGTTACTGTCCCTCCACACATACGACTCGGTTCTGCTTCTATGTCCCATCCTTGTTTACTATTTCCCACCGAGGCTTCTAGACTTCTGATTGGCCAACATTTCTGCACGGTTAGGAATATATCGCCACCTGTTGCTTTGGCATGTTCCTAGCAGCGTTTTCCTTCATTTCTACGTTTACGTGTGGACGGGATTATTTTTTAAAACGAAAACGGAAAATCTCCGTTTTCAAAAATACCCGTGTACGTGTGGACGTAGCCTCAGTAGTCTGTAAAGACTCTGTGTGCCTTCCAGAGTGCTCCGGCATGCACACACACCTTAAGGTCATGAGAGAGGTCGTACCTTCTCTTACTGATTTATGGTTTAGGAGGACACCTACTCTGTATCTGGTTAAGTATAAGAGCCCTTTGTTAGGGGGACCACTGGACTCTTAGCACCAGCTTTGGGGTCACAGGATCACATCTGGAACACACACACACACACACACACACACACACACATACACACACACACACACACACACACCTACACTATGCACAGACTGGTACTCTTTCTTCATACCTGTGTAAGACGTCATATGTTAATGAACTTATGCATATTCATGTAACCTCAATAAAGAGCAGTGTTACGAGGGAGCAGACGAGAGCGACTGAGGTCAAGTGAAGGAACGGCGCTGTCACAGTTCTCTCCCTCATGAATTGTCTGGTTCCAGCGGTGGGTCTGTGCTAGACGACCCATCACCAGCTTTTTCCAGCTTTTTCCACTGGTTACCAGTACGTGGTAGAATCCACTTCCAGATCTTGTTGTTTGTCTTTAAATCTCTGAGTGATTGGCTCCATCTTATCTCTCTTTAACAAAATAATCCAAGTCGAGCCCTCAGGTCTGCAGATAAGTAGCTTCTGACCAGAACTAGACGTAAAAACAGAGGTGAGCTTTATCGATCGCTGCAGCCAAACTCTGGAACAGTCGCCCTTCACATCAGGTCGTCACCAACACTCGACATTTTTAAAACCCGGTTGGAAACACATTTGTACTCTGTAGCTTTCAATTCTGACGAGTCTTTATAGTAATTACTGTGTATGTTTCCTATTTTATCTCTACTCTGTGCAGCACTTTGGCTCAACCTGTTTTTAAATGTGCTGATAAATAAATGTAGATTTCTTTGAATAAAACAGTGGAGCCGAGCTTTGAGCTCAGTGTGTAACAGTGTGTGTATGAGAGCCATGTAATGTCCATGTGTGCATGCTGACTGTGCTGCTCTGACCCCCCTCCTCCTTTCAGGGTGGAGCCTGCTGGAGTCCGATGGTTGACACCAGGTCTGAGGAAGTGTAAGTGTGTTTTTAATGGGATTCATGAAAACAAAGCAGCACACATTCAACCATCTTCATCATGTCAGGAGTCATCATCAAAGTGTCAATCAATGAACAGATGATGGATCAATAACTGCAGCTGGATTGTGTTTGTTCTCTCCATCAGATTCCTGTCAACTCACAATCGACACAAACACAGTGAACACAAAGCTCCAACTGTCTGACAACAACAGGAAGGTGACACATGTGGAGGAGGTTCAGTCATATCCTGATCATCCAGACAGATTTGATGTTCATCAGCTGCTGTGTAGAAATGGTCTGACTGGTCGCTGTTACTGGGAGGTCGAGTGGAGAGGAAGAGTTGATATATCAGTGAGTTACAGAAGCATCAAAAGGAAAGGAGACAGTAGGGACTGTTTGTTTGGATACAATGATCAGTCCTGGAGTCTGTACTGCTCTGATGATGGTCCTCGTTATGTCTGGCACAATAACAGACAAACATACATCTCCTCCTCCTCCTCCTCCTCTGTCTCTAACAGAGCAGCAGTGTATGTGGACTGTCCTGCTGGCACTCTGTCCTTCTACAGAGTCTCCTCTGACACTCTGATCCACCTCCACACCTTCAACACCACATTCACTCAAACTCTTTATCCTGGGTTTTTGGTCTGGTCTCCTGGTTCCTCAGTGTCCCTGTGCTGAGTGGGGTGTAAAGAGTGTCTCCTGTTACAGAAACACTCTGACTGTTGAACAGATAGTTCAGTCTGTACATGTCTGTCTCTTTCACTCACAAACACGTTTTCAGATTCATGGATTCAATCAGTTGATGTTTGAAACTCTTCTAAATGATTCCTTGTAAACTTCTTCCTCTTCAGTCACAAACAAACAGGAAGTGATGTCACATGTGTTCCTGTCCACACAGCAGAATGAGTCTATTGCTGACAGTGATGTACAAACAGAGTGAGCATTTCTGAGGCCCAAAATAAACTGAGTAGTTCACTGAATGAACAATGGACTGTGAGCTCAGTTCTTTCATCATTAGTATGGATTATATATGTATATGTATTATATTAGTATCATATATATCAGGTGCTGCTGGTTTCAGTCATTGTGCAAATGTGCTGTTTGTAAGGTTGTAAAGCTGCAGTCAGCTGAGACTGAAGAAGTCACCTGATCAGTGAGCAAACGTTTCTGAAAACGTCCAGATGAACAGAATCAACCTTTTGGGATCAGCCAGCAATGCAGCATCATTGTTGTTCAGGTTCAGAGGTTTGCAGGAATGAACTGATGACCAGAAACAGCTGCAAAGTCCAATAAAATACCAGCTGGAGTTCAGCTGCATTTGAAGAAGTCAAAGAAAAGTAAGGATGGCAAAGGGCGATGTTTTCTTCCAAAGAACTGAAAACATGGTCGACGCCTCATTAGAAGAAGAATCTGGACATTTGTGAGGAACTCTAACCAAGAAAGCAACACAAGAAAGCAACGTCAAACAGATCCAACAGACAGTTTCCATGACTGCAAGTGTTGAGTGTAAAAATGCTACATTGCATTATTGCATCCTCTCACCACAGGAGGTGCTGTTGGCACCACTGATTGCTGATCAGCTGTTCTCTGATGATCTGATTGATACTGTGAATAACGGGACTCACTGAACTCTGTGACACAGTGAAGATTACAGAGTTTAACTTCAACATCTGACTGACGTCACACAGACAGAAGGATGAACCAGTGAGGCACAGAACACAGTTACTGGAGATACTGGATCAGCTCCATGTGAACCTCTGATGGAGAAGCTGCTGAGCCAGAGAAACATCAGGACATGACAGGCAGCTGCACTTATCTAACAACATGTAGCAGAGCTGATCTATGTTAGAGGATCTATCACAGCAGCTGAAGCCAAAGTCCAACACTGGATAGCAGCTGAGCCTGTGCTGAGTGTAGTGTTACAGGAAAAGGGCAGAAACACTGACACTGGTAGCTCACAGTGATGCTGACTGGGGCACAGAGCTGAATGATGCAGCATCAGGACACTGTTTCAGTCTGACTGACAGAGAAACCTGTAGCTGTATCTACATGTGAGGCAGAGGCTACACAAGCAGCTTTCTATGTTTCACAGTGACTGAGATCTTCAGTGGGGGTGGACATGCTCCTGTACAGACCTCTGAGGAGAACCAAGGTGCAGTCAAAGAGTCCAGTCTGTCCTCACAGATGTGAACATGTGGTTTCATCAGGTCTGCTGTCAGCTAGCAGGCTCACATCAGAATCACTGTTCCTGAAAAACACAGTCTGTGTGACATCATCAGTCAGCTGATCGTCCCAGATCTGAATGGTTTCTGTCTCTACTGAGGAAGTCAGAGAATATCACTGAGGTGTGGATCAGGTCTGAGTGAGCTGTGGAGGGACAGCTTTAAACAGTCCACAGGTCTCACGTCCTGCTCAGTCTGGTAGCAGATATCTCGTATTGTTCCAGATGTGCTGACATCACCAGCAGCAGCAGCACAGCTGTGTGATACGATGAATCTCAGTTATTGATCCAACACACAGTAAATACAAAGATCAGGATTTCTGAGAGTAATCATTATGAGTCTGAACACATGATCACTGAATGTTAGTCTCCACAATAATAAGCTAACACAACCAAACACAGCTTTCAGCTCTTATTTTGAAACTGGCTTATTTAGAGAGCTGTGATGTGAGCGTGCCTGGCTCTGAGGCACTTGGGTCAGCCTCTGTTGTTTAGAAGTGTTACAGACTGTGAATGACACAGACCTGTCAGTTTTCATGTTTGTCTGTAACACAGCTCAGGGGCTCCATGCTGAACGCATCCATCCAGTGTTATTGATCCAATACTGATACCAGCATTGGGATCAATACTACAATACACAATCACATGTGCCCACGTGATGCAGTTTGAAGAGCAATAAGATGTCTCTGTATGAGGAGGCGGGGTCACAGGAGGTTCACAGAAACTCTGCAGCAGCATCATCAGCTCACATGGAAACTTTGATGATTCACTTCTGTGGTGTTTTTACAGAAACACGTCACAAAATTAGCTCCACCTGTTCTGTGTGTGAGCTTTGAGTTTCTTGTCTTCATTCTGGATTCTTGTGTTGCTGTTTTTACACACAGCAGATATTTCCTGGTTGGTTCCTTGATGACCACATGAAGCTTTCTGAAGCTTGGATTGAAAACGCTTCATTACTCAAAGCTTTCCAACACAGGCCTCTGTGCTGCCATCTGGTGGACAAACATATGAAGTGCAGCGTGAAGCTACAAATTAAACTGCTTCAGCTACGTTTATATATAACATACTATAACCTATATAACTATATGTATAGTGTATTATGTAGGTTTTAGAGCTGGGGGTAGAATTGCTGATGGCCTGGTTGTTATTTATGTTCCCCATGGTTCACCAGCTCTCACACAACATCAGCACCAATGATCCACGTCCTTATAAACCTCTGAATCAGGTCCTGAAGCTGTGACGTCCTGAGTGAAGACCTCACTGATCACATGACTCTGGTCACCTGGACTCAGTGTTTCTGAAGCTGTGTGCTGGGTTTTTAAAAATACGTGGCTGCTGCCTGATGTTGGGCCCACAGAGGAAGACGACTCACTCGCTCTTCTTCACTTCCTCCTTAAACATGTGGAAGGAGAGCAAAGTGCTGCCAGACTCTTATTTCTGACAGGAACAGAAGAAACCACAGCAAACTGTTCCAGTTCTTCATCTTCATCACAATCTATTTATTTCTGATGGTGTCTTCAGTCTGAGGGTTTGAAGTTTCCATGTCTGTGTGATGTGTGGTGTGAAGGCTGCTGGTTAAACTGGGACTCACTGGTTAAAGCACTGAGTGCTCATAGAGAGATGCTCCATGAGTCCCAGTACAGACTACAAACATGGTGGAAACTTAGCTTTGATATCCACACACTCTGCACGTCTGTGAGTAACTGTGATGAAGATGTGCAGAGATCTGTGTACAAACAGGAGAAAGACTGTAAAGACTCTGTGCTTCTAACAGCCTCTGTTAACATATGTGAGGCTGTTTGTTGTTGTTGCCATGGAGCTTTTCACTGTTTGGGTCAGCAGGTCATGTGATCAGGTTTGTTCTGTGAAAGCTGGACGATGGTTCAGTGTCAGGGTTTGTTTGCATTCATCAATAAATATCTAAATAAATCAAAGACTCCATGTTTGTTCTTTCATCATGTGACCTCTGCTCATCCATCTCTGTGTGTATCAGGTGTGAGATTATTATATTATCTTATGCCACGTCATGCCCCTGATTAATGATTAATGAAATTATTATGTAGTTTTAGTTTGCATTATTCTCCTGAATTAGAAGAAGGTGATAACTATTACATTTGTTAAACTGACTTGTATTACATTAGACTGCTGATTTATTGTGAATGAATGATATTGTTTATGATGCATTATACTGCTGAGTTATTAGAAATACTGTTTTCAGAGAGTCAGGACCTTGCTTTTTCTGATAGTAGAGGAGACAGAGCACATTCCTACAGAGGGAGGCCGTGTTCAGGTGTGGAGTGGGGCGGGACTGTGCGGCGACGCGCTGTCAGGAGGAGACAGGTCTGCAACAGGAGCCCCGCCCCCCTTGTTCTTCTGGCGGCGTGGTTTCCATCCCGGAAGAGAAATTCCTCTCCTGTTTCAGATAAGGACCATTCGCCTGCGTGTGGCTGGACTGTGGGATTATGGGACTGTGGGATTATGGGACTGTGGGATTATGTGACTGTGGGATTATGGGACTGTGGGATTATGTGACTGTGGGATTATGTGACTGTGGGATTATGGGACTGTGGGAGGGTAATTTTATCATATGGAAAACATTTTTTTAGCTTTGTTTTAATAGTGTATAGTTATTTCTGCCGGCAGGGTTTTTAGCGCATTGAGACTCTTTTTATTGTATACGGGGGATTTTAACGTGTATTTGTGATTCTGGCTGTGTTTTTATGGAAATAAATGGTGTGTGTTCAAAGCCAGCTTAGTTTCTGTGCCCTGAGCGCTGACCCGCTCACTCCCCTTCCTCTTGTATGTGAACGGACTTGGAGGTGCAGATTTAGGTCCACCAGTCTTAGCGGCTACAGAGTCCCTTCTCAGTTTAATGATCTTCATTGTTGCCTGGCTGGTTGGTAATGCAGCGTTCAGCCTTTAAAACAAATCTACATGAAGCTGTTAGTTTGCTCGTATCCATGTTGGTGCATCAGTAATTATTCTGTTCAGGGGCGCGCGTGAACGGGCGCGTGTTAAAGGGCGCGCCTCAGCCGGCTCCATAGCTAAACTCCAACGTTACAAGTTCTTGGAAAAAGTAACACTGTGGTGGAAATATTTCTGTGGAGATGAAATGAGTCACGTGGAGAAACAAATCTGTTCCTGATGTCTGGCAAACAAGCGCGTCCAACAAAGAAACGTCCCGTCCTCAGTGTCTTCATTAGGACACTTTTGTTATTGACACCCATGCTTGTTTCTTTTGGGCAAAGGTGCGGGACGGACTTGAAGACCTTGTTCGTACCAGTTTGGACACACCTGCGGCGCCGGTTTAGCGCAGCTGGATGAGCAGCAGTCCCTGTGTCCCTCTCTCACTTTCCTGTCAGTTTTCGCTGCATCTGTCTAATAAAGACAAAAATACATTTAAGAAAAGAACAGAAAGTTTGGATACACCTTCTCATTTTATGGTTTTTCATATTTACATCGTAGAAGACATCACAATGTGGAGTTAAACAAAAAAGTCTGAAAACATGTTTTATATGTGAGATTCTTCAAAGCTTTGCTCTCCCAGTCTCACCTTGTCCCAGCACAGAAACAGAGACACGTGGGAAAAGTGACATCTCATTAAATGAGTTTGTGTGAGGCTAGTCCAACAGTGATGCAGTCTAATGGTGTGGAGATCTTCCAGTCAGTGGTGACAGGCCCAGCTCTGACAGCACAGTGTGACAGCACCGTGTAGCATATGGAGCCCTTTAGAGATCAATGCATGTAAACTGTAAGGCGACCCCCGTATCTGTAGTCATTCTAAATATTTCTGTTTAACAAGCAAACACTTGATTAGAAAACTAAGTGATGCAAGAGCAGACTTAGCTAGCGGCCTGTGAAAGTCACAGTTCAGTCAGGCAGCTCAGACATTTGGCACTCAGGACTTTGGCTTTACAGCTTTGGGTGATGGGAACAAACCACAGTGCAGTCCTCCATCCAACCTAACCCAGCTCTCATCATAGCACAACGTGTGGGAGAGGGAGGCCACTCAGACAGGAGAGAAATGCCATCAGCATAGATGACTTTGTGCTGTTACTTTTGTAATGTTCACACAAATACAAATAAGCAAACGGTGCATTTTGTAGCAGCCTTGAAATATATAAATATAAATATATATAAATAAATATAAATATATATAAATAAATATAAATATAAATATAAATAAATATAAATATAAATATAAATATAAATATATATAAATAAATATAAATATAAATATAAATAAATATAAATAAATATAAATATAAATATATATAAATAAATATAAATAAATATATATAAATATATATAAATATAAATACAGTTTCTATTACTGGGAAAGGGGATTTCTGTTTAAATCCAGCTCCAGCAGTCTTTGGCAGCACGGCCGGTGATGTGTGCGCGCGTTTATGTGACCATTGACTGAGCATGTGCGAGGCAGCAGAGAGATCATCGCTGCCACGACTCTGGGCTGTCCTGTAAATCTTCTACTTGCTGGGATATTCGTTGTAGTTCAGGCATGGAGGAGCGGAAACCTCTCGGTTCAGGCGCAGTCAGTGGAGCGGAGCGACTTTGGAGACTTTACGCATGCTCCTCATCAGCGGCGGGCGGGGAGACTTTAAAGTTGGACCCTTTTCATTTACAGTAGTGATGCAGGTGAAATGCTATTCTGTAGTGAACTCTTGATATTTTTGGAACATCTCGAGTGGTCTCACAACAGATAAGAAGAGGACAAACTCACTCCGGGACACTGTGACCATTCCCACTGTAACAAATGGCAGATGGATATGAGCAGGCCAGCTCATCAGAATTTATTAAGGGTAAGTTTAACATCAGTGCTGGGATGTAATACTGCATAATGGTTTTCTATAAGAAACTACAGCCTGCAATATTTCCATGTGTGTGACTGAGAGCGTGGACATAAATACACAGCACTGACCTGCTCGTTCATTTTGGCTCATTTGTTCTTTCAAACAAAGCTAAACCAGTATGATTCAGTGTGAGCTACACTGACCACGATGGTCTCCATCATGGGGACACTAACCAAATAAGAGACGAGGACATTTCTGATTATTTTGTAGCTTCTTCATCAGCACTGTGCATTGTTGTGGAGAACAATAACTCTTGACAGGACTGTGGGGGCAGCTGGTCGGCCTTTGGCCTGGAGGATGCTGGATCGTTCTCAGCTGTGTCTGCTATAATTAACATGATATAAAGTGTAACAGCTGTGCATTAAGACGGTAAAAAGAATCCTGGTAAAGTGAGTCCATGCAGGTGCAGGTCAGCTTCACAGCCTTTACACAGCAGCTCGTTTCCAGGAATAAGTTTTTCTCTTTTCAGCTATCACTGCAGAACTTTCCAGTTTTACTGAAGCTGCTTCACTCATGAGTACATGTAAAACTACATGTAGCTGAAAGGTTCAAACTTACAGGCTAACAGTTGGCAGGTTGTAGCCCAGTGTCCCACAACTCATTCACTCATAGAGTCAAATAATACAGTTTAGTTAAAGCAAAGAATTACAAAGTTTATTACGTTTATGAAGCCACGACCCATCGTTCTCTAATCTGGTAAAAAGAAGCATTTCAGTAGTGCGAGGATTAAGTTTGGCTAAATCAGGTTAAGTAACCAGCACCAGTGTGTCATGTAAGGACGGAGATTTGGGTCCTGCCTTGGTTTCAGCAGCAGTTAATGAGGGGAACTGATCCTGTGCTGTAACCGAGACACCAAAAATACCTGGATACAGTCAGCAGCTCGGTGTGATCGGGACAAGAGAGCGTTATCGCCCTGTATCTGAAGCCAGGACTGTCTGTGAGGCTGAATGTAACCTGTGTGTGTGTGTGTGTGTGTGTGTGTGTGTGTGTGTGTGTGTGTGTGTGTGTGTGTGTGTGTGTGTGTGCGCACCACAGACCGCCTGTACTTTGCCACTCTGCGGGTCAAACCTAAGAATACAGCCAACACACACTTCTTCAGCACGGATGAGGAGCTCATATATGAAAGGTAAGCTGTGATCTAGTCTGATCCCCAATTCTGACGTACCGCCGTCTGACATCCATTTAAAGTGAGTCCGGATGTTATCATTCACATGCTGATATTATAGTTGGTGTTGTTCTTGGTTTAGCTGAATGTTCATTTAACAAAATACTTTCTGTACCATGTAAAAGTAAACTCATGACTTTCTATAACAGCAACAAGCATAAAACATTCAAAGTGACTCAAACTCTGATGGCTTCATGTCATCTGTCCAGTAGATCTGCAGAGATCTGCAGAGATCTGGTCTCTGTGGCTGAGACGGCTACAAGTGCCTGAAGGAGATCTCCAGCTTCTTCAGTGCTTCGGGGTGTCTCGTACTGTTGTGCAGTAAAACGTGTAGTGTGTGAAGCTTCCTCATGATTCTGCTAACCAGCTGTAGCTGATTATGTCAGCCGAGCTGGTCTGAGAGACACGTGGAGCTGAAGCTTCAGTGAATCCTGCAGATTCACTCAACAAACACACGAATGGCTGAAAAGTGAGAAACGCTGCGATGTCATTGCCACTGAAAGTCTCCATGGTAACAGTCTGCTCCTGCTCACTGCCAGCACACGCTCCTACAAATCATTTCTTTCTGATGCCTCTTTTGTAACAGATGAACTTTGTTTGTTTTTGTTGTTTCGTGTCCTTTAGAAATTCCTTTGACCTCATTAATATCCCACCTGTTCATTTCAGAGAGACACGCCTTTTGACAGTCATGGTCCTGTCCTTCCTTGACTTCTCATCACTGGTCTCTGATTACCATTATACTGTTAGAGGAAGTCCACTGCTCCACCCGGAGGGATGGTGTCCTGGTTCAAACTGTGGTCTTTCTAGTTGGAGTTCACACGTTTTCCCTGGTTCACAGTCCAAAGACATGCACGTTCATTCACGTTAGCTTAACTGGTGATTTAGTTTAGTCCAGTTTTATTTGTATAACATCAGTTACATCCAGGCCCTTTGTAGGTAAACAACCTACAATATTAGAGAGAAAACTCTAATTGGACGATTCCCAACGAGCAGGGCCGGGAGCAGTGGGACGGTAAAACTTCTAATAGGTGGGGAGACCCTGAAAGAACTTCCTTACAGTGCCGCCATGCCGCCTGGATGTGAGCAGGAAGCTGCTTCCTGTCAGGACAGCTGCTCTGGCCACCACGAAGACTATCAGAACCTGGCCTGATGAAGCCTTACAGCAGCTGCAGGACTGTCTCCACACCACCAGGACATTCCTGAACATCCAGACCTGGAGGTGTACTGTGTCACCTGGTCTATCCCAACCACAAGCCCTGGATGACCGGGGACGTCCACCGGCTGCCTTCAGAGTGAGTGACGGTGCAACGAGGCATCTGAAAGGCCAAATCACAGTACAGGTGGAAGATCACCTGGACAGCAACAACAGCAGGCAGGTGTGTCAGGAGGGCAGCACATCACCGAGTACAGGAGCAGTCACAGAGCTGATGCTTCACTAGCAGAGCAGTTGAATCACTCCTTGTTTTGAAGTGCAGTCACCAGAGGCACGTATCAATAAGTCCATCCTCACTGTGGAGGAGTGTGACATGAGACACACGCCGTCAACCCTCCAACAGGAACAGCTCATACGTCAGTGAAGACATGAAGTCCACATACTTGTGGAGAATTTCATCCAACCCTGTGTTGTCATGTTGATACATTTGCACTGTTTCTCCATGAAAATGTCTGTTGATGTATCACCAGTGTGACTGATGTCATAAACCAATCATCTGGTCCTGGCCTACTCTGTGGTCATAACCCCTGACTGAGCACGCACGAGTTATGGTTCCTTAAATGATCTGCATTTATTTTAGGATATAAAATAGTTTTAATCATACAGCCTTTATACACCGATGAGAGACAGATCAGAGGTGAAACAGCCTTGGAAAAATGTTCCATCTATGCTTTTATATGTGCCTGCAAATTGCACCTTCATACTGTGGATGTTCTGCTGTGGAGCTGCAGGCCACCACAGTACACAGGGCTGGGTGGAAACTGGTTTCCAGCATTTCCTGACCTCTCAGGACTTTTTAGGAACTCTAAGGCTACGTTCACTCTGCAGGTCTTGATGCTCAATTCTGATTTTTTGATCAAATCTGATTTTTTTGTCTGCTCGTTCACACTACAAATAAAATGTGACAGCAAACGCGCTCTAGTGTGAACGCTCAAAGCGGCCGCATGCACAAAAGAAGACGTCACACACAACGCGCTCTGTTTAGACCCAGAGCAACAGTATTGTTTGACTGATGGCCTTAATATAAAGACTTCAGACTTTACGTTTCCCAATTTTTGCTTTAAATTATTTTGTTATTTTCATAATAAAGTAAATAACCTAATAATGATCCTTATTGCTGTTTTAGAGGAGCGCTGCTTCAAAGGATAGTTGCAGATTTCTGTCAGAATCTGCAGATTATACAGTACAAATAAAATGTTCATGTTTCTCCAACGTTGTCTTCCCAACAGTTTCACCGGATGGACAGGAAGCGTTCACGATGTCTTCTCCGGCGCTGATAATTGGCGTCTGTCTTGTGTCGGTGACGTAAAAGACGGATTTAATGTGACATGACCATCAAACAGCAGCTTTCTAAAACATCAGCTATGTATCGGATTCAGCACCACATACGAAAGTGACCCAGATCGGATTTGAAAATATCGGATTTGTGCCGTTCACACTGTCACACCATGATCGGATAGATGGTCACAGAGGGTCAAAAAATCTGATTTGATGCACTTTCGCCTGCAGTGTGAACGTAGCCTGAGTTCCTGATGCTCAACTCTGAGCATCAGTATCATGGGATATATCCCAGTTTCAGTGTGTCTGTCACAGAGCGGGTGTTTGAGCTGTGATTAACCGGGGAGGTGGTCTATGAGTAAACCTGAGATGGCTTTTGTCACAGTGGAGTGAGCCGTGTGGAGGAAATAAAGGAGGATCCAATTGCAGGCAGTCGTGAAGGTGGTTTATTGAACACAGAGCACAGGGAAAAAATGGCAAACGAAGATTAAACTAAACTATACTGGGAATAACTAAACTAGTAAACACAAAGCAGAACACGAGCATGAAGGAGGGTGGGCAGAACACACGGGTGAAACATGGCAGATACACAGACGGACCGGCAACGACAGAAGACACGACTTAAATACACTCAGAGAAACACAGGGAGATCACACACAGGTGGAAGTAATTAACGAGACGAGACAAGGGAGGGAACACAAGAAATCACAAAGACGCAGACTGGACACAGATCAAGACCCACAGCAAACATGGGAACACAGAACCTGAGAGCAAAAACCAGAATCACAGAAACAATAGATAAATAATAATAATAATCAACAAAGCACCAGAGAACAAAAACGATCCTTCAAAAATAAACCAAAGCAAGAGAACTCAAAATGCTGGGTCGACCCCAACGTGACAGCTTTCAGTGCTTGTTTGACGATCTTTGAGATCCTCTTGCTGTCATTCGTGCTGTTGGCCGACTTACTGAATAGCAGTGATGATGAGTAATCTGGTATCCAATGCTGTGGTGTTAGGGAAAGGACTTTATAGAACCTGATGTTCTGCTGTAACAGTGCTGACTTGCACCCCTGCTCGTCTGTCATGTTCCAGCCTTGATAACAGTTTTCTTTTCTGCAGCAGACAAACGGGATCTGAGTTTGGTTTCATTGAGTGAAACAAAGCTGTGAGCTTCCTCTGACTCCATGTCTGCATTGTGTGGGTTTTCTAACGGAGCATTTTATTATAACCAGATGAACAATGTCACCGACTTCACCTGTCAGTGGGGTTAGTTTTGTGGCTGATTTGTGTTGTTGTTGTAATTGTTGAAAGCTCCTCCATCTCTCGCTGTGTGTTGCAGTTTTTATGCAGACTTTGGGCCCCTCAACCTGGCCATGCTGTACAGATACTGCTGGAAACTCAACAGGAAGCTGAAGGTAATGCAGATGAAGGTCTTCAGACTCAGGGCTTTGTTTGATGTATAGACATCATTTAGAAAACGCGTTACGCTCTTATTTTGAAAGGTCTTTGCTGTGATGGTGTGTGTGCACTCCTCTGACAGTAGACTCTTATTTTGAAAGGTCTTTGCTCTGATGGTGTGTGTGCACTCCTCTGACAGTAGACTCTTATTTTGAAAGGTCTTTGCTCTGATGGTGTGTGTGCACTCCTCTGACAGTAGACTCTTATTTTGAAAGGTCTTTGCTCTGATGGTGTGTGTGCACTCCTCTGACAGCAGACTCTTATTTTGAAAGGTCTTTGCTCTGATGGTGTGTGTGCACTCCTCTGACAGTAGACTCTTATTTTGAAAGGTCTTTGCTCTGATGGTGTGTGTGCACTCCTCTGACAGTAGACTCTTATTTTAAATGTATTAATGCACATGTGCTGTTTCACTGATTATTGATTATCATTATTGGTTTATAGTCTTTCACAATGTCTAGAAAGAGACTGGTTCACTACACCAGCTACGACCAGAAGAAGAGAGCCAATGCTGCTGTTCTCATTGGTGCCTATGCTGTAAATATCCTTTCATTTGTCCATCACATCATCTGATTGCCCGTCTGTCTGTCCATTATTAGTGATGTAGTTTAACTCTGCCCTGTAGGTGATGTATTTGAAGAGAAGCCCAGAAGATGCCTACAGGACTCTGATAGCAGGAAACAACACAGGCTACATGCCGTTTAGGTACAGGCTGCTGCTTTCTACGAGACAGCACTGCATGCTGGACTGTTGTCATTACATTTACTGAGACACTATCCTTCTGTCTGTTAAATCCAGCTTAGCTTAGCTTAGCATAAAGACTGCAAGCAGGGTAACAAGAAGAAACTCCACCTAGCTGGAAATTATTTGGCGACCATGAAGGTTCCAGGAGGTCAGGAAACCTCATCAAACCCACACTTTTAAGTTTGGGATGGGAACATTTTCCCGTATTATTGTAGGGTTTTTACTGCTGTTGTGATTTGGCACTATATAAATAAAACTGAATTCAGAGATTTGAAATTTGAGATTCAGACTGCTTTCTTCCATTTGTGCAACATCTCTAAAGTTAGAAATATCCTGTCTCAGAGTGACGCTGAAAAACTAGTTCATGCATTTATTACTTCCAGGCTGGACTACTGCAATTCATTATTATCAGGATGTCCAAAAAACTCACTGAAAAGCCTTCAGTTAATCCAAAATGCTGCAGCAAGAGTCCTGACAGGGACTAAAAAGAGAGAGCATATTTCTCCTGTTTTGGCTTCCTCTTAAATCCAGAATTCAAAATCCTGCTCCTCACATACAAGGTCTTAAATAATCAGGCCCCATCTTATCTTAATGACCTTGTAGTACCATATCACCCTATCAGAGCACTTCGCTCTCGCTCTGCAGGCCTACTTGTTGTTCCTAGAGTATTTAAAAGTAGAATGGGAGGGAGAGCCTTCAGTTTTCAGGCCCCTCTTCTGTGGAACCAGCTTCCAGTTTGGATTCAGGAGACAGACACTATCTCTACTTTCAAGATTAGGCTTCAAACTTTCCTTTTTCCTAAAGCATATAGTTAGGGCTGGAGCAGGTGACCCTGAATCCTCCCTTAGTTATGCTGCAATAGATGTAGGCTGCCGGGGGATTCCCATGATGCACTGGGTGTTTCTTCTTCACTCACTATGTGTTAACAGACCTCTCTGCACTGAGTCATCCTTGTTATTAACCTCTGGCTGTCTTCACAGTTTGTCTTTGGTCCTGTCTCCATCCCCTCAGCCCCTCAGCAGTCAGATTGCCGCCCCTCCCTGAGCCTGGTTCTGGTGAACATGTGTTTCTGTTAAAAACGAGTTTTTCCTCCCCACTGTCACCAGTGTGCCTGCTCGTAGGGGTGGTCTGATTGTGTTTCCTCTGTATAACTGTAGGGTCTTTACCGTACAATATTAACTGCCTGAGGTGACCTTTGTTGTGATTTGGTGCTAAAAAAAACTGAACTGAGTTTGTGAAACCACTGCAGATCACTATAACACTAAACATTTCAGCCCTTTGGGGGGAGTTGTGCTTTTGTTGTGGAAATCTGTTCCTGCTCTCTTCCTCTGCAGGCATTACAACATGGTTTCCTGGATTTTGAAAGGTTCAGTGCAGAAGAATATGAACATTATGAGGTAACAGACTGCAGAGTGCTGACTGTGCTACAGGTCGATATCAATGAAAACAGGACCAGGATACAGTAAGAAATAAGTAACGTACGCTTGTTATTCATCCAGTTTATTTGCAGTGCTGTTAGTAACACAGTCAGGGCCAACCAAGGGCTCGTACGATGTCCAGGCCTGCCTTGGTGCACGCTGTACTTCCTCAGTTTCTCAGTTAGATTGATCCATAACTCACCCGTCCAAGTGATAGACAGTCAGTGAAGTAAAGGTCAGCTCACCTGTGTCCACTGCAACAAAACTGATTTCCAATGAAAGGTAAAAGCCCGTATGTGTTCATTACTGCAGTGGTGGTATAATTAAGGTGTTCTGGATCCATGTTTTTAACTGATATGTCGCTAACCTCTATCACAGTCTTTCTTTCCTTTCTTTTTGTGCTTTTAGCGAGTTGAAAATGGAGATATGAACTGGATCGTTCCGGGAAAGGTTCTGGCGTTCAGTAGCCCTCATTCTCGTGGTAAGATAGAAGATGGTGAGTCAGAATCTCTAAGCTAAAAGCTAAAGCATGCCTCCAAACCAACATCAGTGCTCACGTTGCTTGGCCTGACAGAAGGCCTGTGCAGCCCCTCAGTGCCTGCACGTCCTGAAACAGCTGAGAAGAGCTAACCTTACCCTGCTGTCTTCTGATGGCGTGTATTGTTTCCTGCTTAGTGCTGTCATGTTGTTACGGCTGGATTAGACGAGCCTGAGCCCTGCAGTGGCTCGGGGTTTCCCATGATGCACTCATGCTTCTTCATCACTCAGCTCTTTTTACTTCCTGTGTATTTACACCACTTTGCACGTAGTTATTATTCCCCTCTGGCTCTCCAGTCCGTCTCTTGTCCCGTTGTCCTCCCCTCACCCCGACCACATGTGGCAGATTGCTCCCCCTCCCTCAGCCTGGTTCTTGTTAAAAGGGAGTTTTTCTTTCCCGCTGTCAGCAGGTGCTTGGGGCCGTTCAGCAAAACTTCTTAGAAGAGTGAGTTTGTGCCTCAGCTGTGACGCTCAAATCAAACGCTCCAATTTCCGTGACTCCAAAGGTATCAGTCGGAGACAATCATTAAGCTTTAGTGCCGTTCATGAAAGTACAGGAGTAATGCTTTCCAGATGATGTGCACACAGACACGTCTGCAACACTTCATTGGGATAATGTCACAAAACACAAGCAGACGGCAACTTCACCTCCAAGGTGCACGGAGAAAGATCTGACGAGGTGAAGACTCCAGTCACAGAGTATTAGGGAACCATAACGTGTTAGTGGCCTTCATCAGGGTCATTGCGTTTATCTGTGAAGGTGTGATTGGTCCACTTTTTCTGTTTCCAGTCTTTTTTATTTAAACACAAGCTGTTTGACATTTTGCAATGACCCAAAAGGCGTTGGTCACTGAGTACAGCTGTTCTCTAATACTTCGAGTGTCGCTGGAGTCTTCACACGAAGCACAAGTAGATCAGGAAGTAGATCAGGAAGTAGATTAGGAAGTAGATCAGGAAGTAGATCAGGAAGGGTTTGAGGTGTCACCTTGGCCTTCAATGTCGGCAGATCTCAATCTCATTGAGCATCTGTGAGATGTGCTGGACAAACAAGGCCCGTCTGTCCTTAGGCTGTGGCATCTATTGCTGTTACCACACAAGATGTTTCTCCATGCTGAGGTCATGGTTGGAGCATGCTGGAAATGTAGTAAAAGTTAGAAGAGAAGCAAAAGGTGGAGGTCAGGGTGGGGCATTCCCCAGGGTGCTCATGTGCAGCTGGTGGTGACTGCAGCAGTGGGAAACTGGTGGATGATGAATCAAATCGAATTAAAAAAAGCCTGAAACTGTGTTACTGCTGCAGACTGCAGTCAGCTGGTTTCTCTCCTCAGCTCTGGACGCACACTTCCTCCTTACGCCACAGTAGTGCTCTGTTGCTAATGGCTACTAGCTTTGTGTGTCTACTTACACGCTAAACCAGGATGTTGAATGTTATACCTGCTAAACATGATATCACAGTTAGTTTGTGGCGTGTGTTTGATGTTTGTGTGCAGGAAGCAGCACAGTTTGTGGGTTCAGGGTGACGTGCATCGGTCTAAACAGAAGCTGGTCCAACAGAGACGGAGTCGGCAGCAGCAGCTGCAGCAACAGCAGCTTCACCGCTCTGACTCTGTGCAGGGAGGCAAACAGGAGGCAGTGTCCTCGCTGCTTTCCAGCATGGATGACCTGTCAATCAACACCGTGCTCTGCAAGTCATATACAGTGGGGCAAAAAAGTATTTAGTCAGCCACCGATTGTGCAAGTTCCCCCACTTAAAATGATGACAGAGGTCAGTAATTTGCACCAGAGGTACACTTCAACTGTGAGAGACAGAATGTGAAAAAAAAATCCATGAATTCACATGGTAGGATTTGTAAAGAATTTATTCGTCAATCAGGGTGGAAAATAAGTATTTGGTCAATAACAAAAATACAACTCAATACTTTGTAACATAACCTTTGTTGGCAATAACAGAGGTCAAACGTTTACTATAGGTCTTTACCAGGTTTGCACACACAGTAGCTGGTATTTTGGCCCATTCCTCCATGCAGATCTTCTCAAGAGCAGAGATGTTTTGGGGCTGTCGCCGAGCAACACGGACTTTCAACTCCCGCCACAGATTTTCTATGGGGTTGAGGTCTGGAGACTGGCTAGGCCACTCCAGGACTTTCAAATGCTTCTTACGGAGCCACTCCTTTGTTGCCCGGGCGGTGTGTTTTGGATCATTGTCATGTTGGAAGACCCAGCCTCGTTTCATCTTCAAAGTTCTCACTGATGGAAGGAGGTTTTGGCTCAAAATCTCACGATACTTGGCCCAATTCATTCTGTCCTTAACACGGATCAGTCGTCCTGTCCCCTTGGCAGAAAAACAGCCCCATAGCATGATGTTTCCACCCCCATGCTTCACAGTAGGTATGGTGTTCTTGGGATGCAACTCAGTATTCTTCTTCCTCCAAACACGACGAGTTGAGTTTATACCAAAAAGTTCTACTTTGGTTTCATCTGACCACATGACATTCTCCCAATCCTCTGCTGTATCATCCATGTGCTCTCTGGCAAACTTCAGACGGGCCTGGACATGCACTGGCTTCAGCAGCGGAACACGTCTGGCACTGCGGGATTTGATTCCCTGCCGTTGTAGTGTGTTACTGATGGTGACCTTTGTTACTTTGGTCCCAGCTCTCTGCAGGTCATTCACCAGGTCCCCCCGTGTGGTTCTGGGATCTTTGCTCACCGTTCTCATGATCATTTTGACCCCACGGGATGAGATCTTGCGTGGAGCCCCAGATCGAGGGAGATTATCAGTGGTCTTGTATGTCTTCCATTTTCTGATGATTGCTCCCACAGTTGATTTTTTCACACCAAGCTGCTTGCCTATTGTAGATTCACTCTTCCCAGTCTGGTGCAGGTCTACAATTCTTTTCCTGGTGTCCTTCGAAAGCTCTTTGGTCTTGGCCATGGCGGAGTTTGGAGTCTGACTGGTTGAGGCTGTGGACAGGTGTCTTTTATACAGATGATGAGGTCAAACAGGTGCCATTCATACAGGTAACGAGTGGGGGACAGAAAAGCTTCTTACAGAAGACGTTACAGGTCTGTGAGAGCCAGGGATTTTCCTTGTTTGAGGTGACCAAATACTTATTTTCCACCCTGATTTACGAATAAATTCTTTACAAATCCTACCATGTGAATTAATGGATTTTTTTTCACATTCTGTCTCTCACAGTTGAAGTGTACCTCTGGTGCAAATTACTGACCTCTGTCATCATTTTAAGTGGGGGAACTTGCACAATCGGTGGCTGACTAAATACTTTTTTGCCCCACTGTAGCTTGGATGAGGTCAGCGGTGTGACTTCATAGCACCTTTTTTTAATGGTTACTGCAGAATTCAAACAGGCTACTGAGTTCTGATCACAATGTTGTGTTTTCATGCTGCTAATTGTGTCTTTCTTTCTGTGTCTGTGCAGAATAACTGCAAAGAAGTCAGTCTGACACAGGGAGACGAACTGAGAGCACTGAAGGGAAAACGCCCACCGAGATCAGCGTCATCCTGCTCAAGGTACCAATATCTGTAATTTAATTAATGATAAATGGTTATTGTGGTCAGTGCAAGAGACACGTTGAGAATTAGCTCAAAACAAAGTTTCTATTAACAAGGAGATATAATAGACACCAACATGTTTTTGTGGATGTCAGAAAGTACATAAGTGACTGTTGTCGAATGCTTTGTTTGCACGCTGTCTAACAGACAGACTGGACTGCATGAAATCCTGCTGTGTTCTCATCTGTGCAGCGTAAATGTTGTGTATAACCTGCTCGAGCTCATGCATCCTTTTTTGTTCTTCGGTTAAACTGAAACCTAAATGCAACAAGAGAAGTTGTTGTCTTTGGATACTTTAGTTAATCATGAGTGAGATTAAGGTTGTGGAGGTTGTCAGAGTATTCCTTCTACTGCCTGACAGTGTCCTCAGTTGGAGTCAGCAGGCCTCCATCTTTACTGGACACCGTGTTGGTAGAGCACCACTTCCCCCTCCTGACGGTTTGCCAGAATCGCTCCTCCTACGCCCAAGTTTTTGCTGCAGCCGCGGCCTGAGCTGCGTTTCGATTGGCCTGCCCGCTGCCTCTGCTCTCCACCCGTGGCTGCCGCCAGACACACAATCAGTAGATAATACCTCTGCTCACTACAGTTTTTGTTTTGGTCCCTGAATCCACGGCCCAAATATAGCAGATATATAAGATGCTGCCATAGTTCAAGAAACATTTCATAAAAAGTAAATAGTTACAAATCGGGGATATGGGAGCTGCGGCAAAAAGAAACCAAAGGACGACCACGAACCAAACTCACAACGTGCTTCTCCTGTAAACTAACACCACTAAACTGCTAACCTGACACAACCAAGAACTGGGCTTCCACGGAGGTTAACTCGAGGTACCTCCCACACGTCGAAGCGTATTTGTCTCTTGTCTCTTGTACAGAGTGTGTGTGCAGATGTTGATTCCTGCAGTGAGCGTAGAAATCATCAGAAGGATTTTTGGAGAAGTTGTTCGTTGTGCTTGTTTTTGTGAAGGATCAAGTTCAGTATTTGCTCTTGGATCACACACACACACAAATATGAGGTGTTCTTGTTTTCTGTGTCAGGTTAAACCTGTCCAAGACTTCACACTGCTCCATCCTCCCTCCCCCGAAGCCCTCCAAAGTCCACCTCACCCCCTCTTCTACTAAAAAGCTGAGACGAAGTTCCTCTACCACCACTGCTCCGCAGATCAGGAGGTTGGTGTCTGTGCTTTTGTTCCTTACTAGAAGCACATTATAATAAAACCAATATAAAATGTGATGTGCTGATGTCTCCACAGTCCCTTCAGCCTCACTGTGTTCAGCACCAGGCCAGCACTGATTCACTGACTTCACACTTGGGACGTTCTGGTCATGAATCAGCCCAGCTGATGATGGACTCGCTGGAAACTGGATCAGCTCTCTTGCACCTTTAATAGGCTGTAAATCCTTTTTTAGCCCCAATAACTACTTTTCGTTTTGACAGAGCCAACAGTTTGTCACCACTTTAACTGGTCACGTGGCCCATTCTGTGATAACAGGGCCGACACCATAAATCATCACGTCTCTTGGGTATAGCAAGCAGGTAACTGTAAAAAACTGCTGCTGCATATTGCAGATATAACATCTGCTAGATGCTGAATGTCCCGTTGTCACAATCATTTTGCTGGAAGCAAAGGACACGTGCAAAGACCAAACAACGCTAACAGGGGATAAAAGGTCGTGGCCCGAGGACTGAGTCAGACCATCGCCAAGAGCAGTCTGGGTGCTTCTGATAAACGGCTGCTGCCATTTGTCCATCCAAAGTTCAGAACCACAGGATGTAGACGGCCTGAAGCAACGTCTTGGTTGTGGAAACACAGACCTTTAGAAGTTGTACCAAAATCCACGCCAACTTTGGCAGATCACAGGTTTCTTGGCTGCACATGATGGACCTAGCTTATTTGGCACGTTGTTGTAATGTTGTCTCCTCATTTTCAGTACTTTAGTAACCTGGTTGGGTTAGAGAACCATAGCAAACCAAATCTTTTGTAAGAGATCGGTGCACATTGTTCAAGAATTAACAACTGGACGCAAAATTGTCTTGCAAGACCAAGAGTAATACACTGCTTCTGCAGTGTATCACTCTTGAAAGCCACGACATGCGTATAATGCATATATATATATATATATATATATATATATGCATATATATATATATATATACGCATACGGATATATATATATATATATATATATATATATATATATATATATATATATGCGTATATATATATAAATGCGTATATATATATATATATATATATATATATATATATATATATATATATATACACATACATTCATATAAAGTCAAATAATAAAAAAATAAATAAATGTTCATTTACCTGTTACTACCTGTTACTACGGATTTTATGTTTTACCTCTCCAGACACCTTTCTTTTGCAACGTTATGGGTTGTACGAACACTGTGATATGTTTGTAAACACTATGTTTGTTAAGCTGCAGCCGTTCAACCGGGCTTATATGGTTGACGAAGAGAAGGTGTATTAAAGGAAACACTGTGGAATTCCCAATGCCAGTGTGAGCACTGCTATCAGTGAGCTTAACGACAGCCGTTAGCATCATTTCAGTGTTTCAGTCATAAAAACACTTCCTGTCTCTGTGGTGGTTACACTGACATCATGCAGTTTGTGCTTTGACCTCCAGAGGGCGACAAATCAGCACAGACAGAGAGCTCCATTCAAACTTTGCTGCCATCAGTAATAATTCTTCAAATATAATCATCAGTGTTTGAGCAGCTATGATATCAGGGACAATCTAGACATGTGTGACAATACAGAACATGTCACATGACACACCTTAAACATCATGTGATCCACTCTCAGTCTGCACTTTCATTCATGACTTCAACAGGTTGAAATGAGCTTTGAAGAAACATCAGTTCAGTGGTGAAATATTCAAACGCTGCAGGAAGAAGAACAACAATGTGATGACAGATGTTTGTGCTTCAAACTGGAAAACCAGCAGAAATAAATCACAGCCTGCCAGAGGTTTAGGAGTTTCTGAGGGGAACTGGAACGCAGCACAGTGTTTCAAAGCCCCTGATTGTCCTCAAACGCCGCATTAGGCTGAAAGTTTACTTTCACTTCCTGAACTTCGTGGAGTGGAGCTTGTTGTTGGTGTGTGAAGAAACTGTAAGTTTGCTTTGTTTCCTCCTTTAACAGTTTGTCTTTAGGAACTTTACTGTTTGTTCAGCTCATGTTTGATTTCTTCGCACAACAAACTGTGTGTGTTTGTATTTCCGGTCTCTCCATTAAAGTCAGTGTGTAATGTTTTCCTGGCTAACATCAGCTGTGTGCAGCTTAGTTCCAGCACAAATCTGCCGCTCCATAGTTCACGGTAACGGACTCACAGCTGGACCAACGAGGCCGAGTGTGTCCGCCACTCTGAGCTACGTTCGTGTTTGTGTACTTGTAGTTTGTACTTTGTGAGTTCACTCAGAGCCCACAGAGGACGCAGCGTACGTGATGACGTCAGCCCTTTACCTCCTTTACTGTCACTGTGATTAATATTTACACACCACACGACACACCTGACAGCATGTTAACGCTAAGCTAAAGCTAAGCTAACGCTGAGCTAGCCAAGAACCCAGAGTGACGTTAAAGCTGAGTAAACACTGACCCCAGACCAGCACCGTGATAAAGTGAGCTGCTGCTGCTGAACCTGAACAGGTAACAAAGTGATGAGCAGTCAGGCTGCAGGTTTCTACCTGTTCATGTTTCTACAGTAGAATCACTTTGAAGTGTCTTTGTGCTGTTTCATCTTTGATTTGTGTTCATAAACACTCAGAGAAAGATCACGTGACCTCATCAGGATCTGTGTTGGTGTGTGGGGCTGTACCTCAGCTTTAGATTATGGTGATTATGAGACAGTGTTTCAGCTCATTTTACACAGTAACATGAAAGTACTGTTATGAGGAGTAATGAAGTAACATACTCCATTACTTTTAATTAAAGTGTTCTGTGTAATATGTGTAATAATGACTTTTTTGAGTAACTTCATCTCTGTCAATAACAACATTCATACGTGGAATAAAAACACATCAGTGGATCATTGCTGGAGCTGCCTGGACTTCAGTCTTCAGGATCTCAACCAACAGCATCAACATGCTGCTCCAGATGTTTGTGCTCCAGATGTTTGTGCTCCACATGTCTGTGCTCCACATGTTTGTGCTCCACATGTTTGTGCTCCACATGTCTGTGCTCCAGATGTTTGTGCTCCACATGTCTGTGCTCCAGATGTTTGTGCTCCAGATGTTTGTGCTCCTGGTGATCAGACTCACAGTTTCATCCTTGAAATAAGTGTTTATATTGTTGTTATATTGCTGACCCACCATTGATCATGTGTCTCATCACATGATCAATGGTGGGTCAGCGACATGCTTTCTTTCCGTCTCAGGTTTAAATATCTGGGACTCTCCACCGTTTGGTTTTAAAACTGAAGAAGCTTCTCGGATGAAACGTCTTCCAGAAACTTAAAGAAGTCTCTATTTTCTTTCTAAGCTCCTTAGATCACATGACCTGGATGACTGAACCTACAGACATATTGACCTGGTTTCTAGGTTACATGACAGGTCAGAGGTCAGCGACTGTAACTCAGTTACTCCTGTTAATGTGAACTCACTGAGTGTTTGTGGTTTACCTCTCAGACTGACTGAAGATGATGATGGAGGAAGAGGAGGACAGAGCAGAGTCTGCAGGGTCCAGCTGTCCGTCTGTGAGGAGTGACCGGTCCAAAGAACAAAATCCAGTCTTCAGTGCTGAACCTGGACCAACGAGGTCAGAGAGCTGAACACACTGAGTTACAGAAATAATTCTGCACTGACATTATAATCAGTGTTGATTCTGGTTGATTGTCTGACTGTGTTTGTGAGCTGAGAGGAAATGAAAATGAATTTGTAACAAAAATCAGTTTTGTCCAGTTTTCCTGTAAAAAGCTGAACTCTAATCTAAGAGGACTGTTACTGACAGGAAACAGCTGCATTATCTGCAGTCTGTGTGATCACAGCTGCTTCAATCATGTTTGTGTCTGCAGAGGTCAGAGGTCACAGTCTGCAGGGTCCAGCTGTCTGTCTGTGAGGAGTGACCGGTCCAAAGGTTTCCCTCCAAACTTCAGTGGTGAACCTGGACCAACGAGGTCAGAGAGCTGTGATGACTCCTTTACATGTTTGTGTTTCCTGGATAAATATGACCTGAAACATCCTCAGATTGTTACAAAGATTCATTAAAAAGAAAACAATGAAAGAGAAAAGATCCAAATGTTAGACTTGGTCATTTGCTGTTTGAGGACAGTGATGCTCATATCTGTGGGGAAAGTGTGACCTGAGTGGGTTCATGTTTGTCTTTAAAGAACAGAGCTGCTCTGATTCTCTTTGTGTCTGATCTGTTAAACAGTCTGAGAGGTCACACAGAGACCCAGCAGCTAAAGCCTGGATCATACTGGCTGCTGTTAATGAGACTCCATCAGGACAACACTGAGCCACAGTGGTGTGGATGTAGTGGATAAATCCCACCATACTGATGCTCAGATTTAATCACAGGGAACAAAACCAGATGTTACCTTCAGATTGTGACCTTTGGAGTGGACGATGCAGATTTCAATAGAGAATAAATGTTGTTTTTCAGCTGTGAAGAAAGAATCTAATTTTGTGAACTTAAGAATTTATGATGGTGGTAAAAACATGGAGACTATAACACAACATTTCCACTGTATTCATAGAATGAATGTAAAACTGTCAGACATTCATTAAATATGCAAAATGTCTACAGAAACATCAGAGGGTCAGATGTGAAGCACTCAGTGATTTTGATCAAATGACTCATCAGTTATTGATCTGTACTACACTGATCTACCACGTTAGTAAAGCTGGTGTTCTGGTGGTGGAGAGACCTCGGATCATGTTCTGGTTTTGGAGCAGTGATCTGCTGATGGTTCAGTTTAATGAGCTTCTTCAAAATCATCCCTGACATCACCACTGAAAGGACGTTCATAAACTTAGTAAAAATGGCCCATATTTTCACAATCTGAGAGTTTAAAACTTGACAAAGTTGATTCAAATGAAGTTATTTGAGCAGACACTAATGGATCTTTATCCTGTGTTGATCTAATCCTTCATGGTTCCTCCACAGAGTGGAGCAGCAGAGCTCAGAGGGTCCCAGTGGTCAGTCTGCCCAGCAGCATCAAACACAGCTGGACTCCATATTTATGGTCTGTACATGTACAACAACTACTGTTACATCTATTCTCTCCACAGTCATCTCCATGCTGCTCTTTGTAGACCAGCATGGATTGTCTGTGTGTCCAACATGGATCTGATGTTTGGCTCCATGATTTCAGTCTGATTGGCTCATTCATAAATATTCTGTTCCAGCTGCTGGAGGACAACATCATCACTTTTGTGAAGAACGAGCTGAAAAAGATCCAGAAGGTTCTGAGTCCAGATTACCCAGAATGCTTAGAGAGTCAGACGAGCAGCAGCAGAGAGGCATTTGTGAAGATCACAGTGGACTTCCTGAGGAGAATGAAGCAGGAGGAGCTGGCTGACCGTCTGCAGAGACGTAAGAGGATTTCTGTAAAGATTTAAAGTTTTGGATAAATGAACATTTTCCAGAGATGGAAGATGGAGCAACATGTTTTAAAGATTAGTTCTTTTTGGAATTGAGTGTTTATTTTTCTTCTCATTCAGAACTTCAAGCTGCAGTTTGTCCCCGTAACCTTAAATCTGCTCTGAAGAAGAAGTTCCAGTGTGTGTTTGAGGGCATCGCTAAAGCAGGAAACCCAACCCTTCTGAATCAGATCTACACAGAGCTCTACATCACAGAGGGAGGGACTGCAGAGGTCAATGATGAACATGAGGTCAGACAGATTGAAACAGCATCCAGGAAACCACACAGACCAGAAACAACAATCAGACAAGAAGACATCTTTAAACTCCCACCTGGAAGAGATGAACCAATCAGAACAGTGCTGACAAAGGGAGTGGCTGGCATTGGGAAAACAGTCTTAACACAGAAATACACCCTGGACTGGGCTGAAGACAAAGCCAACCAGGACATCCAGTTCATATTTCCATTCACTTTCAGAGAGCTGAATGTGCTGAAAGAGGAAAAGTTCAGCTTGGTGGGACTTGTTCATCACTTCTTTACTGAAACCAAAGAAGCAGGAATCTGCAGCTTTGAAGACTTCCAGGTTGTGTTCATCTTTGATGGTCTGGATGAGTGTCGACTTCCTCTGGACTTCCACAAAACTACAATCCTAACTGACCCTAGAAAGTCCACCTCAGTGGATGTGCTGCTGACAAACCTCATCAGGGGGAAACTGCTTCCCTCTGCTCGCCTCTGGATAACCACACGACCTGCAGCAGCCAATCAGATACCTCCTGACTGTGTTGGCATGGTGACAGAGGTCAGAGGGTTCACTGACCCACAGAAGGAGGAGTACTTCATGAAGAGATTCAGAGATGAGGAGCAGGCCAGCAGGATCATCTCCCACATCAAGACATCACGAAGCCTCCACATCATGTGCCACATCCCAGTCTTCTGCTGGATCACTGCTACAGTTCTGGAGGATGTGCTGGAAACCAGAGAGGGAGGACAGCTGCCCAAGACCCTGACTGAGATGTACATCCACTTCCTGGTGGTTCAGGCCAAAGTGAAGAAGGTCAAGTATGATAGAGGAGCTGAGACAGATCCACACTGGAGTCCAGAGAGCAGGAAGATGATGGAGTCTCTGGGAAAACTGGCTTTTGATCAGCTGCAGAAAGGAAACCTGATCTTCTATGAATCAGACCTGACAGAGTGTGGCATCGATATCAGAGCAGCCTCAGTGTACTCAGGAGTGTTCACACAGATCTTTAAAGAGGAGAGAGGACTGTACCAGGACAAGGTGTTCTGCTTCATCCATCTGAGTGTTCAGGAGTTTCTGGCTGCTCTTCATGTCCATCTGACCTTCATCAACTCTGGACTCAATCTGCTGGAAGAACAACAAACAACCTCCACATGGTCTAAATTATTTAACAAACTAAAACTCCAATCACTTCACCAGACTGCTGTGAACAAGGCCTTACAGAGTCCAAATGGACACCTGGACTTGTTCCTCCGCTTCCTCCTGGGTCTTTCACTGCAGACCAATCAGACTCTCCTACGAGGTCTGCTGACACAGACAGGAAGTAGCTCACAGACCAATCAGGAAACAGTTCAGTACATCAAGGAGAAGCTCAGTGAGAATCTGTCTGCAGAGAAAAGCATCAATCTGTTCCACTGTCTGAATGAACTGAATGATCGTTCTCTAGTGGAGCAGATCCAACAGTCCCTGAGATCAGGACGTCTCTCCACAGATAAACTGTCTCCTGCTCAGTGGTCAGCTCTGGTCTTCATCTTACTGTCATCAGAAAAAGATCTGGATGTGTTTGACCTGCAGAAATACTCTGCTTCAGAGGAGGCTCTTCTGAGGCTGCTGCCAGTGGTCAAAGCCTCCAACAAAGCTCTGTGAGTAAACATGTGATCAGGCTTTTATTTATAACATAAACAGTGTAATGTGTGATGGACCCTTAAAAACTTAAACATATTTTTTTACATGATCATCAGCACTAAATACAGTATATTATAGTTAATGTTTGATTGCAGCAGTAAATGTCAGAGTGTCTTAAACATATCTGGGTGTCAGCTTTTATCAAAGTCATGTCCAGAATCATCCTGTAAGTAAAATTTATTTATACAGCAGCTTTCACAGGTCAAAAACCACAAAGTGCTTTACAATAGAAACAGGCAATAAAAAACACAGAAGATAAAAACATTAAACAGCAAACACTGAACATCATACAGCCTAAAACTAGTTAAAGGCCACTCTGAATACTAGAGTCTGAATAAATGAGTTAGTGGGACCAGTAAAAGCCTTTGACTGGAAGATCTCAGATGTGAGAAGAGCTGTAGGATTGTAGAAAGTCAGAAATATAGACTGGGACTAAAAGAAAGGACTAAATCTTTAAATAACGCCTAAAATGAACTGGTTACCAGTGTGAAGAGATTAAACCGGAGTAATGTCCAGTCTATTTCATGTGCTGGTTAAAAGCCTCGCAGCATGATTCTGTACTGACTGAAGACGTTCAAAGACTGTGATGGACCCATAGGTGATCAACTCCCTCATTCCTCCTCTGGTCTTATTGCTCTGCATCAGTGCACTGCTCAGCTGAAGATGAGTTCACTTCTATATGTTACAATCTGCCTCACCAGTACAGTTCCAAGGATCTGCAGCTGCTGAATCAATTATATTCCTCGTGTTTCTTCTGGTTTCCTGTTGTTAGATCTGCATGCTTGATTGTTTTTCAATCTCTCCTATGTCGTGCACTTTGATTTCCGACTGTACACAGTCTGTGAACCATGACAATTTGTGACAGAATGCAATGATCAGTGAGGACCCGGAGGACACTGACATTTACACTGTGCAGAATGAGACTTGAGATTTTATCTCACTGCTTTGTGGACGACTGATGGAAGGACTAATCACTATATCTGCTTTAATTGAAATAATTTCCATGAAAATTTCACTGGTTCAGTCTCCCAGAATCTCTCAATCATATCTTGACCTTTTCCTAGAGTAACTAACCCTCACTCACCAGGATATGAGCCAGCCTTCCCTCTCATTGCTACATGCTTACAGTCTTGCCTATCACCTGTTCACAGAATGAGTCATCACTTGTTTTTGTTTAGCATTTAATGAGCAAGTTCCAGGTCTTTATATTTACACAGGGAACATTTTTAAACTAAAACGTTTTTTAGCCATAAATAGTAATGCACACTGGCATTTGTCTTTCTTTCAAAGGTTCAACACAAGAAGTGATTTAAATTAATCACAAACAGTTTGTTATCAAATGACAATTTTTCAGATTATGTCTTTATTTTGTTTTTGTTTTTTAGGCTGAGTTTCCCTGACCTCTCAGACAGAGGCTGTGAAGCTCTGTCCTCTGCTCTCAGCTCCCAGTCCTCTATTCTGAGAGAGCTGCACCTGAGTATCAACAACCTGCAAGATCCAGCATTGGAGTTTCTTTCTGCAGGACTGAGAAGTCCACACTGTAAACTGAATACTCTGAGGTGAGATCAAGTTATGTTGTGCTTTTCATCAATTGACAGAATTAACCAATAAGAAGCCACTAAATGGGAAAAAAGTCAGTTAAACTTCTGTAATAGTTTTATGTTAGTGTCATCTCCTAGTGTTGACTCTTAGTAAAAAAAAAACTGGATTTATTGCAAAATCAAAAAACTCTTTTGTGCACCCTCATTGCAATTAAATAATAGTGTTTGTTTAATGTTTATCTGTCATTTTTCAGACTCAGTCACTGTGAGCTCTCAGAGAGAGGCTTTGAAGCGCTGTCCTCAGCTCTCAGCTCCCAGTCCTCTAGTCTGAGACAGCTGGACCTGAGTAACTCTGACCTGCAGGATTCAGGAGTGAAGCTTTTGTCTGCCGGAGTGAAGAGTCCACGCTGTAAAATGGAAACTCTCAGGTCAGGATTTAAAATGTTCCACTGATGATCATGTTAAACCTTATTTCTATTATTGCAGAAACAGTCAATTGATTTTAAAAAAGTCTGAATGTAGAAATTAGCGTCTGGGGTTTTTAGTGATATTTGTTCACCTTCTGTCTTTCATTTGCAATGAAATGTCCCATCTGCTCCTCTGAGTCCAAATTCTTTATTTTAGCAGTGCTTCATCCACCAAACCTTCTAGTTCGATTCCTGTATTCTGAAGGTTTTTACAGAGCTGTTTATTCAGATATCAGAATTTGATTTTCAGAAAAATTTAGTAATAAAAATATGATCAATTGATTATTTCTGACTGAAAAGATGAAATATATATTTGGTCATAGTGATATGACTCATTGCATCACTTAAACATAAAATGTAAACAAAAATTCAAAACAATAGATTAATACAAAACAGAATTTGACTGTTGAGCTTAAAGTGAGCTTGAATGTTATTCACTTCCCGTTTTATTTTGGTAGTTATCATCTCTGGTTTTTACTTTTACTTCCTCCCCCGACATTGTCTACATTAGTTTCAGCTGTAGAAGATTTTATTGACTGTTTGATTTGTCACTTTTTTTAAACTATAATTGTTGACTTATAAACCATTGCTAAAATGTATCTTCATTAAAATACCAAATAATTTATTCCTTTATCATCTAATTAGATTATAATTCTGTAAATAGGGGTGATAGTGTGGTCTCTGTGGGTTGTCTTCAGGTACTCTTCCTCCCACAGTCCAAGAACATGCATGCAAGGTCAACTGGAAATGTGTGATTGTCAGCATAAATTGTCTGTCTCTGTCTAGCTCTGTGTTTACCTGGCTACATCACCATGGTTACTGATGCTGAACCTATAACCTGGTCTGGATCAGGTTATGTTCAGAGTTTTTGTTTAAAATCAACTGAAGTGCCTCATTTTCACTGATTCTTTCATTTACAGAAAGTGTGATATAGATTCAGTCATATCTGACTAATGTCAGTGAATGAGGCCCAGCTGTAAAGTCACAGCAGTCACACTGTATGTGTCTCATTGTCACTGACGTTTAGGCTCCATGCATTCAGTTGGTGCTGCAGAAAAAGTAGAAATGTTTCTGTTTGGTTCTAATGCTGAGTCTCTTTTACAAAGATGGAACTGCAGCAAATCCTGCTCATGTAGCCAGTTAGTAAAAACTCAAGTCACTGTCAGACACAGCAGACAATCTCACTGTATGTGGTCTTTTAGCACCTCCTACTTGTGAACATCTGGAGTGGTGTTAGTCTGGGTGACGAGTGTAACTGTTGAGTGAGAAAGACTGTGGTCGTGTCCAAATTCATGGGCTGCATCCTCCTGAGGACCCGGCCTTCGCGGTCTATGTGGGCCGGGTCCTCAGAAGGTCAGGTAGGCCGGAAGTAAACGGCCATGGAATTGGACGGTCTAGCCTTCTGATTGGTGTCACCGCTGTCTCGGTGGGGTTTAATAAACTCTGCCGTCTGCTCCTTGCTATCTAAAATATAACAGGACTCTGGCGTAAATTGTTGACCATCTCACACTTCTGTTTAATCAGTTTTTTGTTTGACGTTTATTCAGCTGTGTAAAAACCAAGGAGGAACCCACCCGGGGGATAAATAAAGTTTTATTTTATCTTATCTAATCTAATAACTTTAATCTCAGCCAAACCGATTTACTCACAAACAAATAAAACACTGAAAAAAGCCAAACAATAGCATTTTTAGGTTGTCTAAGTGACTTATATATTACTTTTAACCTGATTAGCGAAAGTCCGCGGTGATCTGAAAATAATGTGCAGGGAGTTGTGCCGTTCTTGGCTGCTTCAGTAACCCTGGAGCTCTCGGCTTGCTATCGAGCTGGTGGGTAACAGACGTCTCCAAAAACGTCGAAGCACTTTTGCAAATATGCGATATCTTGATAAACCGAGCAGATATTTTAAGTTTACACAGCTACTTTCTCGCCTGAAAATATGTTAAAAGTTTTGTGACCCAGGAAGATTAATAAGAGTAATTTTAAATCTTAGTAGCGGTCGCCATTACCAGAAACTGGAGTTTGGCTGAGCCGCAATATGAATTCTGGGATATGGTGGGCCACAAAGGACACACCCGACCCATCCTTCAAATTCGGGGAAAAGGACGACGCATTTGTCGGCTGCATTTGGAGGAGTCCACGAATTTGGACAGCCTTTGGTGCATCGCTGTGATGTTATCGGTCTACAAATGTGTCCTCAGGAGGATGCAGCCCATAAATTTGGACACACCGAGCCTGCGTGCTGGTAGCACCTTAGCCACAGCTCGGGTGTGGAGGAGAAGCTGAAAAGGAAGGTTTTCTAGTTTGTAAGGAGGAAAAAAACTGAGAGGACTAAGTTAAAGAGAGGCTGGAGAGTAACACAGAGCAGCAATGAATGCTGCTCACACAGTTTAGACAGTTTAGCATCAAATGTTCGAGTGAGTTAGCTCCCAGCTAACTAGCAGAGCAGCTAACTAGCAAACCAGCTAACTGCACCCACAAGCTGCGACTGCGTCTTTCTGACAACAGCGTCAGACACTCAGACTGGTTTTCTTTGTGGATGATGATGTATTCTCACACTGATCCTTCATGATGATGCTGCCATCCACCCACTGCTCCTAGCAGTGTTGCCAACTCTTCAGTAAGGAAAATTGCTATTGGCTGTCCTAAAAGTTGCTGGAAGTTGCTAAATGACGTCATCGCCTAATTTGGATAAATGGTCATGCTAATGTAATTGTAACGTACATTGTAGGAGAGAAAAATAACATCGTGGAAGCGACATAACGTGAGTAAAAAACGTCCTGGAATGCATTTAAATAAATAAATCATAGTTCTGTCTGTAACTATTACAACACTCTCACCACATTTGTTAACAATTCTCTCAACAAATGTGTTTTTCCTCCTTTGTTATCCAGCTGAGACTTTGGGTATAAATGTGTCATAAACAGGAGAAAGCAGTGCAGGTTCAATGTAATCAAACCTCAGACTGAGTTCAAAATCATCACCTGTCCCAGATATCACATCAGCACCAGAACCATGATGTGTTTACTCACATTTAAAAAGGTGGAGGTCAGTGTGAATGGACTGTTGTCATTGGTCTGAATGTGCCTCTATAAACATGTGCTCTTCATTATTGATGTTTTCCTAATGAACAGAAAATGAGACTTAATAAAATCCTTCTGACTGTTGTTGGAGCAGGTTGGGTCCTGGGTTTGAGTCCCCCACTGTACCACAGGGGCTTCTAGCTTTGTTTCACAGTGTGTAGAACAACAAATAAAACCAAATCACAAAAAGCTTCAAGTCAAAAACGCATCAAACTTTGAGGGTTTTTCCCAAGGATGAGGAAGCAGACTCGGCCACAAACAGCTGGATATATGAATGGTTACCACAGCAACCACAGCAGTGTGCTCTCAGTATATTTAGTTGTATAAAGGTGTTTGTGGTGTGTTGCAGCTGAAACAGCCTCATGTATGTTGACACAGGGAGAAAATAGTGTGAGAACACTGTTCACAGCAGTCACAGCTCGCTGCCTTCAACAGTCTCTTCCTTCCTTGTTTGGATGTCACTGATATCATCTTCTGCTCTCACACTGACCACCTGTTGAAGCTAACATGCTAACATGGAAGCCGCAGGTATGCCACCTGTGGCAGCTGAGGTCACGTGATCTGAGTGTTTGAACCACGTGTTGGAGCAGCATTTCCAAACATCTGCACTTCAGAAGCTCCAAAGTGTGGAAACGTCACTGTGGAGCGTCTCATCCCTATCTAAGAGATTTTCTTGCCTCTGCAAAGCTAAGCTTGCAAACAGCACCATAGTTTGTCAATCCCAACCAATCAGAGCGCTACTTATGTCACGTCACATGACTCGTGTGTTTACCTCTTTGATTAGCACCCAAAGAACTAAAGAAAGGCTAAAAGGACGTTCAGCCAATCAAATCCCTCCTAGGAACAGGAAGTCTAGAGAGGAAATGGAGCAGAGAAGGAGAATCACCAGTTTAAATGTCTGAGTTTTAAACTGGTGACCCTCTAAAGAGGCTTTTATTGACTCTGTTTTCTTTTTCACCATTTAAACTGTTTAATATCAGATTTAGAAATAACTTTTGGACAGTTGTTGTACATTTCCACTAAAATGTGACACAAATAATTACTTTCTGACTTTACTTTGGACTAATCTAACGACTCAGCCTGGCTATGTTGGACTTGGTGTGGAAGCAGCTCCCAGTTTGAGTTCAGGAGATGCACACTCTCTACTTTGAAGATCAGCTTCAAACTTTCCTTTTTGATGAAGCTTATAGTTCGAGCTGGATCAGGTGACCCTGAACCATCCCTTAGTTATGCTGCTATAGGCTCAGGCTGTTGATGATGCTCTTCTTTCTTCTCCACTCCCCTCTTTTCACTCCGGATGCTTTTATATGTCACGACTGTCCTTAACTTTTGTGTCTCTCTGAGCTCATCTCTTCTCTTTCCCCTCACCCTGCAACCAGTCGTGGTAGATTTTTTTGAAGCTGAGCTTTCATACATGAATTGCTCTCTTCAGTTGGGTGTCTTCCCTGCTGCCTTTAAAACGGCGGTGGTGAGGCCCCTTCTGAAGAAGAGCAATTTGGATTGTAATGATTTTAATACAGACCTGTGTCCAACTCACCATTTTTAAGTAAAACTTTAGAAAAACGTGTTTTTACTCAGATTAATGATTTTTTTGAATGATAGACAGATCCTGGAGATATTCCAGTCTGGATTTAGGGTGAACCACAGCACAGAGACTGCTCTCCTAAAGGTTTTAAATGATCTTAGATGTAACTGGGACTCCCAAAAGCTCTCAGTCCTGGTGCAGCTGGATCTAAGCGCAGCCTTTGATACAGTAGACCACGCCATTCTTTTAAACAGACTGAAACACATGGTGGGCTCTCTGGTGCTGTACACAACTGGTTCACTTCCTTTCTCTCATACAGAACTTTTATGGTGAGTATGGATACATGCTCCTCTAAGATCCATAAAATGACACGTGGTGTGCCTCAGGGGTCGGTTTTAGGCCCTGTACTTTTTAATTTGCCCTTTTTAACTGTATTTTAGATATAAGATCTTGAATGGCAGAAAACTTTTTACAGCTTAACCAGGACAAAACTGAAGTTTTAATCGTCGGTCCTGAGGCTCAGAGAGAGAAACTCTTGTCTAAATTACAGGCATTTTCACTATGTCCTTCACTACAAGTGAAAAACCTGGGTGTTGTTTTTGACTCTGAGCTTGGTTTTATCCCACATATTAAACATGTAATCAAAATTGGATTTTATCATCTAAAAAATATAGCCTATTCTCTCTCGGGCCAACACGGAGATGCTGATGCATGCTTTTATTACCAGTCGCATTGATTACTGCCCTGCTCTCTGGTCTCCCCAAAAAGAATATTTCACCTTTACAACTTTTACAAAACTCTGCAGCTCGTGTGCTGACGAAGACCAGAGGGCGGGCCCACATTACACCGGTTTAGAGTCGCTGCACTGGCTCCCCGTGTGTTTCAGGATCAAGTTTAAAGTTCTTTTATTGGTTTTTAAATGTCTTAATGGTCTTGGGCCTTCTTATCTCTCAGATCTGCTTTCACCATATGAACCCTTGTGGACCCTGAGGTCCTCTGGTACTGGCCTTTTGATTGTCCCTAAAGTCAGGACACATACTCACGGAGAGGCAGCTTTTCAGTGGTATGGTCCTCGTCTGTGGAACAGCCTGCCGGAGGAGCTCAGGGCCGCAGAGAACGTACATGTTTTTAAGATCAGGCTCAAGACCACCTTTTTAATTTAACTTTTACTTATCGTTAATTTATTTTATGCTTATTTATTCTATCCTGTTTTTCTATTTATATTATTAATTTAGGTTTTACCTAATATTTATTGATTTTATTCTTATTCATTTTTTGTCTTCTTACTCTATTTATATTTATACTGTATCCCATTCTTATTTATTTTATTTATTTTATTCTGTATATACTCTTATTAGGTCATATCTCCAGTGTTTCCTCGGAGGGGGCTCTCTGCACCGGGGTTGTGATCGACCGTGGCTGCTGGGGCTCTGTGGGTCTTCTCAGCCCAGCTGGGGGGCTTCTTTGCCTCCCTCCTGCTGTGTGCCCAGCCTAGAGGCTGTAAAGCACTTTGTGCTACATCTTTGTATGAAAAGTGCTTTATAAATAAAGATTGATTGATTGGTTGATTGATTCTCCTCCGGGAGCCTGTTTTCACTGGGAGGATCTTTGTGTCAAAGGGAGTTCTTCCTTCCCACCATCACCAAGTGCTGCTCACAGTGGATTGTCTGGTTTTTGGGGCTTTCTCTCTAATATTGGAGGCTGTTACCTTACACTGTTAAACAGCTTCAGACGACTGTTGTTGTCTGTTGGGAATTGTCACTTTTAAATAAAGTTACATTGAATGGATGTAAATGAATAGATGTTATTGTAACAAACAGAAAATGATCTTTAAAAGATTGATTGTTGTTTTGTATGTCTGCAGTCTGTCAGGCTGTCTGATCACAGAGGAAGGCTGTACTTCTCTGGCCTCAGCTCTGAGCTCCAATCCCTCCCATCTGAGAGAGCTGGACCTGAGCCACAATCATCCAGGTGACTCAGGAATTAAGCTCCTGTCGTCTGGACTGAAGGATCCAGGCTGGAGACTGGACACTCTCAGGTATGGAGAGAATGTCTGATAGAGGAGGACGAGCTGGAAACATTTCCTGTGTCCTTCACTCACTTCCTGTTTGTTTCCTGCAGATGACACATGAACAATCACACATGCAGGAATATTTTCAGGGACAGACACACTAGTCTAGCTGGATAGTGCGTAGGGGGTCTCCAAGGAGTCTGTTTGCAGGAACATTAATGATAACTGATGAGTCATGTTGAGAGTTTCATTAAAAGTAGACCTACAGTTAGGTCCATAAATATTTGGACAGAGACAACATTTTGTAACTTTAAATACACTTTATTATGTCACCGGTTTACCTGAGATAGTGGTCACTGTGTACCTAATAAAGTGTCAGCCATGTGTATGTTTCCCATGCTGTATGTCCACAGTCACAGTGACAGTCAGTGACACTGACAGAAGGATGAAACAAGGCTGTGAATCATTTCAGTCTTTGTGTGTGATAAAGAGGCAGACAGGAGCAGCTAACATCACCATCATTTTCCTGTATGAATCACTGTTACAATGAAAAATGTCACTTACATATATCATATAGGAGACACACACATTGATATACACTAAATATTTATTTCATTTCTCTTTTTTTGTGTTGCCAATTTATACACCTGCTTGATTTAGTTTAAACAGTTATTGCACACTTTCTGTAAATCCAGTGAACTGCATTTCACTTCTCAAATATCACTGTGTGTGTCTCCTATATGATATATTTAACTGACAATTTTTATTGTGAAAACCAACGATTTGTACAGGAAAATAATTACTTTTCACAATGTTGCCCAAACTTTTCATCCCACTGTATTAGTATGTTTTGTCATTAGTATAATATGAAATAAATTCTACTTGTGTCAAGTCGGGTGCCAATATTTGCTGTGTAGTAGAACAGAGACATTTGTCATTATAAATGTTTATTGGAAAAATATATAAATTCAGTAACAAAAACATTAAACATAAATATATGAAATTTAACTATTTACAGTGAGACAGGAATAAAAAGGACCCAGCTTGGAGTGGAAGAGCCTCAGGGAGAAGGAGGAGAAAAATAAGAACATTGTTGCTGCCCTGGAGAGCTGCTGCCTCATCAGAAAACTGCTGATCATTAGGGTCCAATGTTTCCAAATTTAACACAGCTGTGCTGTTTTCAAAAGCTAATTTATAAATTTGAAATTTCACGAATTCTCGTGTCTGAGGCGGCATGCTCTCCAGAACAGGAACAAGGCCGAGGAGAAAATGTTCTGTTGGAGATGGGCGTGGCCTCTTTAGGGACTCCAGGATGGCCAGCTCCACCGTCCTGGGACCCGTCCCTCGCCCGCCTTCGAGCTGTCCTCCTCTGTGGGCCTGTAAAACACAGCACAAAACAACACAAAGTAATGAGAAGGCTGCTACTAGATTTTCATTTTCAAAATTGAAAAAAACAGGATATAAACAGATTGGTTGTAGATATTTAGTAAAGGTGATCACAAGGGAATCCAAGCAAGTAAAAAGCTGTCAGTGCTTGATGTTCATACCTGTGGGTGCAGCAGCAGGAGCTGAGGGACCAGGGACTGGGGAGCCAGGAGAAGAGACAGGGGATGCTCTGCTGCATGATTACTTGACTCTATCAAGACAATATTAAATGTTAACAGGTTGAAGACAATAGTCATAGAGAATATTATATTATTATATACTTATATACTTATTATATACAGTGGTCTCTCATTTATTGCAGCACATGAACAGTAGTCACAGTTCTCACAAGTTGATTCTCAAAGTGCAAACCTTTGTCAATTTTAAAACGTAAAAGTATTATGCCGCGCTTTTTCTCTGTCTGCGGCGCCACTTTTGTGCACCTTTTTTGCTCCCGGTGCAGGTGTCTATTTCCGAATGAGGGTCATAGTTATGAGTGTTTTTGTGCTGTTTTTTTCTATTGGACGTGATGGTCATCAAAACCAAACATGATCTCCTCGCGGGAGAAGTTCTCCACGGTCCGCACCATATTGCCGCTTGTCTCCCGCGGGGTGAGGAAGGGGTCCAGAAACCCCATGACCGCGAAGAACTTCCATCTTCTCCCCGATCCTGCTGCAGACCCACTCCTCTTCTCCTTCTCTGTCTTCTTCTCCTTATTATAAGTGTCCCTGAGGCTCTTCCACTTTCTCCTGCAGATGTCCTCTGAATAAACGCATTATCTTGTTAGTGGAAAGGTATTTGTACATCAGTGGGAAAATAGCTGGACAGAAGGCGGGCTTGCTAGCTTTTGCGTGGGTTCATCGGGTCAGTCTGAAAATTAAAAAGAAGGAGGAATGAACTTACCAGGTTGCCCGATCTCCTCACTTATGTGTCTCCAAGCTAGGTCCTTTTTATTCCTGTCTCGGTAGAAGTAGTAGCTAGCATCATACAGCTCCGGGTGATTAGCCACGGCACTGATGAGCTTTTCCTCCATACTGAATGAAGAATCAAGGGCTTTTGCTGGATCTGCCCCTTTGACCTAGGTCAGAGCCACGTCACCAGGCTCCTGATTGGTTGTCGCGGCACGATTTGACGCTGGAGTTCAGATTTTTCCAACTCGAGCGGTAGACGCGAAACGCGCGTATGCACAAAATGCAACACAAAAACTCACGCGCGTGATTTTTTTCGCTAGTCAAACGCGCCAGCCGCGCTACACTGACGCGCTACACTGACGCGCTACACTGACGTGCATTTCACGCATTTTGGCGTTTTCGCGATGCAAATCTGCTTCCGAATTCACGCGGGACCTGCAATCGCGTGTCATCGCGTGTGTCACCTCCATTGACTTTACATGTAAACCTGACGCTCTATTCGCGTCCATCGCGTTCGGTGTGAACACACCGTAAGGCTACGTCCACACGTACCCGGGTATTTTTGAAAACGTAGATTTTTCTATGTGTTTGCACCTTTTGTCCACACGTAAACGGCGTTTTTGGTCACTGAAAACTGAGATTTTTAAAAACTCCGGCCAGGGTGGATATCTTTGAAAACTCAGTTTTTGCATTTACGTGTGGACGAGAAAAACGGAGAAAACGCAGAAAACGCAGCGTCAAAGGTGTGCGCCTTTTTTGACGTCACACTGTGCACCACGTTATTGTTTCAGTGAAATGAATTTCTACAATACTGTTACTGTTAATTGTTCTCTCTGCAGTGTTTAAATGCTTACATATACACACACAGTTACTGTCCCTCCACACATACGACTCGGTTCTGCTTCTATGCCCCAGCTTTGTTTACTATTTCCCACCGAGGCTTCTAGACCTCTGATTGGCCAACATTTCTACACGGTTAGGAATATAGCGCCACCTGTTGCTTTGGCATGTTCCTAGCAGCGTTTTCCTTCATTTCTACGTTTACGTGTGGACGGGATTAATTTTTAAAACAAAAACGGAAAACCTCTGTTTTCAAAAATACCCGTGTACGTGTGGACGTAGCCTTAGTAGTCTCTAAAGACTCTGTGTGCCTTCCAGAGTGCTCCGGCATGCACACACACCTTAAGGTCATGAGAGAGGTCGTACCTTCTCTTACTGATTTATGGTTTAGGAGGACACCTACTCTGTATCTGGTTAAGTATAAGAGCCCTTTGTTAGGGGGACCGCTGGACTCTTAGCACCAACTTTGGGGTCACAGGGTCACATCTGGAACACACACACACACACACACATACCTACACTATGCACAGACTGGTACTCTTTGTTCATACCTGTGTAAGACGTCACATGTTAATGAACTTATGCATATTCATGTAACCTCAATAAAGAGCAGTGTTACGAGGGAGCAGACGAGAGCGACTGAGGTCAAGTGAAGGAACGGCGCTGTCACAGTTCTCTCCCTCATGAATTGTCTGGTTCCAGCGGTGGGTCTGTGCTAGACGACCCATCACCAGCTTTTTCCAGCTTTTTCCACTGGTTACCAGTACGTGGTAGAATCCACTTCCAGATCTGGTTGTTTGTCTTTAAATCTCTGAATGGATTGGCTCCATCTTATCTCTCTTTAACAAAATAATCCAAGTCGAGCCCTCAGGTCTGCAGATAAGTAGCTTCTGACCAGAACTAGACGTAAAAACAGAGGTGAGCTTTATCGATCGCTGCAGCCAAACTCTGGAACAGTCGTCCTTCACATCAGGTCGTCACCAACACTCGACATTTTTAAAACCCGGTTGGAAACACATTTGTACTCTGTAGCTTTCAATTCTGACGAGTCTTTATAGTAATTACTGTGTATGTTTCCTATTTTCTCTCTACTCTGTGCAGCACTTTGGCTCAAGCTGTTTTTAAATGTGCTGATAAATAAATGTAGATTTCTTTGAATAAAACAGTGGAGCCGAGCTTTGAGCTCAGTGTGTAACAGTGTGTGTATGAGAGCCATGTAATGTCCATGTGTGCATGCTGACTGTGCTGCTCTGACCCCCTCCTCCTTTCAGGGTGGAGCCTGCTGGAGTCCAATGGTTGAGACCAGGTCTGAGGAAGTGTAAGTGTGTTTTTAATGGGATTCATGAAAACAAAGCAGCACACATTCAACCATTTCATCATGTCAGGAGTCATCATCAAAGTGTCAATCAATGAACAGATGATGGATCAATAACTGCAGCTGGATTGTGTTTGTTCTCTCCATCAGATTCCTGTCAACTCACAATCGACACAAACACAGTGAACACAAAGCTCCAACTGTCTGACAACAACAGGAAGGTGACATATGTGAGGAAGGTTCAGTCATATCCTGATCATCCAGACAGATTTGATGTTTATGAACAGCTTTTGTGTAGAAATGGTCTGACTGGTCGCTGTTACTGGGAGGTCGAGTGGAGAGGAAGAGTTGATATATCAGTGAGTTACAGAAGCATCAGAAGGAAAGGAGGCAGTGATGACTGTGTGTTTGGATACAATGATCAGTCCTGGAGTCTGAGCTGCTATTATAATAGTCCTCGTTATGTCAGGCACAATAAAAGACTAACATCCATCTCCTCCTCCTCCTCCTCCTCCTCCTCCTCCTCCTCCTCCTCCTCTGTCTCTAACAGAGCAGCAGTGTATGTGGACTGTCCTGCTGGCACTCTGTCCTTCTACAGAGTCTCCTCTGACACTCTGATCCACCTCCACACCTTCAACACCACATTCACTCAAACTCTTTATCCTGGGTTTTGGTTCTGGTCTGGTGCCTCAGTGTCCCTGTGCTGAGTGGGGTGTAAAGAGTGTCTCCTGTTACAGAAACACTCTGACTGTTGAACAGATAGTTCAGTCTGTACATGTCTGTCTCTTTCACTCACAAACACGTTTTCAGATTCATGGATTCAATCAGTTGATGTTTGAAACTCTTCTAAATGATTCCTTGTAAACTTCTTCCTCTTCAGTCACAAACAAACAGGAAGTGATGTCACATGTGTTCCTGTCCACACAGCAGAATGAGTCTATTGCTGACAGTGATGTACAAACAGAGTGAGCATTTCTGAGGCCCAAAATAAACTGAGTAGTTCACTGAATGAACAATGGACTGTGAGCTCAGTTCCTTCATCATTAGTATGGATTATATATGTATATGTATTATATTAGTATCATATATATCAGGTGCTGCTGCTGCTGGTTTCAGTCATTGTGCAAATGTGCTGTTTGTAAGGTTGTAAAGCTGCAGTCAGCTGAGACTGAAGAAGTCACCTGATCAGTGAGCAAACGTTTCTGAAAACGTCCAGATGAACAGAATCAACCTTTTGGGATCAGCCAGCAATGCAGCATCATTGTTGTTCAGGTTCAGAGGTTTGCAGGAATGAACTGATGACCAGAAACAGCTGCAAAGTCCAATAAAATACCAGCTGGAGTTCAGCTGCATTTGAAGAAGTCAAAGAAAAGTAAGGATGGCAAAGGGCGATGTTTTCTTCCAAAGAACTGAAAACATGGTCGACGCCTCATTAGAAGAATAATCTGGACATTTGTGAGGAACTCTAACCAAGAAAGCAACACAAGAAAGCAACGTCAAACAGATCCAACAGACAGTTTCCATGACTGGAAGTGTTCAGTGTAAAAATCCGTGGTTTCCATCCCAGAAGAGAAATTCCTCTCCTGTTTCAGATAAGGACCATTCGCCCGCGTGTGGCTGTACTGTGGGATTATGGGACTGTGGGATTATGGGACTGTGGGATTATGGGACTGTGGGAGGGTAATTTTAGCATATGGAAAACATTTTTTTAGCTTTGTTTTAATAGTGTATAGTTATTTCTGCCGGCAGGGTTTTTAGCGCATTGAGACTCTTTTTATTGTATACGGGGGATTTTAACTTGTATTTGTGACTCTGGCTGTGTGTTTTTTATGGAAATAAATGGTGTGTGTTCAAAGCCAGCTTAGTTTCTGTGCCCTGAGCGCTGACCCGCTCACTCCCCTTCCTCTTGTATGTGAACGGACTTGGAGGTGAAGATTTAGGTCCACCAGTCTTAGCGGCTACAGAGTCCCTTCTCAGTTTAATGATCTTCATTGTTGCCTGGCTGGTTGGTAATGCAGCGTTCAGCCTTTAAAACAAATCTACATGAAGCTGTTAGTTTGCTCGTATCCATGTTGGTGCATCAGTAACTACAGCAGAGGCTGTCGCTTCTCACCCAGGGCCAACATGACGAGCAGACAGAGCATGTAAACAGACAGCAGGTGGCAGTCTTTCACTGGAGACCAACCTATGATCACCAAGGGCTGATAAAAATCTGTCTTTTCACATAATAATAATCCCATACATAGATTATTGTCTCCACATCAGTAGCATTATCGTCAGTGCTTCACCTTGATGGAGGCGTCCTCGGCTACCCTTCACCTGTCCCTCCAACCTTCATCCAGGTGATCTGATGTCTAATTGGCTGACTGGAGCAGATTAAGCTAAAACCAGGAATAGGACTTTACACACACACACACACACACACACACACACACACACACACACGTCTCCATGTGGCTTTCCGTTAGACAGTAAGCTCAGTGTAGCATTACAAACATAAAGCCATCAAGAAGGAAACGCTCTCCTCTCATCTTCCTCACGTTATTAATTCTGTTCAGGGGCGCGTGTGAAAGGGGGCGTGTGAAAGGGCGCGTGTGAAAGGGCGCGTGTGAAAGGGGGCGTGTGAAAGGGCGCGTGTGAAAGGGCGAGTGTGAAAGGGCGCGTGTGAAAGGGCGCGTGTGAAAGGGCGCGCCTCAGCCGGCTCCATAGCTAAACTCCAACGTTACAAGTTCTTGGAAAAAGTAACACTGTGGTGGAAATATTTCTGTGGAGATGAAATGAGTCACGTGGAGAAACAAATCTGTTCCTGATGTCTGGCAAACAAGCGCGTCCAACAAAGAAACGTCCCGTCCTCAGTGTCTTCATTAGGACACTTTTGTTATTGACACCCATGCTTGTTTCTTTTGGGCAAAGGTGCGGGACGGACTTGAAGACCTTGTTCGTACCAGTTTGGACACACCTGCGGCGCCGGTTTAGCGCAGCTGGATGAGCAGCAGTCCCTGTGTCCCTCTCTCACTTTCCTGTCAGTTTTCACTGCATCTGTCTAATAAAGACAAAAATACATTTAAGAAAAGAACAGAAAGTTTGGATACACCTTCTCATTTTATGGTTTTTCATATTTACATCGTAGAAGACATCACAATGTGGAGTTAAACAAAAAAGTCTGAAAACATGTTTTATATGTGAGATTCTTCAAAGCTTTGCTCTCCCAGTCTCACCTTGTCCCAGCACAGAAACAGAGACACGTGGGAAAAGTGACATCTCATTACATGAGTTTGTGTGAGGCTAGTCCAACAGTGATGCAGTCTAATGGTGTGGAGATCTTCCAGTCAGTGGTGACAGGCCCAGCTCTGACAGCACAGTGTGACAGCACCGTGTAGCATATGGAGCCCTTTAGAGATCAATGCATGTCAACTGTAAGGCGACCCCCGTATCTGTAGTCCTTCTAAATATTTCTGTTTAACAAGCAAACACTTGATTAGAAAACTAAGTGATGCAAGTGCAGACTTAGCTAGCGGCCTGTGAAAGTCACAGTTCAGTCAGGCAGCTCAGACATTTGGCACTCAGGACTTTGGCTTTACAGCTTTGGGTGATGGGAACAAACCACAGTGCAGTCCTCCATCCAACCTAACCCAGCTCTCATCATAGCACAACGTGTGGAAGAGGGAGGCCACTCAGACAGGAGAGAAATGCCATCAGCATAGATGACTTTGTGGTGTTACTTTTGTAATGTTCACACAAATACAAATAAGCAAACGGTGCATTTTGTAGCAGCCTTGAAATATATAAATATATAAATAAATATAAATATATATAAATAAATATAAATATAAATATAAATATAAATATAAATATAAATATAAATATAAATAAATATTAAAAGGGGATTTCTGTTTAAATCCAGCTCCAGCAGGCTTTGGCAGCACGGCCGGTGATGTGTGCGTGCGCGTTTATGTGACCATTGACTGAGCATGTGCGAGGCAGCAGAGAGATCATCGCTGCCACGACTCTGGGCTGTCCTGTAAATCTTCTACTTGCTGGGATATTCGTTGTAGTTCAGGCATGGAGGAGCGGAAACCTCTCGGTTCAGGCGCCGTCCGTGGAGCGGAGCGACTTTGGAGACTTTACGCATGCTCCTCATCAGCGGCGGGCAGGGAGACTTTAAAGTTGGACCCTTTTCATTTACAGTAGTGACGCAGGTGAAATGCTATTCTGTAGTGAACTCTTGATATTTTTGGAACATCTCGAGTGGTCTCACAACAGATAAGAAGAGGACAAACTCACTCCGGGACACTGTGACCATTCCCACTGTAACAAATGGCAGATGGAGATGAGCAGGCCAGCTCATCAGAATTTATTAAGGGTAAGTTTAACATCAGTGCTGGGATGTAATACTGCATAATGGTTTTCTATAAGAAACTACAGCCTGCAATATTTCCATGTGTGTGACTGAGAGCGTGGACATAAATACACAGCACTGACCTGCTCGTTCATTTTGGTTCATTTGTTCTTTCAAACAAAGCTAAACCAGTATGATTCAGTGTGAGCTACACTGACCACGATGGTCTCCATCATGGGGACACTAACCAAATAAGAGACGAGGACATTTCTGATTATTTTGTAGCTTCTTCATCAGCACTGTGCATTGTTGTGGAGAACAATAACTCTTGACAGGACTGTGGGGGCAGCTGGTCGGCCTTTGGCCTGGAGGATGCTGGATCGTTTTCAGCTGTGTCTGCTATAATTAACATGATATAAAGTGTAACAGCTGTGCATTAAGACGGTAAAAAGAATCCTGGTAAAGTGAGTCCATGCAGGTGCAGGTCAGCTTCACAGCCTTTACACAGCAGCTCGTTTCCAGGAATAAGTTTTTCTCTTTTCAGCTATCACTGCAGAACTTTCCAGTTTTACTGAAGCTGCTTCACTCATGAGTACATGTAAAACTACATGTAGCTGAAAGGTTCAAACTTACAGGCTAACAGTTGGCAGGTTGTAGCCCAGTGTCCCACAACTCATTCACTCATAGAGTCAAATAATACAGTTTAGTTAAAGCAAAGAATTACAAAGTTTATTACGTTTATGAAGCCACGACCCATCGTTCTCTAATCTGGTAAAAAGAAGCATTTCAGTAGTGCGAGGATTAAGTTTGGCTAAATCAGGTTAAGTAACCAGCAGCAGTGTGTCATGTAAGGATGGAGATTTGGGTCCTGCCTTGGTTTCAGCAGCAGTTAATGAGGGGAACTGATCCTGTGCTGTAACCGAGACACCAAAAATACCTGGATACAGTCAGCAGCTCGGTGTGATCGGGACAAGAGAGCGTTATCGCCCTGTATCTGAAGCCAGGACTGTCTGTGAGGCTGAATGTAACCTGTGTGTGTGTGTGTGTGTGTGTGTGTGTGTGTGTGTGTGTGTGCACCACAGACCGCCTGTACTTTGCCACTCTGCGGGTCAAACCTAAGAATACAGCCAACACACACTTCTTCAGCACGGATGAGGAGCTCATATATGAAAGGTAAGCTGTGATCTAGTCTGATCCCCAATTCTGACGTACCGCCGTCTGACATCCATTTAAAGTGAGTCCGGATGTTATCATTCACATGCTGATATTATAGTTGGTGTTGTTCTTGGTTTAGCTGAATGTTCATTTAACAAAATACTTTCTGTACCATGTAAAAGTAAACTCATGACTTTCTATAACAGCAACAAGCATAAAACATTCAAAGTGACTCAAACTCTGATGGCTTCATGTCATCTGTCCAGTAGATCTGCAGAGATCTGCAGAGATCTGGTCTCTGTGGCTGAGACGGCTACAAGTGCCTGAAGGAGATCTCCAGCTTCTTCAGTGCTTCGGGGTGTCTCGTACTGTTGTGCAGTAAAACGTGTAGTGTGTGAAGCTTCCTCATGATTCTGCTAACCAGCTGTAGCTGATTATGTCAGCCGAGCTGGTCTGAGAGACACGTGGAGCTGAAGGTTCAGTGAATCCTGCAGATTCACTCAACAAACACACGAATGGCTGAAAAGTGAGAAACGCTGCGATGTCATTGCCACTGAAAGTCTCCATGGTAACAGTCTGCTCCTGCTCACTGCCAGCACACGCTCCTACAAATCATTTCTTTCTGATGCCTCTTTTGTAACAGATGAACTTTGTTTGCCTCCGTTTTTGTTGTTTCGTGTCCTTTAGAAATTCCTTTGACCTCATTAATATCCCACCTGTTCATTTCAGAGAGACACGCCTTTTGACAGTCATGGTCCTGTCCTTCCTTGACTTCTCATCACTGGTCTCTGATTACCATTATACTGTTAGAGGAAGTCCACTGCTCCACCCGGAGGGATGGTGTCCTGGTTCAAACTGTGGTCTTTCTAGTTGGAGTTCACACGTTTTCCCTGGTTCACAGTCCAAAGACATGCATGTTCATTCACGTTAGCTTAACTGGTGATTTAGTTTAGTCCAGTTTTATTTGTATAACATCAGTTACATCCAGGCCCTTTGTAGGTAAACAACCTACAATATTAGAGAGAAAACTCTAATTGGACGATTCCCAACGAGCAGGGCCGGGAGCAGTGGGACGGTAAAACTTCTAATAGGTGGGGAGACCCTGAAAGAACTTCCTTACAGTGCCGCCATGCCGCCTGGATGTGAGCAGGAAGCTGCTTCCTGTCAGGACAGCTGCTCTGGCCACCACGAAGACTATCAGAACCTGGCCTGATGAAGCCTTACAGCAGCTGCAGGACTGTCTCCACACCACCAGGACATTCCTGAACATCCAGACCTGGAGGTGTACTGTGTCACCTGGTCTATCCCAACCACAAGCCCTGGATGACCGGGGACGTCCACCGGCTGCCTTCAGAGTGAGTGACGGTGCAACGAGGCATCTGAAAGGCCAAATCACAGTACAGGTGGAAGATCACCTGGACAGCAACAACAGCAGGCAGGTGTGTCAGGAGGGCAGCACATCACCGAGTACAGGAGCAGTCACAGAGCTGATGCTTCACTAGCAGAGCAGTTGAATCACTCCTTGTTTTGAAGTGCAGTCACCAGAGGCACGTATCAATAAGTCCATCCTCACTGTGGAGGAGTGTGACATAAGACACACGCCGTCAACCCTCCAACAGGAACAGCTCATACGTCAGTGAAGACATGAAGTCCACATACTTGTGGAGAATTTCATCCAACCCTGTGTTGTCATGTTGATACATTTGCACTGTTTCTCCCATGAAAATGTCTGTTGATGTATCACCAGTGTGACTGATGTCATAAACCAATCATCTGGTCCTGGCCTACTCTGTGGTCATAACCCCTGACTGAGCACGCACGAGTTATGGTTCCTTAAATGATCTGCATTTATTTTAGGATATAAAATAGTTTTAATTATACACCCTTTGTACACCGATGAGAGACAGATCAGAGGTGAAACAGCCTTGGAAAAATGCTCCATCTATGCGTTTATATGTGCCCTGCAAATTGCAGCTTCATACTGTGGATGTTCTGCTGTGGAGCTGCAGGCCACCACAGTACACAGGGCTGGGTGGAAACTGGTTTCCAGCATTTCCTGACCTCTCAGGACTTTTTAGGAACTCTAAGGCTACGTTCACTCTGCAGGTCTTGATGCTCAATTCAGATTTTTGGATCAAATCTGATTTTTTTGTCTGCTCGTTCACACTACAAATAAAATGTGACAGCAAACGCGCTCTAGTGTGAACGCTCAAAGCGGCCGCATGCACAAAAGAAGACGTCACACACAACGCGCTCTGTTTAGACCCAGACCAACAGTATCGTTTGACTGATGGCCTTAATATAAAGACTTCAGACTTCACGTTTCCCAATTTTTGCTTTAAGTTATTTTGTTATTTACATAATAATGTAAATAACCTAATAATGATCCTTATTGCTGTTTTAGAGGAGCGCTGCTTCAAAGGATAGTTGCAGATTTCTGTCAGAATCTGCAGATTATACAGTACAAATAAAATGTTCACGTTTCTCCAACGTTGTCTTCCCAACAGTTTCACTGGATGGACAGGAAGCGTTCACGATGTCTTCTCCGGCGCTGATAATTGGCGTCTGTCTTGTGTCAGTGACGTAAAAGACGGATTTAATGCGACATGACCATCAAACAGCAGCTTTCTAAAACATCAGATATGTATCGGATTCAGCACCACATACGAAAGTGACCCAGATCGGATTTGAAAATATCGGATTTGTGCCGTTCACACTGTAACCATGATCGGATAGATGGGTCACAGAGGGTCAAAAAATCAGATTTGATGCGCTTTCGCCTGCAGTGTGAACGTAGCCTGAGTTCCTGATGCTCAACTCTGAGCATCAGTATCATGGGATATATCACAGTTTCAGTGTGTCTGTCACAGAGCGGGTGTTTGAGCTGTGATTAACCGGGGAGGTGGTCGATGAGTAAACCTGAGATGGCTTTTGTCACAGTGGAGTGAGCCGTGTGGAGGAAATAAAGGAGGATCCAATTGCAGGCAGTCGTGAAGGTGGTTTATTGAACACAGAGCACAGGGAAAAAATGGCAAACGAAGATTAAACTAAACTATACTGGGAATAACTAAACTAGTAAACACAAAGCAGAAGACGAGCATGAAGGAGGGTGGGCAGAACACACGGGTGAAACATGGCAGATACACAGACGGACCGGCAACGACAGAAGACACGACTTAAATACACTCAGAGAAACACAGGGAGATCACACACAGGTGGAAGTAATTAACGAGACGAGACAAGGGAGGGAACACAAGAAATCACAAAGACGCAGACTGGACACAGATCAAGACCCACAGCAAACATGGGAACACAGAACCTGAGAGCAAAAACCAGAATCACAGAAACAATAGATAAATAATAATAATAATCAACAAAGCACCAGAGAACAAAAACGATCCTTCAAAAATAAACCAAAGCAAGAGAACTCAAAATGCTGGGTCGACCCCAACGTGACAGCTTTCAGTGCTTGTTTGACGATCTTTGAGATCCTCTTGCTGTCATTCGTGCTGTTGGCCGACTTACTGAATAGCAGTGATGATGAGTAACCTGGTATCCAATGCTGTGGTGTTAGGGAAAGGACTTTATAGAACCTGATGTTCTGCTGTAACAGTGCTGACTTGCACCCCTGCTCGTCTGTCATGTTCCAGCCTTGATAACAGTTTTCTTTTCTGCAGCAGACAAACGGGATCTGAGTTTGGTTTCATTGAGTGAAACAAAGCTGTGAGCTTCCTCTGACTCCATGTCTGCATTGTGTGGGTTTTCTAACGGAGCATTTTATTATAACCAGATGAACAATGTCACCGACTTCACCTGTCAGTGGGGTTAGTTTTGTGGCTGATTTGTGTTGTTGTTGTAATTGTTGAAAGCTCCTCCATCTCTCGCTGTGTGTTGCAGTTTTTATGCAGACTTTGGGCCCCTCAACCTGGCCATGCTGTACAGATACTGCTGGAAACTCAACAGGAAGCTGAAGGTAATGCAGATGAAGGTTTTCAGACTCAGGGCTTTGTTTGCTGTATAGACATCATTTAGAAAACGTGTTACACTCTTATTTTGAAAGGTCTTTGTTCTGATGGTGTGTGTGCACTCCTCTGACAGTAGACTCTTATTTTGAAAGGTCTTTGCTCTGATGTGTGTGTGCACTCCTCTGACAGTAGACTCTTATTTTGAAAGGTTTTTGCTCTGATGGTGTGTGTGCACTCCTCTGACAGTAGACTCTCATTTTGAAAGGTCTTTGCTCTGATGGTGTGTGTGCACTCCTCTGACAGTAGACTCTTATTTTGAAAGGTCTTTGCTCTGATGGTGTGTGTGCACTCCTCCGACAGTAGACTCTTATTTTGAAAGGTCTTTGCTCTGATGGTGTGTGTGCACTCCTCTGACAGTAGACTCTTATTTTGAAAGGTCTTTGCTCTGATGGTGTGTGTGCACTCCTCTGACAGTAGACTCTTATGTTGAAAGGTCTTTGCTCTGATGGTGTGTGTGCACTCCTCTGACAGTAGACTCTTATTTTAAATGTATTAATGCACATGTGCTGTTTCACTGATTATTGATTATCATTATTGGTTTATAGTCTTTCACAATGTCTAGAAAGAGACTGGTTCACTACACCAGCTACGACCAGAAGAAGAGAGCCAATGCTGCTGTTCTCATTGGTGCCTATGCTGTAAATATCCTTTCATTTGTCCATCACATCATCTGATTGCCGGTCTGTCTGTCCATTGTTAGTGATGTAGTTTAACTCTGCCCTGTAGGTGATGTATTTGAAGAGAAGCCCAGAAGATGCCTACAGGACTCTGATAGCAGGAAACAACACAGGCTACATGCCGTTTAGGTACAGGCTGCTGCTTTCTACGAGACAGCACTGCATGCTGGGCTGTTGTCATTACATTTACTGAGACACTATTCTTCTGTCTGTTAAATCCAGCTTAGCTTAGCTTAGCATAAAGACTGCAAGCAGGGTAACAAGAAGAAACTCCACCTAGCTGGAAATTATTTGGCGACCATGAAGGTTCCAGGAGGTCAGGAAACCTCATCAAACCCACACTTTTAAGTTTGGGATGGGAACATTTTCCCGTATTATTGTAGGGTTTTTACTGCTGTTGTGATTTGGCACTATATAAATAAAACTGAATTCAGAAATTTGAATCAATTGTTAACAGTTTATGAGCTCTTAGTGAGCTTTAGCAGTGCCAGTGGCTTTGCACAACAGCCTGGTCCAGAACAGTCTTCCCAGATGCTTGATTTCAAAATAATAAAACACATATTAATGTAAAAAAAATGATGATAAAGTTGTTCAGTGTCAATATAGGCCGACCTGTGTTCATTCTCAGTGTGTTTGTCTCCTCATTTTCATGTTTGGCTCTGTAATGCCTAAACACTGAGGAGGTGCTTTTGTTTGTGTAAGAAAGCTCCGCAGAACAGATGCGACATTCAACCTGCATAAAATGAAATAAATAATTTACACTGCAAGTCACATTGCTGTTTTTCCTATTCTGATAGATTACACTGAAACAAAGACAGACAAACTATTCCCTTATTTGCAGTTAAAAGATCAAAATGATCCCACACAGAAGAAGCATTTCTTTTTCTTTTGGGCTCCATTTTGTTTTGGAGAGATGTGTATTATTATTTGTTGTAGAGAGATATATATATATATTTTTTATCTTTGCAAGAGTAATTTTGTGGGGTTTTTTGTTTTTCTTTTTGGTGGCGACTCGTTCCGTTGGCAGATGCGGTACCTTTTAAACACAGTTTGGCGCGTTGGCAATGATCGATACAGCAGCTGTATCGATCACGTGACTTTTTCTTAAAGCGACGCACCGATACAGGCTTCGCTCTGTGAGCTTGATAGATGCGTCGGTGCGTTAGTGTTGCTGGACCCATCACTAATAACTACTATTACTGTATTCCTCTCACTGTGTGTGTGTGTGTGTGTGTTTCTGTGTGTGTGTGTGTGTGTGTGTGTGTGTGTGTCTGTGTGTGTGTGTGTGTGTGTGCCACAGAGACGCAGCAGTTGGAGAGTGCTCTTTTAACCTCACCGTCCTAAACTGCTTACAAGGAATCCACAAGGTAGCAACAACGTCTAACACAGATGATTTTAGTAAAATTAATATGACACTTATTAACTTCATTTTGGTCATTTTAACCTCTTTTTAACTTAAAAATCCCAGTTTGAGCCACATTTGACATTGTTCTCCTCTTATTCTGTAACAACAGTAATTGAATTCAGTTTTATTCATAGCACTAATTCTAAGCAACAGTTAGTTCAAGGTACTTTAACTTATAAGGTAAAGACCCTACAGCACTGCACTAGAAGTATACACTTGGCAACAGTGGGAAGGAAAAACTCCCTTCCAACAGGACGAAACCTCCAACAGAACCAGGTTTAAGGAGGCAGCAATTCACTGTGACAGGTGAGAGAAGAGAGCAGAGAGAACTACAAAGGAGTTTAATAATTACTAATGATTAAATACTTCAGTGATGTACAAACACACAGGAATTGAAAACAAACGACTAAAGAAGAAATAGTCAGTGCATCAACGTGTCTTTTATACCCCATTCCTACAAAACTGCTCAAAGAAGTCCTGCCATTAATTAATGCTTCGATCTTAAATATGATCAACCTATCTCTAATAATCAGCTATGTACCACAGGCCTTCAAGCTGGCTGTAGTTAAACCTTTACTCAAAAAGCATCTCTAAACCCAGCAGTCTTAGCTAATTATAGGCCAATCTCCAACCTTCCTTTCATATCAAACATCCTTGAAAGAGTAGTTGTCAAACACTAACAGATCATCTGCAGAGGAATGGTTTATTTGAAGAGTTTCAGTCAGGTTTCAGAGTTCATCACAGCACAGAAACAGCTTTAGTGAAGGTTACAAATGATCTTCTTATGGCCTCTGACAGTGGACTCATCTCTGTGCTTGTCCTGCTAGACCTTAGTGCAGCGTTCGATACTGTCGACCATAATATCCTATTAGAGCGATTAGAACATGCTGTAGGTATTACAGGTATTGCACTGCAGTGGTTTGTATCATATCTATCTAATAGACTCCAGTTTGTGCATGTAAATGGAGAGTCCTCTTCACACACTGAGGTTAATTATGGAGTTCCACAGGGTTCAGTGCTAGGACCAATTCTGTTTACATTATACATGCTTCCCCTAGGCAGCATCATTAGAAGACATAGCATACATTTACACTGCTATGCAGATGACACCCAGCTCTATCTGTCCATAAAGCCAGATAACACACACCAATGAGTTAAACTGCAGGAATATCTTAAAGACATAAAGACCTGGATGGCCGCTAACTTTCTGCTTCTTAATTCAGATCAAACTGAGGTTATTGTACTCGGCCCTGAAAATCTTAGAAATATGGTATCTAAGCAGATTCTTACTCTGGATGGCATTACCTTGGCCTCCAGTAACACTGTGAGGAACCTTGGAGTCATTTTTGACCAGGACATGTCCTTCAACGCACATATTAAACAAATATGTAAGACTGCTTTCTTCCATTTGTGCAACATCTCTAAAGTTAGAAATATCCTGTCTCAGAGTGACGCTGAAAAACTAGTTCATGCATTTATTACTTCCAGGCTGGACGACTGCAATTCATTATTATCAGGAAGTCTTAAAATCTCACTGAAAAGCCTTCAGCTAATCCAAAATGCTGCAGCAAGAGTCCTTACTGGGACTAGAAAGAGAGAGCATATTTCTCCTGTTTTGGCTTCCTGTTAAATCCAGAATTCAAAATCCTGCTCCTCACATACAAGGTCTTAAATAATCAGGCCCCATCTTATCTTAATGACCTTGTAGTACCATATCACCCTATTAGAGCACTTCGCTCCCGCTCTGCAGGCCTACTTGTTGTTCCTAGAGTATTTAAAAGTAGAATGGGAGGCAGAGCCTTCAGTTTTCAGGCCCCTCTTCTGTGGAACCAGCTTCCAGTTTGGATTCAGGAGACAGACACTATCTCTACTTTCAAGATTAGGCTTCAAACTTTCCTTTTTGCTAAAGCATATAGTTAGGGCTGGACCAGGTGACCCTGAATCCTCCCTTAGTTATGCTGCAATAGATGTAGGCTGCCGGGGATTCCCATGATGCACTGGGTGTTTCTTCTTCACTCACTATGTGTTTACAGACCTCTCTGCACTGAATCATCCTTGTTATTAATCTCTGGCTGTCCTCACAGTGTGTCTTTGGTCCTGTCTCCGTCCCCTCAGCCCCTCAGCAGTCAGATTGCCGCCCCTCCCTGAGCCTGGTTCTGGTGAACATGTGTTTCTGTTAAAAACGAGTTTTTCCTCCCCACTGTCACCAGTGTGCCTGCTCGTAGGGGTGGTCTGATTGTGTTTCCTCTGTATAACTGTAGGGTCTTTACCGTACAATATTAACTGCCTGAGGTGACCTTTGTTGTGATTTGGTGCTAAAAAAAACTGAACTGAATCTGTGAAACCACTGCAGATCACTATAACACTAAACATTTCAGCCCTTTGGGGGGAGTTGTGCTTTTGTTGTGAAAATCTGTTCCTGCTCTTTTCCTCTGCAGGCATTACAACATGGTTTCCTGGATTTTGAAAGGTTCAGTGCAGAAGAATATGAACATTATGAGGTAACAGACTGCAGAGTGCTGACTGTGCTACAGGTCGATATCAATGAAAACAGGACCAGGATACAGTAAGAAATAAGTAACGTACGCTTGTTATGCATCCAGTTTATTTGCAGTGCTGTTAGTAACACAGTCAGGGCCAAACAAGGGCTCGTACGATGTCCAGGCCTGCCTTGGTGCACGCTGTACTTCCTCAGTTTCTCAGTTAGATTGATCCATAACTCACCCGTCCAAGTGATAGACAGTCAGTGAAGTAAAGGTCAGCTCACCTGTGTCCACTGCAACAAAACTGATTTCCAATGAAAGGTAAAAGACCGTATGTGTTCATTACTGCAGTGGTGGTATAATTAAGGTGTTCTGGATCCATGTTTTTAACTGATATGTCGCTAACCTCTATCACAGTCTTTCTTTCCTTTCTTTTTGTGCTTTTAGCGAGTTGAAAATGGAGATATGAACTGGATCGTTCCGGGAAAGGTTCTGGCGTTCAGTAGCCCTCATTCTCGTGGTAAGATAGAAGATGGTGAGTCAGAATCTCTAAGCTAAACACCAATATGTTTTTGTGGATGTCAGAAAGTACATAAGTGACTGTTGTCGAATGCTTTGTTTGCACGCTGTCTAACAGACAGACTGGACTGCATGAAATCCTGCTGTGTTCTCATCTGTGCAGCGTAAATGTTGTGTATTACCTGCTCGAGCTCATGCATCCTTTTTTGTTCTTCGGTTAAACTGAAACCTAAATGCAACAAGAGAAGTTGTTGTCTTTGGATACTTTAGTGAATCATGAGTGAGATTAAGGTTGTGGAGGTTGTCAGAGTATTCCTTCTATTGCCTGACAGTGTCCTCAGTTGGAGTCAGCAGGCCTCCATCTTTACTGGACACCGTGTTGGTAGAGCACCACTTCCCCCTCCTGACGGTTTGCCAGAATCGCTCCTCCTACGCCCAAGTTTTTGCTGCAGCCGCGGCCTGAGCTGCGTTTCGATTGGCCTGCCCGCTGCCTCTGCTCTCCACCCGTGGCTGCCGCCAGACACACAATCAGTAGATAATACCTCTGCTCACTACAGTTTTTGTTTTGGTCCCTGAATCCACGGCCCAAATATAGCAGATATATAAGATGCTGCCATAGTTCAAGAAACATTTCATAAAAAGTAAATAGTTACAAATCGGGGATATGGGAGCTGCGGCAAAAAGAAACCAAAGGACGACCACGAACCAAACTCACAACGTGCTTCTCCTGTAAACTAACATCACTAAACTGCTAACCTGACACAACCAAGAACTGGGCTTCCACGGAGGTTAACTCGAGGTACCTCCCACACGTCGAAGCGTATTTGTCTCTTGTCTCTTGTACAGAGTGTGTGTGCAGATGTTGATTCCTGCAGTGAGCGTAGAAATCATCAGAAGGATTTTTGGAGAAGTTGTTCGTTGTGCTTGTTTTTGTGAAGGATCAAGTTTAGTATTTGCTCTTGGATCACACACACACACAAATATGAGGTGTTCTTGTTTTCTGTGTCAGGTTAAACCTGTCCAAGACTTCACACTGCTCCATCCTCCCTCCCCCGAAGCCCTCCAAAGTCCACCTCACCCCCTCTTCTACTAAAAAGCTGAGACGAAGTTCCTCTACCACCACTGCTCCGCAGATCAGGAGGTTGGTGTCTGTGCTTTTGTTCCTTACTAGAAGCACATTATAATAAAACCAATATAAAATGTGATGTGCTGATGTCTCCACAGTCCCTTCAGCCTCACTGTGTTCAGCACCAGGCCAGCACTGATTCACTGACTTCACACTTGGGACGTTCTGGTCATGAATCAGCCCAGCTGATGATGGACTCGCTGGAAACTGGATCAGCTCTCTTGCACCTTTAATAGGCTGTAAATCCTTTTTTAGCCCCAATAACTACTTTTGGTTTTGACAGAGCCAACAGTTTGTCACCACTTTAACTGGTCACGTGGCCCATTCTGTGATAACAGGGCCGACACCATAAATCATCACGTCTCTTGGGTATAGCAGGCAGGTAACTTTAAAAAACTGCTGCTGCATATTGCAGATATAACATCTGCTAGATGCTGAATGTCCCGTTGTCACAATCATTTTGCTGGAAGCAAAGGACACGTGCAGGTGCAAAGACCAAACAACGCTAACAGGGGATAAAAGGTCGTGGCCCGAGGACTGAGTCAGACCATCGCCAAGAGCAGTCTGGGTGCTTCTGATAAACGGCTGCTGCCATTTGTCCATCCAAAGTTCAGAACCACAGGATGTAGACGGCCTGAAGCAACGTCTTGGTTGCAGAAACACAGACCTTTAGAAGTCGTACCAAAATCCACGCCTTAAACTTTGGCAGATCACAGGTTTCTTGGCTGCACATGATGGACCTAGCTTATTTGGCACGTTGTTGTAATGTTGTCTCCTCATTTTCAGTACTTTAGTAACCTGGTTGGGTTAGAGAACCATAGCAAACCACATCTTTTGTAAGAGATCGGTGCACATTGTTCAAGAATTAACAACTGGATGCAAAATTGTCTTGCAAGACCAAGAGTGATACACTGCTTCTGCTATAGATGTTATTTATATTTTCCAAGATTTCATCGATAAAGTATGACAAACTTATACTTGTTGTTTAATGTTCTATTGATGCAGAGCGAGGGACACAAAGCCACAACGTGCTTATAATGCACTTTGAAAGCCTCTGAGCACACATGCTGGCAATGAAAGACACAAAGAGTCATTAGAGGAAGTCAGTTAAATGAAGACAGAGATTCTGAAGTTTCATGTCAAACGTATCAGACTGAACATGGCACACACTTTATTTCACAGGTCATATTCATGCACTGAATTTGTCAACAGTACTTTGCTTTATCATACATAAAGCAAACTCACTATGTTCAGCTTTGAGCGTGTTGTTGCTGTCATACTTTCCTGTATCTGACTGTGTTTCAGACTGTGTGACAGCAGCTCAGATGTGCTGTCTGATTGGTAGTTTACTCCAAAGGAGGAAAACCAGCTACTGGTAGTGTGAAGTGCTAAAATCAACAATAAAGTCCAAGTAATGACGAGATAATGACTCATGCTTCTCTTTGTTATCATCACACTGTCATTGTTTCATGACCTTCACTGAAAGTCACCTGACACTGCTGTGGGATGCTGTGGGATGCTGAGACTGTGGATTCCATGTGCTTGGTATGATTTGGGGAATTTAATGAACAAAACATCAGAAATAACTGAGGCGACTCTATAAGGGAATCCCCTCTGTTGACACTGTACTGAGTCAAAAGTATAAGGAACTGAGTTACATGGATTACCTGCACATACACTGACCTGCGTATATGAAACAGTACTGTACTATATATGTATAATAGGGCCTCTTAAACTAAAATCCTGGCTGTATCCTTACTGTAGTTAAGTTAAATAGGTCCTCTATAGTCTCCAAATCATTGTCTGGTTGGGACACTTATTGTACTGTCAGGTGCAGAGATGGGATTACTTTTAATCTGATTACTTTTTTCAAGTAACGAGTAAAGTAAGGGATTACTATTGCAAAAACGGTAATTAGATTACCGTTACTTTCCCGTAGGAACGCTGCGTTACTGCGTTACTAAAACCGTGATTTTTTTTGCGAGAATGTCTCATGACAGTTACGTAAGCGAGTGCGACGTTCGTGACAACAGCTGTGTGCAGATCAACAATGGATCATATATCGAGTGCAGAGAGAGTATGAGCGTGCAGCGTTTAAAGCGTGGAAGTACTGACCTTACTTTGAGTTTGATTCCATAAAAAGTGACAAAAACATTAGTGTCCGTTGTGCGTGGGAAGAAAACTTCTTTTTACAGCGAAAAAAACCCTAAACTTCCGAGCAAGCACCGAGTAGCTACGACGTAATGGGAAACTCACAGAAACTCACGGATTCTTCCACTGACCGCGGCACACCTGCACCAGGGTAAACCTCCGCCTACCCCACTCCTGCTTTACAGGTGAAAATAAAGCAACAGGACCGCTAGTCTTTGACTTTATTTATTTTCTGCTGTGTTTTACTTGCATCTATTTGAAAGACTGAGTGTAAACACACAAAATTATTTTATGAGCTGGAATGTGCAGAAAATAGGTTTAAATATTAAACTAATTTCTTCCAGTCAGAGAATGTTGCAGATAATTAAATTTTTGCTTGATGCATAAAGTTAAAAGATTAAAACTAATAAAACAAGTTTTAAAAAGAGACTTTTCCATTTGATTACATTTTGTATGATGATTATGTAGAAAAAGTAGAATTGGGCTGAAAGATCTATCACTTTATCACCTATTCAGGTTGTAAATCGTGTTTTTAAAAAGTAACTAAGTAATTAATTACTTTTGAAAATAAGTAATGAGTAAAGTAACTAGTTACTTTTGAAAATAAGTAATCAGTAATTAGTTACTGATTACTTTTTTCAAGTAACTTGACCAACACTGGTCAGGTGTCCTACCTATAAACAGCCATACGAACGTGTTTGTATCTGTAAGCTAGTCTACCTCTACAGCTGCTCATGAAGCAGCAGCCAAACAGGACTCTGGCTATCTTTGTGTCATATGTAGATTTCTACAGACGACTCTGTCACCAACCTCAGGCTGATTGGACATACATGTGTTTGTTCCATAAAGTGATCTAGATGCTGCAGAGCAGATGAGGTCTTCCAGAACATCCACCTGCAAGAAAACATCCAGAACAAAATTTAAAACCACGTCATTGTCTCTGCTATCGAACACACACCAGGCAGACAGCACTTGAAATGAGACGTCTCCCTTACTGCTTCTTTCCCACTACTACAATCAGCCCGTCCTTTCTACCAGCTTAATGTTACCTGGCTCTGCTCTCCTACACTGAGATTCTTCAGCTGGTAGACAGTCACATGACCATCACTGACTCCTACCACAACACAGTCAGCCTGAGAGGAAAACAGCCAGGACATCATCCTCACACCAGGGGCTGCAGGCTGCACAATGACAGGGTCCAGACTGGAGGAAAGAGGTGCATATATGGACAAGACACAGGTGATACAGAGAGCAGCACAGGTGCAGTCTCCTTCTGAGTCTGACTCACATTCACTTCAATCTTATTTATACAGCCTCAAAGTGCTTTATACTGTAAAGAGAAGGAAGGCAGGATAAAGACATGCTGTGGGAGAGAGACAGAGATCAATAACACGTGTGATTCAGTGCAGAGAGGTCTGTTAACACATAGTGAGAGAAGCAGAAACACCCAGTGCATCATGGGAATCTCCGGCAGCCTAAACCTATTGCAGCATAACTAAGGGAGGATTCAGGGTCACCTGGTCCAGCCCTAACTATATGCTTTAGCAAAAAGGAAAGTTTGAAGCCTAATCTTAAAAGTAGAGATAGTGTCTGTCTCCTGAATCCAAACTGGAAGCTGGTTCCACAGAAGAGGGGCCTGCAAAACTGAAGGCTCTGCCTCCCATTCTACTTTTAAATACTCTAGGAACAACAAGTAGGCCTGCAGAGCGGGAGCGAAGTGCTCTGATAGGGTGATATGGTACTACAAGGTCATTAAGATAAGATGGGGCCTGATTATTTAAGACCTTGTATGTGAGGAGCAGGATTTTGGATTCTGGGTTTAACAGGAAGCCAAAACAGGAGAAATCTCACTGGAAGGTTACAAGACAACATAATGAAGCTCTGTTAGCAACATGTTACTGTCTCGCTCTCAGTTTCTCCCCTTTGCATCTTTTGTCTTTGTAACAGCTGTTCTCTTACTCATCTCTCTGTGTGTGTGTGTGTGTGTGTTCCTGTCTAGCTCTTTGTGAGGAACGAAATCAACATTCTACTATACTTGTGAGAACCAGCAGTCACTTGTGAGGACACACAACCCTTCACATTTTTGAGGCTCAAAATGTGGTTTTAGTGTCAGGGTTACAATTAGGTTATGGTTAGGTGTAGGGTAAAGGTCAGGATTAGGCATTCATTTTTAATGGTCAGGGTAAGGGGCTAGGGAAACCATTGTGTCAATGAGGGTCCTCACTAAGATAGCTGAACGGGGTTGTGTGTGTACATGTTTACGTATCTCTGTGGGGAACAAGAGCCCTCATGGGGATAAAAATGGAGTTTGAAGGCATTTTGGTTTTGGTGTCAGGGTTACGGTGAGGTTATGGTCAGGTTTGGGCTCAGGGTTCGAGTTAGGCATTCATGTTTGATGGTTATGGTTAAGGGAAGTGGCTCGGGAAAGCATTATGTCCTCACTAAAATATACAAACATGACTGTGTGTGTTTGTGTGTGGTTTCTTCTAATGACTATTTAGTGCAGACTCTCTGCCATCACACACATCACTGCTGTGTGGGGACTCTCACCTGCTACTGTCGGTGTTGTTGTGGAAAAATCCTTTTCTTTAAATCAGTCCTGGTCACTGTTTAGTGTTCTCTCTGCCTCCCTCATGTTTGTTCTCTGTGTTTCTTATTTGCTCTGTCTCCCCGGTCAGCTGTGTCCCCTGTCAAGTCCATGTCTCAGTGTTACATTTCCTGTTTTACTTTGAAGGTCTGTGTACTGAGTTTTGCTCCTCTTGGTCTTGTCGTGTCTGATTTCTCCCAGCTGCGTCCCCTCGTTATTCCCCAGTGTGTTTTAGCCCTGTGTTTCTCTGTGTCAGTGTTGGGATGCCCTCATGCTGTGTGTCTGGTCCTGTGTGTTTTGTTAGATTTTGCCCAGTTTAGGTTTTGTGTGGTTTTTCTGTTCAGCAATAAAGCTGCTTTTTGACTTTCGCTCCCGCCTCAGTTGAGTCTGCATTTGCGTCCTTTTCCTGCCTGCACACAGCCGTCACATGACGCAATCTCTCCTGTGTGAACATCGTCAACAACAAGTGATGCTGTTAGACCTGTTTTATTGGCCTGACAGTGGGATGTCTGTGTGTTTCTGAGACGCTGAACACAACATGAAGATTTTTGTTTTACTTTTTGCAGAATAAATGTTTTAAAACACAAAGTTCATCCAAAGAACACTGCTTACTGACAGTATGAGTCATTTTTGTCAGAGTCTTGGAGGAGAAACCGACTAACTCTGCAGAAACATGGTGGACAAAGGTGATAATGACACATTAAAGAAGAGAACTGATTAACACAATATGGCTGTGATAAGTATCAGGTGAGGTTGACTGCACAGGACGCAGCACAGGCAGAGTGTCCCACTGTAGTCGGGACTATTCACTTGTAATCATACACGGAAACGGAGCGAGCGAGACAACAAACTAAATGGGGCCTAAGAGAACGCCGACCGCTGAGGAAATTGAGGACATCAAAAAGTCACTGGACTTTTTAACTGAAGAAACATCAGCTATCAAGCTACAGCAGAAATATATCCTGGACATTGTCGAGGAGATAAAGTCGCTTCGCAATCAGAATGCAGAGAAGGAGAAACAGATTGTCTATCTGGAAAGCAGGGTCGCGGACCTGGAGCAATACACCAGAATGAACGATGTGATCATCACAGGGCTAAACATAAAACCCCGGTCATATGCTCGGGCTGTGACTGCTGACAGCAAAGAGGACCATGGAGAACTGGATGTTAGCTCTGCAGAGCAACAGGTAGCTGGTTTCTTGCAGTCAAAAGGGATCGACCTGGAGTGTAATAACATCGAGGCATGCCACCCTTTACCAAGGAGAAACGCTAGTGATAAACCAGCTGTCATCATAAGATTTGTAAACAGGAAAAACAAGAATGCACTGCTGAAGCAGGGGAGAAAACTAAAGGGATCGAACGTCTACATGAATGACCATCTAACTAAATACAACGCTGACATGGCTAAGAAAGCACGACACCTAAAGAAACTGGGTAAAATTCAAAATACATGGACTGCAAACTTTAAAATATTTATTAAACTCAACGGTACACCGGAGGAAGCCAAAGTGCTGGTCATCAAACGCATCCAGGATCTGGAAAAATATTAACATGACTACAAATGCAAGGAGCTGAACAAACAATCAACATTCATCAAAGCAGGTAACAGAAGATAACAACGGAAGCTAAAGCACAACATATTAAATCCTGGAACAATCAACTAATTTAACATCTGGGAATTATACACTGCTATCACAGAGGATTGCTAATTATGAGAATCTGGAGTTAAATTCACCACAAAACATGGAATACAATACACACTTCACAGAGCAGGACATTGATCCGGAATTGAACTTTTTTAACATCAGAAACATCAGCTGCTATTATACTGAAGATCAATTCAATAAAACTGTCAAGGCTGACTGCAAAATGTCCATAATCCACTTTAATAGTAGAAGTTTATATGCCAATTTTCACAAAATAAGAGAATACTTAAGCAAATTTGCACATCCATTCAGTGTGATTGCAGTATCTGAGACGTGGATTAATATGGAGAAAGGAGTGGACTTTGAAATAGACGGATATGAATTAAATGTTATGAACAGAAAGAATAAGAATGGTGGAGGTGTGACTTTGTTTGTGGATACAAAATTAAAATACAGGGTGGTGGAAAAAATGACGGTGGTGGTGGATAACATATTAGAGTGTGTAACTGTCAGGGTTCCTGGGTCATCGACCCAGTGCTTTCAGTTTTGTTCATGTTCAGTTTATTTTGCCACTGCCTGTTTCACTTCCTGTTTGTTCCTGCGTCAGCTCGTCTCGTGCCATTAGCCAGATTATGTTCAGCTGTGTACTCACCGGTCTCTCATTATCATCCTCATCCGTCTGTGTATTTAAGTCTTCTGTTTCTACTCGTTCTTTGTCGTGTCATTGATGTTGATGTTATGTTGTTGTTTCCGCCAGTGTTCAGTCAGCCATTCAGTCAGTCGTCCAGCCAGCCAGCCATTTTCTGCCTCTGTTCTGTGTGTTCACCCCATCGACAATAAATCACCCGGCTTCACCTACCTGCGAGTCCTGCGTTTGGGTTCCTTCTTCCTCGCCTCCACTCCGCGACCCCTGACAGAATGACACGACCCGTGCCACGAAGACACGATTGGGACCCAGCGGACTCGGACCTCTACGAGCGGCAGGTGGCAGCGCTTTCCCGTTGGGCAGAGGTGGTCAGGGGAAAACAGCGGCTCTTCGCGGAGAGAGAGCACGTCTTCGAGGGGACTCGCCTGGCTCTGGGCGGGCCTCGGAGACGCCGCGTTCCCCCACCTGCTGCCTCACCTGCCCCGGAGCATTTGCCGCGGAGAGCGGACGTTTCATGCCGCGTTTCGGCCGCTCCCTCTCTCGCCGCTCCGCTCCTCGTTCACACACCCGCCGCCTCATTCACCGGACCTCCACCTTCGCCATGGCACCGCGGCTACGCCTCTCACCTCGGCTCAATGGAGGCTACCGTGCCAGAGGCTCAGTGGTTTACCCCGCCCGCTTCCTCTTCCCGGAGAAAGCGGCGCACACGCCGCCATAATATGGACTATTTTCAACAGCTCCCGGTGGTGAGTTCCACTAACTGTCTTCCACATCCTTCATCTGATTATTCACATAAAACACATAACAGATCCACCACCGATTCATGGGGAGTTTCCCTCCTGGAGGATGTCGACTGGGAAGATTTTTTCTGCTCTGCTCCCGCAAAGACTGTAAATCGTGGCGGCAGAAAAAAAAGACCTATCCCTGATAAACCTGCCAGTAGCACACACCCGGTCACTATTTCCACACCCATCACTCAGCCATTTCCCACCAGCACGGCAGCCCAGATCTGGCCTTCCTCTTCAGCCATTTCACCTCCTCAGATGTCTAGGGCCCAGCCTACACCCACACCAGTGCCAGCTCCCAGGAGGAAGGCAGCTGCGACGCATTCTACCTCCACATCCGCTCTTGTTTCCCGGGTGGGGGTGACTGGTGTCCAGCCACCTCCCGTGCCTGTCCCAGCGCCCAGGCTGAGGGCAGCCTCAATCCAGCCTGACCTCCCTAGAGGCTTGGAAGAGCTAACCGGGTCACCTACTACTTCACCTCTTCATCCACCTCCTGATCCAGCCTTTCACGCCCTCGCACTGTCCCTGGTTAGGCTAGCTGAGGTGTCCCCTGCTCAGGCACCAGCCTTATTAGCCCAGGCTGCAGTTTTGTCCCCTTCAGTAGCCCAGTCATTAGCTCAGCCATTAGCTTCCCCACTCCAGTCAGTTCACTCACCTGCTCATCAGCCTTCACTCCAGTCCCCTGTCGTCCGGTCTCCTCCTCCCGTCGTCCGGTCTCCTCCTCCCGTCGTCCCCTGTAGCTCAGTGTCCTGTTCTCCAGTCGCCTCCCGTCCAGTCACTCATCCACCACCCTGTTCAGTTCCCCGACCTGCAGCCACAGCACCCAGAGCCAGCTGTGAGCCCCCGTGCTCTCCAGCCAGGGGCTTCCGCGCCCGCTGGCCCGGCCGCTCCTCAGCCAGGGGTTTCCGCGCCCGCTGGCCCGGCCGCTCCTCAGCCAGGGGCCTCCGCGCCCGCTGGCCCGGCCTGTCTCCAGCCAGGGGCCTCCGCGCCCGCTGGCCCTAAAGCGGTGGCTCCGTCACCCCCGGCTCCCGTGCCGTCGCCTGGGTCAGACTCAGCTTCAGCTTCGCCTGGTCCAGACTCAGCCTCTGCTTCAGCGTCAGCCTCTGCTTCGCCTGGTCCTGCGGCTGCCGCGCCGTCGCCCCAGCCACGTTCTGGACGTCATCGCCGGCGCGGCCGCCAACCGGACCTGCTCAGCGGCCGCCGCCGCCGCCTTCTTCGCGGCCGCCCACCGGACCTGCTCAGTGGCCGCCCACCAGACCTGCTCAGCGGCCGCCACCGCCGCCTTCCTCGCGGCCGCCCACCGGACCTGCTCAGCGGCCGCCGCCACCTTCCTCGCAGCCACCGCCGCCTTCCTCGCGGCCGTCCACCGGACCAGCTCAGCGGCCGCCGCCGTCTTCCTCGCGGCCGCCCACCTGAACTGTCTCGCCTCGGCCGCCGGCCACGCGGCTGGCCACCTGAACTGTCTCGCCTCGGCCGCCGGCCACGCGGCCGCCCACCTGAACTGTCTCTCTGTGGACTCCGTCCCTCCGTCCTGGGCCCCCTCCGCCCGCCCTGTTCTGGTTTTTCTTTCTCTTTTGGCCGTCGGGTGCCGTCCTTTGGAGGGGGGGGGGTACTGTCAGGGTTCCTGGGTCATCGACCCAGTGCTTTCAGTTTTGTTCATGTTCAGTTTATTTTGCCACTGCCTGTTTCACTTCCTGTTTGTTCCTGTGTCAGCTCGTCTCGTGCCATTAGCCAGATTATATTCAGCTGTGTACTCACCGGTCTCTCATTATCATCCTCATCAGTCTGTGTATTTAGGTCTTCTGTTTCTACTCGTTCTTTGTCGTGTCATTGATGTTATGTTGTTGTTTCCGCCAGTGTTCAGTCAGCCATTCAGTCCGTCCTTCATTCAGTCAGTCGTCCAGCCAACCATTTCCTACCTCTGTTCTGTGTGTTCACTCCTTCGACAATAAATCACCCGGCTTCACCTACCTGCGAGTCCTGCGTTTGGGTTCCTTCTTCCTCGCCTCCACTCCGCGACCCCTGACAGTAACAATAGAATTAGTATGGAAAAAAAGAAAAATGTCATTGTAAGTTGTGTATATATAGAACACCAGGTTCTAATATTGAAATATTTAAGGAGTGGGTAGATAAAACATTTATTAGGACAAATCAAAAAGTTATGTTCATTTGTGGGGACTCCAACATAGACCTATTAAATCCAAACAAACATAGTATGACAGATGAGTTTATTAATACAATGTATAGCATGGGACTCTGTCCAGTGATTACTAAACCCAGCAGGATTACAGCACAGTCGGCAACCTTAATAGACAATATATTTACTAATGAAATAGAAAACAAATCTATAAGTGGTCTCCTAATTAATGACATCAGTGATCATCTACCTGTTTTTGTAGTGTATAACAGCAATTACAGGAAGGCCAAACAGGAAAATACAACAAAATACAAACGAGTGAGAACAGAGGAGTCCATAAATGCATTTAAAAGTGATTTACTTAAGCAAGAATGGGAGATGCTGTATAAGGAAAAAAATATTGATAAAGCTTATGAGTTTTTAGGAAAATTTAAACTGTTATATGATAGCTGTTTCCCAGTAAAGAAATATAGTAAAAATCAAAAATATGTAGCGTGCCCATGGATCACAAAAGGATTACAAAATGCATGTAAAAAGAAAAATACCTTATGTAGAGAATTTATAACAATCAGAAGTACAGAAGCTGAAAATAAATACATGAAATATAGAAATAAATTAACTAGTATTTTGAGGTCATGTAAAAAGGAATATTATGAGAAATTATTAAATATGAATAAAAATAATATTAAAGGGATTTGGAAAACATTAAATACCATCATTAAAAATGGTTCTAGGCAGTCAAATTATCCTTCGTATTTCGTTAACAATGATAGAAATATTAGTAACATGAGTGATGTGGTTAATGAGTTCAATAAATTCTTTGTAAGTGTTGGGCCAGATTTGGCTGATACAATTCCTGATATAACAGATTCTGCAGAGAAAGAAACTAAACTCATTGACTGTAATCCTCATTCAATGTTTTTAACGGTGGTAGAAGAAAGGAAATCATTGATATTGATGGGAAATCACAAACAAAAAATTCTACAGACTCTGATGACATTGACATGGAAATCGTTAAGAAAGTGATCAGTGGCATCTCCAAACCCTTAACACACATTTGCAATTTGTCTCTACAAACTCGTGCAATCCCAACACAAATGAAAACAGCTAAAGTAATACCACTGTTTAAAAATGGAGATAGACACCAATTCACAAATTACAGGCCTGTTTCTCTACTTTCACAATTTTCAAAAATACTGGAAAAAGTTTTCATTAATAGACTTGAAAAATTTATAGATAAACACAAAATAATAATGGACAGTCAGTATGGTTTCAGACCAAATAGATCAACATCTATGGCATTAATGGAACTAATTGAAAATATCACCAACAATATAGATCAAAGACAATGCACAGTTAGTGTTTTCATTGATCTAAAAAAAAGCTTTTGACACAATTAACCATGAAATATTACTTGATAAACTGGAGTACTATGGTATTAGAGGAGTGGTGCTAGAGTGGGTCAGAAGTTATTTGAGAGACAGGCAGCAATTTGTGAAGATTGGTGAATATCAATCAGAGTGCCTGGACATTGTTTGCGGAGTTCCACAGGGGTCAGTATTGGGACCAAAGCTGTTTATCCTCTATATCAATGATATATGTAAAACATCTGATATATTGCAGTTTATTTTATTTGCAGATGATACAAATATTTTTTGTGCTGGAGAGAATTCACAGCAGCTTTTGGAAATTGTCACACAAGAAATGATTAAACTGAAAACATGGTTTGACAGAAACAAGTTATCACTAAATTTGAAAAAAAACTACATTTATGTTATTTGGAAATTGTAAAAAAGATGCCGGAGCAAAATTGTTAATAAACAATGTTGAAGTAGAGCAAGTTTCTGAAACAAAATTTCTGGGTGTGATAATAGATAACAAAATCTGCTGGAAACCTCACATAAAGCATATACAAGCTAAACTGTCAAGAAGCAGCTCTGTACTGAGTAAAGTTAAACATTTTTTGTCTTCCAAATCACTCCGGGTACTTTACTGTTCACTTATATTGCCATATTTAGAATACTGTGTGGAAATCTGGGGAAATACATACAAAACTTCACTTCAACCACTATGTAAAACTCAGAAAAAAGCAATCAGGATTATTACTAAAGCAGGATTTAGAGACCACACTAACATCATGTTCTTGAAATTAAAAATTCTGAAGTTTATGGATCTTATAAAATATAAAACTGCAAAAATTATGTACAAAGCCAGATACAATATGTTACCAGGAAATGTACAGAGAATGTTTTTTGACAGAGACGGGGACTATGCATTGAGGGGAAAATTAAATCTGAAGACTCTTAAAGCATGGACACAGGTTAAAACCTTTTGTGTTACTATTTATGGGGTAAAACTGTGGAACAGTTTTACTGTGGACCTACAGCAATGTTCAAGCATTAGTCAGTTTATAAAGATGTTTCGAAAACTGATTTTGGAAGAATATGAAACTGATAAAGTTGATCACCCATTGTATATATAACTATGCTAAATTGTATCTAAATTATATCTATCACTGTAGCTATGTTTATACATGTTCTCCTTGTTTATTGTGTGGGGTAAGTGATGATGGGAATTAGGTGAATAGTGGGATTCAATAGAATGTTAAGCATGGGGTAGGGATTAAAAAGTATGTTATACTTCTTCCTACTCCATTTCAGACCTAATAATTGTCATTTCATGTAATTGAGACTGTTTGATTTATTTATTTATTTATATTTTTTATTTATTTTTTTATTTTATTTTCTTTGTTTTATCTGAGCACATACGTGTGTGTATGTACACAGAGTAAATGCAAGTATGTGTACTTGTGTATATATTGGTTTTTTTTGTATATGTCTGAAATAAAGATACTACTACTACTACTACTACTACTGCAGAAAAATATGCATGTGTTATACTTTGAGAAGGGATTTTGATGAAAACCACTGGTGTGCCCTAACATAACCCGCAGTAACACTGATAAAATCGACTTTGTGTTGAAGCACACAGCCGGCTGTATTTCAGACAAAGTTCCCAGAATTCATGCTTTAAAATACAAATTTCTGTGGATGAATTTGAAGTGATTACAACATAATGCTGTGCAGATGTGACCACCTGCTTTTCCCTGTGTGGATAAGTAATGTCTGTGTGGCACTGAATTTAAATCAGTCACACAGTCAACCAAAAGCTGAAGCTCTGTTAGCACCTCGTGCTGTGAACAAGCATAAGACACTGAAAGACCTTCTGAACAGCAGATCTAGAGTTTTATGGTGTGATGAACGCCTCTCTCTAACATTTCTCATTTATAGCAGCTGTTCTCTTACTCATCTGCCTCCCCCCTGCTTCTGTGTGTGTGTGTTTGTACATGTTTACATGTCTCTGTGGGGACCAACAGCCCTTATGGGGACATTTTTGAGACTCAAAATTCTGTTTTAGGGTCAGAGTTACATTTGTTCAAATGAGGAGCATCCACAGCTTTTCTTTGTTCTGCTAATACAGCCTGACTGTGTAAATGTAGAAGATGTGCTGACTTATGGCTGTGTGCTGTTCACAACACTGTACAGCGATGTTTCTAAGAGCAAACACAGGAAGTGACCTCGCACAGTGTGTGTCAGCTACACAGTAGTGTATCAGTGACTGCTTCATACAAGAAGTTTTAATTAAACCCTGGGACTAGCAAATCCATGTTTGGATATTTACATCATTTCATTCACACAACATCTTCAATGATAACATAACAGAGTCTGAATGAAGCTCAGGTGTTGATGCTGCTCACTGATTGGACGGTTGGTTTCAGCTCTGCTCTCAGTCTTTCCTGCACAGGTGAAGGTAGAAAGTGTGACTGGATCTATAGACTGGAAACAGAGAAACATGCTGAACATTTGAAGCTTTGCAGCAGAAATGTTCATGTTTAAAATAAAGCAAACTGTTACAGCAACTGGAGGGACTCAAACGCAGGACTGTTTTGCTCAAAGGAAGAAGAACAGAGGGTTTATTCATGAGGTGAAATGTTCGACGGTGATAAAGTGCTATATACACACGGGTGCAGGGACAAGCAGGGGCCTCTTCTCTCTCTCTGCATCTCACCAGTCTCCCACACCTCTCTTGCACCAGAATCTCTGTAGAGAACAAGGGCAGATCCAGAGTGTCTGTACACAGGGAAATGATGACCAAGGGCCACTAGATTAGTTGTGTCCTAGCCAGGATTGATACAAGTCAAGCAAAGATCCAGCAAAGAGAAATTTCACTTCTTCCCTTCACTAGAGGCCAGTTAATGAGACACAGGTGTTACTCATCTCCCAGGTAAGTAGGCCAAGGATGGGAGCCCACAATGAACTCCGCCCAGGCGACAGAGGAGAGAGAGAAAAGAGGGGAAACACATTACCCACATGTAGCAGAATATTTCTCAGGCAGATCTGCTGGACCGTGACACAAACGGTCTTTCAGAGCTGAGCCGTTATCAGTGTGTTCACACTGCAGCTACAACAAGGTTTCATCTCTTCACACGTCAGCATGTGAACTTTACTCTGACTCAGTCTGAGCAGTCAGATGGCAGATTTTTAAACAAGCATATCAAAACACATGCAGAGTTGAGCCCCTCTCACCTCTCCTGCTTCAGGTGGAGTCCTGACTTCTCAATTTGTCTTTAGCTGTCCTTATTTCAGGAGAAACTTTATTACCCTTGTTGTACCTTGAATTAATGAAGCGTTCTTTATGGTTGGATCAGTCTGAGGAGCTCTGGTGCCTCAGGATTGTGGAGTAGAGCAGGTGTGACAGATTGTCTACCATTGAGAGCAGTTTGTTCAGTGACCTCTGACCCTCACTGAATTCATGAATGGGATATTACACTGTTTTATGATGCATTATACTGCTGATTTATAAGAAATGTTGTTTGTGTAGAATCATGGCCTTATTTCTCTGATTAGGAAGAACATACCGAACAGGAAACCAAGGTCATAACTTAGACTCAGTGAGAGAGAGAGAATGTGAATGTTTAGGTTTTATGACTTTGAAAGGGGGCGAAGCTATAAGAATGTGAGAAACGCTCAGACACCCTCCTGTGCACATCTCCCATCCAGGCGTTTGTAATGCTCAGTGTTGTGTGGAATAAAGAGATTGCTGATTGAGCATTAACAACCTTTTCAATAAAAAAGTTCAGAAAATCATTGCAAATCTCAGGAGAAACTTCCAAACATTCAATGGATTATTAAGAACAGTTTCAATGGTCCGAAATAACACACGTGGGTTATGACAGTTGGAAGAAATAATATTTGCAAAATATTCCCTTTTTGCCTCTTTAACAGTGTTCTGGTAGCGATGCCAGCAGTCTTTGAGAATTTGAAATGATACCTGCAGTTTATCCTTTTTCCACCTCCGTTCTGCTTGACGACATTCCCTCTTAACAGCACTACTGCTCTCATTAAACCAAGGCTCAGGTTTAGCCTTAGGCTGCCTGGTTTTTAAAGGAGCCACAGAGTCCATGATTGTTTGACAGCAAGAATAAAACCAGGAATTTAGCTCTTCTGTGTCAGAGGAAACAAAGTCAGAAGGGTACATTTTTTGGGGGGCAAAGAAAAAGGCAAAGAAGGTATTGGAACCGGAGAATGAACGTTTTTCATTGCTTTGATTGTTTTGCCACGAGTTCCCGGCATGCAATGCGTGAAAGTCACGTGGTCTGTCAATCTCTATACTCAGAATAAGATCTATATAGACAATATATCGAGTGCAGGAGAGAGTATGAGCGTGCAGCGTTTAAAGCGTGGAAGTACTGACCTTACTTTGAGTTTGATTCCATAAAAAGTGACAAAAACATTAGTGTCCGTTGTGCGTGGGAAGAAAACTTCTTTTTACAGTGAAAAAAACCCTAAATTTCCGAGCAAGCACCGAGTAGCTACGATGTTTATATATTTATATAAATTATATATATATATTTATATATTTATATATATTATATATGTTTACGTTACGACCTGCTTTATAGGTGAAAATAGAGCAACAGGACCGCTAGTCTGTGACTTTATTTATTTTCTGCTGTTTTACTTGCATCTATTTGATATAGCAGAACAACAAAGTGATGACAGATGTTTGTGCTTCAAACTGGAAAACCAGCAGAAATAAATCACAGCCTGCCAGAGGTTTAGGAGTTTCTGAGGGGAACTGGAACGCAGCACAGTGTTTCAAAGCCACTGATTGTCCTCAAACGCCGCATTAGGCTCAAAGTTTACTTTCACTTCCTGAACTTCGTGGAGTGGCGCTTGTTGTTGGTGTGTGAAGAAACTGTAAGTTTGCTTTGTTTCCTCCTTTAACAGTTTGTCTTTAGGAACTTTACTGTTTGTTCAGCTCATGTTCGATTTCTTCACACAACAAACTGTGTGTGTTTGTATTTCCGGTCTCTCCATTAAAGTCAGTGTGTAATGTTTTCCTGGCTAACATCAGCTGTGTGCAGCTTAGTTCAGCACAAATCTGCCGCTCCATAGTTCACGGTAACGGACTCACAGCTGGACCAACGAGGCTGAGTGTGTCCGCCACTCTGAGCTACGTTCGTGTTTGTGTACTTGTAGTTTGTACTTGGTGAGTTCACTCAGAGCCCACAGAGGACGCAGCGTACGTGATGACGTCAGCCCTTTACCTCCTTTACTGTCACTGTGATTAATATTTACACACCACACGAGACACCTGACAGCATGTTAACGCTAAGCTAAAGCTAAGCTAACGCTAAGCTAACGCTAAGCTAACGCTAAGCTAACGCTAAGCTAACGCTAAGCTAGCCAAGAACCCAGAGTGACGTTAAAGCTGAGTAAACACTGACCCCAGACCAGCACCGTGATAAAGCACAGCTGCTGCTGCTGAACCTGAACAGGTAACAAAGTGATGAGCAGTCAGGCTGCAGGTTTCTACCTGTTCATGTTTCTACAGTAGAATCACTTTGAAGTGTCTTTGTGCTGTTTCATCTTTGATTTGTGTTCATAAACACTCAGAGAAAGATCACGTGACCTCATCAGGATCTGTGTTGGTGTGTGGGGCTGTACCTCAGCTTTAGATTATGGTGATTATGAGACAGTGTTTCAGCTCATTTTACACAGTAACATGAAAGTACTGTTATGAGGAGTAATGAAGTAACATACTCCATTACTTTTAATTAAAGTGTTCTGTGTAATATGTGTAATAATGACTTTTTTGAGTAACTTCATCTCTGTCAATAACAACATTCATACGTGGAATAAAAACACATCAGTGGATCATTGCTGGAGCTGCCTGGACTTCAGTCTTCAGGATCTCAACCAGCAGCATCAACATGCTGCTCCAGATGTCTGTGCTCCACATGTCTGTGCTGCACATGTCTGTGCTCCACATGTTTGTGCTCTAGATGTTTGTGCTCCACATGTCTGTGCTCCACATGTTTGCGCTCTAGATGTTTGTGCTCCAGATGTCTGTGCTCCAGATGTCTGTGCTCCACATGTCTGTGCTCGACATGTCTGTGCTCCACATGTTTGTGCTCCACATGTCTGTGCTCCACATGTTTGTGCTCCACATGTCTGTGCTCCACATGTTTGTGCTCCACATGTCTGTGCTCCACATGTTTGTGCTCTAGATGTTTGTGCTCCAGATGTCTGTGCTCCACATGTCTGTGCTCGACATGTCTGTGCTCCACATGTTTGTGCTCCAGATGTCTGTGCTCCACATGTTTGTGCTCCACATGTTTGTGCTCCACATGTCTGTGCTCCACATGTCTGTGCTCCAGATGTCTGTGCTCCACATGTCTGTGCTCCACATGTTTGTGCTCCAGGAGTTTGTGCTCCAGATGTTTGTGCTCCAGATGTCTGTGCTCCACATGTCTGTGCTCGACATGTCTGTGCTCCACATGTTTGTGCTCCAGATGTCTGTGCTCCACATGTTTGTGCTCCACATGTTTGTGCTCCACATGTCTGTGCTCCAGGAGTTTGTGCTCCAGATGTCTGTGCTCCACATGTTTGTGCTCCACATGTTTGTGCTCCACATGTTTGTGCTCCACATGTTTGTGCTCCAGATGTCTGTGCTCCACATGTTTGTGCTCCACATGTTTGTGCTCCACATGTCTGTGCTCCACATGTCTGTGCTCCACATGTTTGTGCTCCAGATGTTTGTGCTCCACATGTCTGTGCTCCACATGTCTGTGCTCCACATGTCTGTGCTCCAGATGTTTGTGCTCCAGACGTTTGTGCTCCAGATGTCTGTGCTCCACATGTTTGTGCTCCAGATGTTTGTGCTCCAGATGTCTGTGCTCCAGATGTCTGTGCTCCAGATGTTTGTGCTCCAGACATTTGTGCTCCAGATGTCTGTGCTCCACATGTCTGTGCTCCACATGTTTGTGCTCCACATGTCTGTGCTCCACATGTTTGTGCTCCAGATGTCTGTGCTCCACATGTTTGTGCTCCACATGTTTGTGCTCCACATGTCTGTGCTCCACATGTCTGTGCTCCACATGTCTGTGCTCCACATGTCTGTGCTCCACATGTTTGTGCTCCAGATGTCTGTGCTCCACATGTTTGTGCTCCACATGTCTGTGCTCCACATGTCTGTGCTCCACATGTTTGTGCTCCAGATGTTTGTGCTCCACATGTCTGTGCTCCACATGTCTGTGCTCCACATGTCTGTGCTCCAGATGTTTGTGCTCCAGACGTTTGTGCTCCAGATGTCTGTGCTCCACATGTTTGTGCTCCAGATGTTTGTGCTCCAGATGTCTGTGCTCCAGATGTCTGTGCTCCAGATGTTTGTGCTCCAGACATTTGTGCTCCAGATGTCTGTGCTCCACATGTCTGTGCTCCAGATGTTTGTGCTCCACATGTCTGTGCTCCACATGTCTGTGCTCCAGATGTTTGTGCTCCAGACGTTTGTGCTCCAGATGTCTGTGCTCCACATGTCTGTGCTCCACATGTCTGTGCTCCAGATGTTTGTGCTCAAGATGTTTGTGCTCCACATGTCTGTGCTCCACATGTTTGTGCTCCAGATGTTTGTGCTCCACATGTCTGTGCTCCAGATGTCTGTGCTCCAGATGTTTGTGCTCCACATGTCTGTGCTCCAGATGTTTGTGCTCCACATGTTTGTGCTCCACATGTCTGTGCTCCAGATGTTTGTGCTCCAGATGTTTGTGCTCCAGATGGCTGTGCTCCACATGTCTGTGCTCCACATGTCTGTGCTCCACATGTCTGTGCCCCACATGTTTGTGCTCCACATGTCTGTGCTCCACATGTTTGTGCTCCACATGTCTGTGCTCCACATGTCTGTGCTCCACATGTCTGTGCTCCACATGTTTGTGCTCTAGATGTCTGTGCTCCAGATGTCTGTGCTCCACATGTCTGTGCTCCACATGTCTGTGCTCCACATGTTTGTGCTCCACATGTCTGTGCTCCACATGTCTGTGCTCCACATGTTTGTGCTCCAGATGTTTGTGCTCCACATGTCTGTGCTCCACATGTCTGTGCTCCACATGTTTGTGCTCCAGATGTTTGTGCTCCACATGTCTGTGCTCCACATGTCTGTGCTCCACATGTCTGTGCTCCACATGTCTGTGCTCCACATGTCTGTGCTCCACATGGTTGTGCTCCACATGTTTGTGCTCCACATGTCTGTGCTCCACATGTTTGTGCTCCACATGTCTGTGCTCCACATGTCTGTGCTCCACATGTCTGTGCTCCACATGTTTGTGCTCCACATGTCTGTGCTCCACATGTCTGTGCTCCACATGTTTGTGCTCCACATGTCTGTGCTCCACATGTTTGTGCTCCACATGGTTGTGCTCCACATGTTTGTTCTCCAGATGTTTGTGCTCCACATGTCTGTGCTCCACATGTTTGTGCTCCACATGTCTGTGCTCCACATGTTTGTGCTCCACATGTTTGTGCTCCACATGTCTGTGCTCCACATGTTTGTGCTCCACATGTTTGTGCTCCACATGTCTGTGCTCCACATGTCTGTGCTCCACATGTCTGTGCTCCACATGTTTGTGCTCCACATGTCTGTGCTCCACATGTTTGTGCTCCACATGTCTGTGCTCCACATGTTTGTGCTCCAGATGTTTGTGCTCCACATGTCTGTGCTCCACATGTCTGTGCTCCACATGTCTGTGCTCCACATGTCTGTGCTCCACATGTCTGTGCTCCACATGTCTGTGCTCCACATGTCTGTGCTCCACATGTTTGTGCTCCACATGTCTGTGCTCCACATGTCTGTGCTCCACATGTTTGTGCTCCACATGTCTGTGCTCCACATGTTTGTGCTCCACATGTCTGTGCTCCACATGTCTGTGCTCCACATGTCTGTGCTCTAGATGTTTGTGCTCCACATGTCTGTGCTCTAGATGTTTGTGCTCCAGATGTCTGTGTTCCACATGTCTGTGCTCCACATGTCTGTGCTCCACATGTCTGTGCTCCACATGTCTGTGCTCCACATGTCTGTGCTCCACATGTTTGTGCTCCACATGTCTGTGCTCCACATGTTTGTGCTCCACATGTCTGTGCTCCACATGTTTGTGCTCCACATGTTTGTGCTCCACATGTTTGTGCTCTAGATGTTTGTGCTCTAGATGTTTGTGCTCCAGATGTCTGTGCTCCACATGTTTGTGCTCCACATGTCTGTGCTCCACATGTCTGTGCTCCACATGTCTGTGCTCCACATGTTTGTGCTCCACATGTCTGTGCTCCACATGTTTGTGCTCCACATGTTTCTGCTCCACATGTCTGTGCTCCACATGTTTGTGCTCCACATGTTTGTGCTCTAGATGTTTGTGCTCTAGATGTTTGTGCTCCAGATGTCTGTGCTCCACATGTTTGTGCTCCACATGTCTGTGCTCCACATGTCTGTGCTCCACATGTTTGTGCTCCACATGTCTGTGCTCCACATGTTTGTGCTCCACATGTTTGTGCTCTAGATGTTTGTGCTCCAGATGTCTGTGCTCCACATGTCTGTGCTCCACATGTTTGTGCTCCACATGTTTGTGCTCCACATGTCTGTGCTCCACATGTTTGTGCTCCACATGTTTGTGCTCTAGATGTTTGTGCTCCACATGTCTGTGCTCCACATGTCTGTGCTCTAGATGTTTGTGCTCCAGATGTCTGTGCTCCACATGTCTGTGCTCCAGATGTCTGTGCTCCACATGTCTGTGCTCCACATGTTTGTGCTCCAGATGTTTGTGCTCCACATGTTTCTGCTCCAGATGTCTGTGCTCCACATGTCTGTGCTCCACATGTTTGTGCTCCAGATGTCTGTGCTCCACATGTTTGTGCTCCACATGTCTGTGCTCCAGATGTTTGTGCTCCTGGTGATCAGACTCGCACTTTCATCCTTGAAATAAGTGTTTATATTGTTGTTATATGTTGACCCACCATTGATCATGTGTCTCATCACATGATCAATGGTGGGTCAGCGACATGCTTTCTTTCCGTCTCAGGTTTAAATATCTGGGACTCTCCACCGTTTGGTTTTAAAACTGAAGAAGCTTCTCGGATGAAACGTCTTCCAGAAACTTAAAGAAGTCTCTATTTTCTTTCTAAGCTCCTTAGATCACATGACCTGGATGACTGAACCTACAGACATATTGACCTGGTTTCTAGGTTACATGACAGGTCAGAGGTCAGCGACTGTAACTCAGTTACTCCTGTTAATGTGAACTCACTGAGTGTTTGTGGTTTACCTCTCAGACTGACTGAAGATGATGATGGAGGAAGAGGAGGACAGAGCAGAGTCTGCAGGGTCCAGCTGTCCGTCTGTGAGGAGTGACGTGTCCAAAGATGACCCTCCAGCCTTCAGTGCTGAACCTGGACCAACGAGGTCAGAGAGCTGAACACACTGAGTTACAGAAATAATTCTGCACTGACATTATAATCAGTGTTGATTCTGGTTGATTGTCTGACTGTGTTTGTGAGCTGAGAGGAAATGAAAATGAATTTGTAACAAAAATCAGTTTTGTCCAGTTTTCCTGTAAAAAGCTGAACTCTAATCTAAGAGGACTGTTACTGACAGGAAACAGCTGCATTATCTGCAGTCTGTGTGATCACAGCTGCTTCAATCATGTTTGTGTCTGCAGAGGTCAGAGGTCACAGTCTGCAGGGTCCAGCTGTCCGTCTGTGAGGAGTGACCGGTCCAAAGATGAAAATCCAGGCTTCAGTGCTGAACCTGGACCAACGAGGTCAGAGAGCTGTGATGACTCCTTTACATGTTTGTGTTTCCTGGATAAATATGACCTGAAACATCCTCAGATTGTTACAAAGATTCATTAAAAAGAAAACAATGAAAGAGAAAAGATCCAAATGTTAGACTTGGTCATTTGCTGTTTGAGGACAGTGATGCTCATATCTGTGGGGAAAGTGTGACCTGAGTGGGTTCATGTTTGTCTTTAAAGAACAGAGCTGCTCTGATTCTCTTTGTGTCTGATCTGTTAAACAGTCTGAGAGGTCACACAGAGACCCAGCAGCTAAAGCCTGGATCATACTGGCTGCTGTTAATGAGACTCCATCAGGACAACACTGAGCCACAGTGGTGTTCATGGAAATCAATCAATAAATTCAACTTTACACTGTATTACCAAAGTACTGACTCGTCTGCCTTCACACACATGTAAACTTGAGTGACATCATATTCTGAGTCCACAGCATTCAATATGATGTCAGCCAAGAGTTCAACATATAACAGCTTAAACTGTTCTAAAAAGGTTTTTTCACAGGTTTAAAAGTGTTTACGGGAATTTTTAACGGTTCTTTCAGAAGCACATACGTGAGGTTAGACACAGGAAGCAGCAACACTGACTGAACACAGCTTTTAGAGGCTAAATTCACATTTTAATAATGAAAGTGGCTTCATGTGTGTGTGTGTGTGTCCATGGTTCCTCCACAGAGTGGACCAGCAGAGCTCAGAGGTTCCCAGTGGTCAGTCTGCCCAGCAGCATCAAACACAGCTGGACTCCATGTTTATGGTCTGTACATGTACAACAACTACTTTATTATTAATATTAATAATAATACATTTATTTATAGGTCCCTTTCAGAACACCAAGGACTCTGTGGACTAAATGACCAAAAGAAACAAACTTTGAAATCAGACGGTGCAAATGTGATCACAGGGAAACGTTTTAAACATCGAGGCTTTAAACAAAAACCAAAGTGAAACAGTTTGTAGTCGAGATCAGTGGGAATGAAGCTGAATAACTGTTTCTTCAATAACTTTGAGAAATAAATGACCAATATGATGGAAATTAGGAGCATTAGCACTTACTAATGATGTGAGTCGACACTCTGCTGTATTGAGACGACCACATTAGGTGGTCCTCAACTGTAATGGAAACCAATGGCTCCAGTCGATCTGAGCAGCTACTAATAGAAACGGGGCCATAGATGTGTTTATGCTTAATAACAGTGAATCACAGGATTTTTACATTACAGTTAAAATCTCATGTTGTTTGTTAAAGTGTGCAGTTCAGGGTGTGTTACTAAAACTGTTGTTTGCTCACTTTCCAAAGACCCAGCCCCCATAAAAAGCAGCCAAACAACTCTAAGAGTTACACACACACGCATATCTATCAAGTTTACTCTGGTCTAATATACTTGGATTTAGCTTGAAGAATGTTCCTGTACGAGGACTGAAAATGATTTAAAAAGCAGCCAATGTCCAAAGAACAACTTTGACACACCTTCATAAAGCCTGCAGAGCAAAAGAAAAACTAGCTGAAAGTCTGGCTGCTCTTATGAAAAGTACAGAGAAATTATGGGTCGTTCAACACTTGTGCACAATATAAGAGTTTAAATAAATCTAAAGAGTAACTCAAAATCCTACAATCATACTGAGAAAATCATCTACAGCTAACTATCCAAGTGGATTTGTTTAAGACAGCTCCATCTGCTGGTGGCCCTCTGCAGGTGCATGAAAGGGGCGTGTTTATAGTGAAAGTAGTAGAGAAAGTAAACCCCATGGGAAGGAGGGAGGACTCTCAGCAGCTTCCAGCTCATATTCAGACATTTGACTTCTCACTGAAAGCAGCTAGTTTGAGTGTCTGTACCTTAATTAGAAGAGATAACATGGCCATAGTAATTAGAGTTGATTGGGCAATGCTGTCCTTGTAATGTACTTTATGATTTTTATACATCTGTTTGTGGACAAGTCCCAGTTTTTCTGTAGAGCCTCTCAAGTTGGTGACAGCAGTCAAAGTTCACGTGTAAACCAGAGCAACAAATCAGGTCCAAATGTGTTGTTCACAGTGAGTGGGATCATCAGTATGTTGCTATGTTAACATCCTGCAGCAGGATGTGTTTGGTCAGCTGGTTCACATTTCCTCAGGACCTTCTTGATGTGATGTTCTTCTGCTTCCCTGGCTGCTGTGTCTGTGGGGATGGCGTTTGTTCTGTGTTGTAGCGTCCTGATGACGCCCAGTTTGTGCTCCAGTGGATGATGAGAGTCAAACCTTAAATACTGATCTGTATGCGTAAACAGAGTGAACCTTTAAGACCAGTTGTCTGTATGATCAACTCTGTCACCTATAACATCTTCAGGTTTCTGGCTTTGATCATCAACCTGTTGATAGTTCAGCTCTGAACACCAGTGAAATGTTTCTCCCACTGAAATCGCTGCATTCATATGAACAGAATCAACGTTTTGGGACCGTGGAGTTGTGGAGAATGTCTCAGTTAATCAGATAAAGTCAAACTTATAATTGGTGAAGAGCTCGTGGATGATATGCCCCTTGATTGTAAAGAAGTGGATGTTGTGTAGACTAAAGTTCAGAGTGGTGGTTCATTCATAAAGCATTCTGTTCCAGCTGCTGGAGGACAACATCATCACTTTTGTGAAGAACGAGCTGAAGAAGATCCAGAAGGCTCTGAATCCAAATAAGCCCCAGTGCTTGGAGTTTCAGAGGGAGGATGATGAGCAGAGGAGCAGCAGAGAGGCATTTGTGAAGATCGCAGTGGACTTCCTGAGGAGAATGAAGCAGGAGGAGCTGGCTGACCGTCTGCAGAGACGTAAGAGGATTTCTTACTTAAGGTTTTAAGCTGTTAGATAAATGAGACACTCATGACACCAGTGTGTTAAGTCATTTCTCAGTGGGTCAGAAAATGTCATTAGCGTTTTGTAACATATATTTGTTGAAGTTGTATTTTTATTATTATTATTCAGAACTTTCAGCTGCAGTTTGTCATTGTAACCTTAAATCTGCACTGAAGAAGAAGTTCCAGTGTGTGTTTGAGGGCATCGCTAAAGCAGGAAACCCAACCCTTCTGAATCAGATCTACACAGAGCTCTACATCACAGAGGGAGGGACTGCAGAGGTCAATGATGAACATGAGGTCAGACAGATTGAAACAGCATCCAGGAAACCAGACAGACCAGAAACAACCATCAGACAAGAAGACATCTTTAAACTCCCACCTGGAAGAGATGAACCAATCAGAACAGTGCTGACAAAGGGAGTGGCTGGCATTGGGAAAACAGTCTTAACACAGAAATACAGCCTGGACTGGGCTGAAGACAAAGCCAACCAGGACATCCAGTTCATGTTTCCATTCACTTTCAGAGAGCTGAATGTGCTGAAAGAGGAAAAGTTCAGCTTGGTGGGACTTGTTCATCACTTCTTTACTGAAACCAAAGAAGCAGGAATCTGCAGCTTTGAAGACTTCCAGGTTGTGTTCATCTTTGATGGTCTGGATGAGTGTCGACTTCCTCTGGACTTCCACAAAACTACAATCCTAACTGACCCTAGAAAGTCCACCTCAGTGGATGTGCTGCTGACAAACCTCATCAGGGGGAAACTGCTTCCCTCTGCTCGCCTCTGGATAACCACACGACCTGCAGCAGCCAGTCAGATCCCTCCTGACTGTGTTGTCATGGTGACAGAGGTCAGAGGGTTCACTGACCCAAAGAAGGAGGAGTACTTCAGGAAGAGATTCAGAGATAAGAAGCAGGGCAGCAGGATCATCTCCCACATCAAGACATCACGAAGCCTCCACATCATGTGCCACATCCCAGTCTTCTGCTGGATCACTGCTACAGTTCTGGAGGATGTGGTGGAAACCAGAGAGGGAGGACAGCTGCCCAAGACCCTGACTGAGATGTACATCCACTTCCTGGTGGTTCAGGCCAAAGTGAAGAAGGTCAAGTATGATGGAGGAGCTGAGACAGATCCACACTGGAGTCCAGAGAGCAGGAAGATGATGGAGTCTCTGGGAAAACTGGCTTTTGATCAGCTGCAGAAAGGAAACCTGATCTTCTATGAATCAGACCTGACAGAGTGTGGCATCGATATCAGAGCAGCCTCAATGTACTCAGGAGTGTTCACACAGATCTTTAAAGAGGAGAGAGGACTGTACCAGGACAAGGTGTTCTGCTTCATCCATCTGAGTGTTCAGGAGTTTCTGGCTGCTCTTCATGTCCATCTGACCTTCATCAACTCTGGAATCAATCTGCTGGAAGAACGACAAACAACCTCCAAGAAGTCTGAAACAAGAGAATCTGCAGAGAAACACTTCTACCAGACTGCTGTGGACAAGGCCTTACAGAGTCCAAATGGACACCTGGACTTGTTCCTCCGCTTCCTCCTGGGTCTTTCACTGCAGACCAATCAGACTCTCCTACGAGGTCTGCTGACACAGACAGGAAGTAGCTCAAAGACCAATCAGGAAACAGTTCAGTACATCAAGAGGAAGCTCAGTGAGAATCTGTCTGCAGAGAAAAACATCAATCTGTTCCACTGTCTGAATGAACTGAATGATCATTCTCTAGTGGAGGAGATCCAACAGTCCCTGAGATCAGGACGTCTCTCCTACACTAATCTGTCTCCTGCTCAGTGGTCAGCTCTGGTCTTCATCTTACTGTCATCAGAAAAAGATCTGGATGTGTTTGACCTGCAGAAATACTCTGCTTCAGAGGAGGCTCTTCTGAGGCTGCTGCCAGTGGTCAAAGCCTCCAACAAAGCTCTGTGAGTAAACATGTGATCAGGCTTTTATTTATAACATAAACAGTGTAATGTGTGATGGACCCTTAAAAACTTAAACATATTTTTTTACATGATCATCAGCACTAAATACAGTATATTATAGTTAATGTTTGATAGCAGCAGTAAATGTCAGAGTGTCTTAAACATATCTGGGTGTCAGCTTGTATCAAAGTCATGTCCAGAATCATCCTGTAAGTAAAATTTATTTATACAGCAGCTTTCACAGGTCAAAAACCACAAAGTGCGTTACAATAGAAACAGGCAATAAAAAACACAGAAGATAAAAACATTAAACAGCAAACACTGAACATCATACAGCCTAAAACTAGTTAAAGGGCACTCTGAATACTAGAGTCTGAATAAATGAGTTAGTGGGACCAGTAAAAGCCTTTGACTGGAAGATCTCAGATGTGAGAAGAGCTGTAGGATTGTAGAAAGTCAGAAATATAGACTGGGACTAAAAGTAAGGACTAAATCTTTAAATAATGCCTAAAATGAACTGGTTACCAGTGTGAAGAGATTAAACTGGAGTAATGTCCAGTCTATTTCATGTGCTGGTTAAAAGCCTCGCAGCATGATTCTGTACTGACTGAAGACGTTCAAAGACTGTGATGGACCCATAGGTGATCAACTCCCTCATTCCTCCTCTGGTCTTATTGCTCTGCATCAGTGCACTGCTCAGCTGAAGATGAGTTCACTTCTATATGTTACAATCTGCCTCACCAGTACAGTTCCAAGGATCTGCAGCTGCTGAATCAATTATATTCCTCGTGTTTCTTCTGGTTTTCTTTTGTTAGATCTGCATGCTTGATTGTTTTTCAATCTCTCCTATGTCGTGCACTTTGATTTCCGACTGTACACAATCTGTGAACCATGACAATTTGTGACAGAATGCAATGATCAGTGAGGACCCGGAGGACACTGACATTTACACTGTGCAGAATGAGACTTGAGACTTTATCTCACTGCTTTGTGGACGACTGATGGAAAGACTAATCACTATATCTGCTTTAATTGAAATAATTTCCATGAAAATTTCACTGGTTCAGTCTCCCAGAATCTCTCAATCATATCTTGACCTTTTCCTAGAGTAACTAACCCTCACTCACCAGGATATGAGCCAGCCTTCCCTCTCATTGCTACATACTTACAGTCTTGCCTATCACCTGTTCACAGAATGAGTCCATCCATCCATCTTCATCCGCTTTATCCGGGGCCGGGTCGCGGGGGCAGCAGCCTAAGCAAAGAGGCCCAGACCTCCCTCTCCCCAGCCACCTCCTCCAGCTCATCCGGGGGAACACCAAGGCGTTCCCAGGCCAGCCGAGAGATATAATCTCTCCAGCGTGTCCTGGGTCTGCCCCGGGACCTCCTCCCGGTGGGACATGCCTGGAACACCTCACCAAGGAGGCGCCCAGGGGGCATCCTTACCAGATGCCCAAACCACCTCAGCTGGCTCCTTTCGATGTGGAGCAGCAGCGGCTCTACTCTGAGCCCCTCCCGGATGGCCGAACTTCTCACCCTATCTCTAAGGGAGATGCCAGCCACCCTTCGGAGGAAGCTCATTTCCGCCGCTTGTATCCGCGATCTCGTCCTTTCGGTCACTACCCACAGTTCGTGGCCATAGGTGAGGGTAGGGACGTAGATCGACCGGTAAATTGAGAGCTTCGCTTTTACACTCAGCTCCCTCTTCACCACGACGGACCGGTGCAGCGTCTGCATCACTGCAGCTGCAGCCCCAATCCGTCTGTCGATCTCCGGCTCCCTTCTCCCATCACTCGCGAACAAGACCCCGAGATACTTGAACTCCTCCACTTGGGGCAGGACCTCATCCCCGACCCGGAGTGGGCACTCCACCCTTTTCCGGCTGAGAACCATGGCCTCAGATTTGGAGGTGCTGATCCTCATTCCTGCTGCTTCACACTCGGCTGCGAACCGCTCCAGTGCGAGCTGGAGGCCCTCACCCGATGAAGCCAACAGAACCACATCATCAGAATGAGTCATCACTTGTTTTTGTTTAGCATTTAGTGAGTAAGTTCCAGGTCTTTATATTAACACAGGGAACATTTTTAAACTAAGTCGTTTTTTAGCCATAAATAGTAATGCACACTGGCATTTGTCTTTCTTTCAAAGGTTCAACACAAGAAGTGATTTAAATTAATCACAAACAGTTTGTTATCAAATGACAATTTTTCAGATTATGTTTTTATTTTGTTTTTGTTTTTTAGGCTGAGTGTCCCTGACCTCTCAGACAGAGGCTGTGAAGCTCTGTCCTCTGCTCTCAGCTCCCAGTCCTCTATTCCGAGAGAGCTGCACCTGAGTATCAACAACCTGCAGGGTCCAGCATTGGAGTTTCTTTCTGCAGGACTGAGAAGTCCACACTGTAAACTGAATACTCTGAGGTGAGATCAAGTTATGTTGTGCTTTTCATCAGTTGACAGAATTAATCAATAAGAAGCCACTAAATGGGAAAAAAGTCAGTTAAACTTCTGTAATAGTTTTATGTTAGTGTCATCTCTTAGTGTTGACTCTTAGTAAAAAAAACAGGATTTATTGCAATATCTAAAAACTCTTTTGTGCACCCTCATTGCAATTTATCAACAGTGTTTGTTTAATGTTTATCTGTCATTTTTCAGACTGAGTCACTGTGAGCTCTCAGAGAGAGGCTTTGAAGCGCTGTCCTCAGCTCTCAGCTCCCAGTCCTCTAGTCTGAGACAGCTGGACCTGAGTAACTCTGACCTGCAGGATTCAGGAGTGAAGCTTCTGTCTGCTGGAGTGAAGAGTCCACGCTGTAAAATGGAAACTCTCAGGTCAGGATTTAAAATGTTCCACTGATGATCATGTTAAACCTGATTTCTATTACTGCATGAACAGAAAATTGATTTTAAAAAAGTCTGAATGTAGAAATTAGCGTCTGGGGTTTTTAGTGATATTTGTTCACTTTTTGTCTTTCATTTGCAATGAAATGTCCCGTCTGCTCCTCTGAGTCCAAATTCTTTATTTTAGCAGTGCTTCATCCACCAAACCTTCTAGTTCGATTCCTGTATTCTGAAGGTTTTTACAGAGCTGTTTGTTCAGATATCAGAATTTGATTTTCAGAAAAATTTAGTAATAAAAATATGATCAATTGATTATTTCTGACTGAAAAGATGAAATATATATTTGGTCATAGTGATATTGCTCATTGCCTCACTTAAACATAAAATGTAAACAAATATTCAAAACAATAGATTAATACAAAACAGAATTTGACTGTTGAGCTTAAAGTGAGCTTGAATGTTATTCACTTCCTGTTTTATTTTGGTAGTTATTGTCTCTGGTTTTTACTTTTACTTCCTCCCCCGACATTGTCTACATTAGTTTCAGCTGTAGAAGATTTTATTGACTGTTTGATTTGTCACTTTTTTTAAACTATAATTATTGACTTATAAACTATTGCTAAAATGTATTTTCATTAAAATACCAAATAATTTATTACTTTATCATCTAATTAGATTATAATTCTGTAAATAGGGGTGATAGTGTGGTCTATGTGGGTTGTCTTCAGGTACTCTTCCTCCCACAGTCCAAGAACATGCATGCAAGGTTAACTGGAGATGTGTGATTGTGGGCATAAATTGTCTGTCTCTGTCTAGCTCTGTGTTTACCTGGCTACATCACCGTGGTTACTGATGCTGAACCTATAACCTTGTCTGGATCAGGTTATGTTCAGAGTTTTTGTTTAAAATCAACTAAAGTGCCTCGTTTTTACTGATTCTTTCATTTACAGAAAGCTTTAAGTGTGATATAGATTCAGTCATATCTGACTAATGTCAGTGAATGAGGCCCAGCTGTAAAGTCACAGCAGTCACACTGTATGTGTCTCATTGTCACTGGAGTTTAGGCTCCATGCATTCAGCTGGTGCTGCAGAAAAAGTAGAAATGTTTCTGTTTGGTTCTAATGCTGAGTCTCTTTTACAAAGATGGAACTGCAGCTAATCCTGCTCATGTAGCCAGTTAGTAAAAACTCACAGTCAGACACAGCAGACATTTACTGATAATCTCACTGTATGTGGTCTTTTAGCACCTCCTAGTGGTGAACATGTGGAGTGGTGTTAGTCTGGGTGACGAGTGTAACTGTTGAGTGAGAAAGACTGTGGTCGTGTCCAAATTCATGGGCTGCATCCTCCTGAGGACCCGGCCTTCGCGGTCTACGTGGGCCGGGTCCTCAGAAGGTCAGGTAGACCGGAAGTAAACGGCCATGGAATTGGACGGTCTAGCCTTCTGATTGGTGTCATCGCTGTCTCGGTGGAGTTTAAAAAAACTCTGCTGTCTGCTCCTTGCTATCTAAAATATAACAGGACTCTGGCGTAAATTGTTGACCATCTCACACTTCTGTTTAATCAGTTTTTTATTTGACGTTTATTCAGTTGTGTAAAAACCAAGGAGGAACCCACCCAGGGGATAAATAAAGTTTTATTTTATCTTATCTAATCTAATAACTTTAATCTCAGCATAACCGATTTACTCACGAACAAATAAAACACGGAAAAAGCCAAACAATAGCATTTTTAGGTTGTCTTAGTAACTTATATATTACTTTTAAACTGATTAGGGAAAGTCCGCAGTGATCTGAAAATGATGTGCAGGGAGTTGTGCCGTTCTCGGCAGCTTCAGTAACCCTCGAGCTTTCGGCCAGCTATCGAGCTGGTGGGTAACAGATGTCTCTGAAAACGTTGAAGCACTTTTGCAAATATGCAATATCATGATAAACCGAGCAGATATTTGAAGTTTACACACTCACATTCTCGCCTGAAAATATGTTAAAAGTTTTGTGACCCAGGAAGATTAATAAGAGTAATTTTAAATCTTAGTAGCGGCCGCCATTACCAGAAACTGGAGTTTGGCTGGGCCGCGCTATGAATTCTGGGATATGGTGGTCCATGAAGGACACACCCGACCCATCCTTCAAATTTGGGGAAAAGGAGGACGTATTTGTCGGCTGCATTCGGTCTACAAATGCGTCCTCAGGAGGATGCAGCCCATAAATTTGGACACACCGAGCCTGCGTGCTGGTAGCACCTTAGCCACAGCTCGGGTGTGGAGGAGAAGCTGAAAAAGAAGGTTTTCTAGTTTGTAAGGAGGAAAAAAACTGAGAGGACTAAGTTAAAGAGAGGCTGGAGAGTAACACAGAGCAGCAATGAATGCTGCTCACACAGTTTAGACAGTTTAGCATCAAATGTTCACGTGAGTTAGCTCCCAGCTAACTAGCAGAGCAGCTGACTAGCAAACCAGCTAACTAGCAAACCAGCTAACTGCACCCACAAGCTGCGACTGCGTCTTTCTAACAAGAGTGTCAGACACTCAGACTGGTTTTCTTTGTGGATGATGATGTATTCTCACACTGATCCTTCATGATGATGCTGCCATCCACCCACTGCTCCTAGCAGTGTTGCCAACTCCTCAGTAAGGAAAATTGCTATTGGCTGTCCTAAAAGTTGCTGGAAGTCGATAAATGACGTCATCGCCTAATTTGGATAAATGGTCATGCTAATGTAATTGAAACGTACATTGTAGGAGAGAAAAATAACATCGTGGAAGCGACATAACGTGAGTAAAAAACGTCCTGGAATGCATTTAAATAAATAAATCATAGTTCTGTCTGTAACTATTACAACACTCTCACCACATTTGTTAACAATTCTCTCAACAAATGTGTTTTTCCTCGTTCTTTGTTATCCAGCTGAGACTTTGGGTATAAATGTGTCATAAACAGGAGAAAGCAGTGCAGGTTCAATGTAATCAAACCTCAGACTGAGTTCAAAATCATCACCTGTCCCAGATACCACATCAGCACCAGAACCATGATGTGTTTACTCACATTTAAAAAGGTGGAGGTCAGTGTGAATGAACTGTTGTCATTGGTCCGAATGTGCCTCTATAAACATGTGCTCTTCATTATTGATGTTTTCCTAATGAACAGAAAATGAGACTTAATAAAATCCTTCTGACTGTTGTTGGAGCAGGTTGGGTCCTGGGTTTGAGTCCCCCACTGTACCACAGGGGCTTCTAGCTTTGTTTCACAGTGTGTAGAACAACAAATAAAACCAAATCACAAAAAGCTTCAAGTCAAAAAGGCATCAAACTTTGAGGGTTTTTCCCAAGGATGAGGAAGCAGACTCGGCCACAAACAGCTGGATATATGAATGGTTACCACAGCAACCACAGCAGTGTGCTCTCAGTATATTTAGTTGTATAAAGGTGTTTGTGGTGTGTTGCAGCTGAAACAGCCTCATGTATGTTGACACAGGGAGAAAATAGTGTGAGAACACTGTTCACAGCAGTCACAGCTCGCTGCCTTCAACAGTCTCTTCCTTCCTTGTTTGGATGTCACTGATATCATCTTCTGCTCTCACACTGACCACCTGTTGAAGCTAACATGCTAACATGGAAGCCGCAGGTATGCCACCTGTGGCAGCTGAGGTCACGTGATCTGAGTTAGAGCTGGGCGATATATCGAGTTTTTAAAAAATATCGATATATTTTTATACGAGATATAAGATGTGACAATATCCTTTATATCGATATAGTCTATGTTACTTGTGGAGCCGCAAGTTTGCCTCTCTTTCGTCCACTTTTATCTTTACGCAACATTACTCAGCCTTGCCTCTCCTTCACTGAACACAACTCCCCCTCCTCCCCCATCGCTTCACCTGCAGGAAGCGACAAGATGGACACGGCAAATCTCCGTTAACGAGTTACTGCACATCGCCCCGTGCGTGGGGCTGGACGCCGTCAACGTGTTAGCTAGCTAACCACGCTAACGAGCTAACCACGCTAACGACATGCAGCCCAGAGGCGCTGCACAGCCTAAAATCCTTTCATTTTCTCAAAAGTTGACAGTGCGCCTTATGTATGAATTCTGGTTGTGCTTGATGGCCGCGAACAGATTTTATGTGGTACACAGCGCTCAGCAATCTGTCAAAAAATGTTTTAGTACGACTTTGGTAAGCTACGGTGCTGCACCGGTTGATGGATTGTCGGAGCATTACGGCTACCGAGGAGCCTCGCGGAGTGATACGTACTGTGCTTCAACGTAATATTACCCTACTGTGTATAAGGACCATAAATGTCACCTGTTAAGAGACGTGGTTACGAAGAGGATTTCAAACTCAATGCTGTGAGTCACACAGTAGAAGTTGGGAACAGAGCAGCTATGAAATCTGTCTTTGTTACTATGCTCAGTGTCTTTTAGTTTACATTTTGACTGCACAATTGTGAGCTTTTTCTTATGCACAAAAACAACATTGTTTTCTTTTATTTATGGAGCGTGATTATTTAATAAATGCTCATAATTTATTTTTGAGTAAATTTTATGTACATCTATGCTCTATGTTAATAAAAGTGCCTGTGTGACATCTGGGACACAGCTTTGACTAAGAAATCTCTTTTTGTTCTTACTTTATGGCTTTAAAAAAAAAAAATCGAGATATATATCTTATATCGCCGTCCAGGTAAAAAATATCGAGATATGAATTTTGGGACATATCGCCCAGCCCTAATCTGAGTGTTTGAACCACGTGTTGGAGCAGCATTTCCAAACATCTGCACTTCAGAAGCTCCAAAGTGTGGAAACGTCACTGTGGAGCGTCTCATCCCTATCTAAGAGATTTTCTTGCCTCTGCAAAGCTAAGCTTGCAAACAGCACCATAGTTTATCAGTCCCAACCAATCAGAGCGCTACTTATGTCACGTCACATGACTCGTGTGTTTACCTCTTTGATTAGCACCCAAAGAACTAAAGAAAGGCTGAAAGGACGTTCAGCCAATCAAATCCCTCCTAGGAACAGGAAGTCTAGAGAGGAAATGGAGCAGAGAAGGAGAATCACCAGTTTAAATGTCTGAGTTTTAAACTGGTGACCCTCTAAAGAGGCTTTTATTGACTCTGTTTTCTTTACAGCTTTTTTCACCATTTAAACTGTTTAATATCAGATTTAGAAATAACGTTTGGACAGTTGTTGTACATTTCCACTAAAATGTGACAAAAATAATGACTTTCTGACTTTACTTTGGACTAATCTAACGACTCAGCCTGGCTATGTTGGACTTGGTGTGGAAGCAGCTCCCAGTTTGAGTTCAGGAGACACACACTCTCTACTTTGAAGATCAGCTTCAAACTTTCCTGTTTGATAAAGCTTATAATTCGAGCTGGATCAGGTGACCCTGAACCATCCCTTAGTTATGCTGCTATAGGCTCAGGCTGTTGATGATGCTCTGCTTTCTTCTCCACTCCCCTCTTTTCACTCCTGATGCTTTTATATGTCACGACTGTCCTCAACTTTTGTGTCTCTCTGAGCTCATCTCTTCTCTTTCCCCTCACCCTGCAACCAGTCATGGTAGATTTTTTTAAGCTGATGTAACCCAGTGTTAAAAACTGCATTAAAAGTATAAATATTGATCAAAACAAAGTTAATTATAATAAATACTGATAAAGCATGTAAACATAAGTTTAATTAATATGTACATATGTTATATGCAATATACAAATGGTGTGGGGGCAGGACTTAGTCCTTTAGTGATTGTTTGTCAGATCCACTGAGCGACCAATCATTGGTACAAAACAAAGGAGAACAATGCCGGTCCGTACAAAGACAGACCTGATGAAAAGGCAAAGAAAAGATACGAGGAAAAAATCAAAGGGGTGAAAGGTTTATACCCTTACAGCACACAGAGTGGACAAAATACGTTAGCGTGCTGCCCAACTTTCACCACGCTCATATTTATGATTATACGGTTCTTGGAGTGAGTGCATACACTCATGAAGTTTAGTAACTTCAGGTCACAGCAACAAGCCCAGGAACAGTTTAACGACGGATGGGTACAGGACCTTGAAATGCACCGTGTAGAACGAAAGACCATCATACGTATCATAAGTTTACCAGTCTCACAAATCGTCTTCATAAATACACATTCGTTAACCGTTTATTAATAGGACCTTTAAGCTCAACAGTAATTAATTAGCAGTGGAAATAATTTCTGGTTCATTACAGAAATGTAGCAGTGACAATAATATTGTATGCTGTAATCGTACTGGGCAATTAGTGATACAAAACAACTGTTTTATCTTGTGAATAAAAGTATACGTTTTTGTCAATGTACCATGGTAATAACAGAAGCGAAACCCAATATTGTGTCAGGACAATTCACTATTGCACAATATATATGCACAATAAACAAAGGAGCATAGCGCGACAATTTCTGTTCAGCGCCAGACTTGCTTGTAACCTATATCACCAATTATGTTATGAAAAATGACGTATTAACTACAACAGAAGACTGACCTTTGTGGGAATGTTTGGAGCAGACTAACCTGTGAGCTGGATGTTCTGGGACATTATATTTGGTCTTTGAATGGCTGCAATCCAGGCCATCCGTCAGCTCTTTGTCACTTCAGAAACACAGTTCGAATAATTTCTCTTCAACGACGTAATCCGATAAAAAAACGATCTCTTTACCCGTCGGCTTCCCGTGGCTGTCATGCGACCGGCTATTGCAGTTAATAATACAACCGCTTCTTGACAGATTGTGTTTCTTTTAATCGCTGTGTGACTGATTTCAATTGAAAGCCTGCGTGTGCTAGTACCTCTTGCCACGAGTTCCCAGAATTCTTTGCGGTTTTACCCTTGAATGACGTCACATTTTCAATCTCTATTAGCAACGTGAAATTAAGTGCCTTCACCTGCACTTTACTTAGCTGAAACTTGATAAGTCTCAAGCCAATGTGTATTTTTAATGCACTGCTGAGCTATTTTGTATTATTTTAAATGTGTGTTTCCTATGCACTTTTTCCCTTTGAAATTAGAATAATTTGTTGTACAACATAGAATATTTTGAAAGAAATTTAGAAGCACTTCAAGCAACCAGTAGTAATAATAAGTTACAGACATGATAGCTTAAATGTTGAACTACTGTGTTCTGGCCTGGTCCCCAGGTCAGGTTTTTTCCCTTTGCTTATTTGGATTGGATTGGTTTTGAGGACCTGAGAAGAATCGAGGATCCCTTTTCCAGTACTGGATGGCGAGCCCAGCCCAAAGAGCCGGATGAACTGGTAGATTGTAACCCGACTGGTTACAAACACACTGAGTGACTAGTGAACATTGAAAGACTGAAATTGACTTTGAAAAAGACACAAAAGACAATATATCCTTGGGTCGACTATTTGTGGGGTTTATTTTATTTTGTTTTCAAGAAGCGCGCTCTACTTTTGTTAAATGTGCACAACTTTAATAATTGCTAATAAATGCAATTGTGTTTTCTACACCTACTGTGTACAAGTCCTCTGTTGTCATACACCCTTGGCTCCTACGAATCTAGAACCTGTCTGATCTGGTCCATATTCCCCTTCTGTCCTCATACTGTGGTTAAAGGTAACTATACTGCCCGTACTACAGGCAAAGAAGGCAAGAAGTAACACTAACAGGTCTTACATGCCCATTACTAGTACTGCACCACCAGTGTTACACTGAGCTTTCATATATGATGAATTGCTCTCTTCAGTTGGGTGTCTTCCCTGCTGCCTTTAAAACGACGGTGGTGAGGCCCCTTCTGAAGAAGAGCAATTTGGATTGTAATGATTTTAATACAGACCTGTATCCAACTCACCATTTTTAAGTAAAACTTTAGAAAAACTTGTTTTTACTCAGATTAATGATTTTCTGAATGATAGACAGATCCTGGAGATATTCCAGTCTGGATTTAGGGTAAACCACAGCACAGAGACTGCTCTCCTAAAGGTTTAAATGATCTTAGATGTAACTGGGACTCCCAAAAGCTCTCAGTCCTGGTGCTACTGGATCTAAGCGCAGCCTTTGATACAGTAGACCACGCTATTCTTTTAGACAGACTGAAGCACATGGTGGGCCTCTCTGGTGCTGTACACAACTGGTTCACTTCCTGTCTCTCAGACAGAACTTTTATGGTGAGTATGGATACATGCTCCTCTAAGATCCATAGAATGACATGTGGTGTGCCTCAAGGGTCGGTTTTAGGCCCTGTACTTTTTAATTTGTATATGCTCCCTCTCGGCGGTGTCATCAGGAGGCATGGAGTGAACTTCCACAGTTACGCTGACGACACTCAGCTGTACATCTCTGTGTCTCCTGATGACACCAGACCAATGGATGCCCTTTTTAACTGTATTTTAGATATAAGATCTTGGATGGCAGAAAACGTTTTACAGCTTAACCAGGACAAAACTGAAGTTTTAATCGTCGGTCCTGAGGCTCAGAGAGAGAAACTCTTGTCTAAATTACAGGCATTTTCACTATGTCCTTCACTACAAGTGAAAAACCTGGGTGTTGTTTTTGACTCTGAGCTTGGTTTTATCCCACATATTAAACATGTAACAAAAATTCGATTTTATCTTTTTAAAAATATAGCCAGAGTCCGCCCTATTCTCTCTCGGGCCAACACGGAGATGCTGATGCTTTTATTACCAGTCGCATTGATTACTGCCCTGCTCTCTGGTCTCCCCAAAAATAATATTTCACCTTTACAACTTTTACAAAACTCTGCAGCTCGTGTGCTGACGAAGACCAGAGGGCGGGCTCACATTAGGTTTAGGTAAAACCTAAATTATCTTCTATTTATATTTATACTGTATCCCATTCTTATTTATTTTATTTTTTTTATTCTGTATATACTTTTAGTAGGTCATATCACCAGTGTTTCTTCGGAGGGGGCTCTCTGCACCGGGGCTGTGATCGACCGTGGCTGCTGGGGCTCTGTGGGTCTTCTCAACCTGGCTGGGGGGCTTCTTTGCCTCCCTCCTGCTGTGTGCCCAGCCTGGAGGCTGCGGTCTGTGACCGGCTCCCTGTGCAGACGGCTCCAATTTTACTCTTTAAGAATGTGTGTGTGTGTGTGTGTGTGCGTGGGGGGTGGATATCTATCCATGATCATTTATGTTAATGAGAGTGTGGGGAGTGAGTTGGAGGGCGGGGTGGGGTGGGCCGCTTTTAACCATGTAAAGCACTTTGTGCTACATCTTTGTATGAAAAGTGCTTTATCAATAAAGATTGATTGATTGATTGATAGATTCTCCTCCTGGAGCCTGTTTTCACTGGGAGGATCTTTGTGTCAAATGGAGTTCTTCCTTCCCACCATCACCAAGTGCTGCTCACAGTGGATTGTCTGGTTTCTGGGCCTTTCTCTCTAATATTGGAGGCTGTTACCTTACACTGTTAAACAGCTTCAGACGACTGTTGTTGTCTGTTGGGAATTGTCACTTTTAAATAAAGTTACATTGAATGGATGTAAATGGATAGATGTTATTGTGACAAACAGAAAATGATCTTTAAAAGATTGATTGTTGTTTTGTGTGTCTGCAGTCTGTCAGGCTGTCTGATCACAGAGGAAGGCTGTACTTCTCTGGCCTCAGCTCTGAGCTCCAACCCCTCCCATCTGAGAGAGCTGGACCTGAGCTACAATCATCCAGGTGACTCAGGAATTAAGCTCCTGTCGTCTGGACTGAAGGATCCAGGCTGGAGACTGGAGACTCTCAGGTATGGAGAGAATGTCTGATAGAGGAGGACGAGCTGGAAACATTTCCTGTGTCCTTCACTCACTTCCTGTTTGTTTCCTGCAGTTGACACATGAACAATCACACATGCAGGAATATTTTCAGGGACAGACACACTAGTCTAGCTGGATAGTACGTAGGGGGTCTCCAAGGAGTCTGTTTGCAGGAACATTAATGATAACTGATAAGTCATGTTGAGAGTTTCATTAAAAGTAGACCTACAGTTAGGTCCATAAATATTTGGACAGAGACAACATTTTGTAACTTTAAATACACTTTATTAGGTCACCGGTTTACCTGAGATAGTGGTCACTGTGTACATAATAAAGTGTCAGCCATGTGTATGTTTCCCATGCTGTATGTCCACAGTCACAGTGACAGTCAGTGACACTGACAGAAGGATGAAACAAGGCTGTGAATCATTTCAGTCTTTGTGTGTGATAAAGAGGCAGACAGGAGCAGCTAACATCACCATCATTTTCCTGTATGAATCGCTGTTACAATGAAAAATGTCACTTACATATATCATATAGGAGACACACACATTGATATACACTAAATATTTATTTCATTTCTCTTTTTTTGTGTTGCCAATTTATGCACCTGCTTGATTTAGTTTAAACAGTTATTGCAGACTTTATGTAAATCCAGTGAACTGCATTTCACTTCTCAAATATCACTGTGTGTGTCTCCTATATGATATATTTAACTGACAATTTTTATTATGACAACCAATGATTTGTACAGGAAAATAATGACTTTTCACAATGTTGCCCAAACTTTTCATCCCACTGTATTAGTATGTTTTGTCATTAGTATAATATGAAATAAATTCTACTTGTGTCAAGTCGGGTGCCAATATTTGCTGTGTAGTAGAACTGAGACATTTGTCATTATAAATGTTTATTTGAAAAAATATATAAATTCAGTAACAAAAACATTAAACATAAATATATGAAGTTTAACTATTTACAGAGAGACAGGAATAAAAAGGACCCAGCTTGGAGTGGAAGAGCCTCAGGGAGAAGGAGGAGAAAAATAAGAACATTGTTTCTGCCCTGGAGAGCTGCTGCCACATCAGAAAACTACTGATCATTAGGGTCCAATGTTTCCAAATTTAACACAGCTGTGCTGTTTTCAAAAGCTAATTTATAAATTTGAAATTTCACGAATTCTCGTGTCTGAGGCGGCATGCTCTCCAGAACAGGAACAAGGCCGAGGAGGAAATGTTGTGTTGGAGACGGGCGTGGCCTCTTTAGGGACTCCAGGATGGCCAGCTCCACCGCCGATGGACCTTCCTGGGACCCGTCCCTCGCCCGCCTTCGAGCTGTCCTCCTCTGTGGGCCTGTAAAACACAGCACAAAACAACACAAAGTAATGAGAAGGCTGCTACTAGATTTTCATTTTCAAAATTGAAAAAACCCGGATATAAACAGATTGGTTGTAGATATTTAGTAAAGGTGATCACAAGGGAATCCAAGCAAGTAAACTGCTGTCAGTGCTTGATGTTCATACCTGTGGGTGCAGCAGCAGGAGCTGAGGTACCAGGGACTGGGGAGCCAGGAGAAGAGACAGGGGATGCTCTGCTGCATGATTACTTGACTCTATCAAGACAATATTAAATGTTAACAGGTTGAAGACAATAGTCATAGAGAATATTATATTATTATATACTTATATACTTATTATTATATACAGTGGTCTCTCATTTATTGCAGCACATGAACAGTAGTCACAGTTCTCACAAGTTGATTCTCAAAGTGCAAACCTTTGTCGATTTTAAAACGTAAAAGTATTATGCCGCGCTTTTTCTCCGTCTGCGGCGCCACTTTCGTGCGCCTTTTTTGCTCCCGGTGCAGGTGTCTATTTCCGAATGAGGGTCATAGTTATGAGTGTTTTTGTGCTGTTTTTTTCTATTGGACGTGATGGTTATCAAAACCAAACATGATAAGTTTGGCAAGCGCAGGAGACACGACACGGAGGAGATTTGTCATTTGGGCTGCAGAATGCAATGCGCATCGTTGAAAGCTGTACGGTGCAATAAAAAAAATCAGTGAAAAGGCGAGGCAGTGACGGATGAACAGCGGGACTACTGTATACTGTTTATTAATAAACAAAATATATTCCTGTATGACAACACGCATAAATTAACTGCCTACATTAACTCAATGTAAACATACCTTCTGACTGACACTCCCCTGCTGGCTCTTCGGGCTGTCCCTGGTCCTCGGGGGAGAAGTTCTCCACGGTCCACCATATTGCCGCTTGTCTCCCGCGGGGTGAGGAAGGGGTCCAGAAACCCCATGACCGGGAAGAACTTCCATCTTCTCCCCGATCCTGCTGCAGACCCACTCCTCTTCTCCTTCTCTATCTTCTTCTTCTTATTATAAGTGTCCCTGAGGCTCTTCCACGTTCTCCTGCAGCTGTCCTCTGAATAAATGCATTATCTTGTTAGCGGAAAAGCTATTTGTACATCAGTGGGAAAATAGCGGGACAGTAGGCGGGCTTGCTAGCTTTTGTGCGGGTTCATCAGGTCAGTCTGAAAATTAAAAAGAAGGAGGAATGAACTTACCAGGTTGCCCGATCTCCTCACTTATGTGTCTCCAAGCTAGGTCCTTTTTATTCCTGTCTCGGTAGAAGTAGCAGCTAGCATCATATAGCTCCGGGTGATTAGCCACGGCACTGATGAGCTTTTCCTCCATACTGAATGAAGAATGAAGGCCTTTGGCTGGATCTGCCCCTTTGACCTAGGTCAGAGCCACGTCACCAGGCTCCTGATTGGTTGTTGCGGTGCGATTTGACGCTGGAGTTCAGATTTTTCCAACTCGAGCGGTAGACGCGAAACGCGCGTATGCACAAAATGCAACACAAAAACTCACGCGCGTGTTTTTTTTCGCTAGTCAAACGCGCCAGACGCGCTACACTGACGCGCATTTCACACGTTTTGGCGTTTTCGCGACGCAAATCTGCTTCCGAATTTTTTTTTCACGCGGGACCTGCAATCGCGTGTCATCGCGTGTCATCGCGTGTCATCGTGTGTGTCACCCCCATTGACTTTACATGTAAACCTGACGCTCTATTCGCGTCCATCGCGTTTGGTGTGAACACACCGTAAGGCTACGTCCACACGTACCCGGGTATTTTTGAAAACGCAGATTTTTCTATGCGTTTGCACCTTTCGTCCACACGTAAACGGCGTTTTTGGTCACTGAAAACTGAGGTTTTTAAAAGCTCCGGCCAGGGTGGATATTTTTGAAAACTCAGGTTTTGCGTTTACGTGTGGACGAGAAAAACGGAGAAAACGCAGAAAACGCAGCGTCAAAGGTGTGCACCTTTTTTGACGTCACACTGTGCGCCACGTTATTGTTTCGGTGAAATGAATTTCTACAATACTGTTACTGTTAATTGTCTCTGCAGTGTTTAAATGCTTACATATACACACACAGTTACTGTCCCTCCACACATACGACTCGGTTCTGCTTCTATGCCCCATCTTTGTTTACTATTTCCCACCGAGGCTTATAGACTTCTGATTGGCCAACATTTCTGCAGGTTAGGAATATAGCGCCACCTGCTGCTTTGGCATGTTCCTAGCAGCGTTTTCCTTCATTTCTACGTTTACGTGTGGACGGGATTATTTTTTAAAACGAAAACGGAAAATCTCCGTTTTCAAAAATACCGTGTACGTGTGGACGTAGCCTCAGTAGTCTGTAAAGACTCTGTGTGCCTTCCAGAGTGCTCCGGCATGCACACACACCTTAAGGTCATGAGAGAGGTCGTACCTTCTCTTACTGATTTATGGTTTAGGAGGACACCTACTCTGTATCTGGTTAAGTATAAGAGCCCTTTGTTAGGGGGACCGCTGGACTCTTAGCACCAGCTTTGGGGTCACAGGGTCACATCGGGAACACACACACACACACACACACACACACACACACACATACCTACACTATGCACAGACTGGTACTCTTTGTTCATACCTGTGTAAGACGTCATATGTTAATGAACTTATGCATATTCATGTGACCTCAATAAAGAGCAGTGTTACGAGGGAGCAGACGAGAGCGACTGAGGTCAAGTGAAGGAACGGCGCTGTCACAGTTCTCTCCCTCATGAATTGTCTGGTTCCAGCGGTGGGTCTGTGCTAGACGACCCATCACCAGCTTTTTCCAGCTTTTTCCACTGGTTACCAGTACGTGGTAGAATCCACTTCCAGATCTTGTTGTTTGTCTTTAAATCTCTGAGTGATTGGCTCCATCTTATCTCTGTTTAACAAAATAATCCAAGTCGAGCCCTCAGGTCTGCAGATAAGTAGCTTCTGACCAGAACTAGACGTAAAAACAGAGGTGAGCTTTATCGATCGCTGCAGCCAAACTCTGGAACAGTCGCCCTTCACATCAGGTCGTCACCAACACTCGACATTTTTAAAACCCGGTTGGAAACACATTTGTACTCTGTAGCTTTCAATTCTGACGAGTCTTTATAGTAATTACTGTGTATGTTTCCTATTTTCTCTCTACTCTGTGCAGCACTTTGGCTCAACCTGTTTTTAAATGTGCTGATAAATAAATGTAGATTTCTTTGAATAAAACAGTGGAGCCGAGCTTTGAGCTCAGTGTGTAACAGTGTGTGTATGAGAGCCATGTAATGTCCATGTGTGCATGCTGACTGTGCTGCTCTGACCCCCCTCCTCCTTTCAGGGTGGAGCCTGCTGGAGTCCGATGGTTGAGACCAGGTCTGAGGAAGTGTAAGTGTGTTTTTAATGGGATTCATGAAAACAAAGCAGCACACATTCAACCATCTTCATCATGTCAGGAGTCATCATCAAAGTGTCAATCAATGAACAGATGATGGATCAATAACTGCAGCTGGATTGTGTTTGTTCTCTCCATCAGATTCCTGTCAACTCACAATCGACACAAACACAGTGAACACAGAGCTCCAACTGTCTGACAACAACAGGAAGGTGACACATGTGGAGGAGGTTCAGTCATATCCTGATCATCCAGACAGATTTGATCACTGGGAACAGCTGCTGTGTAGAGATGGTCTGACTGGTCGCTGTTACTGGGAGGTCGAGTGGAGAGGAGACGTTTATATATCAGTGAGTTACAGAAGCATCAGAAGGAAAGGAGACAGAGATGACTGTGTGTTTGGATTCAATGATCAGTCCTGGAGTCTGAGCTGCTCTGATGATGGTCCTCAGTTTGTCTGGCACAATAACAGACAAACATCCATCTCCTCCTCCTCCTCCTCCTCCTCTGTCTCTAACAGAGCAGCAGTGTATGTGGACTGTCCTGCTGGCACTCTGTCCTTCTACAGAGTCTCCTCTGACACTCTGATCCACCTCCACACCTTCAACACCACATTCACTCAAACTCTTTATCCTGGGTTTAGGGTCTTTTCTCCTGGTGCCTCAGTGTCCCTGTGCTGAGTGGGGTGTAAAGAGTGTCTCCTGTTACAGAAACACTCTGACTGTTGAACAGATAGTTCAGTCTGTACATGTCTGTCTCTTTCACTCACAAACACGTTTTCAGATTCATGGATTCAATCAGTTGATGTTTGAAACTCTTCTAAATGATTCCTTGTAAACTTCTTCCTCTTCAGTCACAAACAAACAGGAAGTGATGTCACATGTGTTCCTGTCCACACAGCAGAATGAGTCTATTGCTGACAGTGATGTACAAACAGAGTGAGCATTTCTGAGGCCCAAAATAAACTGAGTAGTTCACTGAATGAACAATGGACTGTGAGCTCAGTTCCTTCATCATTAGTATGGATTATATATGTATATGTATTATATTAGTATCATATATATCAGGTGCTGCTGCTGCTGGTTTCAGTCATTGTGCAAATGTGCTGTTTGTAAGGTTGTAAAGCTGCAGTCAGCTGAGACTGAAGAAGTCACCTGATCAGTGAGCAAACGTTTCTGAAAACGTCCAGATGAACAGAATCAACCTTTTGGGATCAGCCAGCAATGCAGCATCATTGTTGTTCAGGTTCAGAGGTTTGCAGGAATGAACTGATGACCAGAAACAGCTGCAAAGTCCAATAAAATACCAGCTGGAGTTCAGCTGCATTTGAAGAAGTCAAAGAAAAGTAAGGATGGCAAAGGGCGATGTTTTCTTCCAAAGAACTGAAAACATGGTCGACGCCTCATTAGAAGAATAATCTGGACATTTGTGAGGAACTCTAACCAAGAAAGCAACACAAGAAAGCAACGTCAAACAGATCCAACAGACAGTTTCATGACTGGAAGTGTTGAGTGTAAAAATGCTACATTGCATTATTGCATCCTCTCACCACAGGAGGTGCTGTTGGCACCACTGATTGCTGATCAGCTGTTCTCTGATGATCTGATTGATACTGTGAATAACGGGACTCACTGAACTCTGTGACACAGTGAAGATTACAGAGTTTAACTTCAACATCTGACTGACGTCACACAGACAGAAGGATGAACCAGTGAGGCACAGAACACAGTTACTGGAGATACTGGATCAGCTCCATGTGAACCTCTGATGGAGAAGCTGCTGAGCCAGAGAAACATCAGGACATGACAGGCAGCTGCACTTATCTAACAACATGTAGCAGAGCTGATCTATGTTAGAGGATCTATCACAGCAGCTGAAGCCAAAGTCCAACACTGGATACCAGCTGAGCCTGTGCTGAGTGTAGTGTTACAGGAAAAGGGCAGAAAGACCTCTGAGGAGAACCAAGGTGCAGTCAAAGAGTCCAGTCTGTCCTCACAGATGTGAACATGTGGTTTCATCAGGTCTGCTGTCAGCTGATGAAACAATGAATAACCTGGTTATTCAAATAGCATCCTCCCAACAGCTCCTCAAAGTAACTCACACTTAGACTCTGCTTTAGTTTCACTTTCACAAGCACGCTCTGCAAAAGCCTGCGCTTCCTGTCTACTTTGGCACAGAGTGTACTCAGAGTTAAGCCTTTCTTTTATAATGCAATGTAATCTGCATATAAACATTTAAGATTATAGATTCAACTCAACAGTTTAAAGTGGTTATAACTGCACCTGTAATAAAAGTTAATTGGGTGCCAATATGTTTAAACATCTGAATACAATATCAATGCTGTAGATTATGTTATTAATGTTATTAATGCAATGGTAATGATGATTGTTAAGGTGAATTGTTAAATGTTTGTCATTTTTATGTTACCATTTGCACATTGTTTTAAGGAATTCTTTCTGTCCTCCCCTCCCCAGATCCTTAAGATTCTGGGAGGGGGGCAGTAGTGTTTTTAATCACAGGAACATCCTTGTGAAGGTCTGTTTGATGTTGGTAAACTTGCTCCCCTTTGTATGGCTTCACTGTGTTATCTAGGGTGTGGGGGAGACTACCCTCTTTATGACCAAGGATGTTCCTGTGCTTTTATGTTATATGACCCTTTGATCAGCAGTACACACACACACACACACACACACACACACACACACACACACACACACACACACACAGTGCCTTGTCTTTGTAACCAAGGGGGGTTACGTGGGGAAGTTTATTGTGTGAACATTGTCAATAAAAGGAGGCAAGAGGGGGCGGTCGGGGAGGTCATTTGTGATGAGCTGAGATACCGACAAGGCCTCCCTTGCAAGTGAAAAGATCGATCGCTGTTGCCTTGTTTTTCTTTCACGGGAATAAGTTCTGGGATCAGCGGGGTCTGACTTTAGACCCAGCAATGATGACCATGAACAATAGCAGTAAAATATTTCTCTGATCTCCACAAGTCCTACAGAAGCACTTAATGCTAACAGGAAGTCATTTATTAAGGTGGAATAACACAGAGACACAACCACTCACAGTTAACCTGACCCCACTAACTGCATGTGTTGGGACTGTGGGAGGAAGCCGGAGTACCGGAGAGGACGCACACAAACACGGGAGAACATGAAGCTCAGCACTGAAACAAAGATGGTGGATTTGACCTCAGGACCAGGTGTGTAATTTTCAGGGGGGTTACGGGGGTCATGACCCCCCAATAATCAGATCCAGCCAATATAATTTCATCATTCCAGTTTATAAAATTATGAATTATCATGAGTTTCTTTAATCATTTCAATTATTATCAGCAAAATAGTTTCATGTTTAATCATCTAGTAATGTAACCCCGCCTCCTCCGCCACGTACTTGGTATTACCCAACCGGCTTTCTCTACCAAACCTTCACTGTTTGCTGTGTTTGTTAGCGCAGTCGCTGGTGCCAGAGACTGCCAGTGACTTCAGTCTGAGGGTTTGAAGTTTCCATGTCTGTGTGATGTGTGGTGTGAAGGCTGCTGGTTAAACTGGGACTCACTGTTTAAAGCACTGAGTGCTCATAGAGAGATGCTCCATGAGTCCCAGTACAGACTACAAACATGGTGGAAACTTAGCTTTGATATCCACACACTCTGCACGTCTGTGAGTAACTGTGATGAAGATGTGCAGAGATCTGTGTACAAACAGGAGAAAGACTGTAAAGACTCTGTGCTTCTAACAGCCTCTGTTAACATATGTGAGGCTGTTTGTTGTTGTTGCCATGGAGCTTTTCACTGTTTGGGTCAGCAGGTCATGTGATCAGGTTTGTTCTGTGAAAGCTCGACGATGGTTCAGTGTCAGGGTTTGTTTGCATTCATCAATAAATATCTAAGTAAATCAAAGACTCCATGTTTTTTCTTTCATCATGTGACCTCTGCTCATCCATCTCTGTGTGTATCAGGATACATTTAGTTCATAATACACAGAAAAATCAGAGTTATTACCTGTAATAAATGTGAAAGTAAAGATTCCTGCAGTGATAACCAGGCAGGACTGAAACACATCCAAGCTGTCACCACGGTAACAGCACCGTCCATCCACAGGTGAGGGGAGGAGCAAAAAGAGGGACTTTCACCATACATACATACACCACAGTTGACAGGAAACCCTATTGGAGTCGCCATAGTGACTAGAGACGGCACGATACCACTTTTTTATGTCCGATACCGATATCATAAATTTGGATATCTGCCGATACCGATATGAATCCGATATAGTGTTTTTAATCAATAAAACTGTTTTTTAATATCTTGCTGCATTTTGCCTAAGTTCATACTCAAGTTTAAAAAAAACAAAACACTAAAGCTATTCTGTTAGACCTGTATGCAAAAAAATATTTCATAGTTCAGCAAAACTGATCAATCTAATAAACTTAAACCTGCTCCATCCTCCCTATTCTGGTATTTTAAAGAGTACTTGGCGTAAATATTAAGCAAACTGACTAACAGGGTTCCAACTCCCAGTAACAAAAAAAAAAGTAGGGAACCACCCCCCCACCTCATGATGCTTAATCGACGTAATCAACCTTAATTTGATGCAGTGTGGGGAAAAAATGCACAGAAATCAATTATTTTTTAAGAAATATTAAAAAGATTCAACATCTTTCTTCAACAGAACTGCAGACTGCACAGATGGTACCTTCCCAAAGGAAAAAGTACTATAGCTTACTAGGTGTCAATGGAAAAATGTACTTAGTAGTCAGTATAATCTTTTAATAATATAAGTTTTCATATGGTAGTGATAGGATGTGCGATCCTTAATTGTCTGCAAAAGCTTTGCGTGCATTCCAGAGTGCTCTGGCGTTCACCCCCACATCCTAGGAGCACGGGAAAGGTCGTACCTTGTCTTATTGTTTTACGGTAGGATTAACGTAGCTATGTCAGTTTTAGTCTAAGTGCCTTTTTTACATATAGATGAACTGTTGGATTTTCCAGACCAGCAGGTTAAGGGAAGTCGTTTATGGGGTCACACTCTGACACACACACATACATGTACACCTCCACATTCCAATGTAAGGAACAAGCACCCACTGATGTATAAATAAGGACCAGGGCAGTCTCTCAGCGCGAGTCTCTGAGCCTCACTCTTATGCGTGCGCTCTGGTGACTGCCCTTGCTAGCAAGAAAAATGTGTGTTTCTCTGATTCTCAGCTGAAGAAGTGTTTTAGAATACATCTCTTGACATTATTTGGTCCTTCATCAGAAAACATCAGAACTGTTATCTGTGACTCTGTTCCAGGATCCAGCACTGATTCCTGACGCCGTGGGGAGCCAGCACCGAAGTCTGTGCACAGCCCTCTTAGACGAGGAGAGAGCCCCAGGACGTGAATCCGGATCTGGGCCGGTGGCCTGGTCCACGGCGGTGGGATTCAGTCTGATGATCCAAACCACCAGTGAGACGTCCGAGGGTGAGAAACACTATTTTGGTATATAAAACGGCCGCAAAGGTTTAAAGTAACGTGATAAAATAGGTTTAAGTTCACCTAGTCTAGAAGCCTCGGTGGGAAAAAGTAAACAAAGCTGGGGCATAGAAGCAGAACCGAGAACGTGTGGACATAGCCTAAATCTAACTGGGGCTACGTCCACACGTACCCGGGTATTTTTGAAAACGCAGATTTTTCTATGCGTTTGCACCTTTTGTTCACACGTAAACGGCGTTTTTGGTCACTGAAAACTGAGATTTTTAAAAACTCCGGCCAGGGTGGATATTTTTGAAAACTCCGTTTACGTGTGGACGAGAAAAACGCAGAAAACGCAGCGTTAAAGGTGTGCGCATTTTTTGACGTCACACTGTGCGCCACGTTATTGTTTCGGTGAAATGAATTTCTACAATACTGTTACTGTTACTTGTTCTCTCTGCAGTGTTTAAATGCTTACATATACACGCAGTTACTGTCCCTCCACACATACGACTCGGTTCTGCTTCTATGCCCCATCCTCATTTTCATTTCATTTATTTGTTCATTTTCAGGAACAACAAATAACTATATTGAACATAAAATGCACAAAACAAAAATTGCCTGAAAAAGGAGTGGGACGAAGAAAACTTATTAAATCCCACCCCTATACTCACTATCAACAAAAAACAATAACTTCCCGCAGCTACGCCCATCATTGCATACAGACCCATCAACAGCCCCGGACACATACAAGCATCTCAACGGCAGCTCGCAAAAAACAATTAGAGCCTTCATAACTGAATACAGAATATATAAATTATAAATTGCATTACCACAGGTAACAGGCAGTAATAATTACAAGTAACAAACACACATACATAAAGATACATACATACATATATATCTACACACACATGCACGTATATATACATACATACGCACACTCTTTTTTTTTTTTTTTTTTTGGAATCCATACCAGCAATGGTAAGAGAACAGACATTACAGAGCACACTAAAAAACCATCATTGAGTATACTGTGACCAGACCAACTGTTTGTAGAGGAATTTAAATCTATGAATATTTTTGCATTGTTTTAATTGTAAACTCAGACTGTTCCAGATTTTCACACCACATACAGACACACAAAAACCTTTACGGATTGTTCGAGTTCTGGGTAATTTGAATTCTCCAGAGCCTCTCACATTATAAACCTTTTCTCGAATTTCAAATCTAGTTTGTAAATTTGCCGGTAGAAGTTTAGTAAAAGCTTTATACAAAATTATGGATGTATTGTAATTAACCAGATCCTGAAATTTAAGTAACTTTGCCTGAAGAAAGAATTTGTGAGTATGATCTAGATAACCAGCCTTGTGAATAATACGCAGTGCTCGTTTTTGTACTGTGACTAATGGATTAGTTGTATTTTTATATGTATTTCCCCACACTTCCACACAATATGTAAGATATGGAAGAACCAGGGTACAGTACAGAGTACGAAGTGCATCTTTATCAAGGTATGGTTTCACTTTGTTCAAAACTGCAAGGCTTCTGGAAATTTTGGTTTTTATGTGTCTGACGTGGGGTTTCCATGAAATTTTGTTATCAATTACGACTCCCAAAAATTTGTTTTCACTCACATTATCAATTGGTACACCTTCAATGATAATTGGTAATTCTATATTATATTTTAAATTACCAAAAAACATTGCTTTAGTTTTATTTATATTTAATGATAATTTATTTATGTCCATCCATTTTTTTTATTAATTTTAGCTCCCTGTTTACGGTTATTACAAAATCAGTATAATCATCACTACTGAAAAATATGTTGGTGTCATCTGCGAACAGTATGAGTTTAAGTACTTGAGTATCATCAAAAATATCATTTATGTAAATATTGAAAAGTTTTGGTCCCAACACTGACCCTTGGGGAACACCACATGTAATACCAAGTTTCTCTGAATGGTAATGCCCTATGCTAACATATTGTTCCCGACCCGTTAGGTAACTTTTTAACCAGTTACCAGCTTTCCCTCGAATACCATATCTTTCCAATTTATCCAATAAAATTGAGTGATTGATTGTGTCGAAGGCCTTTTTGAGATCAACAAAAATACCAAGTGCATATTTATTTTTATCCAGTGTATCAGTAATTTCTTCTACTGCCTCAATTATAGCCATTGAAGTGGTTCTTTGCGTTCTGAAACCATACTGACCAACATTAATTATTTGATGTTTTTCAAGGAATTTTTCCAATCTTGAATTAAAAAGTTTTTCTAGAATTTTTGAGAATTGAGGCAGTAGAGAAATAGGCCTATAATTGGTAAAACTGTGTTTGTCATTACTTTTGTATAGTGGTATTACTTTCGCAATTTTCATTTTTTTTGGAAAACAACTGGACTGAAATGATAAATTACAGATATATGTTAAGGGACTAGCAATATTCAGAATAACCTGTTTAACTACAGACATATTTATGTCATGATAATCCATTGAAGACTTACTTTTACATTTTAATGTGATATTTATTACTTCTTGCTCATTTGTAGCTGAGAGGAACAGTGAAGAGGGATTTGATTTTATATTACTGATATTTTCATTTTTATGACACGGGATGTCCGCTGCTAGTTCAGGGCCAACATTTATGAAGAATTTATTGAACCCATCGACAATATTACTCATGTTGTGATTTTCACCATTTGCATCAGTAAAACATTCAGGATATGATGTTCCAGAAGATCCTTGTTTAATTAAGTTGTTTAACACATCCCAAGTTCCTTTTATATTGTTTTTATTTTCATATAATCTTCTTCTATAATAAAGTTGTTTGCTCGTTCTTATAATATCAGTCAATTTATTTCTATATGTTTTATATCTTTGTTCCAATTCTTTTGTTTTTACTTTGATGAACTGTTTATACAGATTGTTTTTCTTTTTGCAAGCATTGATAATTCCTTTTGTGAGCCAAGGACTTTTTATCTTTTTTTTCTTTGTCATGTGTTCATTTACAGGACAATGTTTATTGTACAACATGGTAAAAATATCTAGAAAATTATCATAAGCCTTGTCCACATCTGACTCTTCATACACCGAACTCCAATCTTGTTGTGCGGAATCAAAATTGAAGGCATGAATTGCTTCTTCATTTATTGTTCGCTTTCCTATCGTAATCTTGGTATCTATTTTTTTTAAATCACAGTCACACAAAGTAAAAACTGGTAAGTGGTCAGTTATATCACAGACAAGCAGGCCACTATTAATTTGGAAATCCATGACATTAGTAAAAATGTTGTCAATAATAGTGGCGCTATGTAATGTTATTCTGCTTGGCTTTGTTATTGTTGGATATAGTGATAAGCTGTACATCGTGTCAGTAAAGTCATCAATGGCTTTTAACCTTGTTGGGTTTAGCAAGTCAATATTAAAATCACCACAGATGAATAGTAATTTTTGGTTCACCGAAGCAAACGTTTTTTCTATCCATTCATTAAAAGTGTCAATACTTGAACTGGGTGTCCGATATATGCAACTTATTATAACATTTCTCTTTTTTTCATTCATGATCTCAATAGTCAAACATTCCAAAATTCCATCAATAGCCATAGACATCGTTGTTACAACATTATATTTTATAGAGTTATGAACATATATAGCAACCCCGCCGCCCACCTTATTTAATCTATTCATGTATTTTAAATCATATCCATTCAAACAGAAATCTATTCCTTTATCGACATTGAACCAAGTTTCAGTGATGGCTATAAGACTAAAGGGGCGAGAAAATTGTTGCAAATAGTCCTTAATGAAATCAAAATTAGAGTACATACTTCTGCTGTTAAAGTGAATTAATGAGAGCTTCCCGTCTAGGTTGATTTTTTTTTCATATTGTTCCTGTGTGAAATAATTAAAATTTTTAACAAAAGAAGAGAGAAAGTTACTTTCAGAATCTATTTCTGGATCTATTATATTATGCTCCTTATATTCACAATCTAGATCAATTACTTTCTGTTGAAGAATTAATTTCAACGTGTCCATGTCATTTCCTGGTGTAATTGATACATTGGTGTCAGTTATACTTGTCCAGATCCTCCATGTTCCTCACTATCAATACTTTTGCCTCTTCTGGTGTCCCGTTTAGCTTAATGAAAATCCCCCCTAGGGGGGGCGCAGAGCAATTGCAGGGGGGTCGGTATGAAAAGGGAAAAAAACAAAACGCTTGGACACTGCTAGCACGGCGCCCACAGAAACGCAAAGCAGGAGATGAAGCATCGCTGAATATGTTTCCAAACCAACTTCATTCTAAGCCAAAGACTAGAAAATATGGTGAAGCAAATCTTCCCTTTGGCTTCACCTGCACAAGTGCAGAGGTAGGTCTCCCTGCAGGATTGGTTTTCCCTTCATCAGGAGCAGCGCTGGGCTGTTTAAATCACAGACAAACAGGATCCCACAGCTGTTTATGTTTTTAAACCCATTTTGCACAGAGAGACATTTTTTGAAAAATGTATTGACAGCAATGTTGAATATTATTACACAGGAAAAAACAACTACATGTAAAATAATCACAGCGTGATGCCTCTGCCTTTGTAAATGGAGGGACAGTAACTGTGTGTAAAACCTGCAGACAGTCAGATTAACAGTATTTTGTCTCTATCATTCTGCAATTCATCTCATGTAAACAATAACGTGGCCACAGCGTGACGTGAATAAAGGCACATACCTTTGATGTTGAGTGACGAACTCTGTATTCCTCGTCCACACGGAAACGCGAAAAGGAGTTTAAAAAATCTCAGTTTTCGGTGATTGGAAACGTTTACGTGGACGAAACAGCTGCGTGTTCAAAAACACCCGTGTAGGTGTGGACGTAGTGTAAAAGAGTTAGTAGTTTATTTTATTACTACCTGTAATTTATTGCAGATTACTTACATTTTTCTTGTAAAGCAAAGGGGGGCGCAGCAGAAAAAGTTTGGGAACCAGTGCTGTAACTATGAGACAGATGGCTGACACACGAACCTGTGGGAAGTAACATGTTTGTAGAAATGTGAAAATGTTCATGCCATAATCCCTCCCATGTTTCCGTGGGGCACTGTGGAGTAATGCACAATTCTTCCAACAGAACAGTGAAGATTACATAACAGAAGAGCTTCACAGCTCGTCAGGCAGCAAGTGGACACTGAAGAGTGTGTGTGCCTTATCAGAAGGAAAACTGTTCTCTGCACCTGAGATAAAGGATCGTATAAAAGAAGAGTGAGCGCTCCCTGAGGTCTCCTACTTCTTAGACATTTGAACCTGGACAGGAGGAGAAAGACGTGTGAGAATGGCAGGAGAGGCTAAAAGGAGAGATGAACGAACTGCTGGAGGATCAGAAGGAAAGCAAAACAGGTTGGAGACAAATCAGTTGCTCTTTAATAAAATAGATGAAGCAGCATGTACACTTGTGAGACATGCACGTGTAAGCTCAGGTAAACCTCTACAACATGCTGAAATGCTGCTTCTAACACAGAATAGACAGACCAGCATTAATCGTGTATTCCCACAGGATGGAGCCCGAGGCTGACGATCAGCGAGTGGAGCGAGGTCAAAAGAAGCGTGGCGTGCTGCCCAAACGACTGCTGATAATGTCGTCTGTGGCTGTTGTGCTCATCGTGCTGCTGACTGTCATCGTTGTGCCTGTTGTGCTGCTCACTAAGACGTCAGGTACATTTTTACAATATGTACGATATAAATGATAAAACAATGATGCAACTTTATGATCCAGATGATGAAAAGTACCTGAGTAAATGTATTTATTACTCATCACCATGCAGCAGCCTTTACCCACCTGTGGCCTTTCTTCAAAGCATTTCTCTGCATTGGATCTGAACAACAGTCAAATCTGAGCAGACGTGCCAAAGCTTTGTTTCTTGTTTTCTATTTGCACCATAGTTCTTCCAAATATTTCAGTTCAGGATTTTTTAACTGCTGTCATGTATACCATCAGTAAACTGTGACATTACTGCTTTTACCTAACCTTTTACCTGTATCTCAAAGACCTGCTTTAGTTGGATGAGCAGGCGACCACATTGGTTTGAGTCCGACCTGCGGCCCTTTGCTGCGTGTGTCCCCCTCCTTCCTCTTCACCGTGTCTGTCTAATAAGGCCAAACACAGACTGTAGGCTTAGCCGTGGTTCTGAAAGTCGAATGGAAGGTCAAAGTTCACGACTGGCAGTGTTGTGACATACATACCTACTGCATGTAGAGTTCACCTGAGTGTACAGTGACAGTAAGATGTCTTTGCACAGGTGAAACAGCCCACAGTGTTGCAGGGTTTCACAGGGTGCTGCAGCCTCCAGCAGTGGGCCTTCTCCAAACGTGACACTTAAATACTCGCTGTGTCAGCATCACAACTTTATATTGCTGCTGCTAAAATCAGTGGTTACAGTGATCAAAGTTCATTTGATATCATACTGCAGCTCATTGCAATGCCATGATGCATGAGTGCTCATCATTTGGCTTCTGGTCTTATGACAGGACCACAGTCATGTGGACAAAAAGTACACGGCTGCTTTGAACTGTGTGACTTTTGAATCAATTGACATGAAATGTAACAAAGATAATGTTACACAATGTGTTTTGTGCTATTAGACCTTGGTCTCTTTGAGTAATATGTGACAGTAGCTTCTTTAAAAAAGACACTAAGAAAAAAGCATTCATGAGTATCTGCAGCGTTAAGCCAGTGCAGACTTTCAAATCCCATCTGTCTCACAATGGCTTCATGCTGACAATCCCAAACACACTGCCAGTGCAGTAAAAGCATATCATGATAGAAAAACACACACGGGTCATTGTTGTGGACTGGCCACACTGGACCTGGAGCTTCAGGTTAAATATTCCCAAAGAGACGAGAGCTCGTGTGAGACAGGTTAGGCTGTTTGGACCAAATCTTTGAAGCTCGTTAGACCTGTACAGGCTGAGTGTTTCATACATTGCTCCCATTTAGTATTTTCCTAGGAAAACATGAAGAAATAAGAGGTGGCTACTGTAGCTGTTATCTTGTAGAATTAATATATTGATGTAAAAATAGTAAAACATGCGGTGTTTTGCACTTGGACCTACATCCATATGAACCTGATAACCTGCTGATGGCTAAATGATGTCACAGGGCTGTTACTGTCAAAAACACTGAGACCACTTACACCTTTTCTGAGTCTGGGGTTGATGTCATTCAAACAAAGAGTTCATACACAAACCATCAAAATTCAAGTCTGGCACCAGTTTTGCCACAAAGCAGCATTTCGACGTCTTTATTGGGCAACAAACAAAAAAGAAACGATATAATTATATGCAGAGACCTGGAGCTGACTGTGTGACTATGACAGGGATGGGTTTAAACAGAATCTTTAAGCTGAAGAAATGAATGAACTTTAAACAAACTGCTCTCCCAACAAAGAGCAGCCTCCCCAAAAACACACCGTCGGCTGTTTGAGTTGAAAGCTCCCAGTTCTGCTGTGACAGGGACTACGTACCTATGACTCTGTCACTGTCTTGCTGTCCAATCGTGTCCCTCAGCTCCTTCTTCTGCCTCGTTCTCTGGTGGAGACATGCTGGAGTACTTGGTGCAGACGGGGAACATCAGTGAAGCGGACGGCCTTTTGGCTACGTGGTTTCACCGAGCCAACAGCAAGGAGGACATGTACAAAGCGCTCATGGGTAAAAACACCCAAACTCACACAGACAACACTGCATTATTTGATGGTGTTGGTGCCTGAACCTACAGTCAGGTATAGACAAAACACCGCCTCCTGTCATCTTTTCAGGTGACACCATGATCTTGGAAGCTGACGTCACTCTCATGGGTTATGGGACCCCTGATGAAAAGCCAGTGCCGATCATGGCACACCCTCCCGACATATATAGTGACAACACTCTCGACGAATGGTTAGATGCTGTACTGGCTTCTGGAAAAGGTACAGATCAGAGCTGTCTCCACAGAACATCCATCAGATCAGTTTTTAAAGGCGTGTTTGTTTGCAGGCATCAAGTTGGACTTTAAGGCTCTGGAATCAGTGGGTTTGTCACTGGACCTGCTTAAACAAAAGGAAAGCAACAAGGGAATAAACAGACCTGTGTGGCTGAATGCAGACATCCTCAGAGGCCCCAACGTCCCAAGCTTTGTAGCTCCAGTCAATGGAAGCGGGTATGAAATCCTAGCTAGACCGGACACAGACCCTCGGACAGAGTTCAGAGTTAGGAAGGGAAAATGTCTAACATCTAAAGACTGATCGGAAGGTTGGTGGTTCGATCCCTGGCTCCTCCAGTCTGCATGCCAAGTGTCCCTGGGCATGATACTAGCCCCAGGTTGCTCTCCGATCTCAGCATGAATGTAGTTAGGAAGCACTAAAAAGCTTAGAAGAAAGTGATTGGGTGAGTGTTGTGTGGAGAACTTGGGAGAGCAGGAAAGCGCTATGTAAGAATCAGTCCATGTCTCCCTCTTTTTTCAGGTTTTTGGAGCTCGTTCAGGACAAGTTTCCAGATGTGACTTTGTCTCCTGGATGGAAGGTACAGCATGCTCACAGTAAGAATCCCATTGAACCACTGTAGCAGGCATGTGACGAGGCTCTGGGAATGTTCCTGTCAGAAACAGGAAGACACTCAAGGAATCCTGATCTGACATTTATGAGAGAATTCAAAGAAGAATTTTAACTTTGAGCTTCAAAACAATCCTTTGAGCTAAAGTAGACAAAACAGCTTTTATGTTCTTGTGATCCCTAAAATTAAAGAGAGTTGGATTAATGTTGACATACATTACCCATCAAGAGTTTGGACACCTTCTCATTTAATGGTTTTCTTTATTTCTACTACTTTCTACACTGCAGATACTGAAGACATCAAAGCAAGATATATGGAATTATGTAGCAAAGGAAAAATGATAACTCTAAATGTATTTAGATTCCTGTAAGTAGGCGCCCTTTGTTTTGTTGACAGAGCTGCGGCCTTCTCTCAGCTTCATGATGTCGTCACCTGAGATGGTTTCACCTCACAGGTGAGCCTGTCAGGGTTCATTGGTGGTGTTGGGACCATCAGTCGTGTTGTGCAGAAGTCAGGGCTGTTAGCTGTGTACCAACCTATTTGACAACTGTGGAAATTCATATTATGGCAAGAACCAATGAGCTAAGTAAAGAGAAACAACAGCCCATCATTACTGTAAGAACTGAAGGTCAGTCAGTTGGAAACTTTGAATGTGTCCCCAAGTGCAGTCAGAAAAACCATCAAGACTACGATGAAACTGTCTCACATGAGGACGCCCCAGGAAAGGAAGACCAGGAGTCCCTCTGCTGCTGAGGATACATTCATCCGAGTCACCAGCCTCAGAAATCACAAGTTAACAGCAGCTCAGATTAGAGCCCAGATAAATATCACACAGAGCTCCAGTAGCAGACACATCTCTACATGTTCAGAGCAGACTGTGGGAATCAGGCCTTTATGGTCAAACAGCTGCTAAGAAACCACGACTAAGGAAAAGCAACAAGCAGAGATTTGTTTGGGCCAAGAAACACGAGGAGTGGACATTAGACCATCTGTGCTTTGGTCTGATGAGTCCAAATCTGAGACCTTTGGTTCCACTTTGTGTATGGATGGTCTCTACATGCATGGTTCCCACTATGAAGCATGGAGTTGATGGTTTGCTGGTGTGGGGGGGCTTTACTGGTGACACTGTTGGAGATTTATTTAAACTGAAGGCACACTGACCCAGCATGGCTACCACAGCATCCTGCAGCAACATCCCATCATGTATTGTTCAACAGGACAATGACCCCAAACACATCTGCAGGCTGTGTGAGGGCTGTTTGACCAAGAAGGAGAGTGATGGAGGCCTGGCCTCCACAGTCACCTGGCCTGAACCCAGTGGAGATGGTAAACACATGGTTTATATTTTTGGCTGAACAACAGCTGTACCTGCTTTATTTCTTTAGGTACTCTACATTCACCAGCTCACAATCGAAACCTACTCCAGAGCCATGGTGGAAGAAATGTATAACATGATCAAAGACGTACCTCAAAGGGTGAGTGTGAATCCAGGTTTCAGTGGTCCCAGTAGGTGTTCGACACGCTCCCATCCCAACACGCCTGGGACAAATCGTCGGTGTGTTACGTGCTGGGATGAGAACGCTCTGAGGTGTCGGAGAAAGGCAGAGCTGACTGTTCAACGTTTCATCTCTTAGGTGACGTTCCCAGTCCACGCCATACTGGTTCGCAGCGGCTGGCAGCACCTGAGCTGGCTCCTCAACCAGTCACCACGGTAACATAACTTCCAAGTTTACTATGTCAGTGACTGAAAATCTGCAAACCAGTAACTGGGGGCTGCTGTCTGTCCATGAGCGCCACAGACTGACTGGTATGTTTTGTGTCTAGGTTCAGCCTGACTTTGTGGCAGGGCTCTGTTAACCCCAGCGTTAGCGACCTGCTGTTTGTCCGTGACAACACCCACCCGTGGCAAGTCTACTATGACATATATGAACCCACGCTGTCAGAATTTAAGCAGGCTGTAGGTGAGGAGCGTTTATGTGGAGCAGATTTACACAGATTATGTTTGGGTAAAATAATAATTGTGTTTGTGATTTATTCAAATCAACAGATTTGTTTTCAGTGAGTTCTTTCTGACTGTTGTTGAAGAATAAAGAAAAAGATTATTAGAAAAATCATTGAAAACTAAACCTTTTGCTCATTGTGTGTATTTGTTTAAGCTTCTGAGATGAAGAAGAGTTTGCTTCTGTTTAGTTCTTCCTGGTTCATTGTGTGTGTTCACAGGTAAGAAGGACAGCGTGAGGAGGTTCTATCCTGGAGGAGATCTGATGGAGTTTCTCCACCCAGGTTACAGCTCAGACCTCATGAACCGCCTGGCTGTGGCGTTGCTTCCCGTCACCGGCCGGGCCTCCCTGCTCCATCTGCTTTCAGGCAGGTTGACACAAACGTTTTACACCTCAGGGTTTATAACCTGATTTTAACGTGCCAGACTGAAACGCCCGGGCAAAGCACGCTCTCAAAGTTGTACTTTACATATGCTAGCGACATCTGGTGGAAACATTATGAATGACAGTGTGGCACTGTGGCGAGAAACACCAAGAAACTGCCTCATTTGTGCCACGAAGCATTCAGAGATCCCTCATGAGTTTTTTCTCAAGGTAATTTTAAAGTGAACTTGATGTATGACGTCATGTGGCAGCTGAACCTTTGTGTTCACATCGGTCATCAGGATGATGTTCTTAGTGACTCTTGGTGGCAGAAAAGCTGGTTTGAACATTTCTGAACCTGCTGATGTCCTGGGATTTTGACCGTTACAGTAACAATTGTGAAAAACAAAAACTATCTGTTGTTTTGGTAGAAATGAAAGCGACAGAAGTGTTCACAGCTGTGCTGAGCAGAGAGTACAGAGCACAGCTGCTTGATCAGAAATCAGTGTTTGAAGCCGCAGTGGACAGAGGCGGCGTGTTGGACAACGGGGAAGCGACTGCTGCATTGGTGCGGCAAACATTTGTCCCTTTGAGTATCAGTCGTGGTCACAGCCTGTCCCTCCCTTCATAGCTACGATCTCCTAATCACCTCATGATAATGCAGCATGTCACAGATCAGCTGTTCATCCTGATGATGTCAAACTGTAAACCTGCACATGCTGCTGTCGCACCACCTTAAAGTCACACTGAGTCTGTTTCACTAACAGGTGGGGGCAGCGGGATGCTGGTCGTTCGTGTGACCTCTGACAGCAGTCGACCTGGAGTCCTTCTGGTAGAAGGTTCTGGAAGGAGCTCAGAGCCCCTCACACTGCAGGTATCTGTAGATCACCAGCCAACCACCAGCTTGGTTACATTTTTATTAAGGCCAATCATGTGTGTGTTCTCAGGATGTTATTCAGACCCTCGGGCAGACTGCTGATGCCTCCTGGGGAATTTACCTGAGGGTCCATAGTCAGCAGCTTCTGGAGGCTTCTCTTCACCTGCTGCAGTCAGCCTACAGGGCCGACGAGCTCCACAGACCTGTGTGGATCAGCATGGAGGGCTTACAGAGCAGCGACAGCACAGCAGTAAGCACATCTGATCCCACCTGAAGCAGAGTCTGCAGACAATACGTTAATAAATAACAGAGCAGACGCATGTAACGTTTAACACACCTGGCTGGAAATCCATCAAACTAGAATCGAGCAGGTGTAGATGTTGGAGCCTCCTTTTGAGGGTCCACCCTGGCTGGGAAACTCATCACACCCCCACAGAAAGAGTTATTTGAGATTAATGTTGGAATTGTAGCAAGCTTGAGTTGTATAAGCTGCCATGTTTGTCAGACGGTCCCCAAGCAAATGCAATCCTCTGTTCTTCATGAAGGCTTTTTAGCTGCTCAGGCTTGGTGAGCAAAACTCAAGTTCACTACCAATCCAACAATGTCCAGTGCCGATCCAGTTAGACGATGGAAAAGTGTCATTTTTAGTCGTTGGAGTGTTCTTGCTGTTTCATAGTCTTCCTCCTCTTTGCTCCAGGTTTTTGTGTCCACAGTCGAGCGCCTGTTTCCATACGTCACTGTAGTCCTGGCTGAGCACAAATGGCCTCCTCGGATCCCAGCGGCGGTGTCGCAGAGGGTGGCTCTACACCTGAATGCAGCATCGCTGCCCACGGGGCAGGAGCAGCTTTATGCTTTACTGGGAATGATGGACAAATACGACTTTATCATTGAGGTGGACACAAAGAAAGGTGGTGAAGCTGCCGCTGTGGTGAAGGAGCTCAGTGCACAGCGTGCAGGGAGAGCAAGCAGAAGCCTGTATATTCTACCTCAGTGATCACAGCAGGTTTCAATGTGCTTTTATATTCAAAGTCACCACAGAGTCTCAGTTTGTCTCAGTGTGTAGATAAATGCTGCTGCTTTGGGTTGCTGAAGTTAACATCATCATACTGTATATATATGATTCAATGATTATTATAACATTCATAATAAATTCTATTAAAGGAACCAAGTCCAAAACCAGAATTAGCCTCTGAGCCTGTGTGAGCCAGTCCGAGGTTTGTGATTGGCTACAGCAGCAGCTGACCACGGCGCACACATATGAAACGCTCTCCTGCTGTAGCTAACACTTCACATGCAGCCCGCCTCTCTTACTGACTGCAGCACTGCATTTATTTGCATCCATAAATCTTTAAAGTGTCACAGGTGACATCAGTGCTCTCAGTCTCACTCGGTACTTTTAATGCTGATTTTTGAACGTTTACAACAAAGAAAATCATCCATCACTCGATTAAAACAAGAAAAAAATACAACACAACACTTTACTGTAGTTCAGTGGAAAAAGTGAATATTCATGTTTTAAACCAGCACGTCATGTTGAACTGCAGAAAACAGTTATAGTGTTAAAATGAACCTGCATTAAGTACAAGCCCACACCTGTACAGCTGTTACAGTCATGTACCTCAAACATGAACAGCAGCTTAACAACTCAGTAACTGACACAGCGGCTGATTTTACTCACTTAACAAGTAGATTTTTACTGCTGACCTTTGTATCAATCCATGAAATGATCATAAAGTCTTCCCACCACATAAACCAAGCAGGCTGTCCCTACAGTGAGCGTCTGGTGCTGAGGAGAGCCTCGGACAGGCTGCTGCCGCTGTCACAGTCTGTTCCTGGTCAAGTACTGGCTGCAGGAGCAGAAGGTGTGGTAGAAAGAGGAGGACAGGCCGGCAATATCTGTGGAGATGTAGGGAAGGACCTCCGGAGACGCCTGGTTAAAGTAGCTGATCTGAAAGAAAGATAACACACTAATAACAGCCAGCTGTGATAAGAGTATATGTACGATGCTGTTGTTCTCACCAGTGACTTGTTGTCTTTGGTCTCCAGTATGGTGAATCCAGCACACAGAACCTCTCCTCTGTTATAGCCTTCAGTGGGAGGCTGAGTGGGCAGGGACACTGAGCGTAGGGCGATGACATATGGGTCTCTGAAGGAAAACAGAAAGGGAACGCATCAGGAAATCCTGCAGGACACAGGTGGATGGATCTGGTTCTACTGACCCGCTGCCACATGGCTTCCTTTTGGAGGCCAACAGGATGAAGTCCTGGAGAATCCCTTTTGCCTGATTGGCTGCAGTGGGAGATCCCATCGCGCCATGACGCACCGATGGAGTCACCACACGATATATGAAGTCATCGTTGTCGACCAGCTGAATCAGCTCGCACTTCCTGTTTGAGGAAACACATACACACTGTGAAAAAGGTGACTGACAGCACTGTTTAAAGACTGAGCTGCAGTTTACTCCACATGTATCCACGGCAGAGGCAAACAGCTGCTTCTGTGCTTCACCAGCTGAGGGTGGAGCTCGTGCATAGGGACACTGAAGGGGAAACTACATAACAAAGGGCTTGGTGATGACATCACCCAGATCTCCACCCATCTCTGCTGCTTATCCTTCTCAGGGTCGCAGGGGGTGGAGCCTATCAAAGCCGTCTTTGAGGCAGGGTACACACTGGACAGGTCGCCAGTCGGTCGCAGGGCTAAACACGACCATTCACACCTGTGTGAGAGTTTCCAGTTAACCTAACCCACTAACTGCATGTCCTTGGACTGTGGAGGAAGCTGGAGGACAGGGGAGAACCAGGGAGTAAATCTAAACTCAGGGGGGCGCGGGGAGAACCCAGGGGACGCGGGGAGAACCCAGGGAGACGCGGGGGGAACCCAGGGGACGCGGGGAGAACCCAGGGGACGCGGGGGGAACATGCAAACTCCCCCGCTTGATGCAATGATAGCATATTAGATGGAGCTGTAAATCTAAACTCCACCTTACAATCCAACGTATTAAAAACCCTCACTTGGCGCAGACTCCTGCCCCAAGTGAGGGCAGGAGTCTGCGCCACTGTGATACCTCAGTGACCGATCCACAACTTCCAGTTACTGTTTTAAAACTGGGATTTCCCACAGTGTCAAGTCAAGTCACGTTTATTTATAAAGCACATTTAAAAACAACCAAGGCTGACCAAAGTGCTGTGCAATAAAATACAAATATAAAATACAATAAAACACAAGTACATAAAACACCTCACTGATAAAACAATAAGTTAATACAGTAAGTTAACCTTGCTAAAAGCCAACGAGAAGAGGTGAGTTTTAAGAGCAGTTTTAAAAGTTCCTAGGCTTGTGGAGAATCTGATGTGAGGAGGTAAACTGTTCCACAGTCTGGGTGCAGCCACAGCAAAAGCCCTCTCTCACCTAGTCTTTAATCTGTACCTGGGAACATCTAAAAGCATCAGGTCTGCTGACCTCAAAGATCTCCTGGGGCAGTAAATGCTAAGAAGCTCTGCCAGGTAAGGAGGTGCAGTACCGTTAAGAACCTTAAAAACCAGCAGTAAAATTTTAAAATCAATCCTAAAAGCAACTGGGAGCCAGTGGAGAGAGCAGAGGACCGGAGTGATGTGGTCTCTCTTTTTGGAACCGGTCAGCATGCGAGCAGCAGCGTTCTGCACCAGTTGGAGGCGATGCAGACAGGAACGATCTAAACAGTGGTCTGCTCCACCAGCACAGGCCCACGGTGTTGACAGCATCGGAGACAAAGCTCCGCCTCCTCCACAGACATGTTCTTTCCACCACCTGCTGGTCATGAGATCAATGCAAAGGGTAAGGCTGCAAATCTAAGCAGCCAGGATGAGTTTCATCTGCAGGCTGGCTCGGCTGGGGGAGAGCCACCGTTCCCCTTTTATTTAAACGTGAGAATAAAGAGACAGACAGGCCCTCACAGCTAATGTCACTTTAACCTTAACTGATAACATGTCAGCCTCAGTGCAAAGTGAGCAGCATGAACCTAAACCACACATCGCTTATTTTTAACCCTGAGCCTCAGAAAAGTCCATCATTGGAATCGGAGAACAATACCGAGGCAGCGAGTAGAAACAGGGCCGAGCGACTGCTGCTGTGAAGCACAGAAACCGCTGATCGTAGCAAAGGTCAAACAGACGAGTCCCAGAGTCTTACTTATAATGCGAGTCCCAGCTCGGCCTGTTGCTCAGCTCAGCGAGTAAATCAAAGGCTCTGTGAGCAGGAACGTCCACCTCACATTCAATCTTGAAACTCAGCATGGACTTCTGCTCCAGGGTGTAAAGCTGAACCTGTGAACACAACATAAAGCACCGATGGGGGCAGACTCACACAAACAAACAGCTCATTAGTGAGAAGCACATACCTGGTCCTTCTCACAGCTCAGGCGCCAGTTGCTTCTGGCTGCCAGCATCTTCAGAGCTGAGACGTTGTTATAGCTCAGATACACCTGGAAGCACAAACACAGGAAACACCACAAACTCATCTCCAGAGCTCAGCGTTAGCAGGCCGCCTCCCGCCATTCAAATACTACTTATTATATATGAATCAGTGCCGTCCAACAGTTCAATTCAACTTTATTTATATAGCGCCAAATCACAACAAAAGTCGCCTCAAGGCGCTTCATAGATAAAGAGAAAAACCCAATAATCATATGACCCCCTATGAGCAGCACTTTGGTGACAGTGGGAAGGAAAAACTCCCTTTTAACAGGAAGAAACCTCCAGCAGAACCAGGCTCAGGGAGGGGCGGGGCCATCTGCTGTGATTGGTTGGTGAGAGAAGGAACAGTGTAAGTATTAAGGGTGCAAAATGAAGACAAACTGCTGCAGCACTATTTCTCATCTGCAGTGAAGGTGAAGCACAGCGGTGCGACTCGTCGGCCTGTCGACTAAATCAGTCTGCAGGCGCGGTGAGAGTCTGACTGTGGCTCAGCTTTGGAGCTAAGTGGGACATAAACACGCTGAGGTCTGCTCGGTCAGATCATACACTGACATATAAACTGCAGTGGAACAAACAAATAAAATCACTGAACATCCTTTAAGAAAGAAACAGAAATCATGTCCCAAAAGTCGTGACGACGCACCACCGACACACAGCTGAGACGCTGATGTGGGTGAAAAGAAACTAAATGAGCCTATTAAAGGTTTACTGTGTCCAGCTCAAGCACAGGCTGTGACATCATCAACGACAGCTGATGAGCAGCTCTGTGGAAATCAAAAATACTGTTTTATGTCCGGTTTTTATAGATTCAGCTACAGAAATGAGAACTAATGATGTTTTTGTGACAAGCTGCTAGCAACAAGGTGCCTACACAATCAGTGCCAAGTTGTCTGTTATTTGTAATACAGTAATATACACATGTATGTAAAGAAGGTTTGACTTCTCTCCCGTGAGTCCTGGACTAACGTGAGCAGTACAGGTGACGCGTGGAGCTTCTCCTCACCTGGTTGGTGGGATCCCAGGGAACAGACAGAGGCACCTCCCCCTGCGTGCGGGAAATGATGTACTTCCTAAACACAGTTACAGGAATCAGGATGATGGCACTGTGGGTCTGTGCAGCTGCACAACAAAAGCTGATGTAAACGCAGAGACTTTAGGGGCTGTTTGGAGACATGTACCTGTCCAGCCTGATCTTTTTCCTGGCTGTTGCCTCCTGAAACCTCCTTTGTCCTTCCTGTAAATGAGAGACACACAGGCAGAGGGCACCAGTGTGTAACACAGCAGGCAGATTCCCAGCACCAGTTCATGACCAGTACACCGATCTGTGCTACAAACTGAGTGGAGTGTTATTACTCGGTGTTTGTTCGTGCTGATAACGATCTACGACTACAGCGAGCGCCCTTCAGCCTGTAACGACACCATGGTCGCTCCATCAGACGGGTTTATGACTGATAACATGATTTGAAGTTCACAGCTCTGATCTTTGCTCAGCCTTCGGCTTAATGGTTAATCGAGTGTTTCTGCACCTTCTGTTTATGATACTCATGTTTTATTCTACAGGACGATCTCCACAAACTGCTTCACCACAGTGTGAATGAAGCTGACACCAACTGTCAATCTACTGCTCCACCCTTTTTAACAACACCACCAGAGGCCATGTTTCCTGCTCATCCATCCATCAGCACCACGGGCGGTGTAAAAGACCGACCCAGCTACACTGATGTCACCCGCTGCTTTCTCTGAGCTCACCTTGGATCAGCTGTTATCAGGAGTCTGGCTGTGAAATCAAACGTTCACAGGCTGATGTCTTGTGACTGACACCTTGTTAGCCAATCAGAGTGCGGTTTCATACCACAAATTCTGAAGCAGATTTCATGTCTTTCAGTCAGTATTAGCCAATCACAGACAGCCGCGTCACATCCAGACACTTTACGGATGCAGCACGCTAACGAGCCGTTTGTGAGCGTTAGCTTAACTCACCAGGGGTTCAGGTCGTATCCGTGGTAATGTGCGTGGCTTCCCGCCATCATCGAGCACCTCAAAGGTCATGAAGGCGGAGTTTATGTGTCGGTTAGGCCCCTCCTCGTGGTAGGCCTCCGCACGCACGCCCACCTCCATGCTGCAGTAAGGACACGTGTCAGTTCTCTGTCTGCTGCACAGCTGCAGCGCTGAGCCAGTGTTCTGGGATACCTGTTTCTGAAGGCGTTGTTCACGATCGCCTTCAGCAGCAATCTGTCTCCAACCTGAGAAGGTCCTCTGAAGGTGAACATGTCGATGGCTCGAAGGGTGGGAGGAGCCTGAGACAGACGACTGCAAGCAAAGAGCACAGAGACAATAGGCCATGACCTCCCACGCGCTCGCCGTGTTCAGGTTACTCATACAGATACAGCTGGACAGATCCTTTAATCTGCACCAGGACTGAACTACACTGATCACAATATGGAGGTCAAAGGTCAAAATGATGCATCCTATTTTTAGGTAAAAATATGAAGGAAAGAAGTGTTTGTGACTGTACCTGGCAGCGATTGTAGCTACATTCACCATCCAGGCCATGATCTGCCCTCCAAATGTGTTTACCTGGGATTCAAACACACCTCATGCATGATCTGACAGTCATGTCTCAGCGGTACGATGACACACTGATGCACTGAACAGTCACATATATGTGCACATGTAAAACAGCTGGGCCTCATTTACAAACCTGTGTGTAGGATCCATACGCGCTGATCCACACAGGTGTGCACACGGGTGTTCACTGTTCATAGACATAAACTACACCTTTCTTGCTGCTACTTCAAAGCACATTGTGCGCTGTCTGTCCTGCGTGCTGCACAACAACATTCAGTATTTAGTATTTACTGCTGTTTACACTTAGCTAGATTAATGTGATGGTGTTGTGTTTAGTATGTTGCTCTGTTTGTTTTTCCTTGTTTTCTCTTCTTTCTCTTTTTATGTTTCCTTTCTCACTGTCCCTCTCCCCTTCTGTTTTTCTTTTCCTTCCTCTTTCTTTCTCCCTTTCCTATCCCTCAGTCATGTCTGTCCCGTCTGTAACAACTGAAAATAAAATAAATAATAACAACAAAGGTCGATCAAATGGACCAATACGGCAAAGCTGTGATGATCCACTTGGTAAAGTAAATCCGTTGAGTCTCCTTGTTGGTCTTCAGACAACAGATCTGGCAAAGAAACCAAAACCAAATCGCTCTGACAGCAGCCGTCAGCGCCTCAGTTCACGCTCAGAAGTAGTCAGTGTTTGGAGGCCATGAGCTGATGTTTTGAACCAAAAAAGGAGTAAAAGAAATAAAACTACTGCATCTCTATGGAACGCCAGGACTGCCATAATGAATTAATTAAATACACCATTAAATAATTAATTAAATAAATAGTTATGACACATTTAATTAATTATTTATGCATTTCACATTTTAATTAATTATTGACACATTTAATTAATTATTTATGTATTTCACATTTTAATTAATTATTGACACATTTAATTAATTAATTATGTATTTCACATTTTAATTAATTATTGACACATTTAATTAATTAATTATTGACACATTTAATTAATTATTTAATGATATGTTTATTTATTTCATTTTGGCAGTCCTGGCGCCTGGCTCTCACCATGAAATAATTTTATCTGTCAGCCTCACCCATCAAACTCAGGGGGCGGGGCTAACGCTGATCGACTCAAAACCATTGCTTTGGCCTGGTGGCCATTGTTTTTAGCACACAACAACCAGCATGTGGAAACTAACAGAACTGAACTTTGAAAAACCCTGTTTGTGTGTCACCAAATACAGTTTTAATATTTTTTTAGCTGAGAATGTAGCGGTTTAATCTTCATGTGTCTGGTCGGTTTGTCAAGATAGAGCCTCTTTGTAAAAGTGCTTCGATGATTTCGGAGATGTCTGCCCAGTCTCACGGCAAAGCGTGGATAGACCCGCTCGGCTCGCAAGCAATCGAGCTGTTATTACCACCGACAAAGCGCAGGCCCCGGTACACAGCTGTAATAACCCCGCTGACACTGACTTATTTTACTGAGGTTATATTTATCAGGGTTTTATTTCCTGATGTTCTTATGTGTCCTACATGTTTCACTCGCCAATTCTGAATTATAACTAACATTAAAAACATGTTTAAGGAGGAGAGAGAGCAAATAAATTCGATTAACAGCTGATCTTTGGGTTTTTGTTCAGTCATCAGCGTGACCTGATAAACACATAAAAGAGATAACGTTGGTGTTTCCTCATGTAGTAACTGCTTTAACTGTACAAAGGTTGTTCGACACTATGACACACATACAGACTTCATGATGTTCGACTAATATTTTTATTGTGAATATTAATCATGAGGGTAAACGGACCTGTACACCACAGAGCGAGGTCAGCATGTCCACGATATCTTCAGCTCTCTGAGATAACACAGAGTTTCCCAGCTGACTAATCTAACTGTCATCTACGAATAATTCACGGCTCATATCAATATGATTTTACAGAAAATCATCCTTAATACTGCCAACTATTCCAGAGACGTGAACATCTACAGCATAAAGAACACACAAATATAGCAGTCTAACAACACTGTAACAGAGATGAACCGTCAGTTTGTCACAGATCAAAGTGGAATGAAAGCGATTGGTTGAACAGGTGTGATCTGTGTTTTCTGCATTTTCATCAGCGTCAGAGACTCAGCAGCAGATTAGAATAACAGTTATACATTTAATAAATCACCAAATGAATCCAAGAAACGAGCAAACCTGTTCAGACAGTTTGAGTTTGTGTTCCCTCAGCTGCAGACTCGCTGCTGTTTAAATGTTTGAGAGGAAGATTAGATATAAAGCAAACGTCAAACATAGACTCAGTCTGCGTTCACATTTGATAGGAGGCCAGGACGGATAATGGCTGTGTCCTGTTTTAAGATCATACATGTAAAATTGTTGTCTGACCTCCGTCGATCCAGCCGCTCAGAGTTAACTGAAGTTAACCTGGATAAATGATAGTTAAGGAGTATCACAGATAACACCCACGTGAGCTGTGTGACTGTTCACCACTACACTGAAATCAGTAGCTATTACTGAAATACACGTGCTATTTCATAAACTATGATATAAATAGGGAGGTCCTACTAACATGTTTAGTTTTAAAGGACACCTTCCTGCCTTTAGTCTCATTCATGAGCAGTATTAGTTTTCTTCTAACATCCAGAAGTCTGCACCATGTGTTTCATAGTTTGTAACAAACCTTGACAGTTAAACATAACATGACCGAAAAAGAAAATAAATAAATAAATGAATAAAAAGAGAGAGAGAGAAAAAATCACACAAATTATATGTTAACCTCATTTATTTTTAGTTAAGTAAACTCTAAAAATTCTAACAGATCGCTGGTGCTTAGAATAACTATTAAAAAACAGATGATATAATATTTCTGTCCAGGTTGCAGTCTGCATTATGAACATGTAGTTGGAAACTCTGCTCCTCTCGGTGGAAATGCGCCTTCTCTTTCCTCTTTGTATAAAAACATTTTAAAAGTCAGTTTAATCTCAAAATTCACTGTTAAATCCAAAACACACCAGATAAAGAAAAGCGAATGGTTCAGTCTAACACATGTGCCAGTGAACCATTAAACGTCTGTAAAACTGTGCAGTTCTGAAACGTAACTTTAACCTCAGCCAAACCGATTTGCTCAGTTGTAAATAAAACAGCGAAGTAAACGTGACCCGACAGACAAAACCTGAGTGAATTAAGTCCAGCGTTTAACACTGAGAGCTAAAACTCAGCTGAGGTTTCAAAGCTGTGCCGGTGATTGGAAGTGGGTTCGCCTATAAAGTGCTCTGTTGGGAAACAAGCTCCAGCAACTCTGCGCTCGGGAAAAACTATATTTACTTATCATGTGCAGAAAAATGTGCTGACGTTGCGTAATATCGAGCACCGGCTGCCCAGTTAAACTGTGACTATCACCAGGTAACGTGGGCGTGTTTCTTGAATTAGCAGCAGGTGTTAAACAGCTGACAGGTGAGGAGGAGGATGCATGCAGGTAAACTGAGGGCCTGTTGAGCTGATCGCTGGTGTCGTGAGAAAAATGTCAGCTCGTTCTTTATGTTACAGAAGCACAGAGACACAAGAGCAGGTGGAAAGAGACGATCGTTCGGTGAAAATGAGAATCTGCGAATGCAACATGTGGAACACGGAGAGTGGAATATGTAAACAAACCGGTTAACGTAACCCCCTCGGTGCACTCTGCATGCTGACTGTTAGCAGAGCTACTGAAATCTCTGAAAACATCTGAGCACAAACATGTTCTATGTTGACAACCTGACCAGACGTGAAGATTACAGCGCGACATTCGCGGCTAAAACACTGTTAAAAGTGTAGTTGGTGACAGAAAAACGGGCTATTTTAAAACTACACCACCACCATTGCTGCCTGTGATTTGAAATGCATTCTGGGATACCTGGCTGCCCCAAGTCTACACAAGCAATTGATTATCTAGGATCGACCTGTTTTGACTTACTTTGCACGGCAACCAATCAAATGTTAGAGAAGCTGCATGGGCAGCGTTAACCCCGCCCCCTGCGTTCGATGGGTGAGGTTGACAGATAAAATTAATTCAAGATGAGAGCCAGGCGCCAGGACTGCCAAAATGAAATAAATAAATATATCATTAAATAATTAATTAAATGTCTCAATAATTAATTAAAATGTGAAATACATAATTAATTAATGACGTGTGTCATAACTATTTATTTAATTAATTAATTCCAATTTTAATTAATTATTGCCACATTTAATTAATTATTTAATGGTGTATTTAATTAATTCATTATGGCAGTCCTGGCGTTCCATACGGGACAACGACAGGAAAAGACATTTTTAAAACGCATGTCAAAGTGTAACGACATGAAACTGTCCTGGGACAAACTTGTTGGACTTACAACAGATGGAGCGCCGGTGTTGTGCGGTGAAAAAAGTGGACTAGTCAGCAGGATGCGAGTAAAGATGCAGGAGAACTGTACCGGTGAGTTAACAGCAGATCACTGCATCACACACCAGGAAACGCTGTGTGGTAAAGTCCTAAAAATGGAGCATGTATTGATCACCGTAACACAGACCGTAAATTTGATCTGAGCTAAAAGTTTAAATCACCGTCAGTTTCAGTCTTTTATGTGGGAAATAGATTCAGAGTTTGCCGACATTCCTCATCATACAGAGGTCCGCTGGCTGAGTTGGGATAAAAGTTCTAGAGTTTTTGAGCTCAGCAAGGAAACCTGTCAGTTCATGGACATGTATGATGTCATGTCACTAATGCACCAGTGCAGCCTGCCTCACTTTCCCTGTTGCAGTAATGTTGAACCAAGTCAGCCGACTTTGCTGCACCTGTGCAGATTCAGATGGAGCTGCAGTGTAATGATGCACTCAGGGAAAGTACGACACTGAACGGCCCGCACAGTTTATTAGCTCCACCCCTGCAGCAACGCCCAGCTCCGTCTACATGCGGCTCCAACCTTGTGTTTGCTTTCATTTATTTTTTCTGGGGTTTTGGCAGCATGTTCATATTTCTAACTTGCATAATTTTGACAGGATATATTTTTATGAAGAGCAAAATATTTAAAGTTAAAGTTTATTTTTTAAGTTTATTTAATCTGTAATAATATTCCTGTCTGTTTTTATTCATATTTTGTGGAGTTTATATACTGCTGGGCGGGTGCTATGATGTTATTGATGTTGAACTTGTTTTATCTAATTTTATGTATAAGGTTAGTTATTAGAGTTTCCAACCGTCCCATAAAAAACGGAATGGTCTCGTATTCAGAGAAAATATTGCGCGATTTATTCTGTCTTTGCTGCACAGCTGCCTCTTCTTCTCTCATTCTCTCCTGTTTCTACTTCAATCATGAAACTGATCAATGATCAGCTGATTTTGCCAGTATTTTCCCACATTTTCTAGATACTGCACCAGTACTGTGTGTAAAATGCCATCAAAAAGTCAGTTTAATTTTTCTTCTTTCTCACCTGTCTTTCTGTCTCCTCTCACTTTTTAAAGGTTGCCATGTTAGAAAAAATATTTTGCCCTGCCATGCTGTTTATTAATGTGGCAAATGAATGGTTTATGAAAATATATCTAAATCTGTCATCAGTAATCAGTAATGATCATGTCTCACCTCTAGTCTTCTCTGTCTTAATTTCAGGTTTTCACCATGTGTTGTAGATAGTTCAGGAGGTTAACTCGACCAAGCAGTCTACTTTCGGGTACTGTTTAGAACAGCAGAATAGGGAGGATGGTGTAGGTTTAAGTTTATTAGATTGATGCATATATACCAACAAGACAGTGTACATCACTGTGACAACAGCGTTTGTTTTCATTCAAAGGATTTATGGTTTTTCCTGTAATACCTGGTGGGCCGGTCTCTACCCATATGGAAAAGAAATGAGTAAATCACGTAAGTCTTATATGATTTACTCATTAAAGCGGCCACTTTCTCATTACTTTCATATATTGTTTTAGTAAGTATCCAAAACATACAAGTTTCATTATATAATTTTTCAAGGGATCTTAAATCTGTTTTCACTCTTGTATGCTTTTCATACAAGTTTCACACGAGACAGATACAAACTTTATAAGATTTATAAATATCTTTTCCATATGGGTAGTCAAAATGCCTGGGCCCATTTTTTGTCCCAGTCCAGCCCTGAATATAATCATCAGTGTTTGAGCAGCTATGATATCAGGGACAATCGAGACATGTGTGACAATACTGAACATGTCACATGACACACCTTAAACATCATGTGATCCACTCTCAGTCTGCACTTTCATTCATGTCTTCAACAGGTTGAAATGAGCTTTGAAGAAACATTCAGAGAAATAAATCTTTCATGGATTCATGTGAGCAGCAGATGAACTTTGTACCAACAACATCTTCAATAACAGAGTCTGAATGAAGCTCAGGTGTTGATGCTGCTCACTGATTGGACGGTTGGTTTCAGCTCTGCTCTCAGTCTTTCCTGCACAGGTGAAGGTAGAAAGTGTGACTGGATCTATAGACTGGAAACAGAGAAACATGCTGAACATTTGAAGCTTTGCAGCAGAAATGTTCATGTTACAAATACAGCAGAGCTGATCTGGGATCAGTGTGTTCACACCTGCAGCTACAACAAGGTTTCATGTCTCCACACGTCAGCATGTGAACTTTACTCTGACTCAGTCTGAGCAGTCAGACGCATATTTTTAAAGTTAACACATCAGCACACACAGAGCTGAGCCCCTCCCACCTGTGCTGAGTTTCAGGTGGAGCCCCGCCTCCTTCCAGGAAGCAGCTCACCTGTGTGTCCGTGTTTAGTGTCCAGGTGTGGAGTGGCGCTTGTTGTTGGTGTGTGAAGAAACTGTAAGTTTGCTTTGTTTCCTCCTTTAACAGTTTGTCTTTAGGAACTTTACTGTTTGTTCAGCTCATGTTTGATTTCTTCACACAACAAACTGTGTGTGTTTGTATTTCCGGTCTCTCCATTAAAGTCAGTGTGTAATGTTTTCCTGGCTAACATCAGCTGTGTGCAGCTTAGTTCCAGCACAAATCTGCCGCTCCATAGTTCACGGTAACGGACTCACAGCTGGACCAACGAGGCCGAGTGTGTCCGCCACTCTGAGCTACCTTCGTGTTTGTGTACTTGTAGTTTGTACTTTGAGTTCACTCAGAGTCCACAGAGAACGCAGCGTACGTGATGACGTCAGCCCTTTACCTCCTTTACTGTCACTGTGATTAATATAGGGCTTTGAAGTTGACGTCACGCCGCAATGCATTGTGGGAGCGCGGCGCCATGTTCGGGGTCTACGAATCAAAACAAACACACTGTGTTGGAACGACGATTACAAGATGCTTAAAAGCAGCTCCAAAGAAACGGACGGTATAGAGACCGATTGCGCTCAGAGGCGAAGCGGCGGTACTTGCAGAAAATAGCGTGCATTGGAAATGTGGACCCGTATGAAATACGGCCGTGGAGTAGAAACCCTGAAGACCAACCGCTACTGACATAGCCTGACATATTTTCGTACCTTATCTGTGGAGTCAGCGCGTACAAGTCGTCATTCAAACAAAGGTAAGTCAGCTCGAGTACTGCGTGTGAAATGCGTTTGATTTCCCTGCAAACATTCACATTAGTGCAGCATAAATTCATTCATGAGGGGAAACTACAGTGAGAACATGTGGAGGCTGTTAGAGGGATAACATGGTGAGTTCAGTGCATTGATGAGACATTGTCCTGAAGGATTTAGTTATTCTCTATGGTTAAAGAAATTGCAATGATTTATTCATATTTATTATAAATAATTCTAATTATACATCTTGCTTCCATATTTGTATCCTGTGTCACTAAAAATACATTTTATTTTAACTTTATACATTGATTAATGACCTGCAGAATATCCTTATCATATTAATTGATTCATAATTGTCACTTTATGCTTTCTCCATCTCTAAAGTGATGACATCCTTGCATTACATACTTTAGGTTCATTTTCTGCAGGCAGGTTTCTGACAGAGAACAGGCAGATTTACACTTTAACATGCAGCGTTCTATAGATGGACACATAAAAAAATGAAAAATTACATGTATGTACTAACTTTCTAAACACTTTCTTACATTTATGATAAAGTAGATTAAACACATTTATGTCGGCCTTGGCTCATAGTTCTTGTCTTTAAATTAAATTTGTCTGTTTCAGGTACTGCACTCTCAAAGACTGAATGAACCAGCATTGCAGCCATGGGTCACTGTGAGCATCACAGGGAAGGGTGAAGCCGCCCGCTGCACCCGTGGAGACCTGCACCCATGTCACTGCTCTTCTGTTTAATGTAGAAGCAACAGTGTTGATCTGTGGCACAAGGACTGTTACAGATGAACCTGCATGCTGGGTTATGGGAATATGGGAATATGTACTGACTGAGTCCCACTGTTCAAAAATTGAATAAAGAAACAAACTAATGTTTGCCTTTTTTTTTTATTATTAAAACCACTTTATAGAACATCACATCCGTTACAATGTAGAATCCATATCATTTATAGTTTACAAGTGACAAAATGTTTACATGATATCACCCACTACTAATATTACTTTAATTACTGTATCTTTTGAAAAATACCGCTATTTATACAGCAAAAGACTTAGGAATGTTTAACAGGAGCAGGTTTCATTTTTCCCTGGTTTTATTATCACACTGTTCACCAAACGCAGCAAACCCTCACCATCTTATCCAGAAGGGTCACCTCTTCACCCTCACATGGAAGAAGTAATCTGATTGGCATGGTGGTTTGTTTGAAGCAGGTCCCTTGTGTAGCACTGGAACTCAGTCATGATGTTTCATCCATTTCATAAGGTTGGTTTGCTGCAATAACGCCAAATAATTAGCAACTCTATAAACAGAACGTATATATCTGCAAAATCACTCAGTAGGATGTTTGTTCTAATTTGCTATGACCTCAGAGCGCATCGAAAATAAAACTAATAGGCTATAAAGAGTGATATGAACATATTTAGAACTTACCGGAATGAAAATGTCTGGAGCACCAACAGATATTTGGAGATGGAAGAGAACTGGATATCAGCTGGTCCCACACCTGCTATCCAGGCTACACGCCTTCGTTTGCTAACATCGATACACGAGCTGCCTCATGTTGCTTCCAGGTTGGGAAAGAATGAAAAGATAAACCATTTTCAAGCTTATTCTCTTGCCGGTGTTCCAGATCTACTGGCGTTTAGATCAACTGGCGTTGGTCGAACAGATGTTTGGCAGTCTTGCGTTTCAGGAGCTGCTACCGACAAATCAGCAAAAACACGCCAAATGTGTCACCTGTGACACTTGTGAGGTTATCTCAAACACACTCCGTCAGTCTTGATGCCGTTGAACAACAAAATGTTTACAAATGTTTCGAGTTTACCTGGTGATATCCTCATGCGCGACGCGATCGCGAAAACAGCAAACAATTAACACCACGCCGATGTTGTTCACCGGACAGCAAGAGTAAACGATCGGGAGACTCTTGTCGTCGTTATCGTTCCCCTCGCACGTTTTATTTCTCCGGTTTCAGCGTTTTTGCTTCACAACTAAAGCGAGCAGTTTACTTTGTGCACTAACATGGACTCGAATCAACCAGCGCCACCTCTGGCCAAATGCCACAGCCTACAGCCAGATCAACTTGTGACACACATCTGCAGCACGTTTGAATTCGTTTCATGCACATTTGTACCTTTCAATTGTCTCTGTCTGTGCGTCATGCAAATAAACCTTTGACAAGAATCCATCCATCCATTCGCTTCCGCTTATCCTTTTCAGGGTCGCGGGGGGCGCTGGAGCCTATCCCAGCTGTCATAGGGCGAGAGGCGGGGTACACCCTGGACAGGTCGCCAGTCTGTCGCAGGGCCAACACACAGGGACAGACAACCATTCGCACTCACATTCACTCGCACATTCACACCTAGTGACAATTTGGATTATCCAATTAACCTGTCCCCACAAGCTGCATGTCTTTGGACGGTGTTGATCCTTTGACAAGAATGAAATGATATCATATATTTATTATTGGCCTACATTTGTACAAAATTCCAAATTATATACACAAAGTCATAGAAATCACCACCCCTGTTCATCATGATTTTAATATTCTCTTTTTCCATAACAATAAAATACGCCTTGGAATATGACACATCAGTATTCCATTAGTGTTGTCACATCACATCCTGTAAGCAGAGTCTGTCTGTGTCTTTTCTCTGGAAATGAATATTTCCAGCCAATATAGGCGATCCATCAACATGGAGAGTTGGTAGTTATATACAGTCTGTATAAGTGTGGTTAATCTAATGAACATTTGTAAGGAGATGGCAGTTACTGTGAATTCACAGCAGTTACACAGTGATTAGTAATAAACAGCCAGTGAGAGTGAGTGGATTTAAGAAAGTCAGTGACTCAGGTGTGTCGATTGGTTTGTCAACTGTTTATGAGTCTGGAGAAGACGTAGAAATCTTTTTTTTTTTTTTAAATCTAAGTTAGGAAGATTCATGTTGTAAAACAAGCACTTTTTGTGAGAAATGCAAGAAGTACATCTGCAGAAAGCACACAGTTACATTCTGTCCATCATGTGGACAAAAATGAAAATGTTGAACATTGAAAAACTGAGAACGTTGGGCAAGTTCAACAGAAATGTGTTTGTAAGAACGAAAAACCAAATTGTTCCTGAAAATAGTTATGGAAAGTCTAACTGTTGCATGTCTGTGTTCTACATGTTGATCTGATGGAAAATAAAGTTGCTGTTGTTTTATTGCAGTTTTTTGACGGTTCTGAGTGGATTTACACAGTACGGGTCAAAATGACCCGCAACAAAATCAATTTCATATTTTTTTTTTCAACATAATACAAGGGTTAATTTCCAACACTTGCATATGATCTTCAATTTGTAGCAGATCCACTATCACACAGCAGCAGGAGCAGTCTCCAATGGAGGTCAATCCACTGCTGCCACCCGTGGCCAAGTAGCATAGCCTACTACTAGATTAACTTGTGACACATCTGCACCTGCTGCTATGATCACATTGAGTAGAGGCTGAGTGGCTGCACTTGCCCCTGGTACATCCACATCTACCCACAAACATGTTGAAAGATGCAATCCCAGCAATGTGGATAGTCAACACTAAAAACAATCAGTAAGCAAAGACAACAGAGATCACTTTTTTCTGTTTATTTAGCACCCACAACATTTGTAGTTGCCTTCTGCACAGGGGAAGTCCACACACACTGTGTGGTACCACTTTCCGCAGAAAGTGCATTCAATCTGCAAGATTAAATGAGATTGTCAGAGTCATTGTCTGACTGTTTATTACTAATCACTGTGTACCTGCTGTACATTCACAGTAACTGCCATCACCTTACAAATGTTTATTAGATTGACCACACTTATGCAGACTGTATATAACTACCAACTCTAAAATGTTTGTTCGCAGAGAAAACACACAGACAGACTACACTAATGACATGTGATGTTACAACACTAGTGACATATTAGTGTCATTTCATTCATGTCAAAGGTTTATTTGCATGACGCACAAACGGACACAGTTGAAAGGTACAAATGTGCATGAAACGAATTCAAACGTGCTGCAGATGTGTGTCACAGGTTGATCTGGCTGTAGGCTGTGGCACTTGGCCAGAGGTGGCGCTGGTTGACTCGAGTCCATGTTAGTGCACAAAGTAAACTGCTCGCTTTAGTTGTGAAGCAAAAACGCTGAAACCGGAGAAATAAAACGTGCGAGGGGAACGATAACGACGACAAGAGTCTCCCGATCGTTTACTCTTGCTGTCCTGTGAACAACATCGGCGTGGTGTTAATTGTTTGCTGTTTTCGCGATCGCGTCGCGCATGAGGATATCACCAGGTAAACTCGCGACATTTTTAAACATTTTGTTGTTCAACGGCATCAAGACTGACGGAGTGTGTTCGAGATAACCTCACAAGTGTCACAGGTGACACATTTGGCGTGTTTTTGCTGATTTGTCGGTAGCAGCTCCTGGAACGCAAGACTGCCAAACATCTGTTCGACCAACGCCAGTTGATCTAAATGCCAGTAGATCTGGAACACCGGTCGTGCGATCGAACATTGCAGCGGACCACACAGCAAATACGAACCGTGGCTGTTGTGTGTGCCTTCGCTCCAGGCCAAAATCCTTTCCACGCCCACCCCCGTGACATCACGCTCCAAAGCCCTATTTACACACCACACGAGACACCTGACAGCATGTTAACGCTAAGCTAAAGCTAAGCTAACGCTAAGCTAGCCAAGAAGCCAGAGTGACGTTAAAGCTGAGTAAACACTGACCCCAGACCAGCACCGTGATAAAGCACAGCTGCTGCTGCTGAACCTGAACAGGTAACAAAGTGATGAGCAGTCAGGCTGCAGGTTTCTACCTGTTCATGTTTCTACAGTAGAATCACTTTGAAGTGTCTTTGTGCTGTTTCATCTTTGATTTGTGTTCATAAACACTCAGAGAAAGATCACGTGACCTCATCAGGATCTGTGTTGGTGTGTGGGGCTGTACCTCAGCTTTAGATTATGGTGATTATGAGACAGTGTTTCAGCTCATTTTACACAGTAACATGAAAGTACTGTTATGAGGAGTAATGAAGTAACATACTCCATTACTTTTAATTAAAGTGTTCTGTGTAATATGTGTAATAATGACTTTTTTGAGTAACTTCATCTCTGTCAATAACAACATTCATACGTGGAATAAAAACACATCAGTGGATCATTGCTGGAGCTGCCTGGACTTCAGTCTTCAGGATTTCAACCAACAGCATCAACATGCTGCTCCACATGTCTGTGCTCCACATGTTTGTGCTCCACATGTCTGTGCTCCAGATGTTTGTGCTCCAGATGTCTGTGCTCCAGATGTCTGTGCTCCAGATGTCTGTGCTCCAGATGTTTGTGCTCCACATGTTTGTGCTCCACATGTTTGTGCTCCACATGTTTGTGATCCAGATGTTTGTGCTCCTGGTGATCAGACTCGCAGTTTCATCCTTGAAATAAGTGTTTATATTGTTGTTATATTGTTGACCCACCATTGATCATGTGTCTCATCACATGATCAATAGTGGATCAGCGACATGCTTTCTTTCCGTCTCAGGTTTAAATATCTGGGACTCTCCACCGTTTGGTTTTAAAACTGAAGAAGCTTCTCGGATGAAACGTCTTCCAGAAACTTAAAGAAGTCTCTATTTTCTTTCTAAGCTCCTTAGATCACATGACCTGGATGACTGAACCTACAGACATATTGACCTGGTTTCTAGGTTACATGACAGGTCAGAGGTCAGCGACTGTAACTCAGTTACTCCTGTTAATGTGAACTCACTGAGTGTTTGTGGTTTACCTCTCAGACTGACTGAAGATGATGATGGAGGAAGAGGAGGACAGAGCAGAGTCTGCAGGGTCCAGCTGTCCGTCTGTGAGGAGTGACCGGTCCAAAGATCAAAATCCACACTTCAGTGCTGAACCTGGACCAACGAGGTCAGAGAGCTGAACTCACTGAGTTACAGAAATAATTCTGCACTGACATTATAATCAGTGTTGATTCTGGTTGATTGTCTGACTGTGTTTGTGAGCTGAGAGGAAATGAAAATGAATTTGTAACAAAAATCAGTTTTGTCCAGTTTTCCTGTAAAAAGCTGAACTCTAATCTAAGAGGACTGTTACTGACAGGAAACAGCTGCATTATCTGCAGTCTGTGTGATCACAGCTGCTTCAATCATGTTTGTGTATGCAGAGGTCAGAGGTCACAGTCTGCAGGGTCCAGCTGTCCGTCTGTGAGGAGTGACGTGTCCAAAGATGAACCTCCATTCTTCAGTGGTGAACCTGGACCAACGAGGTCAGAGAGCTGTGATGACTCCTTTACATGTTTGTGTTTCCTGGATAAATATGACCTGAAACATCCTCAGATTGTTACAAAGATTCATTAAAAAGAAAACAATGAAAGAGAAAAGATCCAAATGTTAGACTTGGTCATTTGCTGTTTGAGGACAGTGATGCTCATATCTGTGGGGAAAGTGTGACCTGAGTGGGTTCATGTTTGTCTTTAAAGAACAGAGCTGCTCTGATTCTCTTTGTGTCTGATCTGTTAAACAGTCTGAGAGGTCACACAGAGACCCAGCAGCTAAAGCCTGGATCATACTGGCTGCTGTTAATGAGACTCCATCAGGACAACACTGAGCCACAGTGGTGTTCATGGAAATCAATCAATAAATTCAACTTTACACTGTATTACCAAAGTACTGACTCGTCTGCCTTCACACACATGTAAACTTGAGTGACATCATATTCTGAGTCCACAGCATTCAATATGATGTCAGCCAAGAGTTCAACATATAACAGCTTAAACTGTTCTAAAAAGGTTTTTTTCACAGGTTTAAAAGTGTTTACGGGAATTTTTAACAGTTCTTTCAGAAGCACATACGTGAGGTTAGACACAGGAAGCAGCAACACTGACTGAACACAGCTTTTAGAGGCTAAATTCACATTTTAATAATGAAAGTGGCTTCATGTGTGTGTGTGTGTCCATGGTTCCTCCACAGAGTGGACCAGCAGAGCTCAGAGGTTCCCAGTGGTCAGTCTGCCCAGCAGCATCAAACACAGCTGGACTCCATGTTTATGGTCTGTACATGTACAACAACTACTTTATTATTAATATTAATAATAATACATTTATTTATAGGTCGCTTTCAGAACACCAAGGACTCTGTGGACTAAATGACCAAAAGAAACAAACTTTGTAATCAGACGGTGCAAATGTGATCACAGGGAAACGTTTTAAACATCGAGGCTTTAAACAAAAACCAAAGAGAAACAGTTTGTAGTCGAGATCAGTGGGAATGAAGCTGAATAACTGTTTCTTCAATAACTTTGAGAAATAAATGACAAATATGATGGAAATTAGCAGCATTAGCACTTACTAATGATGTGAGTCGACACTCTGCTGTATTGAGACGACCACATTAGGTGGTCCTCAACTGTAATGGAAACCAATGGCTCCAGTCGATCTGAGCAGCTACTAATAGAAACGGGGCCATAGATGTGTTTGTGCTTTATAACAGTGAATCACAGGATTTTTACATTACAGATAAAATCTCATGTTGTTTGTTAAAGTGTGCAGTTCAGGGTGTGTTACTAAAACTGTTGTTTGCTCACTTTCCAAAGACCCAGCCCCCATAAAAAGCAGCCAAACAGCTCTAAGAGTTACACACACACGCATATCTATCAAGTTTACTCTGGTCTAATATACTTGGATTTAGCTTGAAGAATGTTCCTGTACGAGGACTGAAAATGATTTAAAAAGCAGCCAATGTCCAAAGAACAACTTTGACACACCTTCATAAAGCCTGCAGAGCAAAAGAAAAACTAGCTGAAAGTCTGGCTGCTCTTATGAAAAGTACAGAGAAATTATGGGTCGTTCAACACTTGTGCACAATATAAGAGTTTAAATAAATCTAAAGAGTAACTCAAAATCCTACAATCATACTGAGAAAATCATCTACAGCTAACTATCCAAGTGGATTTGTTTAAGACAGCTCCATCTGCTGGTGGCCCTCTGCAGGTGCATGAAAGGGGCGTGTTTATAGTGAAAGTAGTAGAGAAAGTAAACCCCATGGGAAGGAGGGAGGACTCTCAGCAGCTTCCAGCTCATATTCAGACATTTGACTTCTCACTGAAAGCAGCTAGTTTGAGTGTCTGTACCTTAATTAGAAGAGATAACATGGCCATAGTAATTAGAGTTGATTGGGCAATGCTGTCCTTGTAATGTACTTTATGACTTTTATACATCTGTTTGTGGACAAGTCCCAGTTTTTCTGTAGAGCCTCTCAAGTTGGTGACAGCAGTCAAAGTTCACGTGTAAACCAGAGCAACAAATCAGGTCCAAATGTGTTGTTCACAGTGAGTGGGATCATCAGTATGTTGCTATGTTAACATCCTGCAGCAGGATATGTTTGGTCAGCTGGTTCACATTTCCTCAGGACCTTCTTGATGTGATGTTCTTCTGCGTCCCTGGCTGCTGTGTCTGAGGGGATGGCGTTTGTTCTGTGTTGTAGCGTCCTGATGACGCCCAGTTTGTGCTCCAGTGGATGATGAGAGTCAAACCTTAAATACTGATCTGTATGCATAAACAGAGTGAACCTTTAAGACCAGTTGTCTGTATGATCAACTCTGTCACCTATAACATCTTCAAGTTTCTGGCTTCGATCATCAACCTGTTGATAGTTCAGCTCTGAACACCAGTGAAATTCTTCTCCCACTGAAATCGCTGCATTCATATGAACAGAATCAACGTTTTGGGACCGTGGAGTTGTGGAGAATGTCTCCGTTAATCAGATAAAGTCAAACTTATAATTGGTGAAGAGATCGTGGATGATATGCCCCTTGATCGTAAAGAAGTGGATGTTGTGTAGACTGAAGTTCAGAGTGGTGGTTCATTCATAAAGTATTCTGTTCCAGCTGCTGGAGGACAACATCATCACTTTTGTGAAGAACGAGCTGAAGAAGATCCAGAAGGCTCTGAATCCAAATAAGCCCCAGTGCTTGGAGTTTCAGAGGGAGGATGATGAGCAGAGGAGCAGCAGAGAGGCATTTGTGAAGATCGCAGTGGACTTCCTGAGGAGAATGAAGCAGGAGGAGCTGGCTGACCGTCTGCAGAGACGTAAGAGGATTTCTTACTTAAGGTTTTAAGCTGTTAGATAAATGAGACACTCATGACACCAGTGTGTTAAGTCATTTCTCAGTGGGTCAGAAAATGTCATCAGCGTTTTGTAAAATATATTTGTTGAAGTTGTATTTTTATTATTATTATTCAGAACTTCCAGCTGCAGTTTGTCATCGTAACCTTAAATCTGCTCTGAAGAAGAAGTTCCAGTGTGTGTTTGAGGGCATCGCTAAAGCAGGAAACCCAACCCTTCTGAATCAGATCTACACAGAGCTCTACATCACAGAGGGAGGGACTGCAGAGGTCAATGATGAACATGAGGTCAGACAGATTGAAACAGCATCCAGGAAACCAGACAGACCAGAAACAACCATCAGACAAGAAGACATCTTTAAACTCCCACCTGGAAGAGATGAACCAATCAGAACAGTGCTGACAAAGGGAGTGGCTGGCATTGGGAAAACAGTCTTAACACAGAAATACACCCTGGACTGGGCTGAAGACAAAGCCAACCAGGACATGCAGTTCATGTTTCCATTCACTTTCAGAGAGCTGAATGTGCTGAAAGAGGAAAAGTTCAGCTTGGTGGGACTTGTTCATCACTTCTTTACTGAAACCAAAGAAGCAGGAATCTGCAGCTTTGAAGACTTCCAGGTTGTGTTCATCTTTGATGGTCTGGATGAGTGTCGACTTCCTCTGGACTTCCACAAAACTACAATCCTAACTGACACTAGAAAGTCCACCTCAGTGGATGTGCTGCTGACAAACCTCATCAGGGGGAAACTGCTTCCCTCTGCTCGCCTCTGGATAACCACACGACCTGCAGCAGCCAATCAGATCCCTCCTGACTGTGTTGGCATGGTGACAGAGGTCAGAGGGTTCACTGACCCACAGAAGGAGGAGTACTTCATGAAGAGATTCAGAGATGAGGAGCAGGCCAGCAGGATCATCTCCCACATCAAGACATCACGAAGCCTCCACATCATGTGCCACATCCCAGTCTTCTGCTGGATCACTGCTACAGTTCTGGAGGATGTGCTGGAAACCAGAGAAGGAGGACAGCTGCCCAAGACCCTGACTGAGATGTACATCCACTTCCTGGTGGTTCAGGCCAAAGTGAAGAAGGTCAAGTATGATGGAGGAGCTGAGACAGATCCACACTGGAGTCCAGAGAGCAGGAAGATGATTAAGTCTCTGGGAAAACTGGCTTTTGATCAGCTGCAGAAAGGAAACCTGATCTTCTATGAATCAGACCTGACAGAGTGTGGCATCGATATCAGAGCAGCCTCAAGGTACTCAGGAGTGTTCACACAGATCTTTAAAGAGGAGAGAGGACTGTACCAGGACAAGGTGTTCTGCTTCATCCATCTGAGTGTTCAGGAGTTTCTGGCTGCTCTTCATGTCCATCTGACCTTCATCAACTCTGGACTCAATCTGCTGGAAGAACGACAATCAACCTCTAAGAAATCTAAATTATTTAACAAACTAAAACTCCAATCACTTCACCAGACTGCTGTGAATAAGGCCTTACAGAGTCCAAATGGACACCTGGACTTGTTCCTCCGCTTCCTCCTGGGTCTTTCACTGCAGACCAATCAGACTCTCCTACGAGGTCTGCTGACACAGACAGGAAGTAGCTCACAGACCAATCAGCAAACAGTTCAGTACATCAAGATTAATCTCAGTGATAATCTGTCTGCAGAGAAAAGCATCAATCTGTTCCACTGTCTGAATGAACTGAATGATCGTTCTCTAGTGGAGGAGATCCAACAGTCCCTGAGATCAGGAAGTCTCTCCACAGACGAACTGTCTCCTGCTCAGTGGTCAGCTCTGGTCTTCATCTTACTGTCATCAGAAAAAGATCTGGATGTGTTTGACCTGCAGAAATACTCTGCTTCAGAGGAGGCTCTTCTGAGGCTGCTGCCAGTGGTCAAAGCCTCCAACAAAGCTCTGTGAGTAAACATGTGATCAGGCTTTTATTTATAACATAAACAGTGTAATGTGTGATGGACCCTTAAAAACTTAAACATATTTTTTACATGATCATCAGCACTAAATACAGTATATTATAGTTAATGTTTGATAGCAGCAGTAAATGTCAGAGTGTCTTAAACATATCTGGGTGTCAGCTTTTATCAAAGTCATGTCCAGAATCATCCTGTAAGTAAAATTTATTTATACAGCAGCTTTCACAGGTCAAAAACCACAAAGTGCTTTACAATAGAAACAGGCAATAAAAAACACAGAAGATAAAAACATTAAACAGCAAACACTGAACATCATACAGCCTAAACTAGTTAAAGGCCACTCTGAATACTAGAGTCTGAATAAATGAGTTAGTGGGACCAGTAAAAGCCATTGACTGGAAGATCTCAGATGTGAGAAGAGCTGTAGGATTGTAGAAAGTCAGAAATATAGACTGGGACTAAAAGTAAGGACTAAATCTTTAAATAACGCCTAAAATGAACTGGTTACCAGTGTGAGAGATTAAACTGGAGTAATGTCCAGTCTATTTCATGTGCTGGTTAAAAGCCTCGCAGCATGATTCTGTACTGACTGAAGACGTTCAAAGACTGTGATGGACCCATAGGTGATCAACTCCCTCATTCCTCCTCTGGTCTTATTGCTCTGCATCAGTGCACTGCTCAGCTGAAGATGAGTTCACTTCTATATGTTACAATCTGCCTCACCAGTACAGTTCCAAGGATCTGCAGCTGCTGAATCAATTATATTCCTCGTGTTTCTTCTGGTTTCCTGTTGTTAGATCTGCATGCTTGATTGTTTTTCAATCTCTCCTATGCCGTGCACTTTGATTTCCGACTGTACACAGTCTGTGAACCATGACAATTTGTGACAGAATGCAATGATCTGTGAGGACCCGGAGGACACTGACATTTACACTGTGCAGAATGAGACTTGAGACTTTATCTCACTGCTTTGTGGACGACTGATGGAAGGACTAATAACTATATCTGCTTTAATTGAAATATTTTCCATGAAAATTTCACTGGTTCAGTCTCCCAGAATCTCTCAATCATATCTTGACCTTTTCCTAGAGTAACTAACCCTCACTCACCAGGATATGAGCCAGCCTTCCCTCTCATTGCTACATGCTTACAGTCTTGCCTATCACCTGTTCACAGAATGAGTCATCACTTGCTTTTGTTTAGCATTTAATGAGCAAGTTCCAGGTCTTTATATTTACACAGGGAACATTTTTAAACTAAAACGTTTTTTAGCCATTAATAGTAATGCACACTGGCATTTGTCTTTCTTTCAAAGGTTCAACACAAGAAGTGATTTAAATTAATCACAAACAGTTTGTTATCAAATGACAATTTTTCAGATTATGTTTTTATTTTTTTTTTTGGTTTTTAGGCTGAGTGTCCCTGACCTCTCAGACAGAGGCTGTGAAGCTCTGTCCTCTGCTCTCAGCTCCCAGTCCTCTATTCTGAGAGAGCTGCACCTGAGTATCAACAACCTGCAAGATCCAGGAGTGGAGTTTCTTTCTGCAGGACTGAGAAGTCCACACTGTAAACTGAATACTCTGAGGTGAGATCAAGTTATGTTGTGCTTTTCATCAATTGACAGAATTAACCAATAAGAAGCCACTAATTGGGAAAAAAGTCAGTTAAACTTCTGTAATAGTTTTATGTTAGTGTCATCTCCTAGTGTTGACTCTTAGTAAAAAAACAGGATTTATTGCAAAATCTAAAAACTCTTTTGTGCACCCTCATTGCAATTTAATAACAGTGTTTGTTTAATGTTTATCTGTCATTTTTCAGACTGAGTCACTGTAAGCTCTCAGAGAGAGGCTTTGAAGCGCTGTCCTCAGCTCTCAGCTCCCAGTCCTCTAGTCTGAGACAGCTGGACCTGAGTAACTCTGACCTGCAGGATTCAGGAGTGAAGCTTCTGTCTGCTGGAGTGAAGAGTCCACGCTGTAAAATGGAAACTCTCAGGTCAGGATTTAAAATGTTCCACTGATGATCATGTTAAACCTTATTTCTATTACTGCATAAACAGGAAATTGATTTTAAAAAAGTCTGAATGTAGAAATTAGTTTCTGGGGTTTTTAGTGACATTTGTTCACTTTCTGTCTTTCATTTGCAATGAAATGTCCCGTCTGCTCCTCTGAGTCCAAATTCTTTATTTTAGCAGTGTTTCATCCACCAAACCTTCTAGTTCGATTCCTGTATTCTGAAGGTTTTTACAGAGCTGTTTGTTCAGATATCAGAATTTGATTTTCAGAAAAATTTAGTAATAAAAATATAATCAATTGATTATTTCTGACCGAAAAGATGAAATATATATTTGGTCATAGTGATATGACTCATTGCCTCTTTTAAACACAAAATGTAAACAAAAATTCAAAACAATAGATTAATAGAAAACAGAATTTGACTGTTGAGCTTAAAGTGAGCTTGAATGTTATTCACTTCCTGTTTTATTTTGGTAGTTATTGTCTCTGGTTTTTACTTTTACTTCCTCCCCCGACATTGTCTACATCAGTTTCAGCTGTAGAAGATTTTGACTGTTTGATTTGTCACTTTTTTAAAACTATATTTGTTGACTTATAAACTATTGCTAAAATGTATTTTTATTAAAATACCAAATAATTTATTACTTTATCATCTAATTAGATTATAATTCTGTAAATAGGGGTGATAGTGTGGTCTATGTGGGTTGTCTTCAGGTACTCTTCCTCCCACAGTCCAAGAACATGCATGCAAGGTTAACTGGAAATGTGTGATTGTCAGCATAAATTGTCTGTCTCTGTCTAGCTCTGTGTTTACCTGGCTACATCACCATGGTTACTGATGCTGAACCAATAACCTGGTCTGGATCAGGTTATGTTCAGAGTTTTTGTTTAAAATCAACTGAAGTGCCTCATTTTCACTGATTCTTTCATTTACAGAAAGCTTTAAGTGTGATATAGATTCAGTCATATCTGACTAATGTCAGTGAATGAGGCCCAGCTGTAAATTCACAGCAGTCACACTGTATATGTCTCATTGTCACTGGAGTTTAGGCTCCATGCATTCAGCTGGTGCTGCAGAAAAAGTAGAAATGTTTCTGTTTGGTTCTAATGCTGAGTCTCTTTTACAAAGATGGAACTGCAGCTAATCCTGCTCATGTAGCCAGTTAGTAAAAACTCAAGTCACCGTCAGACACAGCAGACATTTACTGATAATCTCACTGTATGTGGTCTTTTAGCGCCTCCTAGTTGTGAACATGTGGAGTGTTGTTAGTCTGGGTGACGAGTGTAACTGTTGAGTGGGAAAGACTGTGGTCGTGTCCAAATTCATGGGCTGCATCCTCCTGAGGACCCGGCCTTCGCGGTCTCCGTGGGCCGGGTCCTCAGAAGGTCAGGTAGGCCGGAAGTAAACGGCCATGGAATTGGACGGTCTAGCCTTCTGATTGGTGTCACCGCTGTCTCGGTGGAGTTTAATAAACTCTGCTGTCTGCTCCTTGCTATCTAAAATATAACAGGACTCTGGCGTAAATCGTTGACCATCTCACACTTCTGTTTAATCAGTTTTTTGTTTGATGTTTATTCAGTTGTGTAAAAACCAAGGAGGAACCAACCCGGGGGAAAAATAAAGTTTTATTTGATCTTATCTAATCTAATAACTTTAATCTCAGCCAAACCGATTTACTCACGAACAAATAAAACACAGAAAAAGCCAAACAATAGCATTTTTAGGTTGTCTAAGTGACTTATATATTACTTTTAACCTGATTAGCGAAACTGCGCGGTGATCTGAAAATGATGTGCAGGGAGTTGTGCCGTTCTCGGCGGCTTCAGTGACCCTGGAGCTCTTGGCTAGCTATCGAGCTGGTGGGTAACAGACGTCTCCGAAAACGTCGAAGCACTTTTGCAAATATGCGATATCTTGATAAACTGAGCAGATATTTGAAGTTTACACACTCACATTCTCGCCTGAAAATATGTTAAAAGTTTTGTGATTTTGTAATTTTAAATCTTAGTAGCGGTCGCCATTACCAGAAACTGGAGTTTGGCTGGGCTGCAATATGAATTCTGGGATAAGGTGGGCCACGAAGGACACACCCGACCCATCCTTCAAATTCGGGGAAAAGGAGGACGCGTTTGTCGGCTGCATTCGGAGGAGTCCACGAATTTGGACAGCCTTTGGTGCATCGCTGTGACATTATCGGTCTACAAATGTGTCCTCAGGAGGATGCAGCCCATAAATTTGGACACACCGAGCCTGCGTGCTGGTAGCACCTTAGCCACAGCTCGGGTGTGGAGGAGAAGCTGAAAAAGATTTTCTAGTTTGTAAGGAGGAAAAAAAATGAGAGGACTAAGTTAAAGAGAGGCTGGAGAGTAACAGAGAGCAGCAATGAATGCTGCTCACACAGTTTAGACAGTTTAGCATCAAATGTTCGAGTGAGTTAGCTCCCAGCTAACTAGCAGAGCAGCTAACTAGCAAACCAGCTAACTGCACCCACAAGCTGCGACTGCGTCTTTCTAACAAGAGCGTCAGACACGCAGACTGGTTTTCTTTGTAGATGATGATTTATTCTCACACTGATCCTTCATGATGATGCTGCCATCCACCCACTGCTCCTAGCAGTGTTGCCAACTCCTCAGTAAGGAAAATTGCTATTGGCTGTCCTAAAAGTTTTTGGAAGTTGCTAAAAGACGTCATCGCCTAATTTGGATAAATGGTCATGCTAATGTAATTGTAACGTACATAGTAGGAGAGAAAAATAACATTGTGGAAGCGACATAATGTGAGTAAAAAAATGTCCTTGAATGCATTTAAATAAAGAAATCAAAGTTCTGTCTGTAACTGTTACAACACTCTCACCACATTTGTTAACAATTCTCTCAACAAATGTGTTTTTCCTCGTTCTTTGTTATCCAGCTGAGACTTTGGGTTTAAATGTGTCATAAACAGGAGAAAGCAGTGCAGGTTCAATGTAATCAAAACTCAGACTGAGTTCAAAATCATCACCTGTCCCAGATATCACATCAGCACCAGAACCATGATGTGTTTACTCACATTTAAAAATGTGGAGGTCAGTGTGAATGGACTGTTGTCATTGGTCCGAATGTGCCTCTATAAACATGTGCTCTTCATTATTGATGTTTTTCTAATGAACAGAAAATGAGACTTAATAAAATCCTTCTGACTGTTGTTGGAGCAGGTTGGGTCCTGGGTTTGAGTCCCCCACTGCACCACAGGGGCTTCTAGCTTTGTTTCACAGTGTGTAGAACAACAAATAAAACCAAATCACAAAAAGCTTCAAGTCAAAAACGCATCAAACTTTGAGGGTTTTTCCCAAGGATGAGGAAGCAGACTCGGCCACAAACAGCTGGATATATGAATGGTTACCACAGCAACCACAGCAGTGTGCGCTCAGTATATTTAGTTGTATAAAGGTGTTTGTGGTGTGTTGCAGCTGAAACAGCCTCATGTATGTTGACACAGGGAGAAAATAGTGTGAGAACACTGTTCACAGCAGTCACAGCTCGCTGCCTTCAACAGTCTCTTCCTTCCTTGTTTGGATGTCACTGATATCATCTTCTGCTCTCACACTGACCACCTGTTGAAGCTAACATGCTAACATGGAAGCCGCAGGTATGCCACCTGTGGCAGCTGAGGTCACGTGATCTGAGTGTTTGAACCACGTGTTGGAGCAGCGTTTCCAAACATCTGCACTTCAGAAGCTCCAAAGTGTGGAAACGTCACTGTGGAGCGTCTCATCCCTATCTAAGAGATTTTCTTGCCTCTGCAAAGCTAAGCTTGCAAACAGCACCATAGTTTGTCAATCCCAACCAATCAGAGCGCTACTTATGTCACGTCACATGACTCGTGTGTTTACCTCTTTGATTAGCACCCAAAGAACTAAAGAAAGGCTAAAAGGACGTTCAGCCAATCAAATCCCTCCTAGGAACAGGAAGTCTAGAGAGGAAATGGAGCAGAGAAGGAGAATCACCAGTTTAAATGTCTGAGTTTTAAACTGGTGACCCTCTAAAGAGGCTTTTATTGACTCTGTTTTCTTTACAGCTTTTTTCACCATTTAAACTGTTTAATATCAGATTTAGAAATAACTTTTGGACAGTTGTTGTACATTTCCACTAAAATGTGACACAAATAATGACTTTCTGACTTTACTTTGGACTAATCTAACGACTCAGCCTGGCTATGTTGGACTTGGTGTGGAAGCAGCTCCCAGTTTGAGTTCAGGAGACACACACTCTCTACTTTGAAGATCAGCTTCAAACTTTCCTTTTTGATAAAGCTTATAGTTCGAGCTGGATCAGGTGACCCTGAACCATCCCTTAGTGATGCTGCTATAGGCTCAGGCTGTTGATGATGCTCTGCTTTCTTCTCCCCTCTTTTCACTCCTGATGCTTTTATATGTCACGACTGTCGTTAACCTTTGTGTCTCTCTGAGCTCATCTCTTCTCTTTCCCCTCACCCTGCAACCAGTCATGGTAGATTTTTTTGAAGCTGAGCTTTCATACATGATGAATTGCTCTCTTCAGTTGGTTGTCTTCCCTGCTGCCTTTAAAACGGCGGTGGTGAGGCCCCTTCTGAAGAAGAGCAATTTGGATTGTAATGATTTTAATACAGACCTGTATCCAACTCACCATTTTTAAGTAAAATTTTAGAAAAACTTGTTTTTACTCAGATTAATGACTCTCTGAATGATAGACAGATCCTGGAGATATTCCAGTCTGGATTTAGGGTGAACCACAGCACAGAGACTGCTCTCCTAAAGGTTTTAAATGATCTTAGATGTAACTGGGACTCCCAAAAGCTCTCAGTCCTGGTGCTGCTGGATCTAAGCGCAGCCTTTGATACAGTAGACCACGCTATTCTTTTAAACAGACTGAAACACATGGTGGGCCTCTCTGGTGCTGTACACAACTGGTTCACTTCCTGTCTCTCAGACAGAACTTTTATGGTGAGTATGGATACATGCTCCTCTAAGATCCATAGAATGACATGTGGTGTGCCCCAAGGGTCGGTTTTAGGCCCTGTACTTTTAAATTTGAATATGCTCCCTCTAGGCGGTGTCATCAGGAGGCATGGAGTGAACTTCCACTGTTACGCTGGCGACACTCAGCTGTACATCTCTGTGTCTCCTGATGACACCAGACCAATGGATGCCCTTTTTAACTGTATTTTAGATATAAGATCTTGGATGGCAGAAAACTTTTTACAGCTTAACCAGGACAAAACTGAAGTTTTAATCGTCGGTCCTGAGGCTCATAGAGAGAAACTCTTGTCTAAATTACAGGCATCTTCACTATGTCCTTCACTACAAGTGAAAAACCTGGGTGTTGTTTTTGACTCTGAGCTTGGTTTTATCCCACATATTAAACATGTAACCAAAATTGGATTTTATCATCTAAAGAATATAGCCAGAGTCCGCCCTATTCTCTCTCGGGCCAACACGCAGATGTTGATGCATGCTTTTATTACCAGTCGCATTGATTACTGCCCTGCTCTCTGGTCTCCCCAAAAAGAATATTTCACCTTTACAACTTTTACAAAACTCTGCAGCTCGTGTGCTGACGAAGACCAGAGGGCGGGCCCACATTACACCGGTTTTAGAATCGCTGCATTGGCTCCCCGTGTGTTTCAGGATCGATTTTAAAGTTCTTTTATTGGTTTTTAAATGTCTTAATGGTCTTGGGCCTTCTTATCTCTCAGATCTGCTTTTACCATATGAACCCTCGTGGACCCTGAGGTCCTCTGGTACTGGCCTTTTGACTGTCCCTAAAGTCAGGACACATGCTCACGGAGAGGCAGCTTTTCAGTGGTATGGTCCTCGTCTGTGGAACAGCCTGCCGGAGGAGCTCAGGGCCGCAGAGAACATACATGTTTTTAAGAACAGGCTCAAGACCACCTTTTTAATTTAGCTTTTACTTAACGTTTATTTATTTTATGCTTATTTATTCTATCCTGTTATTCTATTTATATTATTAATTTAGGTTTTACCTAATATTTATTGATTTTATTCTTATTCATTTTTTATCTTCTTACTCTATTTATATTTATACTGTATCCCATTCTTATTTATTTTATTTATTTTATTCTGTATATACTCTTATTAGGTCATATCTCCAGTGTTTCCTTGGAGGGGGCTCTCTGCACCGGGGTTGTGATCGACCGTGGCTGCTGGGGCTCTGTGGGTCTTCTCAACCTGGCTGGGGGGCTTCTTTGCCTCCCTCCTGCTGTGTGCCCAGCCTGGAGGCTGTAAAGCACTTTGTGCTACATCTTTGTATGAAAAGTGCTTTATAAATAAAGATTGATTGATTGATAAATGCTCCTCCTGGAGCTTGTTTTCACTGGGAGGATCTTTGTGTCAAAGGGAGTTCTTCCTTCCCACCATCACCAAGTGCTGCTCACAGTGGATTGTCTGGTTTTTGGGGCTTTCTCTCTAATATTGGAGGCTGTTACCTTACTCTGTTAAACAGCTTCAGACGATTGTTGTTGTCTGTTGGGAATTGTCACTTTTAAATAAAGTTACATTGAATGGATGTAAATGGATAGATGTGATTGTGACAAACAGAAAATGATCTTTAAAAGATTGATTGTTGTTTTGTGTGTCTGCAGTCTGTCAGGCTGTCTGATCACAGAGGAAGGCTGTACTTCTCTGGCCTCAGCTCTGAGCTCCAACCCCTCCCATCTGAGAGAGCTGGACCTGAGCTACAATCATCCAGGTGACTCAGGAATGAAGCTCCTGTCGTCTGGACTGAAGGATCCAGGCTGGAGACTGGACACTCTCAGGTATGGAGAGAATATCTGATAGAGGAGGATGAGCTGGAAACATTTCTTGTGTCCTTCACTCACTTCCTGTTTGTTTCCTGCAGATGAGACATGAACAATCACACATGCAGGAATATTTTCAGGGACAGACACACTAGTCTTGCTGGATAGTACGTAGGGGGTCTCCAAGGAGTCTGTTTGCAGGAACATTAATGATAACTGATGAGTCATGTTGAGAGTTTCATTAAAAGTAGACCTACAGTTAGGTCCATAAATATTTGGACAGAGACAACATTTTGTAACTTTAAATACACTTTATTAGGTCACCGGTTTACCTGAGATTGTGGTCACTGTGTACCTAATAAATTGTCAGCCATGTGTATGTTTCCCATGCTGTATGTCCACAGTCACAGTGACAGTCAGTGACACTGACAGAAGGATGAAACAAGGCTGTGAATCATTTCAGTCTTTGTGTGTGATAAAGAGGCAGACAGGATCAGCTAACATCACCATCATTTTCCTGTATGAATCGCTGTTACAATGAAAAATGTCACTTTCATATATCATATAGGAGACACACACATTGATATACACTAAATATTTATTTAATTTCTCTTTTTTTGTGTTGCCAATTTATGCACCTGCTTGATTTAGTTTAAACAGTTATTGCACACTTTCTGTAAATCCAGTGAACTGCATTTCACTTCTCAAATATCACTGTGTGTGTCTCCTATATGATATATTTAACTGACAATTTTTATTGTGACAACCAACGATTTGTACAGGAAAATAATTACTTTTCACAATGTTGCCCAGAATTTTCATCCCACTGTATTAGTATGTTTTGTCATTAGTATAATATGAAATAAATTCTACTTGTGTCAAGTCGGGTGCCAATATTTGCTGTGTAGTAGAACAGAGACATTTGTCATTATAAATGTTTATTTGAAAAAATATATAAATTCAGTAACAAAAACATTAAACATAAATATATGAAATGTAACTATTTACAGAGAGACAGGAATAAAAAGGACCCAGCTTGGAGTGGAAGAGCCTCAGGGAGAAGGAGGAGAAAAATAAGAACATTGTTTCTGCCCTGGAGAGCTGCTGCCTCATCAGAAAACTGCGGATCATTAGGGTCCAATGTTTCCAAATTTAACACAGCTGTGCTGTTTTCAAAAGCTAATTTATAAATTTGAAATTTCACGAATTCTCGTGTCTGAGGCGGCATGCTCTCCAGAGCAGGAACAAGGCAGAGGAGGAAATGTTCTGTTGGAGACGGGCGTGGCCTCTTTAGGGACTCCAGGATGGCCAGCTCCACCGTCCTGGGACCCGTCCCTCGCCCGCCTTCGAGCTGTCCTCCTCTGTGGGCCTGTAAAACACAGCACAAAACAACACAAAGTAATGAGAAGGCTGCTACTAGATTTTCATTTTCAAAATTGAAAAAAACAGGATATAAACAGATTGGTTGTAGATATTTAGTAAAGGTGATCACAAGGGAATCCAAGCAAGTAAAAAGCTGTCAGTGCTTGATGTTCATACCTGTGGGTGCAGCAGCAGGAGCTGAGCGACCAGGGACTGGGGAGCCAGGAGAAGAGACAGGGGATGCTCTGCTGCATGATTACTTGACTCTATCAAGACAATATTAAATGTTAACAGGTTGAAGACAATAGTCATAGAGAATATTATATTATTATATACTTATATACTTATTATATACAGTGGTCTCTCATTTATTGCAGCACATGAACAGTAGTCACAGTTCTCACAAGTTGATTCTCAAAGTGCAAACCTTTGTCGATTTTAAAACGTAAAAGTATTATGCCGCGCTTTTTCTCCGTCTGCGGCGCCACTTTTGTGCGCCTTTTTTGCTCCCGGTGCAGGTGTCTTTTTCCGAATGAGGGTCGTAGTTATGAGAGTTTTTGTGCTGTTTTTTTCTATTGGACGTGATGGTTATCAAAACCAAACATGATAAGTTTGGCAAGCGCAGGAGACACGACACGGAGGAGATTTGTCATTTGGGCTGCAGAATGCAATGCGCATCATTGAAAGCTGTACGGTGCAATAAAAAAAATCAGTGAAAAGGCGAGGCAGTGACGGATGAACAGCGGGACTACTGTATACTGTTTATTAATAAACAAAATATATTCCTGTATGACAACACACATAAATTAATTGCCTACATTAACTCATTGTAAACATACCTTCTGACTGACACTCCCCTGCTGCCTCTCCGGGCTGTCCCTGGTCCTCGGGGGAGAAGTTCTCCACGGTCCACCATATTGCCACTTGTCTCCCGCGGGGTGAGGAAGGGGTCCAGAAACCTCATGACCGCGAAGAACTTCCATCTTCTCCCCGATCCTGCTGCACACCCACTCCTCTTCTCCTTCTCTGTCTTCTTCTCCTTATTATAAGTGTCCCTGAGGCTCTTCCACTTTCTCCTGCAGATGTCCTCTGAATAAACGCATTAACTTGTTAGCGGAAAGGTATTTGTACATCAGTGGGAAAATAGCGGGACAGTAGGCGGGCTTGCTAGCTTTTGCGCGGGTTCATCGGGTCAGTCTGAAAATTAAAAAGAAGGAGGAATGAACTTACCAGGTTGCCCGATCTCCTCACTTATGTGTCTCCAAGCTAGGTCCTTTTTATTCCTGTCTCGGTAGAAGTAGCAGCTAGCATCATATAGCTCTGGGTGATTAGCCACGGCACTGATGAGCTTTTCCTCCATACTGAATGAAGAATCAAGGGCTTTGGCTGGATCTGCCCCTTTGACCAAGGTCAGAGCCACGTCACCAGGCTCCTGATTGGTTGTCGCGCCGCGATTTGACGCTGGAGTTCAGATTTTTCCAACTTCAGCGGTAGACGCGAAGCGCGTGTGTGCACAAAATGCAACACAAAAACTCAAGCGCGTGGTTTTTTTCGCGAGTCAAACGCGCCAGAAGCGCTACACTGACGCGCATTTCACGCGTTTTGGCGTTTTCGCAACGCAAATCTGCTTCCGAACTCACGCGGGACCTGCAATCGCGTGTCATCGCGTGTCACCCCCATTGACTTTACATGTAAACCTGACGCTCGCGTCCATCACGTTCGGTGTGAACACACCGTAAGGTTACGTCCACACGTACCCGGGTATTTTTGAAAACGCGTTTCTATGCGTTTGCACCTTTTGTCCACACGTAAACGGCGTTTTTGGTCACTGAAAACAGAGATTTTTAAAAACTCCGGCCAGGGTGGATATTTTTGAAAACTCAGTTTACGTGTGGGCGAGAAAAACGGAGAAAACGCAGCATCAAAGGTGTGCGCATTTATGACGTCACACTGTGCGCCACGTTATTGTTTCGGTGAAATGAATTTCTACAATACTGTTACTGTTAATTGTCTCTGCAGTGTTTAAATGCTTACATACACACACAGTTACTGTCCCTCACACACATACGACTCGGTTCTGCTTCTATGCCCCATCCTTGTTTACTTTTTCCCACCGAGGCTTCTAGACTTCTGATTGGCCAACATTTCTACACGGTTAGGAATATAGCGCCACCTGTTGCTTTGGCATGTTCCTAGCAGCTTTTTCCTTCATTTCTACGTTTACGTGTGGACGGGATTATTTTTTAAAATGAAAACGGAAAATCTCAGTTTTCAAAAATACCCGTGTACGTGTGGACGTAGCCTTAGTAGTCTGTAAAGACTCTGTGTGCCTTCCAGAGTGCTCCGGCATGCACACACACCTTAAGGTCATGAGAGAGGTCGTACCTTCTCTTACTGATTTATGGTTTAGGAGGACACCTACTCTGTATCTGGTTAAGTATAAGAGCCCTTTGTTAGGGGGACCGCTGGACTCTTAGCACCAGCTTTGGGGTCACAGGGTCACATCTGGAACACACACACACACACACACACACACACACACACACACACATACCTACACTATGCACAGACTGGTACTCTTTGTTCATACCTGTGTAAGACGTCATATGTTAATGAACTTATGCATATTCATGTAACCTCAATAAAGAGCAGTGTTACGAGGGAGCAGACGAGAGCGACTGAGGTCAAGTGAAGGAACGGCGCTGTCACAGTTCTCTCCCTCATGAATTGTCTGGTTCCAGCGGTGGGTCTGTGCTAGACGACCCATCACCAGCTTTTTCCAGCTTTTTCCACTGGTTACCAGTACGTCGTAGAATCCACTTCCAGATCTTGTTGTTTGTCTTTAAATCTCTGAGTGATTGGCTCCATCTTATCTCTCTTTAACAAAATAATCCAAGTCGAGCCCTCAGGTCTGCAGATAAGTAGCTTCTGACCAGAACTAGACGTAAAAACAGAGGTGAGCTTTATCGATCGCTGCAGCCAAACTCTGGAACAGTCGCCCTTCACATCAGGTCGTCACCAACACTCGACATTTTTAAAGCCCGGTTGGAAACACATTTGTACTCTGTAGCTTTCAATTCTGACGAGTCTTTATAGTAATTACTGTGTATGTTTCCTATTTTCTCTCTACTCTGTGCAGCACTTTGGCTCAACCTGTTTTTAAATGTGCAGATAAATAAATGTAGATTTCTTTGAATAAAACAGTGGAGCCGAGCTTTGAGCTCAGTGTGTAACAGTGTGTGTATGAGAGCCATGTAATGTCCATGTGTGCATGCTGACTGTGCTGCTCTGACCCCCCTCCTCCTTTCAGGGTGGAGCCTGCTGGAGTCCGATGGTTGAGACCAGGTCTGAGGAAGTGTAAGTGTGTTTTTAATGGGATTCATGAAAACAAAGCAGCACACATTCAACCATCTTCATCATGTCAGGAGTCATCATCAAAGTGTCAATCAATGAACAGATGATGGATCAATAACTGCAGCTGGATTGTGTTTGTTCTCTCCATCAGATTCCTGTCAACTCACAATCGACACAAACACAGTGCACACAAACCTCCAACTGTCTGACAACAACAGGAAGGTGACACTTGTGAAGGAGGTTCAGTCATATCCTGATCATCCAGACAGATTTGATTACTGGGAACAGCTGCTGTGTAGAAATGGTCTGACTGGTCGCTGTTACTGGGAGGTCGAGTGGAGAGGAAACGTTCGTATATCAGTGAGTTACAGAAGCATCAGAAGGAAAGGAGACAGTTATGACTGTTTGTTTGGATTCAATGATCAGTCCTGGAGTCTGTACTGCTATGATGATGGTCCTCAGTCTGTCTGGCACAATGACAGACAAACACTCATCTCCTCCTCTGTCTCTAACAGAGCAGCAGTGTATGTGGACTGTCCTGCTGGCACTCTGTCCTTCTACAGAGTCTCCTCTGACACTCTGATCCACCTCCACACCTTCAACACCACATTCACTCAAACTCTTTATCCTGGGTTTAGGTTAGACTGGTCTCCTGGTTCCTCAGTGTCCCTGTGCTGAGTGGGATGTAAAGAGTGTCTCCTGTTACAGAAACACTCTGACTGTTGAACAGATAGTTCAGTCTGTACATGTCTGTCTCTTTCACTCACAAACACGTTTTCAGATTCATGGATTCAATCAGTTGATGTTTGAAACTCTTCTAAATGATTCCTTGTAAACTTCTTCCTCTTCAGTCACAAACAAACAGGAAGTGATGTCACATGTGTTCCTGTCCACACAGCAGAATGAGTCTATTGCTGACAGTGATGTACAAACAGAGTGAGCATTTCTGAGGCCCAAAATAAACTGAGTAGTTCACTGAATGAACAATGGACTGTGAGCTCAGTTCCTTCATCATTAGTATGGATTATATATGTATATGTATTATATTAGTATCATATATATCAGGTGCTGCTGCTGCTGGTTTCAGTCATTGTGCAAATGTGCTGTTTGTAAGGTTGTAAAGCTGCAGTCAGCTGAGACTGAAGAAGTCACCTGATCAGTGAGCAAACGTTTCTGAAAACGTCCAGATGAACAGAATCAACCTTTTGGGATCAGCCAGCAATGCAGCATCATTGTTGTTCAGGTTCAGAGGTTTGCAGGAATGAACTGATGACCAGAAACAGCTGCAAAGTCCAATAAAATACCAGCTGGAGTTCAGCTGCATTTGAAGAAGTCAAAGAAAAGTAAGGATGGCAAAGGGCGATGTTTTCTTCCAAAGAACTGAAAACATGGTCGACGCCTCATTAGAAGAATAATCTGGACATTTGTGAGGAACTCTAACCAAGAAAGCAACACAAGAAAGCAACGTCAAACAGATCCAACAGACAGTTTCCATGACTGGAAGTGTTGAGTGTAAAAGTGCTGCATTGCATTATTGCATCCTCTCACCACAGGAGGTGCTGTTGGCACCACTGATTGCTGATCAGCTGTTCTCTGATGATCTGATTGATACTGTGAATAACGGGACTCACTGAACGCTGTGACACAGTGAAGATTACAGAGTTTAACTTCAACATCTGACTGACGTCACACAGACAGAAGGATGAACCAGTGAGGCACAGAACACAGTTACTGGAGATACTGGATCAGCTCCATGTGAACCTCTGATGGAGAAGCTGCTGAGCCAGAGAAACATCAGGACATGACAGGCAGCTGCACTTATCTAACAACATGTAGCAGAGCTGATCTATGTTAGAGGATCTATCACAGCAGCTGAAGCCAAAGTCCAACACTGGATAGCAGCTGAGCCTGTGCTGAGTGTAGTGTTACAGGAAAAGGGCAGAAACACTGACACTGGTAGCTCACAGTGATGCTGACTGGGGCACAGAGCTGAATGATGCAGCATCAGGACACTGTTTCAGTCTGACTGACAGAGAAACCTGTAGCTGTATCTACATGTGAGGCAGAGGCTACACAAGCAGCTTTCTATGTTTCACAGTGACTGAGATCTTCAGTGGGGGTGGACATGCTCCTGTACAGACCTCTGAGGAGAACCAAGGTGCAGTCAAAGAGTCCAGTCTGTCCTCACAGATGTGAACATGTGGTTTCATCAGGTCTGCTGTCAGCTAGCAGGCTCACATCAGAATCACTGATCCTGGAAAACACAGTCTGTGTGACATCATTGGAGTCACACAAACCACCTGCAACTCAACACCTCAAAGACTAAGGAACTGGTTGTGGACTTTGGGAGGTCCAGAGCAGGTCCACTGCCGGTTCAGATAGAGGGGGAGGAGGTGGAGGTGGTCAACAAGTACAAGTACCTCGGGCTATGGGTGGACAATAAACTGGACTGGTCATGCAACACAGAGCACCTGTACAAAAAAGCCCAAAGCCGACTGTACTTCCTCAGGAGGCTGAGGTCTTTTAACATCTGCAGGAAGCTCCTGAGGATGTTTTACCAGTCGGTGGTTGCTGGAGTACTTTTCTATGCTGTGGTGTGCTGGGGGAGCAGCACAGCAAAGAAGGACTCATCCAGGCTGGAGAAACTGATCAGGAAGGCTGGCTCTGTGGTCGGCATGAAGCTGGACACTCTGGTGTCAGTGGCAGAGAAAAGGACACTAAAGAAACTGCTGGACATTATGGACAATGCTGGGCATCCTCTGCACACGGCCATAAACAACCAGAGGAGTCTGTTCAGTGACAGGTTGCTTCTCCCAAAGACAAGAACCAACAGACTTAAAAACTCCTTTGTCCCACACGCCATCAAACTGTTTAACTCCTCTCTGGAGGGGAGAGGGAGGGGAAACAGGAGGACAAAGGAGGGGGGAACAACTAAGCTGTAGTGCCTCTTCTCTTCACTGTGCAATTACCTTTTGTGCAATACTTTTTGTTAATAATCAGCAGTGCAATAGACTTCATACTTGAAATGTGCAATTCACTTGTATTTTTTATTTTTATTTTTATTTTTATTCCTATTTATTCTATTTATCCCCTTTGTATATTTTATCTATATATGTCTTTGTATTTATATATGTGTGTATATATATATATATATATATATATATATATATATATATATAATATTCTTAACTCTGTAACTTCTGTCGGTGCTGTGCTTTTTTGGAAAAACAAATTTCCCAGAGGAACCTACCCGAGGGATTAATAAAGTTTTTATCTATCTATCATCAGTCAGGTGATCGTCCCAGATCTGAATGGTTTCTGTCTCTACTGAGGAAGTCAGAGAATATCACTGAGGTGTGGATCAGGTCTGAGTGAGCTGTGGAGGGACAGCTTTAAACAGTCCACAGGTCTCACGTCCTGCTCAGTCTGGTAGCAGATACCTCGTATTGTTCCAGATGTGCTGACATCACCAGCAGCAGCAGCACAGCTGTGTGATACCATGGATCTCAGTTATTGATCCAACACACAGTAAATACAAAGATCAGGATTTCTGAGAGGAATCATTATGAGTCTGAACACATGATCACTGAATGTTAGTCTCCACAATAATAAGCTAACACAACCAAACACAGCTTTCAGCTCTTATTTTGAAACTGGCTTATTTAGAGAGCTGTGATGTGAGCGTGCCTGGCTCTGAGGCACTTGGGTCAGCCTCTGTTGTTTAGAAGTGTTACAGACTGTGAATGACACAGACCTGTCAGTTTTCATGTTTGTCTGTAACACAGCTCAGGGGCTCCATGCTGAACGCATCCATCCAGTGTTATTGATCCAGTACTGATACCAGCATTGGGATCAATACTACAATACACAATCACATGTGTCCACGTGATGCAGTTTGAAGAGCAATAAGATGTCTCTGTATGAGGAGGCGGGGTCACAGGAGGTTCACAGAAACTCTGCAGCAGCATCATCAGCTCACATGGAAACTTTGATGATTCACTTCTGTGGTGTTTTTACAGAAACACGTCACAAAATTAGCTCCACCTGTTTTGTGTGTGAGCTTTGAGTTTCTTGTCTTCATTCTGGATTCTTGTGTTGCTGTTTTTACACACAGCAGATATTTCCTGGTTGCTTCGTTGATGACCACATGAAGCTTTCTGAAGCTTGGATTGAAAACGCTTCATTGCTCAAAGCTTTCCAACACAGGCCTCTGTGCTGCCATCTGGTGGACAAACATATGAAGTGCAGCGTGAAGCTACAAATTAAACTGCTTCAGCTACGTTTATATATAACATACTATAACCTATATAACTATATGTATAGTGTATTATGTAGGTTTTAGAGCTGGGGGTAGAATTGCTGATGGCCTGGTTGTTATTTATGTTCCCCATGGTTCACCAGCTCTCACATAACATCAGCACCAATGATCCACGTCCTTATAAACCTCTGAATCAGGTCCTGAAGCTGTGACGTCCTGAGTGAAGACCTCACTGATCACATGACTCTGGTCACCTGGACTCAGTGTTTCTGAAGCAGTGTGCTGGGTTTTTAAAAATCCGTGGCTGCTGCCTGATGTTGGGCCCACAGAGGAAGACGACTCACTCGCTCTTCTTCACTTCCTCCTTAAACATGTGGAAGGAGAGCAAAGTGCTGCCAGACTCTTATTTCTGACAGGAACAGAAGAAACCACAGCAAACTGTTCCAGTTCTTCATCTTCATCACAATCTATTTATTTCTGATGGTGTCTTCAGTCTGAGGGTTTGAAGTTTCCATGTCTGTGTGATGTGTGGTGTGAAGGCTGCTGGTTAAACTGGGACTCACTGTTTAAAGCACTGAGTGCTCATAGAGAGATGCTCCATGAGTCCCAGTACAGACTACAAACATGGTGGAAACTTAGCTTTGATATCCACACACTTTCGTTTCATGCACATTTGTACCTTTCAATTGTGTCTGTTTGTGCGTCATGCAAATAAACCTTTGAAAAGAATGAAATGATATCATATATTTCTTATTGGCCTACATTTGTTCAAAATGCCAAATTATATACACAAAGTCATAGAAATCACCACCCCTGTTCATCATGATTTTAATATTCTGTTGTTCCATAACAATAAAATACGTCTTGGACAAATATGACACATCAATATTTCATCAGTGTTGTCACATCACATCCTGTAAGCAGAGTCTGTCTGTGTCTTTTCTCTGGAAATGAATATTTCCAGCCTATATAGGCGATCCATCAACATGGAGAGTTGGTAGTTATATACAGTCTGTATAAGTGTGGTTAATCTAATGAACATTTGTAAGGAGATGGCAGTTACTGTGAATTCACAGCAGTTACACAGTGATTAGTAATAAACAGCCAGTGAGAGTGAGTGGATTTAAGAAAGTCAGTGACTCAGGTGTGTCGATTGGTTTGTCATCTTTTGTTGAGTCTGGAGGAGACGTAGAAATCTTTTGTTTTAAATCTTAGTCATAAAGATTCCTGTTGTAAAACAAGCACTTTGTGTGAGAAATGCAAGAAGTACATCTGCAGAAAGAACACAGTTACATTCTGTCCATCATGTGGACAAAAATGAAAATGTTGAACATTGAAAAACTGAGAACGTTGGGCAAGTTCAAAAGAAATGTGTTTGTAAGAACGAAAAACCAAAATGTTCCTACAATAGTTATGGAAAGTCTAACTGTTGTATGTCTGTGTTCTACATGTTGATCTGATGGAAAATAAAGTTGCTGTTGTTTTATTGCAGTTTCTTGACAATTCTGAGTGGATTTAGACAGTACGGGTCAAAATGACCTGCAACAAAATCAATGTCACTTTTTTGTTTTTCAACATAATACAAGCGTTAATTTCCAAAACTTGCTTATGATCTTCAATTTGTAGAAGATCCACTATCACACAGCAGCTGGAGCAGTCTCCAATGGAGGTCAGTCCACTGCTGCCACCTGTGGCCAAATCCCACAGCCTACTACTAGATTAACTTGTGACACATCTGCACCTGCTGCTATGATCACATTGAGTAGAGGCTGAGTGGCTGCACTTACCCCTGGTACATCCACATCTACCCACATGTTGACAGATGCAATGACAGCAATGTGGATTGTCAACACTAAAAACAATCAGTAAGCAAAGACAACAGGGATCAATTTTTTCTGTTTATTTAGCACCCACAACATTTGTAGTCGCCTTCTGCACAGGGGAAGTCCACACACACTGTGTGGTACCACTTCCCACAGAAGGTCCATTCAATCTGCAGGAAAAATGAGATTGTCAGAGTCATTCATCTGAAGTCAGGCTCTTGAGTAAAGCAACTAAACATGTTACAGTGTGCAGATACTGCATATTTCTGTGCAACAGTCTTATCTGTGTATCACTTGATGTTTCCATGCGTCCTTTAGGTGCATGGTGAACAAGGGAGGTGATTATTATGACTTTGTGTGTATAATTTGGCATTTTGAACAAATGTAGGCTGATGGTACATATATGATATCATTTCATTCATGTCAAAGGTTTATTTGCATGACGCACAAACAGAGACAATTGAAAGGTACAAATGTGCATGAAACGAATTCAAACGTGCTGCAGATGTGTGTCACATGTTGATCTGGCTTTAGGCTGTGGCACTTGGCCAGAGGTGGCGCTGGTTGACTCGAGTCCATGTTAGTGCACAAAGTAAACTGCTCGCTTTAGTTGTGAAGCAAAAATGCTGAAACCGGAGAAATAAACCGTGCGAGGGGAACGATAACGACGACAAGAGTCTCCCGATCGTTTACTCTTGCTGTCCTGTGAACAACATCGGCGTGGTGTTAATTGTTTGCTGTTTTCGCGATCGCGTCACGCATGAGGATATCACCAGGTAAACTTTTTTAAACATTTTGTTGTTCAACAGCATCAAGACTGACGGAGTGTGTTTGAGATAACCTCACAAGTGTCACAGGTGACACATTTGGCATTTTTTTGCTGGTTTGTCGGTAGCAGCTCCTGGAACGCAAGACTGCCACACATCTGTTCGACCAACGCCAGTTGATCTAAACGCCAGTAGATCTGGAACACCTGCGTGGTTTCCATCCCGGAAGAGAAATTCCTCTCCTGTTTCAGATAAGGACCATTCGCCCACGTGTGGCTGTACTGTGGGATTATGGGACTGTGGGATTATGGGACTGTGGGATTATGGGACTGTGGGAGGGTAATTTTAGCATATGGAAAACATTTTTTTAGCTTTGTTTTAATAGTGTATAGTTATTTCTGCCGGCAGGGTTTTTAGCGCATTGAGACTCTTTTTATTGTATACGGGGGATTTTAACTTGTATTTGTGATTCTGGCTGTGTGTGTTTTTATGGAAATAAATGGTGTGTGTTCAAAGCCAGCTTAGTTTCTGTGCACTGAGCGCTGACCCGCTCACTCCCCTTCCTCTTGTATGTGAACGGACTTGGAGGTGCAGATTTAGGTCCACCAGTCTTAGCGGCTACAGAGTCCCTTCTCAGTTTAATGATCTTCATTGTTGCCTGGCTGGTTGGTAATGCAGCGTTCAGCCTTTAAAACAAATCTACATGAAGCTGTTAGTTTGCTCGTATCCATGTTGGTGCATCAGTAACTACAGCAGAGGCTGTCGCTTCTCACCCAGGGCCAACATGACGAGCAGACAGAGCATGTAAACAGACAGCAGGTGGCAGTCTTTCACTGGAGACCAACCTATGATCACCAAGGGCTGATAAAAATCTGTCTTTTCACATAATAATAATCCCATACATAGCTTATTGTCTCCACATCAGTAGCATTATTGTCAGTGCTTCACCTTGATGGAGGCGTCCTCGGCTACCGTTCACCTGTCCCTCCAACCTTCCTCCAGGTGATCTGATGTCTAATTGGCTGACTGGAGCAGATTAAGCTAAGACCAGGAATAGGACTGCACACACACACACACACACACACACACACACACACACACACACACACACACACACACACACGTCTGCATGTGGCTTTCTGTTAGACAGTAAGCTCAGTGTAGCATTACAAACATAAAGCCATCAAGAAGGAAACGCTCTCCTCTCATCTTCCTCACGTTATTAATTCTGTTCAGGGCGCGCGTGAAAGGGCGCGTGTGAAAGGGGGCGTGTGAAAGGGGGCGTGTGAACGGGCGCGTGTGAACGGGCGCGTGTGAACGGGCGCCTCAGCCGGCTCCATAGCTAAACTCCAACGTTACAAGTTCTTGGAAAAAGTAACACTGTGGTGGAAATATTTCTGTGGAGATGAAATGAGTCACGTGGAGAAACAAATCTGTTCCTGATGTCTGGCAAACAAGCGCGTCCAACAAAGAAACGTCCGTCCTCAGTGTCTTCATTAGGACACTTTTGCTTATTGACACCCATGCTTGTTTCTTTTGGGCAAAGGTGCGGGACGGACTTGAAGACCTTGTTCGTACCAGTTTGGACACACCTGCGGCGCCGGTTTAGCGCAGCTGGATGAGCAGCAGTCCCTGTGTCCCTCTCTCACTTTCCTGTCAGTTTTCACTGCATCTGTCTAATAAAGACAAAAATACATTTAAGAAAAGAACAGAAAGTTTGGACACACCTTCTCATTTTATGGTTTTTCATATTTACATCGTAGAAGACATCACAATGTGGAGTTAAACAAAAAAGTCTGAAAACATGTTTTATATGTGAGATTCTTCAAAGCTTTGCTCTCCCAGTCTCACCTTGTCCCAGCACAGAAACAGAGACACGTGGGAAAAGTGACATCTCATTACATGAGTTTGTGTGAGGCTAGTCCAACAATGATGCAGTCTAATGGTGTGGAGATCTTCCAGTCAGTGGTGACAGGCCCAGCTCTGACAGCACAGTGTGACAGCACCGTGTAGCATATGGAGCCCTTTAGAGATCAATGCATGTAAACTGTAAGGCGACCCCCGTATCTGTAGCCATTCTAAATATTTCTGTTTAACAAGCAAACACTTGATTAGAAAACTAAGTGATGCAAGTGCAGACTTAGCTAGCGGCCTGTGAAAGTCACAGTTCAGTCAGGCAGCTCAGACATTTGGCACTCAGGACTTTGGCTTTACAGCTTTGGGTGATGGGAACAAACCACAGTGCAGTCCTCCATCCAACCTAACCCAGCTCTCATCATAGCACAACGTGTGGAAGAGGGAGGCCACTCAGACAGGAGAGAAATGCCATCAGCATAGATGACTTTGTGGTGTTACTTTTGTAATGTTCACACAAATACAAATAAGCAAACGGTGCATTTTGTAGCAGCCTTGAAATATAGAAATATATATAAATATAAATAATATATATAAATATAAATAAATATAAATATAAATATAAATATAAATATATATAAATATAAATATAAATATAAATATAAATACAGTTTATATTACTGGGAAAGGGGATTTCTGTTTAAATCCAGCTACAGCAGGCTTTGGCAGCACGGCCGGTGATGTGTGCGTGCGCGCGTTTATGTGACCATTGACTGAGCATGTGCGAGGCAGCAGAGAGATCATCGCTGCCACGACTCTGGGCTGTCCTGTAAATCTTCTACTTGCTGGGATATTCGTTGTAGTTCAGGCATGGAGGAGCGGAAACCTCTGGGTTCAGGCGCAGTCCGTGGAGCGGAGCGACTTTGGAGACTTTACGCATGCTCCTCATCAACGGCGGGCGGGGAGACTTTAAAGTTGGACCCTTTTCATTTACAGTAGTGACGCAGGTGAAATGCTATTCTGTAGTGAACTCTTGATATTTTTGGAACATCTCGAGTGGTCTCACAACAGATAAGAAGAGGACAAACTCACTCCGGGACACTGTGACCATTCCCACTGTAACAAATGGCAGATGGATATGAGCAGGCCAGCTCATCAGAATTTATTAAGGGTAAGTTTAACATCAGTGCTGGGATGTAATACTGCATAATGGTTTTCTATAAGAAACTACAGCCTGCAATATTTCCATGTGTGTGACTGAGAGCGTGGACATAAATACACAGCACTGACCTGCTCGTTCATTTTGGCTCATTTGTTCTTTCAAACAAAGCTAAACCAGTATGATTCAGTGTGAGCTACACTGACCACGATGGTCTCCATCATGGGGACACTAACCAAATAAGAGACGAGGACATTTCTGATTATTTTGTAGCTTCTTCATCAGCACTGTACATTGTTGTGGAGAACAATAACTCTTGACAGGACTGTGGGGGCAGCTGGTCGGCCTTTGGCCTGGAGGATGCTGGATCGTTTTCAGCTGTGTCTGCTATAATTAACATGATATAAACTGTAACAGCTGTGCATTAAGACGGTAAAAAGAATCCTGGTAAAGTGAGTCCATGCAGGTGCAGGTCAGCTTCACAGCCCTTACACAGCAGCTCGTTTCCAGGAATAAGTTTTTCTCTTTTCAGCTATCACTGCAGAACTTTCCAGTTTTACTGAAGCTGCTTCACTCATGAGTACATGTAAAACTACATGTAGCTGAAAGGTTCAAACTTACAGGCTAACAGTTGGCAGGTTGTAGCCCAGTGTCCCACAACTCATTCACTCATAGAGTCAAATAATACAGTTTAGTTAAAGCAAAGAATTACAAAGTTTATTACGTTTATGAAGCCACGACCCATCGTTCTCTAATCTGGTAAAAAGAAGCATTTCAGTAGTGCGAGGATTAAGTTTGGCTAAATCAGGTTAAGTAACCAGCACCAGTGTGTCATGTAAGGACGGAGATTTGGGTCCTGCCTTGGTTTCAGCAGCAGTTAATGAGGGGAACTGATCCTGTGCTGTAACCGAGACACCAAAAATACCTGGATACAGTCAGCAGCTCGGTGTGATCGGGACAAGAGAGCGTTATCGCCCTGTATCTGAAGCCAGGACTGTCTGTGAGGCTGAATGTAACCTGTGTGTGTGTGTGTGTGTGTGTGTGTGTGTGTGTGTGTGTGTGTGTGTGTGTGTGTGCACCACAGACCGCCTGTACTTTGCCACTCTGCGGGTCAAACCTAAGAATACAGCCAACACACACTTCTTCAGCACGGATGAGGAGCTCATATATGAAAGGTAAGCTGTGATCTAGTCTGATCCCCAATTCTGACGTACCGCCGTCTGACATCCATTTAAAGTGAGTCCGGATGTTATCATTCACATGCTAATATTATAGTTGGTGTTGTTCTTGGTTTAGCTGAATGTTCATTTAACAAAATACTTTCTGTACCATGTAAAAGTAAACTCATGACTTTCTATAACAGCAACAAGCATAAAACATTCAAAGTGACTCAAACTCTGATGGCTTCATGTCATCTGTCCAGTAGATCTGCAGAGATCTGCAGAGATCTGGTCTCTGTGGCTGAGACGGCTACAAGTGCCTGAAGGAGATCTCCAGCTTCTTCAGTGCTTCGGGGTGTCTCGTACTGTTGTGCAGTAAAACGTGTAGTGTGTGAAGCTTCCTCATGATTCTGCTAACCAGCTGTAGCTGATTATGTCAGCCGAGCTGGTCTGAGAGACACGTGGAGCTGAAGGTTCAGTGAATCCTGCAGATTCACTCAACAAACACACGAATGGCTGAAAAGTGAGAAACGCTGCGATGTCATTGCCACTGAAAGTCTCCATGGTAACAGTCTGCTCCTGCTCACTGCCAGCACACGCTCCTACAAATCATTTCTTTCTGATGCCTCTTTTGTAACAGATGAACTTTGTTTGTTTTTGTTGTTTCGTGTCCTTTAGAAATTCCTTTGACCTCATTAATATCCCACCTGTTCATTTCAGAGAGACACGCCTTTTGACAGTCATGGTCCTGTCCTTCCTTGACTTCTCATCACTGGTCTCTGATTACCATTATACTGTTAGAGGAAGTCCACTGCTCCACCCGGAGGGATGGTGTCCTGGTTCAAACTGTGGTCTTTCTAGTTGGAGTTCACACGTTTTCCCTGGTTCACAGTCCAAAGACATGCACGTTCATTCACGTTAGCTTAACTGGTGATTTAGTTTAGTCCAGTTTTATTTGTATAACATCAGTTACATCCAGGCCCTTTGTAGGTAAACAACCTACAATATTAGAGAGAAAACTCTAATTGGACGATTCCCAACGAGCAGGGCCGGGAGCAGTGGGACGGTAAAACTTCTAATAGGTGGGGAGACCCTGAAAGAACTTCCTTACAGTGCCGCCATGCCGCCTGGATGTGAGCAGGAAGCTGCTTCCTGTCAGGACAGCTGCTCTGGCCACCACGAAGACTATCAGAACCTGGCCTGATGAAGCCTTACAGCAGCTGCAGGACTGTCTCCACACCACCAGGACATTCCTGAACATCCAGACCTGGAGGTGTACTGTGTCACCTGGTCTATCCCAACCACAAGCCCTGGATGACCGGGGACGTCCACCGGCTGCCTTCAGAGTGAGTGACGGTGCAACGAGGCATCTGAAAGGCCAAATCACAGTACAGGTGGAAGATCACCTGGACAGCAACAACAGCAGGCAGGTGTGTCAGGAGGGCAGCACATCACCGAGTACAGGAGCAGTCACAGAGCTGATGCTTCACTAGCAGAGCAGTTGAATCACTCCTTGTTTTGAAGTGCAGTCACCAGAGGCACGTATCAATAAGTCCATCCTCACTGTGGAGGAGTGTGACATGAGACACACGCCGTCAACCCTCCAACAGGAACAGCTCATACGTCAGTGAAGACATGAAGTCCACATACTTGTGGAGAATTTCATCCAACCCTGTGTTGTCATGTTGATACATTTGCACTGTTTCTCCCATGAAAATGTCTGTTGATGTATCACCAGTGTGACTGATGTCATAAACCAATCATCTGGTCCCGGCCTACTCTGTGGTCATAACCCCTGACTGAGCACGCACGAGTTACGGTTCCTTAATGATCTGCATTTATTTTAGGATATAAAATAGTTTTAATTATACACCCTTTATACACCGATGAGAGACAGATCAGAGGTGAAGCAGCCTTGGAAAAATGCTCCATCTATGCGTTTATATGTGCCCTGCAAATTGCACCTTCATACTGTGGATGTTCTGCTGTGGAGCTGCAGGCCACCACAGTACACAGGGCTGGGTGGAAACTGGTTTCCAGCATTTCCTGACCTCTCAGGACTTTTTAGGAACTCTAAGGCTACGTTCACTCTGCAGGTCTTGATGCTCAATTCAGATTTTTGGATCAAATCTGATTTTTTTGTCTGCTCGTTCACACTACAAATAAAATGTGACAGCAAACGCGCTCTAGTGTGAACGCTCAAAGCGGCCGCATGCGCAAAAGAAGACGTCACACACAATGCGCTCTGTTTAGACCCAGAGCAACAGTATTGTTTGACTGCTGGTCTTAATATAAAGACTTCAGACTTCACGTTTCCCAATTTTTGCTTTAAGTTATTTTGTTATTGACATAATAATGTAAATAACCTAATAATGATCCTTATTGCTGTTTTAGAGGAGCGCTGCTTCAAAGGATAGTTGCAGATTTCTGTCAGAATCTGCAGATTATACAGTACAAATAAAATGTTCACGTTTCTCCAACGTTGTCTTCCCAACAGTTTCACTGGATGGAAGCGTTCACGATGTCTTCTCCGGCGCTGATAATTGGCGTCTGTCTTGTGTCGGTGACGTAAAAGACGGATTTAATGCGACATGACCATCAAACAGCAGCTTTCTGAAACATCAGATATGTATCAGATTCAGCACCACATACGAAAGTGACCCAGATCGGATTTGAAGATATCGGATTTGTGCCGTTCACACTGTCACACCATGATCGGATAGATGGTCGCAGAGGGTCAAAAAATCAGATTTGATGCGCTTTCGCCTGCAGTGTGAACGTAGCCTGAGTTCCTGATGCTCAACTCTGAGCATCAGTATCATGGGATATATCACAGTTTCAGTGTGTCTGTCACAGAGCGGGTGTTTGAGCTGTGATTAACCGGGGAGGTGGTCTATGAGTAAACCTGAGATGGCTTTTGTCACAGTGGAGTGAGCCGTGTGGAGGAAATAAAGGAGGATCCAATTGCAGGCAGTCGTGAAGGTGGTTTATTGAACACAGAGCACAGGGAAAAAATGGCAAACGAAGATTAAACTAAACTATACTGGGAATAACTAAACTAGTAAACACAAAGCAGAACACGAGCATGAAGGAGGGTGGGCAGAACACACGGGTGAAACATGGCAGACACACAGACGGACCGGCAACGACAGAAGACACGACTTAAATACACTCAGAGAAACACAGGGAGATCACACACAGGTGGAAGTAATTAACGAGACGAGACAAGGGAGGGAACACAAGAAATCACAAAGACGCAGACTGGACACAGATCAAGACCCACAGCAAACATGGGAACACAGAACCTGAGAGCAAAAACCAGAATCACAGAAACAATAGATAAATAATAATAATAATCAACAAAGCACCAGAGAACAAAAACGATCCTTCAAAATAAACCAAAGCAAGAGAACTCAAAATGCTGGGTCGACCCCAACGTGACAGCTTTCAGTGCTTGTTTGACCATCTTTGAGATCCTCTTGCTGTCATTCGTGCTGTTGGCCGACTTACTGAATAGCAGTGATGATGAGTAATCTGGTATCCAATGCTGTGGTGTTAGGGAAAGGACTTTATAGAACCTGATGTTCTGCTGTAACAGTGCTGACTTGCACCCCTGCTCGTCTGTCATGTTCCAGCCTTGATAACAGTTTTCTTTTCTGCAGCAGACAAACGGGATCTGAGTTTGGTTTCATTGAGTGAAACAAAGCTGTGAGCTTCCTCTGACTCCATGTCTGCATTGTGTGGGTTTTCTAACGGAGCATTTTATTATAACCAGATGAACAATGTCACCGACTTCACCTGTCAGTGGGGTTAGTTTTGTGGCTGATTTGTGTTGTTGTTGTAATTGTTGAAAGCTCCTCCATCTCTCGCTGTGTGTTGCAGTTTTTATGCAGACTTTGGGCCCCTCAACCTGGCCATGCTGTACAGATACTGCTGGAAACTCAACAGGAAGCTGAAGGTAATGCAGATGAAGGTCTTCAGACTCAGGGCTTTGTTTGCTGTATAGACATCATTTAGAAAACGTGTTACGCTCTTATTTTGAAAGGTCTTTGCTCTGATGGTGTGTGTGCACTCGTCTGACAGTAGACTCTTATTTTGAAAGGTCTTTGCTCTGATGGTTTGTGTTCACTCCTCTGACAGTAGACTCTTATTTTGAAAGGTCTTTGCTCTGATGGTGTGTGTGCACTCGTCTGACAGTAGACTCTTATTTTGAAAGGTCTTTGCTCTGATGGTGTGTGTGCACTCCTCTGACAGTAGACTCTTATTTTGAAAGGTCTTTGCTCTGATGGTTTGTGTTCACTCCTCTGACAGTAGACTCTTATTTTGAAAGGTCTTTGCTCTGATGGTGTGTGTGCACTCCTCTGACAGTAGACTCTTATTTTGAAAGGTCTTTGCTCTGATGGTGTGTGTGCACTCCTCTGACAGTAGACTCTTATTTTGAAAGGTCTTTGCTCTGATGGTGTGTGTGCACTCCTCTGACATTAGACGCTTATTTTAAATGTATTAATGCACATGTGCTGTTTCACTGATTATTGATTATCATTATTGGTTTATAGTCTTTCACAATGTCTAGAAAGAGACTGGTTCACTACACCAGCTACGACCAGAAGAAGAGAGCCAATGCTGCTGTTCTCATTGGTGCCTATGCTGTAAATATCCTTTCATTTGTCCATCACATCATCTGATTGCCCGTCTGTCTGTCCATTATTAGTGATGTAGTTTAACTCTGCCCTGTAGGTGATGTATTTGAAGAGAAGCCCAGAAGATGCCTACAGGACTCTGATAGCAGGAAACAACACAGGCTACATGCCGTTTAGGTACAGGCTGCTGCTTTCTACGAGACAGCACTGCATGCTGGGCTGTTGTCATTACATTTACTGAGACACTATTCTTCTGTCTGTTACATCCAGCTTAGCTTAGCTTAGCATAAAGACTGCAAGCAGGGTAACAAGAAGAAACTCCACCTAGCTGGAAATTATTTGGCGACCATGAAGGTTCTAAGAGGTCAGGAAACCTCATCAAACCCACACTTTTAAGTTTGGGATGGGAACATTTTCCTGTATTATTGTAGGGTTTTTACTGCTGTTGTGATTTGGCACTATATAAATAAAACTGAATTCAGAAATTTGAATGAATTGTTAACAGTTTATGAGCTCTTAGTGAGCTTTAGTGGTGCCAGTGGGCTGATTTCATTCATCTAGACTGAGCTAACGTGTCCCCCCCCAGCCCTGAGCTCAGCTGAACAGCTGCTGCTTAGTTTTTACACTCTTAGTGATGCTTTGTGTTTATTTGCAGTGCAAACAAGCCTGAGACCACATGTGAACAGATATGATCTGAACCCTGATAACTACACTGTGTGTGTCTGTGTGTGTGTGTGTGTGTGTGTGTGTGTGTGTGTGTGTGTGTGTGTGTGTGTGTGTGCCACAGAGACGCAGCAGTTGGAGAGTGCTCTTTTAACCTCACCGTCCTAAACTGCTTACAAGGAATCCACAAGGTAGCAACAACGTCTAACACAGATGATTTTAGTAAAATTAAAATGACACTTATTAACTTCATTTTGGTCATTTTAACCTCATTTTAACTTAAAAATCCCAGTTTGAGCCACATTTGACATTGTTCTCCTCTTATTCTGTAACAACAGTAATTGAATTCAGTTTTATTCATAGCACTAATTCTAAACAACAGTCACTTCAAGGTACTTTAACTTATAAGGTAAAGACCCTACAGCACTGCACTAGAAGTATACACTTGGCAACTGTGGGAAGGAAAAACTCCCTTCCAACAGGACGAAACCTCCAACAGAACCAGGTTTAAGGAGGCAGCAATTCACTGTGACAGGTGAGGGGTGAGAGAAGAGAGCAGAGAGAACTACAAAGGAGTTTAATAATTACTAATGATTAAATACTTCAGTGATGTACAAACACGCAGGAATTGAAAACAAACGACTAAAGAAGAAATAGTCATGCATCAACGTGTCTTTTAGAGCCCATTCCTACAAAACTGCTCAAAGAAGTCCTGCCATTAATTAATTCTTCGATCTTAAATATGATCAACCTATCTCTAATAATCAGCTATGTACCACAGGCCTTCAAGGTGGCTGTAGTTAAACCTTTACTCAAAGAGCATCTCTAGACCCAGCAGTCTTAGCTAATTATAGGCCAATCTCCAACCTTCCTTTATATCAAACATCCTTGAAAGAGTAGTTGTCAAACAGCTAACAGATCATCTGCAGAGGAATGGTTTATTTGAAGAGTTTCAATCAGGTTTCAGAGCTCATCACAGCACAGAAACAGCTTTAGTGAAGGTTACAAATGATCTTCTTATGGCCTCTGACAGTGGACTCATCTCTGTGCTTGTCCTTCTTGACCTTAGTGCAGCATTCGATACTGTCGACCATAATATCCTATTAGAGCGATTAGAACATGCTGTAGGTATTACAGGTATTGCACTGCAGTGGTTTGTATCATATCTATCTAATAGACTCCAATTTGTGCATGTAAATGGAGAGTCCTCTTCACACACTGAGGTTAATTATGGAGTTCCACAAGGTTCAGTGCTAGGACCAATTCTGTTTACATTATACATGCTTCCCTTAGGCAGCATCATTAGAAGACATAGCATACATTTACACTGCTATGCAGATGACACCCAGCTCTATCTGTCCATGAAGCCAGATCAAAATCCTGCTCCTCACATACAAGGTCTTAAATAATCAGGCCCCATCTAACAGACCTCTCTGCACTGAGTCATCCTTGTTATTAATCTCTGGCTGTCCTCACAGTGTGTCTTTGGTCCTGTCTCCGTCCCCTCAGCCCCTCAGCAGTCAGATTGCCGCCCCTCCCTGAGCCTGGTTCTGGTGAACATGTGTTTCTGTTAAAAACCAGTTTTTCCTCCCCACTGTCACCAGTGTGCCTGCTCGTAGGGGTGGTCTGATTGTGTTTCCTCTGTATAACTGTAGGGTCTTTACCAAACAATATTAACTGCCTGAGGTGACCTTTGTTGTGATTTGGTGCTAAAAAGACTGAACTGAATCTGTGAAACCACTGCAGATCACTATAACACTAAACATTTCAGCCCTTTGGGGGGAGTTGTGCTTTTGTTGTGAAAATCTGTTCCTGCTCTTTTCCTCTGCAGGCATTACAACATGGTTTCCTGGACTTTGAAAGGTTCAGTGCAGAAGAATATGAACATTATGAGGTAACAGACTGCAGAGTGCTGACTGTGCTACAGGTCGATATCAATGAAAACAGGACCAGGATACAGTAAGAAATAAGTAACGTACGCTTGTTATTCATCCAGTTTATTTGCAGTGCTGTTAGTAACACAGTCAGGGCCAACCAAGGGCTCGTACGATGTCCAGGCCTGCCTTGGTGCACGCTGTACTTCCTCAGTTTCTCAGTTAGATTGATCCATAACTCACCCGTCCAAGTGATAGACAGTCAGTGAAGTAAAGGTCAGCTCACCTGTGTCCACTGCAACAAAACTGATTTCCAATGAAAGGTAAAAGACCGTATGTGTTCATTACTGCAGTGGTGGTATAATTAAGGTGTTCTGGATCCATGTTTTTAACTGATATGTCGCTAACCTCTATCACAGTCTTTCTTTCCTTTCTTTTTGTGCTTTTAGCGAGTTGAAAATGGAGATATGAACTGGATCGTTCCGGGAAAGGTTCTGGCGTTCAGTAGCCCTCATTCTCGTGGTAAGATAGAAGATGGTGAGTCAGAATCTCTAAGCTAAAAGCTAAAAGCATGCCTCCAAACCAACATCAGTGCTCACGTTGCTTGGCCTGACAGAAGGCCTGTGCAGCCCCTCAGTGGCTGCACGTCCTGAAACAGCTGAGAAGAGCTAACCTTACCCTGCTGTCTTCTGATGGCATGTATTGTTTCCTGCTTAGTGCTGTCATGTTGTTACGGCTGGATTAGACGAGCCTGAGCCCTGCAGTGGCTCGGGGTTTCCCATGATGCACTCATGCTTCTTCATCACTCAGCTCTTTTTACTTCCTGTGTATTTACACCACTTTGCACGTAGTTATTATTCCCCTCTGGCTCTCCAGTCCGTCTCTTGTCCCGTTGTCCTCCCCTCACCCCGACCACATGTGGCAGATTGCTCCCCCTCCCTCAGCCTGGTTCTTGTTAAAAGGGAGTTTTTCTTTCCCGCTGTCAGCAGGTGCTTGGGGCCGTTCGATCGTTGAGTTTTCTCTGTATTTAACGTCTTTACCTTACAATATAAATCAGTTGACACTACGTCATTGAATCTTATTTTACGTTTGCATTAAGAGACAGGACTTGCATTAAAAACAGACCCTCGCTGATTGAAACGTACGACGTAACTCAGTTGTTGTTGATTCTGTCTCCAGGTTATCCCCTCCACACACCCGAGGCATACTTCTCATACTTTTGCCAAAATGACGTAACGACCGTGGTTCGTCTGAACAGGAAGTTGTATGATGGCAGGCGGTTTGAGGATGCAGGATTTGAGCACCACGACCTCTTCTTCCTTGATGGGACCACGCCCTCTGACCTCATCGTCAGACGCTTTCTGCATGTGTGTGAAAGCACAGACGGGGCAGTGGCAGTGCACTGTAAAGGTAGGACTGCAAGTGTTTATGTATGTTTAATTGATGTCATTTATTTCTTTTATCTTAACTTTGTCTCTTTAAACACTCCATCCATTTACAGCTGGATTAGGCCGCACGGGCACTCTGATTGGCTGCTACCTGATGAAGCACTTCCGGTTTACTGCAGCCGAGGCGATTGCTTGGATCAGAGTCTGCAGACCTGGATCTATCATCGGTCCACAGCAAAACTTCTTAGAAGAGTGAGTTTGTGCCTCAGCTGTGACCGCTCAAACCAAACGCTCCAATTTCCGTGACTCCAAAGGTATCAGTCGGAGACAATCATTAAGCTTTAGTGCCGTTCATGAAAGTACAGGAGTAATGCTTTCCAGATGATGTGCACACAGACACGTCTGCAACACTTCATTAGGATAATGTCACAAAACACAAGCAGACGGCAACTTCACCTCCAAGGTGCACGGAGAAAGATCTGACGAGGTGAAGACTCCAGTCACAGAGTATTAGGGAACCATAACGTGTTAGTGGCCTTCATCAGGGTCATTGCGTTTATCTGTGAAGGTGTGATTGGTCCACTTTTTCTGTTTCCAGTCTTTTTTATTTAAACACAAGCTGTTTGACATTTTGCAATGACCCAAAAGGCGTTGGTCACTGAGTACAGCTGGTCTCTAATACTTCGAGTGTTGCTGGAGTCTTCACACGAAGCACAAGTAGATCAGGAAGTAGATCAGGAAGGGTTTGAGGTGTCACCTTGGCCTTCAACGTCGGCAGATCTCAATCTCATCGAGCATCTGTGAGATGTGCTGGACAAACAAGGCCCGTCTGTCCTTAGGCTGTGGCATCTATTGCTGTTACCACACAAGATGTTTCTCCATGCTGAGGTCATGGTTGGAGCATGCTGGAAATGTAGTAAAAGTTAGAAGAGAAGCAAAAGGTGGAGGTCAGGGTGGGGCATTCCCCAGGGTGCCCATGTGCAGCTGGTGGTGACTGCAGCAGTGGGAAACTGGTGGATGATGAATCAAATTGAATTAAAAAAAAGCCTGAAACTGTGTTACTGCTGCAGACTGCAGTCAGCTGGTTTCTCTCCTCAGCTCTGGACGCACACTTCCTCCTTACGCCACAGTAGTGCTCTGTTGCTAATGGCTACTAGCTTTGTGTGTCTACTTACACGCTAAACCAGGATGTTGAATGTTATACCTGCTAAACATGATATCACAGTTAGTTTGTGGCGTGTGTTTGATGTTTGTGTGCAGGAAGCAGCACAGTTTGTGGGTTCAGGGTGACGTGCATCGGTCTAAACAGAAGCTGGTCCAACAGAGACGGAGTCGGCAGCAGCAGCTGCAGCAACAGCAGCTTCACCGCTCTGACTCTGTGCAGGGAGGCAAACAGGAGGCAGTGTCCTCGCTGCTTTCCAGCATGGATGACCTGTCAATCAACACCGTGCTCTGCAAGTCATATAGCTTGGATGAGGTCAGCGGTGTGACTTCATAGCACCTTTTTTAATGGTTACTGCAGAATTCAAACAGGCTACTGAGTTCTGATCACAATGTTGTGTTTTCATGCTGCTAATTGTGTCTTTCTTTCTGTGTCTGTGCAGAATAACTGCAAAGAAGTCAGTCTGACACAGGGAGACGAACTGAGAGCACTGAAGGGAAAACGCCCACCGAGATCAGCGTCATCCTGCTCAAGGTACCAATATCTGTAATTTAATTAATGATAAATGGTTATTGTGGTCAGTGCAAGAGACACGTTGAGAATTAGCTCAAAACAAAGTTTCTATTAACAAGGAGATATAATAGACACCAACATGTTTTTGTGGATGTCAGAAAGTACATAAGTGACTGTTGTCGAATGCTTTGTTTGCACGCTGTCTAACAGACAGACTGGACTGCATGAAATCCTGCTGTGTTCTCATCTGTGCAGCGTAAATGTTGTGTATAACCTGCTCGAGCTCATGCATCCTTTTTTGTTCTTCGGTTAAACTGAAACCTAAATGCAACAAGAGAAGTTGTTGTCTTTGGATACTTTAGTTAATCATGAGTGAGATTAAGGTTGTGGAGGTTGTCAGAGTATTCCTTCTACTGCCTGACAGTGTCCTCAGTTGGAGTCAGCAGGCCTCCATCTTTACTGGACACCGTGTTGGTAGAGCACCACTTCCCCCTCCTGACGGTTTGCCAGAATCGCTCCTCCTACGCCCAAGTTTTTGCTGCAGCCGCGGCCTGAGCTGCGTTTCGATTGGCCTGCCCGCTGCCTCTGCTCTCCACCCGTGGCTGCCGCCAGACACACAATCAGTAGATAATACCTCTGCTCACTACAGTTTTTGTTTTGGTCCCTGAATCCACGGCCCAAATATAGCAGATATATAAGATGCTGCCATAGTTCAAGAAACATTTCATAAAAAGTAAATAGTTACAAATCGGGGATATGGGAGCTGCGGCAAGAAGAAACCAAAGGACGACCACGAACCAAACTCACAACGTGCTTCTCCTGTAAACTAACATCACTAAACTGCTAACCTGACACAACCAAGAACTGGGCTTCCACGGAGGTTAACTCGAGGTACCTCCCACACGTCGAAGCGTATTTGTCTCTTGTCTCTTGTACAGAGTGTGTGTGCAGATGTTGATTCCTGCAGTGAGCGTAGAAATCATCAGAAGGATTTTTGGAGAAGTTGTTCGTTGTGCTTGTTTTTGTGAAGGATCAAGTTTAGTATTTGCTCTTGGATCACACACACACACAAATATGAGGTGTTCTTGTTTTCTGTGTCAGGTTAAACCTGTCCAAGACTTCACACTGCTCCATCCTCCCTCCCCCGAAGCCCTCCAAAGTCCACCTCACCCCCTCTTCTACTAAAAAGCTGAGACGAAGTTCCTCTACCACCACTGCTCCGCAGATCAGGAGGTTGGTGTCTGTGCTTTTGTTCCTTACTAGAAGCACATTATAATAAAACCAATATAAAATGTGATGTGCTGATGTCTCCACAGTCCCTTCAGCCTCACTGTGTTCAGCACCAGGCCAGCACTGATTCACTGACTTCACACTTGGGACGTTCTGGTCATGAATCAGCCCAGCTGATGATGGACTCGCTGGAAACTGGATCAGCTCTCTTGCACCTTTAATAGGCTGTAAATCCTTTTTTAGCCCCAATAACTACTTTTGGTTTTGACAGAGCCAACAGTTTGTCACCACTTTAACTGGTCACGTGGCCCATTCTGTGATAACAGGGCCGACACCATAAATCATCACGTCTCTTGGGTATAGCAGGCAGGTAACTGTAAAAAACTGCTGCTGCATATTGCAGATATAACATCTGCTAGATGCTGAATGTCCCGTTGTCACAATCATTTTGCTGGAAGCAAAGGACACGTGCAGGTGCAAAGACCAAACAACGCTAACAGGGGATAAAAGGTCGTGGCCCGAGGACTGAGTCAGACCATCGCCAAGAGCAGTCTGGGTGCTTCTGATAAACGGCTGCTGCCATTTGTCCATCCAAAGTTCAGAACCACAGGATGTAGACGGCCTGAAGCAACGTCTTGGTTGTGGAAACACAGACCTTTAGAAGTCGTACCAAAATCCACGCCAACTTTGGCAGATCACAGGTTTCTTGGCTGCACATGATGGACCTAGCTTATTTGGCACGTTGTTGCAATGTTGTCTCCTCATTTTCAGTACTTTAGTAACCTGGTTGGGTTAGAGAACCATAGCAAACCACATCTTTTGTAAGAGTTCGGTGCACATTGTTCAAGAATTAACAACTGGACGCAAAATTGTCTTGCATGACCAAGAGTAATACACTGCTTCTGCTATAGATGTTATTTATATTTTCCAAGATTTCATCGATAAAGTATGACAAACTTATATTTGTTGGTCTTTTAATGTTCAACATGCTTATAATGCACTTTGAAAACCTCTGAGCACACATGCTGGCAATGAAAGACACAGAACAGAGGCAGCAATATAACATAGCTAACATTAACAGTGCAGTGAATCCTACTTGTGCCGTGATATTCAGGACTGCAAACCGAGCAGCATCACTGACTTTCAGCTTGTTGTGTTTGTGGATATATGACTGACTTTAATTATCCATAAAATCATCACGTTCTCTGTAAGATTAAGGTCAACTGTATATATATATATATATATATATATATATATATATATATATATACAAACATCACTAATGTCACAAAACATTAGTGACAGGTCACTCTTGGCCGCTCCCTCCTGCCGTATTTTGCGGCAAAATTATCCACACCCACCGCCGCGCTATGAATTGTGGGATATAGGGGACCACGAAGCATGCACCGGACCACGCTTGATATTTGGGGAAATCGACGGCGCATTTGAAGTACACTTTGAATTGGGACAGCCGTTGTCACGTGGCGGTGACGTAATCGCACTTAAAATGCGTACTTCAATCGTGCAGACCCTGAATTGGGACACAGCCAATGTGTGGACATGTGCTTTAGTGATGGGATTTCCGGCTCTTTTTAGAGAACCGGCTCTTTCGGCTCCGAACCGGCTCTTCAGGTTGTTTTGTTGCTTTAATCAATTTATTATTAACAATAATATAAAATTATGCACAAAAGGAATTACTAATGTAAAAAGTGATTTTATTTATATATGTTTATATATAAATATATGTGGTGGCCCCTAGAGACAAAACACGTACAAACTCCAAAACACATTTCTAGCATGAACTGAACTTCAAAACAGCTACCTAGATCACTTAAATTACACAATTGAAAGCATGAAAGCATATGTGTATTGTTTGTGTATTCATACACAAACATTCATATATAGTCAAATAATAAAAAAAAAAAAAAATGTTCATTTACCTGTTATTGCCACACACCAAATCCGGTCGTTGGTACTTGCTGGCTTGTGTAGCCACTAGGTAACAAAAGTTCAACACTTCCCCCTAGCATCCTGGAGAACTTCTGTTGTCTTTTGTACGTGTTTTGGAGTTTGTACGTGCTTTGTCTCTAGGGGCCACCGTAAATATACTTTTATTTATTCACTCCACATAAAATGTAATAAATAAATCAAATAATACAAAAATCAACTATTCACATTTCAACTTTTAACTATTTAAATTTTCAGCTTTTTCCTTTTACAAATTTAAAGTGAAACAACACAAAACACTGCAAACCACAACACAATTAAATATAAATTAAAATATGAAAACAAAAAGAAGATGCATATTCTCTGTCATATGGACCTGCATGAATAAACTTTCTGAATCCTTTATCATCTGCAACTGAAAATAGTTGTGGATGATTACTATACCTTTCTAATGTGACGTTGTTGTCCCTGGCTCTCTTTCTCTCTCTCTCCCTCCCGCTCTGTTCCTGTGCTACTGAGTGTAACTACCGCCCCTCCCCCCTCTGCCCAGCTTCAAGCACAAGGCTCACGTGCTGAGTGAAGCGGGAAAAAAGTGCGAGAGAGAGGGTGAGAGAAAAAAAAAAACACGGCTCGCAATAAGGAGCCGGCTCCCGTCGTTCACGTCAAAGACCCGGCTCTAAGAGCCATTTCGTTCGCGACCGACACATCACTAATGTGCTTGCACGCTAGTGCATGAGGAGGGACGGATTTTATGTTTTACCTCTCCAGACACCTTTCTTTTGCAACTTTATGGGTTGTACGAACACTGTGCTATGTTTGTAAACACTATGTTTGTTAAGCTGCAGCCGTTCAACCGGGCTTATATGGTTGACGAAGAGAAGGTGTATTAAAGGAAACACTGTGGAATTCCCAATGCCAGTGTGAGCACTGCTATCAGTGAGCTTAACGACAGCCGTTAGCATCATTTCAGTGTTTCAGTCATAAAAACACTTCCTGTCTCTGTGGTGGTTACACTGACATCATGCAGTTTGTGCTTTGACCTCCAGAGGGCGACAAATCAGCACAGACAGAGAGCTCCATTCAAACTTTGCTGCCATCAGTAATAATTCTTCAAATATAATCATCAGTGTTTGAGCAGCTATGATATCAGGGACAATCTAGACATGTGTGACAATACTGAACATGTCACATGACACACCTTAAACATCATGTGATCCACTCTCAGTCTGCACTTTCATTCATGACTTCAACAGGTTGAAATGAGCTTTGAAGAAACATTCAGTGAAATAAATCTTTCATGGATTCATGTGAGCAGCAGATGAACTTTGTACCAACAACATCTTCAATAACAGAGTCTGAATGAAGCTCAGGTGTTGATGCTGCTCACTGATTGGACAGTTGGTTTCAGCTCTGCTCTCAGTCTTTCCTGCACAGGTGAAGGTAGAAAGTGTGACTGGATCTATAGACTGGAAACAGAGAAACATGCTGAACATTTGAAGCTTTGCAGCAGAAATGTTCATGTTACAAATACAGCAGAGCTGATCTGGGATCAGTGTGTTCACACCTGCAGCTACAACAAGGTTTCATGTCTCCACACGTCAGCATGTGAACTTTACTCTGACTCAGTCTGAGCAGTCAGACGGCATATTTTTAAAGTTAACACATCAGCACACACAGAGCTGAGCCCCTCCCACCTGTGCTGAGTTTCAGGTGGAGCCCCGCCTCCTTCCAGGAAGCAGCTCACCTGTGTGTCCGTGTTTAGGTGTGGAGTGGAGCTTGTTGTTGGTGTGTGAAGAAACTGTAAGTTTGCTTTGTTTCCTCCTTTAACAGTTTGTCTTTAGGAACTTTACTGTTTGTTCAGCTCATGTTCGATTTCTTCACACAACAAACTGTGTGTGTTTGTATTTCCGGTCTCTCCATTAAAGTCAGTGTGTAATGTTTTCCTGGCTAACATCAGCTGTGTGCAGCTTAGTTCCAGCACAAATCTGCCGCTCCATAGTTCACGGTAACGGACTCACAGCTGGACCAACGAGGCCGAGTGTGTCCGCCACTCTGAGCTACGTTCGTGTTTGTGTACTTGTAGTTTGTACTTTGTGAGTTCACTCAGAGCCCACAGAGGACGCAGCGTACGTGATGACGTCACAGCCCTTTACCTCCTTTACTGTCACTGTGATTAATATTTACACACCACACGAGACACCTGACAGCATGTTAACGCTAAGCTAAAGCTAAGCTAACGCTAAGTTAGCCAAGATCCCAGAGTGACGTTAAAGCTGAGTAAACACTGACCCCAGACCAGCACCGTGATAAAGTGAGCTGCTGCTGCTGAACCTGAACAGGTAACAAAGTGATGAGCAGTCAGGCTGCAGGTTTCTACCTGTTCATGTTTCTACAGTAGAATCACTTTGAAGTGTCTTTGTGCTGTTTCATCTTTGATTTGTGTTCATAAACACTCAGAGAAAGATCACGTGACCTCATCAGGATCTGTGTTGGTGTGTGGGGCTGTACCTCAGCTTTAGATTATGGTGATTATGAGACAGTGTTTCAGCTCATTTTACACAGTAACATGAAAGTACTGTTATGAGGAGTAATGAAGTAACATACTCCATTACTTTTAATTAAAGTGTTCTGTGTAATATGTGTAATAATGACTTTTTTGAGTAACTTCATCTCTGTCAATAACAACATTCATACGTGGAATAAAAACACATCAGTGGATCATTGCTGGAGCTGCCTGGACTTCAGTCTTCAGGATCTCAACCAACAGGATCAACATGCTGCTCCAGATGTTTGTGCTCCAGATGTTTGTGCTCCAGATGTTTGTGCTCCACATGTTTGTGCTCCTGCTGATCAGACTCGCAGTTTCATTCTTGAAATAAGTGTTTATATTGTTGTTATATTGTTGACCCACCATTGATCATGTGTCTCATCACATGATCAATGGTGGGTCAGCGACATGCTTTCTTTCCGTCTCAGGTTTAAATATCTGGGACTCTCCACCGTTTGGTTTTAAAACTGAAGAAGCTTCTCGGATGAAACGTCTTCCAGAAACTTAAAGAAGTCTCTATTTTCTTTCTAAGCTCCTTAGATCACATGACCTGGATGACTGAACCTACAGACATATTGACCTGGTTTCTAGGTTACATGACAGGTCAGAGGTCAGCGACTGTAACTCAGTTACTCCTGTTAATGTGAACTCACTGAGTGTTTGTGGTTTACCTCTCAGACTGACTGAAGATGATGATGGAGGAAGAGGAGGACAGAGCAGAGTCTGCAGGGTCCAGCTGTCCGTCTGTGAGGAGTGACCGGTCCAAAGAACAAAATCCAGACTTCAGTGCTGAACCTGGACCAACGAGGTCAGAGAGCTGAACACACTGAGTTACAGAAATAATTCTACACTGACATTATAATCAGTGTTGATTCTGGTTGATTGTCTGACTGTGTTTGTGAGCTGAGAGGAAATGAAAATGAATTTGTAACAAAAATCAGTTTTGTCCAGTTTTCCTGTAAAAAGCTGAACTCTAATCTAAGAGGACTGTTACTGACAGGAAACAGCTGCATTATCTGCAGTCTGTGTGATCACAGCTGCTTCAATCATGTTTGTGTCTGCAGAGGTCAGAGGTCACAGTCTGCAGGGTCCAGCTGTCCGTCTGTGAGGAGTGACGTGTCCAAAGATGAAAATCCATTCTTCAGTGCTGAACCTGGACCAACGAGGTCAGAGAGCTGTGATGACTCCTTTACATGTTTGTGTTTCCTGGATAAATATGACCTGAAACATCCTCAGATTGTTACAAAGATTCATTAAAAAGAAAACAATGAAAGAGAAAAGATCCAAATGTTAGACTTGGTCATTTGCTGTTTGAGGACAGTGATGCTCATATCTGTGGGGAAAGTGTGACCTGAGTGGGTTCATGTTTGTCTTTAAAGAACAGAGCTGCTCTGATTCTCTTTGTGTCTGATCTGTTAAACAGTCTGAGAGGTCACACAGAGACCCAGCAGCTAAAGCCTGGATCATACTGGCTGCTGTTAATGAGACTCCATCAGGACAACACTGAGCCACAGTGGTGTTCATGGAAATCAATCAATAAATTCAACTTTACACTGTATTACCAAAGTACTGACTCGTCTGCCTTCACACACATGTAAACTTGAGTGACATCATATTCTGAGTCCACAGCATTCAATATGATGTCAGCCAAGAGTTCAACATATAACAGCTTAAACTGTTCTAAAAAGGTTTTTTCACAGGTTTAAAAGTGTTTACGGGAATTTTTAACGGTTCTTTCAGAAGCACATACGTGAGGTTAGACACAGGAAGCAGCAACACTGACTGAACACAGCTTTTAGAGGCTAAATTCACATTTTAATAATGAAAGTGGCTTCATGTGTGTGTGTGTGTGTCCATGGTTCCTCCACAGAGTGGACCAGCAGAGCTCAGAGGTTCCCAGTGGTCAGTCTGCCCAGCAGCATCAAACACAGCTGGACTCCATGTTTATGGTCTGTACATGTACAACAACTACTTTATTATTAATATTAATAATAATACATTTATTTATAGGTCCCTTTCAGAACACCAAGGACTCTGTGGACTAAATGACCAAAAGAAACAAACTTTGAAATCAGACGGTGCAAATGTGATCACAGGGAAACGTTTTAAACATCGAGGCTTTAAACAAAAACCAAAGTGAAACAGTTTGTAGTCGAGATCAGTGGGAATGAAGCTGAATAACTGTTTCTTCAATAACTTTGAGAAATAAATGACCAATATGATGGAAATTAGGAGCATTAGCACTTACTAATGATGTGAGTCGACACTCTGCTGTATTGAGACGACCACATTAGGTGGTCCTCAACTGTAATGGAAACCAATGGCTCCAGTCGATCTGAGCAGCTACTAATAGAAACGGGGCCATAGATGTGTTTGTGCTTAATAACAGTGAATCACAGGATTTTTACATTACAGTTAAAATCTCATGTTGTTTGTTAAAGTGTGCAGTTCAGGGTGTGTTACTAAAACTGTTGTTTGCTCACTTTCCAAAGACCCAGCCCCCATAAAAAGCAGCCAAACAGCTCTAAGAGTTACACACACACGCATATCTATCAAGTTTACTCTGGTCTAATATACTTGGATTTAGCTTGAAGAATGTTCCTGTACGAGGACTGAAAATGATTTAAAAAGCAGCCAATGTCCAAAGAACAACTTTGACACACCTTCATAAAGCCTGCAGAGCAAAAGAAAAACTAGCTGAAAGTCTGGCTGCTCTTATGAAAAGTACAGAGAAATTATGGGTCGTTCAACACTTGCGCACAATATAAGAGTTTAAATAAATCTAAAGAGTAACTCAAAATCCTACAATCATACTGAGAAAATCATCTACAGCTAACTATCCAAGTGGATTTGTTTAAGACAGCTCCATCTGCTGGTGGCCCTCTGCAGGTGCATGAAAGGGGCGTGTTTATAGTGAAAGTAGTAGAGAAAGTAAACCCCATGGGAAGGAGGGAGGACTCTCAGCAGCTTCCAGCTCATATTCAGACATTTGACTTCTCACTGAAAGCAGCTAGTTTGAGTGTCTGTACCTTAATTAGAAGAGATAACATGGCCATAGTAATTAGAGTTGATTGGGCAATGCTGTCCTTGTAATGTACTTTATGATTTTTATACATCTGTTTGTGGACAAGTCCCAGTTTTTCTGTAGAGCCTCTCAAGTTGGTGACAGCAGTCAAAGTTCACGTGTAAACCAGAGCAACAAATCAGGTCCAAATGTGTTGTTCACAGTGAGTGGGATCATCAGTATGTTGCTATGTTAACATCCTGCAGCAGGATGTGTTTGGTCAGCTGGTTCACATTTCCTCAGGACCTTCTTGATGTGATGTTCTTCTGCTTCCCTGGCTGCTGTGTCTGTGGGGATGGCGTTTGTTCTGTGTTGTAGCTTCCTGATGACGCCCAGTTTGTGCTCCAGTGGATGATGAGAGTCAAACCTTAAATACTGATCTGTATGCGTAAACAGAGTGAACCTTTAAGACCAGTTGTCTGTATGATCAACTCTGTCACCTATAACATCTTCAGGTTTCTGGCTTCGATCATCAACCTGTTGATAGTTCAGCTCTGAACACCAGTGAAATGTTTCTCCCACTGAAATCGCTGCATTCATATGAACAGAATCAACGTTTTGGGACCGTGGAGTTGTGGAGAATGTCTCAGTTAATCAGATAAAGTCAAACTTATAATTGGTGAAGAGCTCGTGGATGATATGCCCCTTGATCGTAAAGAAGTGGATGTTGTGTAGACTGAAGTTCAGAGTGGTGGTTCATTCATAAAGTATTCTGTTCCAGCTGCTGGAGGACAACATCATCACTTTTGTGAAGAACGAGCTGAAGAAGATCCAGAAGGCTCTGAATCCAAATAAGCCCCAGTGCTTGGAGTTTCAGAGGGAGGATGATGAGCAGAGGAGCAGCAGAGAGGCATTTGTGAAGATCGCAGTGGACTTCCTGAGGAGAATGAAGCAGGAGGAGCTGGCTGACCGTCTGCAGAGACGTAAGAGGATTTCTTACTTAAGGTTTTAAGCTGTTAGATAAACGAGACACTCATGACACCAGTGTGTTAAGTCATTTCTCAGTGGGTCAGAAAATGTCATCAGCGTTTTGTAAAATATATTTGTTGAAGTTGTATTTTTATTATTATTATTCAGAAGTTCAAGCTGCAGTTTGTCATCGTAACCTTAAATCTGCTCTGAAGAAGAAGTTCCAGTGTGTGTTTGAGGGCATCGCTAAAGCAGGAAACCCAACCCTTCTGAATCAGATCTACACAGAGCTCTACATCACAGAGGGAGGGACTGCAGAGGTCAATGATGAACATGAGGTCAGACAGATTGAAACAGCATCCAGGAAACCAGACAGACCAGAAACAACAATCAGACAAGAAGACCTCTTTAAACTCCCACCTGGAAGAGATGAACCAATCAGAACAGTGCTGACAAAGGGAGTGGCTGGCATTGGGAAAACAGTCTTAACACAGAAATACACCCTGGACTGGGCTGAAGACAAAGCCAACCAGGACATCCAGTTCATGTTTCCATTCACTTTCAGAGAGCTGAATGTGCTGAAAGAGGAAAAGTTCAGCTTGGTGGGACTTGTTCATCACTTCTTTACTGAAACCAAAGAAGCAGGAATCTGCAGCTTTGAAGACTTCCAGGTTGTGTTCATCTTTGATGGTCTGGATGAGTGTCGACTTCCTCTGGACTTCCACAAAACTACAATCCTAACTGACCCTAGAAAGTCCACCTCAGTGGATGTGCTGCTGATAAACCTCATCAGGGGGAAACTGCTTCCCTCTGCTCGCCTCTGGATAACCACACGACCTGCAGCAGCCAATCAGATCCCTCCTGACTGTGTTGGCATGGTGACAGAGGTCAGAGGGTTCACTGACCCACAGAAGGAGGAGTACTTCAGGAAGAGATTCAGAGATGAGAAGCAGGCCAGCAGGATCATCTCCCACATCAAGACATCACGAAGCCTCCACATCATGTGCCACATCCCAGTCTTCTGCTGGATCACTGCTACAGTTCTGGAGGATGTGCTGGAAACCAGAGAGGGAGGACAGCTGCCCAAGACCCTGACTGAGATGTACATCCACTTCCTGGTGGTTCAGGCCAAAGTGAAGAAGGTCAAGTATGATGGAGGAGCTGAGACAGATCCACACTGGAGTCCAGAGAGCAGGAACATGATTAAGTCTCTGGGAAAACTGGCTTTTGATCAGCTGCAGAAAGGAAACCTGATCTTCTATGAATCAGACCTGACAGAGTGTGGCATCGATATCAGAGCAGCCTCAGTGTACTCAGGAGTGTTCACACAGATCTTTAAAGAGGAGAGAGGACTGTACCAGGACAAGGTGTTCTGCTTCATCCATCTGAGTGTTCAGGAGTTTCTGGCTGCTCTTCATGTCCATCTGACCTTCATCAACTCTGGACTCAATCTGCTGGAAGAACGACAAACAACCTCCAAGAAGTCTGAAACAAGAGAATCTGCAGAGAAACACTTCTACCAGACTGCTGTGATCAAGGCCTTACAGAGTCCAAATGGACACCTGGACTTGTTCCTCCGCTTCCTCCTGGGTCTTTCACTGCAGACCAATCAGACTCTCCTACGAGGTCTGCTGACACAGACAGGAAGTAGCTCACAGACCAATCAGGAAACAGTTCAGTACATCAAGGAGAAGCTCAGTGACAATCTGTCTGCAGAGAAAAGCATCAATCTGTTCCACTGTCTGAATGAACTGAATGATCGTTCTCTAGTGGAGCAGATCCAACAGTCCCTGAGATCAGGACGTCTCTCCTACACTGAACTGTCTCCTGCTCAGTGGTCAGCTCTGGTCTTCATCTTACTGTCATCAGAAAAAGATCTGGATGTGTTTGACCTGCAGAAATACTCTGCTTCAGAGGAGGCTCTTCTGAGGCTGCTGCCAGTGGTCAAAGCCTCCAACAAAGCTCTGTGAGTAAACATGTGATCAGGCTTTTATTTATAACATAAACAGTGTAATGTGTGATGGACCCTTAAAAACTTAAACATATTTTTTACATGATCATCAGCACTAAATACAGTATATTATAGTTAATGTTTGATAGCAGCAGTAAATGTCAGAGTGTCTTAAACATATCTGGGTGTCAGCTTTTATCAAAGTCATGTCCAGAATCATCCTGTAAGTAAAATTTATTTATACAGCAGCTTTCACAGGTCAAAAACCACAAAGTGCTTTACAGTAGAAACAGGCAATAAAAAACACAGAAGATAAAAACATTAAACAGCAAACACTGAACATCATACAGCCTAAACCAGTTAAAGGCCACTCTGAATACTAGAGTCTGAATAAATGAGTTAGTGGGACCAGTAAAAGCCTTTGACTGGAAGATCTCAGATGTGAGAAGAGCTGTAGGATTGTAGAAAGTCAGAAATATAGACTGGGACTAAAAGTAAGGACTAAATCTTTAAATAAAGCCTAAAATGAACTGGTTACCAGTGTGAGAGATTAAACTGGAGTAATGTCCAGTCTATTTCATGTGCTGGTTAAAAGCCTCGCAGCATGATTCTGTACTGACTGAAGACGTTCAAAGACTGTGATGGACCCATAGCTGATCAACTCCCTCATTCCTCCTCTGGTCTTATTGCTCTGCATCAGTGCACTGCTCAGCTGAAGATGAGTTCACTTCTATATGTTACAATCTGCCTCACCAGTACAGTTCCAAGGATCTGCAGCTGCTGAATCAATTATATTCCTCGTGTTTCTTCTGGTTTCCTGTTGTTAGATCTGCATGCTTGATTGTTTTTCAATCTCTCCTATGTCGTGCACTTTGATTTCCGACTGTACACAGTCTGTGAACCATGACAATTTGTGACAGAATGCAATGATCAGTGAGGACCCGGAGGACACTGACATTTACACTGTGCAGAATGAGACTTGAGACTTTATCTCACTGCTTTGTGGACGACTGATGGAAGGACTAATCACTATATCTGCTTTAATTGAAATAATTTCCATGAAAATTTCACTGGTTCAGTCTCCCAGAATCTCTCAATCATATCTTGACCTTTTCCTAGAGTAACTAACCCTCACTCACCAGGATATGAGCCAGCCTTCCCTCTCATTGCTACATGCTTACAGTCTTGCCTATCACCTGTTCACAGAATGAGTCATCACTTGTTTTTGTTTAGCATTTAATGAGCAAGTTCCAGGTCTTTATATTTACACAGGGAACATTTTTAAACTAAAACGTTTTTTAGCCATAAATAGTAATGCACACTGGCATTTGTCTTTCTTTCAAAGGTTCAACACAAGAAGTGATTTAAATTAATCACAAACAGTTTGTTATCAAATGACAATTTTTCAGATTATGTTTTTATTTTGTTTTTGTTTTTTAGGCTGAGTGTCCCTGATCTCTCTGAAAGAGGGTATGAAGCTCTGTCCTCAGTTCTCAGCTCCCAGTCTTCTACACTGAGAGAGCTGGACTTAACTAACAACAACATGCAAGATCCAGCATTGGAGTTTCTTTCTGCAGGACTGAGAAGTCCACACTGTAAACTGAATACTCTGAGGTGAGATCAAGTTATGTTGTGCTTTTCATCAGTTGACAGAATTAACCAATAAGAAGCCACTAAATGGGAAAAAAGTCATTTAAACTTCTGTAATAGTTTTATGTTAGTGTCATCTCTTAGTGTTGACTCTTAGTAAAAAAACAGGATTTATTGCAAAATCTAAAAACTCTTTTGTGCACCCTCATTGCAATTTAATAACAGTGTTTATTTAATATTTATCTGTCATTTTTCAGACTGAGTCACTGTAAGCTCTCAGAGAGAGGCTTTGAAGCGCTGTCCTCAGCTCTCAGCTCCCAGTCCTCTAGTCTGAGACAGCTGGACCTGAGTAACTCTGACCTGCAGGATTCAGGACTGAAGCTTCTGTCTGCTGGAGTGAAGAGTCCACGCTGTAAAATGGAAACTCTCAGGTCAGGATTTAAAATGTTCCACTGATGATCATGTTAAACCTTATTTCTATTATTGCAGATACAGGAAATTGATTTTAAAAAAGTCTGAATGTAGAAATTAGCGTCTGGGGTTTTTAGTGATATTTGTTCACTTTCTGTCTTTCATTTGCAATGAAATGTCCCATCTGCTCCTCTGACTCCAAATTCTTTATTTTAGCAGTGCTTCATCCACCAAACCTTCGTTCGATTCCTGTATTCTGAAGGTTTTTACAGAGCTGTTTGTTCAGATATCAGAATTTGATTTTCAGAAAAATTTAGTAATAAAAATATGATCAATTGATTTTTTCTGAATGAAAAGATGAAATATATATTTGGTCATAGTGATATGACTCATTGCCTCACTTAAACATAAAATGTAAATAAAAATTCAAAACAATAGATTAATACAAAACAGAATTTGACTGTTGAGCTTAAAGTGAGCTTGAATGTTATTCACTTCCTGTTTTATTTTGGTAGTTATCGTCTCTGGTTTTTACTTTTACTTCCTCCCCCGACATTGTCTACATTAGTTTCAGCTGTAGAAGATTTTATTGACTGTTTGATTTGTCACTTTGTTTTAAACTATAATTGTTGACTTATAAACCATTGCTAAAATGTATTTTCATTAAAATACCAAATAATTTATTACTTTATCATCTAATTAGATTATAATTCTGTAAATAGGGGTGATAGTGTGGTCTATGTGGGTTGTCTTCAGGTACTCTTCCTCCCACAGTCCAAGAACATGCATGCAAGGTTAACTCTGTGTTTACCTGGCTACATCACCATGGTTACTGATGCTGAACCAATAACCTGGTCTGGATCAGGTTATGTTCAGAGTTTTTGTTTAAAATCAACTAAAGTGCCTCGTTTTCACTGATTCTTTCATTTACAGAAAGCTTTAAGTGTGATATAGATTCAGTCATATCTGACTAATGTCAGTGAATGAGGCCCAGCTGTAAAGTCACAGCAGTCACACTGTATGTGTCTCATTGTCACTGGAGTTTAGGCTCCATGCATTCAGCTGGTGCTGCAGAAAAAGTAGAAATGTTTCTGTTTGGTTCTAATGCTGAGTCTCTTTTACAAAGATGGAACTGCAGCTAATCCTGCTCATGTAGCCAGTTAGTAAAAACTCAAGTCACTGTCAGACACAGCAGACATTTACTGATAATCTCACTGTATGTGGTCTTTTAGCACCTCCTAGTTGTGAACATGTGGAGTGTTGTTAGTCTGGGTGACGAGTGAAACTGTTGAGTGAGAAAGACTGTGGTCGTGTCCAAATTCATGGGCTGCATCCTCCTGAGGACCCGGCCTTCGCGATCTACGTGGGCCGGGTCCTCAGAAGGTCAGGTAGGCCGGAAGTAAACGGCCATGGAATTGGACGGTCTAGCCTTCTGATTGGTGTCACCGCTGTCTCGGTGGAGTTTAATAAACTCTGCTGTCTGCTCCTTGCTATCTAAAATATAACAGGACTCTGGCGTAAATTGTTGACCATCTCACACTTCTGTTTAATCAGTTTTTTGTTTGACGTTTATTCAGTTGTGTAAAAACCAAGGAGGAACCCACCCGGGGGATTCATAAAGTTTTATTTTATCTTATCTAATCTAATAACTTTAATCTCAGCCAAACCGATTTACTCGCGAACAAATAAAACACTGAAAAAGCCAAACAATAGCATTTTTAGGTTGTCTAAGTGACTTATATATTACTTTTAACCTGATTAGCGAAACTCCACGGTGATCTGAAAATAACGTGCAGGGAGTTGTGCCGTTCTCGGCGGCTCCAGTAACCCTGGAGCTCTCGGCTAGCTATCGAGCTGGTGGGTAACAGACGTCTCCGAAAACGTCGAAGCACTTTTGCAAATATGCAATATCATGATAAACCGAGCAGATATTTGAAGTTTACACACTCACATTCTCGCCTGGAAATATGTTAAAAGTTTTGTGACCCAGGAAGATTAATAAGAGTAATTTTAAATCTTAGTAGCGGCCGCCATTACCAGAAACTGGAGTTTGGCTGGGCCGCAATATGAATCCTGGGATATGGTGGTCCATGAAGGACACACCCGACCCATCCTTCAAATTCGGGGAAAAGGAGGACGCATTTGTCCTTTGGTGCATCGCTGTGACGTTATCGGTCTACAAATGTGTCCTCAGGAGGATGCAGACCATAAATTTGGACACACCGAGCCTGCGTGCTGGTAGCACCTTAGCCACAGCTCGGGTGTGGAGGAGAAGCTGAAAAAGAAGGTTTTCTAGTTTGTAAGGAGGAAAAAAACTGAGAGGACTAAGTTAAAGAGAGGCTGGAGAGTAACACAGAGCAGCAATGAATGCTGCTCACACAGTTTAGACAGTTTAGCATCAAATGTTCGCGTGAGTTAGCTCCCAGCTAACTAGCAGAGCAGCTACCTAGCAAACCAGCTAACTAGCAAACCAGCTAACTGCACCCACAAGCTGCGACTGCGTCTTTCTAACAAGAGCGTCAGACACTCAGACTGGTTTTCTTTGTGGATGATGATTTATTCTCACACTGATCCTTCATGATGATGCTGCCATCCACCCACTGCTCCTAGCAGTGTTGCCAACTCCTCAGTAAGGAAAATTGCTATTGGCTGTCCTAAAAGTTGCTGGAAGTTGTGAAATGACGTCATCGCCTAATTTGGATAAATGGTCATGCTAATGTAATTGTAACGTACATTGTAGGAGAGAAAAATAACATCGTGGAAGTGACATAACGTGAGTAAAAAACGTCCTGGAATGCATTTAAATAAATAAATCATAGTTCTGTCTGTAACTATTACAACACTCTCACCACATTTGTTAACAATTCTCTCAACAAATGTGTTTTTCCTCGTTCTTTGTTATCCAGCTGAGACTTTGGGTATAAATGTGTCATAAACAGGAGAAAGCAGTGCAGGTTCAATGTAATCAAACCTCAGACTGAGTTCAAAATCATCACCTGTCCCAGATATCACATCAGCACCAGAACCATGATGTGTTTACTCACATTTAAAAAGGTGGAGGTCAGTGTGAATGGACTGTTGTCATTGGTCTGAATGTGCCTCTATAAACATGTGCTCTTCATTAGTGATGTTTTCCTAATGAACAGAAAATGAGACTTAATAAAATCCTTCTGACTGTTGTTGGAGCAGGTTGGGTCCTGGGTTTGAGTCCCCCACTGCACCACAGGGGCTTCTAGCTTTGTTTCACAGTGTGTAGAACAACAAATAAAACCAAATCACAAAAAGCTTCAAGTCAAAAACGCATCAAACTTTGAGGGTTTTTCCCAAGGATGAGGAAGCAGACTCGGCCCCAAACAGCTGGATATATGGATGGTTTCCACAGCAACCACAGCAGTGTGCGCTCAGTATATTTAGTTGTATAAAGGTGTTTGTGGTGTGTTGCAGCTGAAACAGCCTCATGTATGTTGACACAGGGAGAAAATAGTGTGAGAACACTGTTCACAGCAGTCACAGCTCGCTGCCTTCAACAGTCTCTTCCTTCCTTGTTTGGATGTCACTGATATCATCTTCTGCTCTCACACTGACCACCTGTTGAAGCTAACATGCTAACATGGAAGCCGCAGGTATGCCACCTGTGGCAGCTGAGGTCACGTGATCTGAGTGTTTGAACCACGTGTTGAAGCAGCATTTCCAAACATCTGCACTTCAGAAGCTCCAAAGTGTGGAAACGTCACTGTGGAGCGTCTCATCCCTATCTAAGAGATTTTCTTGCCTCTGCAAAGCTAAGCTTGCAAACAGCACCATAGTTTGTCAATCCCAACCAATCAGAGCGCTACTTATGTCACGTCACATGACTCGTGTGTTTACCTCTTTGATTAGCACCCAAAGAACTAAAGAAAGGCTAAAAGGACGTTCAGCCAATCAAATCCCTCCTAGGAACAGGAAGTCTCGAGAGGAAATGGAGCAGAGAAGGAGAATCACCAGTTTAAATGTCTGAGTTTTAAACTGGTGACCCTCTAAAGAGGCTTTTATTGACTCTGTTTTGTTTTTCACCATTTAAACTGTTTAATATCAGATTTAGAAATAACTTTTGGACAGTTGTTGTACATTTCCACTAAATTGTGACACAAATAATGACTTTCTGACTTTACTTTGGACTAATCTAACGACTCAGCCTGGCTATGTTGGACTTGGTGTGGAAGCAGCTCCCAGTTTGAGTTCAGGAGACACACACTCTCTACTTTGAAGATCAGCTTCAAACTTTCCTTTTTGATAAAGCTTATAGTTCGAGCTGGATCAGGTGACCCTGAACCATCCCTTAGTGATGCTGCTATAGGCTCAGGCTGTTGATGATGCTCTGCTTTCTTCTCCCCTCTTTTCACTCCTGATGCTTTTATATGTCACGACTGTCCTTAACTTTTGTGTCTCTCTGAGCTCATCTCTTCTCTTTCCCCTCACCCTGCAACCAGTCATGGTAGATTTTTTTGAAGCTGAGCTTTCATACATGATGAATTGCTCTCTTCAGTTGGGTGTCTTCCCTGCTGCCTTTAAAACGGCGGTGGTGAGGCCCCTTCTGAAGAAGAGCAATTTGGATTGTAATGATTTTAATAACTACAGACCTGTATCCAACTCACCATTTTTAAGTAAAATTTTAGAAAAACTTGTTTTTACTCAGATTAATGATTTTTGAATGATAGACAGATCCTGGAGATATTCCAGTCTGGATTTAGGGTGAACCACAGCACAGAGACTGCTCTCCTAAAGGTTTTAAATGATCTTAGATGTAACTGGGACTCCCAAAAGCTCTCAGTCCTGGTGCTGCTGGATCTAAGCGCAGCCTTTGATACAGTAGACCACGCTATTCTTTTAAACAGACTGAAACACATGGTGGGCCTCTCTGGTGCTGTACACAACTGGTTCACTTCCTGTCTCTCAGACAGAACTTTTATGGTGAGTATGGATACATGCTCCTCTAAGATCCATAGAATGACATGTGGTGTGCCTCAGGGGTCGGTTTTAGGCCCTGTACTTTTTAATTTGTATATGCTCCCTCTCGGCGGTGTCATCAGGAGGCATGGAGTGAACTTCCACAGTTACGCTGATGACACTCAGCTGTACATCTCCGTGTCTCCTGATGACACCAGACCAATGGATGCCCTTTTTAACTGTATTTTAGATATAAGATCTTGGATGGCAGAAAACGTTTTACAGCTTAACCAGGACAAAACTGAAGTTTTAATCGTCGGTCCTGAGGCTCAGAGAGAGAAACTCTTGTCTAAATTACAGGCATTTTCACTATGTCCTTCACTACAAGTGAAAAACCTGGGTGTTGTTTTTGACTCTGAGCTTGGTTTTATCCCACATATTAAACATGTAACCAAAATTGGATTTTATCATCTAAAGAATATAGCCAGAGTCCGCCCTATTCTCTCTCGGGCCAACACGGAGATGCTGCTTTTATTACCAGTCGCATTGATTACTGCCCTGCTCTCTGGTCTCCCCAAAAAGAATATTTCACCTTTACAACTTTTACAAAACTCTACAGCTCGTGTGCTGACGAAGACCAGAGGGCGGGCCCACATTACACCGGTTTTAGAATCGCTGCACTGGCTCCCCGTGTGTTTCAGGATCGAGTTTAAAGTTCTTTTATTGGTTTTTAAATGTCTTAATGGTCTTGGGCCTTCTTATCTCTCAGATCTGCTTTTACCATATGAACCCTCGTGGACCCTGAGGTCCTCTTGTACTGGCCCTTTGATTGTCACTAAAGTCAGGACACATACTCATGGAGAGGCAGCTTTTCAGTGGTATGGTCCTCGTCTGTGGAACAGCCTGCCGGAGGAGCTCAGGGCCGCAGAGAACGTACATGTTTTTAAGAACAGGCTCAAGACCACCTTTTAATTTAGCTTTTACTTAACGTTTATTTATTTTATGCTTATTTATTCTATCCTGTTATTCTATTTATATTATTAATTTACGTTTTACCTAAACCTATCTTCTTACTCTATTTATATTTATACTGTATCCCATTCTTATTTATTTTATTTATTTTATTCTGTATATACTCTTATTAGGTCATTTCTCCAGTGTTTTCTCGGAGGGGGCTCTCTGCACCGGGGTTGTGATCGACCGTGGCTGCTGGGTCTCTGTGGGTCTTCTCAACCTGGCTGGGGGGCTTCTTTGCCTCCCTCCTGCTGTGTGCCCAGCCTGGAGGCTGTAAAGCACTTTGTGCTACATCTTTGTATGATTGATAGATTCTCCTCCGGGAGCCTGTTTTCACTGGGAGGATCTTTGTGTCAAAGGGAGTTCTTCCTTCCCACCATCACCAAGTGCTGCTCACAGTGGATTGTCTGGTTTTTGGGGCTTTCTCTCTAATATTGGAGGCTGTTACCTTACACTGTTAAACAGCTTCAGACGACTGTTGTTGTCTGTTGGGAATTGTCACTTTTAAATAAAGTTACATTGAATGGATGTAAATGGATAGATGTTATTGTGACAAACAGAAAATGATCTTTAAAAGATTGTTTGTTGTTTTGTGTCTCTGCAGTCTGTCAGGCTGTCTGATCACAGAGGAAGGCTGTACTTCTCTGTCCTCAGCTCTGAGCTCCAACCCCTCCCATCTGAGAGAGCTGGACCTGAGCTACAATCATCCAGGTCCTTCAGGAATTAAGCTCCTGTCGTCTGGACTGAAGGATCCAGGCTGGAGACTGGACACTCTCAGGTATGGAGAGAATGTCTGATAGAGGAGGAGGAGCTGGAAACATTTCCTGTGTCCTTCACTCACTTCCTGTTTGTTTCCTGCAGATGAGACATGAACAATCACACATGCAGAAATATTTTCAGGGACAGACACACTAGTCTAGCTGGATAGTACGTAGGGGGTCTCCAAGGAGTCTGTTTGCAGCAACATTAATGATAACTGATGAGTCATGTTGAGAGTTTCATTAAAAGTAGACCTACAGTTAGGTCCATAAATATTTGGACAGAGACAACATTTTGTAACTTTAAATACACTTTATTAGGTCACCGGTTTACCTGAGATAGTGGTCACTGTGTACCTAATAAAGTGTCAGCCATGTGTATGTTTCCCATGCTGTATGTCCACAGTCACAGTGACAGTCAGTGACACTGACAGAAGGATGAAACAAGGCTGTGAATCATTTCAGTCTTTGTGTGTGATAAAGAGGCAGACAGGAGCAGCTAACATCACCATCATTTTCCTGAATGAATCGCTGTTACAATGAAAAATGTCACTTACATATATCATATAGGAGACACACACATTGATATACACTAAATATTTATTTCATTTCTCTTTTTTTGTGTTGCCAATTTTTATTGTGACAACCAACGATTTGTACAGGAAAATAATTACTTTTCACAATGTTGCCCAAACTTTTCATCCCACTGTATTAGTATGTTTTGTCATTAGTATAATATGAAATAAATTCTACTTGTGTCAAGTCGGGTGCCAATATTTGCTGTGTAGTAGAACAGAGACATTTGTCATTATCAATGTTTATTTGAAAAAAATATATAAATTCAGTAACAAAAACATTAAACATAAATATATGAAATGTAACTATTTACAGAGAGACAGGAATAAAAAGGACCCAGCTTGGAGTGGAAGAGCCTCAGGGAGAAGGAGGAGAAAAATAAGAACATTGTTTCTGCCCTGGAGAGCTGCTGCCTCATCAGAAAACGACTGATCATTAGGGTCCAATGTTTCCAAATTTAACACAGCTGTGCTGTTTTCAAAAGCTAATTTATAAATTTGAAATTTCACGAGTTCTCGTGTCTGAGGCGGCATGCTCTCCAGAGCAGGAACAAGGCCAAGGAGGAAATGTTCTGTTGGAGACGGGCGTGGCCTCTTTAGGGACTCCAGGATGGCCAGCTCCACCGCCGATGGACCGTCCTGGGACCCGTCCTTCGCCCGCCTTCGAGCTGTCCTCCTCTGTGGGCCTGTAAAACACAGCACAAAACAACACAAAGTAATGAGAAGGCTGCTACTAGATTTTCATTTTCAAAACTGAAAAAAACAGGATATAAACAGATTGGTTGTAGATATTTAGTAAAGGTGATCACAAGGAATCCAAGCAAGTAAAAAGCTGTCAGTGCTTGATGTTCATACCTGTGGGTGCAGCAGCAGGAGCTGAGGGACCAGGGACTGGGGAGCCAGGAGAAGAGACAGGGGTGGACTCTGCTGCATGATTACTTGACTCTATCAAGACAATATTAAATGTTAACAGGTTGAAGACAATAGTCATAGAGAATATTATATTATTATATACTTATATACTTATTATATACAGTGGTCTCTCATTTATTGCAGCACATGAACAGTAGTCACAGTTCTCACAAGTTGATTCTCAAAGTGAAAACCTTTGTCGATTTTAAAACGTAAAAGTATTATGCCGCGCTTTTTCTCCGTCTGCGGCGCCACTTTCGTGCGCCTTTTTTGCTCCCCGTGCAGGTGTCTATTTCCGAATGAGGGTCATAGTTATGAGTGTTTTTGTGCTGTTTTTTTCTATTGGACGTGATGGTCATCAAAACCAAACATGATAAGTTTGGCGAGCGCAGGAGACACGACACGGAGGAGATTTGTCATTTGGGCTGCAGAATGCAATGCGCATCGTTTAAAGCTGTACGGTGTAATAAAAAAAATCAGTGAAAAGGCGAGGCAGTGACGGATGAACAGCGGGACTACTGTATACTGTTTATTAATAAACAAAATATATTCCTGTATGACAACACGCATAAATTAACTGCCTACATTAATTCATTGTAAACATACCTTCTGACTGACACTCCCCTGCTGCCTCTCCGGGCTGTCCCTGGTCCTCGGGGGAGAAGTTCTCCACGGTCAGCACCATATTGCTTCTTGTCTCCCGCGGGGTGAGGAAGGGGTCCAGAAACCCCATGACCGTGAAGAACTTCCATCTTCTCCCCGATCCTGCTGCAGACCCACTCCTCTTCTCCTTCTCTGTCTTCTTCTCCTTATTATAAGTGTCCCTGAGGCTCTTCCACTTTCTCCTGCAGATGTCCTCATAATAAACGCATTATCTTGTTAGCGGAAAGGTATTTGTACATCAGTGGGAAAATAGCGGGACAGTAGGCGGGCTCGCTAGCTTTTGCGCGGGTTCATCGGGTCAGTCTGAAAATTAAAAAGAAGGAGGAATGAACTTACCAGGTTGCCCGATCTCCTCACTTATGTGTCTCCAAGCTAGGTCCTTTTTATTCCTGTCTCGGTAGAAGTAGTAGCTAGCATCATATAGCTCTGGGTGATTAGCCACGGCACTGATGAGCTTTTCCTCCATACTTTTTCCAGCTTTTTACACTGGTTACCAGTACGTGGTAGAATCCACTTCCAGATCTGGTTGTTTGTCTTTAAATCTCTGAGTGATTGGCTCCATCTTATCTCTTTGTAACAAAATAATCCAAGTCGAGCCCTCAGGTCTGCAGATAAGTAGCTTCTGACCAGAACTAGACGTAAAAACAGAGGTGAGCTTTATCGATCGCTGCAGCCAAACTCTGGAACAGTCGCCCTTCACATCAGGTCGTCACCAACACTCGACATTTTTAAAACCCGGTTGGAAACACATTTGTACTCTGTAGCTTTCAGTTCTGACGAGTCTTTATAGTAATTACTGTGTATGTTTCCTATTTTCTCTCTACTCTGTGCAGCACTTTGGCTCAAGCTGTTTTTAAATGTGCTGATAAATAAATGTAGATTTCTTTGAATAAAACAGTGGAGCCGAGCTTTGAGCTCAGTGTGTAACAGTGTGTGTATGAGAGCCATGTAATGTCCATGTGTGCATGCTGACTGTGCTGCTCTGACCCCCCTCCTCCTTTCAGGGTGGAGCCTGCTGGAGTCCGATGGTTGAGACCAGGTCTGAGGAAGTGTAAGTGTGTTTTTAATGGGATTCATGAAAACAAAGCAGCACACATTCAACCATCTTCATCATGTCAGGAGTCATCATCAAAGTGTCAATCAATGAACAGATGATGGATCAATAACTGCAGCTGGATTGTGTTTGTTCTCTCCATCAGATTCCTGTCAACTCACAATCGACACAAACACAGTGAACACAAAGCTCCAACTGTCTGACAACAACAGGAAGGTGACACATGTGGAGGAGGTTCAGTCATATCCTGATCATCCAGACAGATTTGATGTTCGTCCTCAGCTGCTGTGTAGAAATGGTCTGACTGGTCGCTGTTACTGGGAGGTCGAGTGGAGAGGAAACGTTTATATATCAGTGAGTTACAGAAGCATCAGAAGGAAAGGAAACAGTGTTGACTGTTTGTTTGGATTCAATGATCAGTCCTGGAGTCTGTACTGCTCTGATGATGGTCCTCGTTCTGTCTGGCACAATAAGAGACAAGCACCCATCTCCTCCTCTTCCTCCTCCTCCTCCTCCTCCTCCTCCTCCTCCTCCTCCTCCTCTGTCTCTAACAGAGCAGCAGTGTATGTGGACTGTCCTGCTGGCACTCTGTCCTTCTACAGAGTCTCCTCTGACACTCTGATCCACCTCCACACCTTCAACACCACATTCACTCAAACTCTTTATCCTGGGTTTAATGTCTGGTCTGGTGCCTCAGTGTCCCTGTGCTGAGTGGGGTGTAAAGAGTGTCTCCTGTTACAGAAACACTCTGACTGTTGAACAGATAGTTCAGTCTGTACATGTCTGTCTCTTTCACTCACAAACACGTTTTCAGATTCATGGATTCAATCAGTTGATGTTTGAAACTCTTCTAAATGATTCCTTGTAAACTTCTTCCTCTTCAGTCACAAACAAACAGGAAGTGATGTCACATGTGTTCCTGTCCACACAGCAGAATGAGTCTATTGCTGACAGTGATGTACAAACAGAGTGAGCATTTCTGAGGCCCAAAATAAACTGAGTAGTTCACTGAATGAACAATGGACTGTGAGCTCAGTTCCTTCATCATTAGTATGGATTATATATGTATATGTATTATATTAGTATCATATATATCAGGTGCTGCTGGTTTCAGTCATTGTGCAAATGTGCTGTTTGTAAGGTTGTAAAGCTGCAGTCAGCTGAGACTGAAGAAGTCACCTGATCAGTGAGCAAACGTTTCTGAAAACGTCCAGATGAACAGAATCAACCTTTTGGGATCAGCCAGCAATGCAGCATCATTGTTGTTCAGGTTCAGAGGTTTGCAGGAATGAACTGATGACCAGAAACAGCTGCAAAGTCCAATAAAATACCAGCTGGAGTTCAGCTGCATTTGAAGAAGTCAAAGAAAAGTAAGGATGGCAAAGGGCGATGTTTTCTTCCAAAGAACTGAAAACATGGTCGACGCCTCATTAGAAGAATAATCTGGACATTTGTGAGGAACTCTAACCAAGAAAGCAACACAAGAAAGCAACGTCAAACAGATCCAACAGACAGTTTCCATGACTGGAAGTGTTGAGTGTAAAAATGCTACATTGCATTATTGCATCCTCTCACCACAGGAGGTGCTGTTGGCACCACTGATTGCTGATCAGCTGTTCTCTGATGATCTGATTGATACTGTGAATAACGGGACTCACTGAACTCTGTGACACAGTGAAGATTACAGAGTTTAACTTCAACATCTGACTGACGTCACACAGACAGAAGGATGAACCAGTGAGGCACAGAACACAGTTACTGGAGATACTGGATCAGCTCCATGTGAACCTCTGATGGAGAAGCTGCTGAGCCAGAGAAACATCAGGACATGACAGGCAGCTGCACTTATCTAACAACATGTAGCAGAGCTGATCTATGTTAGAGGATCTATCACAGCAGCTGAAGCCAAAGTCCAACACTGGATAGCAGCTGAGCCTGTGCTGAGTGTAGTGTTACAGGAAAAGGGCAGAAACACTGACACTGGTAGCTCACAGTGATGCTGACTGGGGCACAGAGCTGAATGATGCAGCATCAGGACACTGTTTCAGTCTGACTGACAGAGAAACCTGTAGCTGTATCTACATGTGAGGCAGAGGCTACACAAGCAGCTTTCTATGTTTCACAGTGACTGAGATCTTCAGTGGGGGTGGACATGCTCCTGTACAGACCTCTGAGGAGAACCAAGGTGCAGTCAAAGAGTCCAGTCTGTCCTCACAGATGTGAACATGTGGTTTCATCAGGTCTGCTGTCAGCTAGCAGGCTCACATCAGAATCACTGTTCCTGAAAAACACAGTCTGTGTGACATCATCAGTCAGCTGATCGTCCCAGATCTGAATGGTTTCTGTCTCTACTGAGGAAGTCAGAGAATATCACTGAGGTGTGGATCAGGTCTGAGTGAGCTGTGGAGGGACAGCTTTAAACAGTCCACAGGTCTCACGTCCTGCTCAGTCTGGTAGCAGATACCTCGTATTGTTCCAGATGTGCTGACATCACCAACAGCAGCAGCACAGCTGTGTGATACGATGAATCTCAGTTATTGATCCAACACACAGTAAATACAAAGATCAGGATTTCTGAGAGGAATCATTATGAGTCTGAACACATGATCACTGAATGTTAGTCTCCACAATAATAAGCTAACACAACCAAACACAGCTTTCAGCTCTTATTTTGAAACTGGCTTATTTAGAGAGCTGTGATGTGAGCGTGCCTGGCTCTGAGGCACTTGGGTCAGCCTCTGTTGTTTAGAAGTGTTACAGACTGTGAATGACACAGACCTGTCAGTTTCCATGTTTGTCTGTAACACAGCTCAGGGGCTCCATGCTGAACGCATCCATCCAGTGTTATTGATCCAGTACTGATACCAGCATTGGGATCAATACTACAATACACAATCACATGTGTCCACGTGATGTGTTTGACCAGCTTTATTCATTAATGATCAATCAACTTATTTACTGCATCTGAGTCCAGCTTCATTTAAATGATCCAACCATGAAAATGACATCAGTCTGTTGTTCAGATACTGAGAAGGGACACAAACAACACTGATCCAGGAGGGTTAGGTCAAACGACGATTTTAATGCACACACGCGGTGAGAGATGAACACTGTTACACAATCAGCATCGATCTCTGCCTAGCAACACACAAGCAGATGTTTTATACCATCAGGTTTATTTTCATGACGCCCCCTCATACGTCAAACAGATACAATATATGCATAAGCTTCAAAACCACAAATGTTCCGTTAACGACTTTAACAAAGTTTAAAAGAGCATCTTCTTCGCCTCCGTGACAGGTGCTTCTGGTAGCTCATCTCGCTCTCTCTTCTCCAAAACCTCGGGCCATGCTCTGCAACAAACTAGCAATTCTGCACGCACAAAAATGCAGTTACAAACAAAATATATCTGAACTCTCACCTAGAACATAAGCCTACCTACAGTGTGTGTGTGTGTGTGTGTGTATCCTGACCTCACTCTGTGTCACCTCTCACCCACTAACACTCACAACCAGACAGAGGCCACCCTCAGATGTGTAGCAGTTTACTAAAACTATATATATGTAATATATTGAGTAAATGCTGTAAATGAATGCCACTACTCAAAGCTTAATAAAAAGGATATAAATGAATAAAAGATAACAATGAATAACCTGGTTATTCAAATAGCATCCTCCCAACAGCTCCTCAAAGTAACTCACACTTAGACTCTGCTTTAGTTTCACTTTCACAAGCACGCTCTGCAAAAGCCTGCGCTTCCTGTCTACTTTGGCACAGAGTGTACTCAGAGTTAAGCCTTTCTTTTATAATGCAATGTAATCTGCACATAAACATTTAAGATTATAGATTTAACTCAACAGTTTAAAGTGGTTATAACTGCACCTGTAATAAAAGTTAATTGGGTGCCAATATGTTTAAACATCTGAATACAATATCAATGCTGTAGATTATGTTATTAATGGTATTAATGCAATGGTAATGATGATTGTTAAGGTGAATTGTTAAATGTTTGTCATTTTTATGTTACCATTTGTACATTGTTTTAAGGAATTCTTTCTGTCCTCCCCTCCCCAGATCCTTAAGATTCTGGGAGGGGGGCAGTAGTGTTTTTAATCACAGGAACATCCTTGTGAAGGTCTGTTTGATGTTGGTAAACTTGCTCCCCTTTGTATGGCTTCACTGTGTTATCTAGGGTGTGGGGGAGACTACCCTCTTTATGACCAAGGATGTTCCTGTGCTTTTATGTTATATGACCCTTTGATCAGCAGTATACACACACACACAACACACACACACACACACACACACACACACACACACACACACACACACACACACACACACACACACACACACACACACACACACAGTGCCTTGTCTTTGTAACCAAGGGGGGTTACGTGGGGAAGTTTATTGTGTAAACATTGTCAATAAAAGGAGGCAAGAGGGGGCGGTCGGGGAGGTCATTTGTGATGAGCTGAGATACCGACAAGGCCTCCCTTGCAAGTGAAAAGATCGATCGCTGTTGCCTTGTTTTTCTTTCACGGGAATAAGTTCTGGGATCAGCGGGGTCTGACTTTAGACCCAGCAATGATGACCATGAACAATAGCAGTGAAATATTTCTCTGATCTCCACAAGTCCTACAGAAGCACTTAATGCTAACAGGAAGTCATTTATTAAGGTGGAATAACACAGAGACACAACCACTCACAGTTAACCTGACCCCACTAACTGCATGTGTTGGGACTGTGGGAGGAAGCCGGAGTACCGGAGAGGACGCACACAAACACGGGAGAACATGAAGCTCAGCACTGAAACAAAGATGGTGGATTTGACCTCAGGACCAGGTGTGTAATTTCCAGGGGGGTTACGGGGGTCATGACCCCCCAATAATCAGATCCAGCCAATATAATTTCATCATTCCAGTTTATAAAATTATGAATTATCATGAGTTTCTTTAATCACTTCAATTATTATCAGCAAAATAGTTTCATGTTTAATCATCTAGTAATGTAACCGCGCCTCCTCCGCCGCGTACTTGGTATTACCCAACCGGCTTTCTCTACCAAACCTTCACTGTTTGCTGTGTTTGTTAGCGCAGTCGCTGGTGCCAGAGACTGCCAGTGACTTCAGTCTGAGGGTTTGAAGTTTCCATGTCTGTGTGATGTGTGGTGTGAAGGCTGCTGGTTAAACTGGGACTCACTGTTTAAAGCACTGAGTGCTCATAGAGAGATGCTCCATGAGTCCCAGTACAGACTACAAACATGGTGGAAACTTAGCTTTGATATCCACACACTCTGCACGTCTGTGAGTAACTGTGATGAAGATGTGCAGAGATCTGTGTACAAACAGGAGAAAGACTGTAAAGACTCTGTGCTTCTAACAGCCTCTGTTAACATATGTGAGGCTGTTTGTTGTTGTTGCCATGGAGCTTTTCACTGTTTGGGTCAGCAGGTCATGTGATCAGGTTTGTTCTGTGAAAGCTCGACGATGGTTCAGTGTCAGGGTTTGTTTGCATTCATCAATAAATATCTAAATAAATCAAAGACTCCATGTTTTGTCTTTCATCATGTGACCTCTGCTCATCCATCTCTGTGTGTATCAGGATACATTTAGTTCATAATACACAGAAAAATCAGAGTTATTACCTGTAATAAATGTGAAAGTAAAGATTCCTGCAGTGATAACCAGGCAGGACTGAAACACATCCAAGCTGTCACCACGGTAACAGCACCATCCATCCACAGGTGAGGGGAGGAGCAAAAAGAGGGACTTTCACCATACATACACCACAGTTGACAGGTAACCCTATTGGAGTCGCCATAGTAACTAGCGATGGCACGATACCACTTTTTTATGTCCGATACCGATATCATAAATCTGGATATCTGCCGATACCGATATGAATCCGATATAGTGTTTTTAATCAATAAAACTGTTTTTTTAATATCTTGCTGCATTTTGCCTAAGTTTATACTCAAGTTTAAAAAAAAACACTAAAGCTATTCTGTTAGACCTGTATGCAAAAAAATATTTCATAGTTCAGCAACACTGATCAATCTAATAAACTTAAACCTGCTCCATCCTCCCTATTCTGGTATTTTAAAGAGTACTTGGCGTAAATATTAAGCAAACTGACTAACAGGGTCCAACTCCCAGTAACAAAAAAAAAAAAAAAATAGGGAACCACCCCCCACCTCATGATGCTTAATCGATGTAATCAACCTTAATTTGATGCAGTGTGGGGAAAAATGCACATAAATAAATTATTTTTCAAGAAATATTAAATAGATTCAACATCTTTCTTCAACAGAACTGCAGACTGCACAGATGGTACCTTCCCAAAGGAAAAAGTACGATAGCTTACTAGGTGTCAATGGAAAATTGTACTTAGTAGTCAGTATAATCTTTTAATAATATAAGTTTGCATATGGTAGTGATAGGATGTGCGATCCTTAATTGTCTGCAAAAGCTTTGTGTGCATTCCAGAGTGCTCTGGCGTTCACCCCCACATCCTAGGAGCAGGGGAAAGGTCGTACCTTGTCTTATTGTTTTACGGTAGGATTAACGTAGCTATGTCAGTTTTAGTCTAAGTGCCTTTTTTACATATAGATGAACTGTTGGATTTTCCAGACCAGCAGGTTAAGGGAAGTCGTTTATGGGGTCACACTCTGACACACACACATACATATACACCTCCACATTCCAATGTAAGGAACAAGCACCCACTGATGTATAAATAAAGACCAGGGCAGTCTCTCAGCGCGAGTCTCTGAGCCTCACTCTTGTGCGTGCGCTCTGGTGACTGCCCTTGCTAGCAAGAAAAATGTGTGTTTCTCTGATTCTCAGTTGAAGAAGTGTTTTAGAATACATCTCTTGACATTATTTGGTCCTTCGTAGCCGGATCAGAAAACATCAGAACTGTTATCTGTGACTCTGTTCCAGGATCCAGCACTGATTCCTGACGCCGTGGGGAGCCAGCACCGAAGTCTGTGCACAGCCACTTTTGTCCACACGTAAACGGCGTTTTTGGTCACTGAAAACTGAGATTTTTAAAAACTCCAGCCAGGGTGGATATTTTTGAAAACTCCGTTTACGTGTGGACGAGAAAAACGCAGAAAACGCAGCGTCAAAGGTGTGCGCATTTTTTGACGTCACACTGTGCGCCACGTTATTGTTTCGGTGAAATGAATTTCTACAATACTGTTACTGTTAATTGTCTCTGCAGTGTTTAAATGCTTACATATACACACACAGTTACTGTCCCTCCACAGATACGACTCGGTTCTGCTTCTATGCCCCAGCTTTGTTTACTATTTCCCACCGAGGCTTCTAGACTTCTGATTGGCCAACATTTCTGCACGGTTAGGAATATATCGCCACCTGTTGCTTTGGCATGTTCCTAGCAGCGTTTTCCTTCATTTCTACCTTTACATGTGGACAGGATTATTTTTTAAAACGAAAACAGAAAATCTCCGTTTTCAAAAAGCAATTGCAGGGGGGCGGTATGAAAAGGGAAAAAACAAAACGCTTGGACACTGCTAGCACGGCGCCCACAGAAACGCAAAGCAGGAGATGAAGCATCGCTGAATATGTTTCCAAACCAACTTCATTTTAAGCCAAAGACTAGAAAATATGGTGAAGCAAATCTTCCCTTTGGCTTCACCTGCACAAGTGCTGAGGTAGGTCTCCCTGCAGGATTGGTTTCCCTTCATCAGGAGCAGCGCTGGGCTGTTTAAATCACAGACAAACAGGATCCCACAGCTGTTTATGTTTTTAAACCCATTTTGCACAGAGAGGCATTTTTTAAAAATGTATTGACAGCAATGTTGAATATTATTACACAGGAAAAAACAACTACATGTAAAATAATCACAGCGTGACGCCTCTGCCTTTGTAAATGGAGGGACAGTAACTGTGTGTAAAACCTGCAGACAGTCAGATTAACAGTATTTGTCTCTATCATTCTGCAATTCATCTCATGTAAACAATAACGTGGCCACAGTGTGACGTGAATAAAGGCACATACCTTTGACGTGGCGTGACGAACTCTGTATTCCTCGTCCACACGTAAACACAAACAGGAGTTTAAAAAATCTCAGTTTTCTGTGATTGGAAACGCCGTTTACGTGGACGAAACAGCTGCGTGTTCAAAAACACCCGTGTAGGTGTGGACGTAGCGTAAAAGAGTTAGTAGTTTATTTTATTACTACCTGTAATTTATTGCAGATTACTTACATTTTTCTTGTAAAACAAAGGAGGGCGCAGCAGAAAAAGTTTGGAACCAGTGCTGTAACTATGAGACAGATGGCTGACACACGAACCTGTGGGAAGTAACATGTTTGTAGAAATGTGAAAATGTTCATGCCATAATCCCTCCCATGTTTCCGTGGGGCACTGTGGAGTAATGCACAATTCTTCCAACAGAACAGTGAAGATTACATAACAGAAGAGCTTCACAGCTCGTCAGGCAGCAAGTGGACACTGAAGAGTGTGTGTGCCTTATCAGAAGGAAAACTGTTCTCTGCACCTGAGATAAAGGATCGTATAAAAGAAGAGTGAGCGCTCCCTGAGGTCTCCTACTTCTTAGACATTTGAACCTGGACAGGAGGAGAAAGACGTGTGAGAATGGCAGGAGAGGCTAAAAGGAGAGATGAACGAACTGCTGGAGGATCAGAAGGAAAGCAAAACAGGTTGGAGACAAATCAGTTGCTCTTTAATAAAATAGATGAAGCAGCATGTACACTTGTGAGACATGCACGTGTAAGCTCAGGTAAACCTCTACAACATGCTGAAATGCTGCTTCTAACACAGAATAGACAGACGAGCATTAATCGTGTATTCCCACAGGATGGAGCCCGAGGCTGACGATCAGCGAGTGGAGCGAGGTCAAAAGAAGCGTGGCGTGCTGCCCAAACGACTGCTGATAATGTCGTCTGTGGCTGTTGTGCTCATCGTGCTGCTGACTGTCATCGTTGTGCCTGTTGTGCTGCTCACTAAGACGTCAGGTACATTTTTACAATATGTACGATATAAATGATAAAACAATGATGCAACTTTATGATCCAGATGATGAAAAGTACCTGAGTAAATGTATTTATTACTCATCACCATGCAGCAGCCTTTACCCACCTGTGGCCTTTCTTCAAAGCATTTTCTCTGCATTGGATCTGAACAACAGTCAAATCTGAGCAGACGTGCCAAAGCTTTGTTTCTTGTTTTCTATTTGCACCATAGTTCTTCCAAATATTTCAGTTCAGGATTTTTTAACTGCTGTCATGTATACCATCAGTAAACTGTGACATTACTGCTTTTACCTAACCTTTTACCTGTATCTCAAAGACCTGCTTTAGTTGGATGAGCAGGCGACCACATTGGTTTGAGTCCGACCTGCGGCCCTTTGCTGCGTGTGTCCCCCTCCTTCCTCTTCACCGTGTCTGTCTAATAAGGCCAAACACAGACTGTAGGCTTAGCCGTGGTTCTGAAAGTCGAATGGAAGGTCAAAGTTCACGACTGGCAGTGTTGTGACATACATACCTACTGCATGTAGAGTTCACCTGAGTGTACAGTGACAGTAAGATGTCTTTGCACAGGTGAAACAGCCCACAGTGTTGCAGGGTTTCACAGGGTGCTGCAGCCTCCAGCAGTGGGCCTTCTCCAAACGTGACACTTAAATACTCGCTGTGTCAGCATCACAACTTTATATTGCTGCTGCTAAAATCAGTGGTTACAGTGATCAAAGTTCATTTGATATCATACTGCAGCTCATTGCAATGCCATGATGCATGAGTGCTCATCATTTGGCTTCTGGTCTTATGACAGGACCATAGTCATGTGGACAAAAAGTACACGGCTGCTTTGAACTGTGTGACTTTTGAATCAATTGACATGAAATGTAACAAAGATAATGTTACACAATGTGTTTTGTGCTATTAGACCTTGGTCTCTTTGAGTAATATGTGACAGTAGCTTCTTTAAAAAAGACACTAAGAAAAAAGCATTCATGAGTATCTGCAGCGTTAAGCCAGTGCAGACTTTCAAATCCCATCTGTCTCACAATGGCTTCATGCTGACAATCCCAAACACACTGCCAGTGCAGTAAAAGCATATCATGATAGAAAAACACACAGTGGGTCATTGTTGTGGACTGGCCACACTGGACCTGGAGCTTCAGGTTAAATATTCCCAAAGAGACGAGAGCTCGTGTGAGACAGGTTAGGCTGTTTGGACCAAATCTTTGAAGCTCGTTAGACCTGTACAGGCTGCATGTTTCATACATTGCTCCCATTTAGTATTTTCCTAGGAAAACATAAAGAAATAAGAGGTGGCTACTGTAGCTGTTATCTTGTAGAATTAATATATTGATGTAAAAATAATAAAACATGGGGTGTTTTGAACTTGGACCTACATCCATATGAACCTGATAACCTGCTGATGGCTAAATGATGTCACAGGGCTGTTACTGTCAAAAACACTGAGACCACTTACACTTTTTCTGAGCCTGGGGTTGATGTCATTCAAACAAAGAGTTCATACACAAACCATCAAAATTCAAGTCTGGCACCAGTTTTGCCACAAAGCAGCATTTCGACGTCTTTATTGGGCAACAAACAAAAAAGAAACGATATAATTATATGCAGAGACCTGGAGTTGACTGTGTGACTATGACAGGGATGGGTTTAAACAGAAAATTTAAGCTGAAGAAATGAATGAACTTTAAACAAACTGCTCTCCCAACAAAGAGCAGCCTCCCCAAAAACACACCGTCGGCTGTTTGAGTTGAAAGCTCCCAGTTCTGCTGTGACAGGGACTACGTACCTATGACTCTGTCACTGTCTTGCTGTCCAATCGTGTCCCTCAGCTCCTTCTTCTGCCTCGTTCTCTGGTGGAGACATGCTGGAGTACTTGGTGCAGACGGGGAACATCAGTGAAGCGGACGGCCTTTTGGCTACGTGGTTTCACCGAGCCAACAGCAAGGAGGACATGTACAAAGCGCTCATGGGTAAAAACACCCAAACTCACACAGACAACACTGCATTATTTGATGGTGTTGGTGCCTGAACCTACAGTCAGGTACAGACAAAACACCGCCTCCTGTCATCTTTTCAGGTGACACCATGATCTTGGAAGCTGACGTCACTCTCATGGGTTATGGGACCCCTGATGAAAAGCCAGTGCCGATCATGGCACACCCTCCCGACATATATAGTGACAACACTCTCGACGAATGGTTAGATGCTGTACTGGCTTCTGGAAAAGGTACAGATCAGAGCTGTCTCCACAGAACATCCATCAGATCAGTTTTTAAAGGCGTGTTTGTTTGCAGGCATCAAGTTGGACTTTAAGGCTCTGGAATCAGTGGGTTTGTCACTGGACCTGCTTAAACAAAAGGAAAGCAACAAGGGAATAAACAGACCTGTGTGGCTGAATGCAGACATCCTCAGAGGCCCCAACGTCCCAAGCTTTGTAGCTCCAGTCAATGGAAGCGGGTATGAGATCCTAGCTAGACCGGACACAGACCCTCGGACAGAGTTCAGAGTTAGGAAGGGAAAATGTCTAACATCTAAAGACTGATCGGAAGGCTGGTGGTTCGATCCCTGGCTCCTCCAGTCTGCATGCCAAGTGTCCCTGGGCATGATGCTAGCCCCAGGTTGCTCTCCGATCTCAGCATGAATGTAGTTAGGAAGCACTAAAAAGCTTAGAAGAAAGTGATTGGGTGAGTGTGGTGTGGAGAACTTGGGAGAGCAGGAAAGCGCTATGTAAGAATCAGTCCATGTCTTCCTCTTTTTTCAGGTTTTTGGAGCTCGTTCAGGACAAGTTTCCAGACGTGACTTTGTCTCCTGGATGGAAGGTATAGCATGCTCACAGTAAGAATCCCATTGAACCACTGTAGCAGGCATGTGACGAGGCTCTGGGAATGTTCCTGTCAGAAACAGGAAGAGACTCAAGGAATCCTGATCTGACATTTATGAGAGAATTCAAAGAAGAATTTTAACTTTGAGCTTCAAAACAATCCTTTGAGCTAAAGTAGACAAAACAGCTTTTATGTTCTTGTGATCCCTAAAATTAAAGACAGTTGGATTAATGTTGACATACATTACCCATCAAGAGTTTGGACACCTTCTCATTTAATGGTTTTCTTTATTTCTACTACTTTCTACACTGCAGATACTGAAGACATCAAAGCAAGATATATGGAATTATGTAGCAAAGGAAAAAATGATAACTCTAAATGTATTTAGATTCCTGTAAGTAGGCGCCCTTTGTTTTGTTGACAGAGCTGCGGCCTTCTCTCAGCTTCATGATGTCGTCACCTGAGATGGTTTCACCTCACAGGTGAGCCTGTCAGGGTTCATTGGTGGTGTTGGGACCATCAGTCGTGTTGTGCAGAAGTCAGGGCTGTTAGCTGTGTACCAACCTATTTGACAACTGTTGAAATTCATATTATGGCAACAACCAATGAGCTAAGTAAAGAGAAACAACAGCCCATCATTACTGTAAGAACTGAAGGTCAGTCAGTCGGAAACTTTGAATGTGTCCCCAAGTGCAGTCAGAAAAACCATCAAGACTACGATGAAACTGTCTGACATGAGGACGCCCCAGGAAAGGAAGACCAGGAGTCCCTCTGCTGCTGAGGATACATTCATCCGAGTCACCAGCCTCAGAAATCACAAGTTAACAGCAGCTCAGATTAGAGCCCAGATAAATGTCACACAGAGCTCCAGTAGCAGACACATCTCTACATGTTCAGAGCAGACTGTGTGAATCAGGCCTTTATGGTCAAATAGCTGCTAAGAAACTGCGACTAAGGAAAATCAACAAGCAGAGATTTGTTTGGGCCAAGAAACACGAGGAGTGGACATTAGACCATCTGTGCTTTGGTCTGATGAGTCCAAATCTGAGACCTTTGGTTCCACTTTGTGTATGGATGGTCTCTACATGCATGGTTCCCACTGTGAAGCATGGAGTTGATGGTTTGCTGGTGTGGGGGCTTTACTGGTGACACTGTTGGAGATTTATTTAAACTGAAGGCACACTGACCCAGCATGGCTACCACAGCATCCTGCAGCAACATCCCATCATGTATTGTTCAACAGGACAATGACCCCAAACACACCTGCAGGCTGTGTGAGGGCTGTTTGACCAAGAAGGAGAGTGATGGAGGCCTGGCCTCCACAGTCACCTGGCCTGAACCCAGTGGAGATGGTAAACACATGGTTTATATTTTTGACTGAACAACAGCTGTACCTGCTTTATTTCTTTAGGTACTCTACATTCACCAGCTCACAAACGAAACCTACTCCAGAGCCATGGTGGAAGAAATGTATAACATGATCAAAGACGTACCTCAAAGGGTGAGTGTGAATCCAGGTTTCAGTGGTCCCAGTAGGTGTTCGACACGCTCCCATCCCAACACGCCTGGGACAATCGTCGGTGTGTTACGTGCTGGGATGAGAACGCTCTGAGGTGTCGGAGAAAGGCAGAGCTGACTGTTCAACGTTTCATCTCTTAGGTGACGTTCCCAGTCCACGCCATGCTGGTTCGCAGCGGCTGGCAGCACCTGAGCTGGCTCCTCAACCAGTCACCATGGTAACAGATAACTCTGTTACCATGGTCACTTGGTGTTCGCTCTCTCTGTGGTATAGTATCGCTTCCTGTTCCTGCTCAAACACAGTGGTGTTTCTGAGTAGCTTATTTGCTTAGCAGTTTAATTAACAACTTTTAAATACATTCTTTTTTCACAGTATAATAATCTTCACGTGCTTCATCCGAAGCACACTTTCTGTGTACTCACTACCTAATTTATAGTATTCAAGTATTCAAGTATTCACTCACTGTCTCTGTACTGTTTTGCTAGCTTAGCTCGTAGCCGACCCGTTAGCACCATGGCTACTTCACCTGTCCCTTCTGCACTTTCTTGCTCATTGTGTCAGATGTTTAGTTACTCCTCGGCCTCCTTTAGCAGTAATGATATCTGTAACAAATGTAGCATATTTGCAGCTCTGGAGGCCAGGATTACTGATCTGGAGACTCGGCTTTGCACCCTGCTCTCACCCTTAGCTAGCCAGGCCCCTGTAGCTGGTGCAGCCGAAGATAGCGTAGGCCCCGCTAGCTGTTCCCCGGCAAATCCCAAGCAGCTGGGGAAAGAGGGCGGCTGGGTAACGGTGAGGAGGAAGCGTAGTCCTAAACAGAAGCCCCAGGTACACCACCAACCCGTTCATGTGTCTAACCGTTTTTCCCCACTCGGTGACACACCCGCTGGGGGTCAAACTCTGGTAATTGGTGATTCTGTTCTCAGACATGTGAAGCTAGAGACACCGGCAACCATAGTCAATTGTCTTCCAGGGGCCAGAGCAGGCGACATTGAAGGAAATTTAAAACTGCTGGCTAAGGGTAAACGTAAATTCAATAAAATCATAATTCACGTCGGCAGTAATGACACCCGGTTACGCCAATCGGAGGTCACTAAAATCAATATTGAATCGGTGTGTAACTTTGCCAAAACAATGTCGGACTCTGTAGTTTTCTCTGGTCCCCTCCCCAATCAGACCAGGAGTGACATGTTTAGCCGCATGTTCTCCTTAAATTGCTGGCTGTCTGAGTGGTGTCCCAGAAACGATGTGGGCTTCTTAGATAATTGGCAAACCTTCTGGAGGAAACCTGGTCTTGTTAGGAGAGACGGCATCCATCCCACTTTGGATGGAGCAGCTCTCATTTCTAGAAATATGGACAAATTTATTAAACCCCTCAAAACATGACTATCCAGAGTTGGGACCAGGAAGCAGAGTTGCAGTCTTACACGCCTCTCTGCAGCTTCTCTCCTCCTGCTACCCCCCCAAAAACCCATCTCCATAGAGACTGTGTCTGCTTCCAAAAAGACAAAAAACAAACTAAAAACCAGCAACAAACAACTTAAACATTTACAAAGAAAGAACAATACAGTATCCACATCTGAACCAAAGAGTAAAACAGTGAAATGTGGATTATTAAATATTAGGTCTCTCTCCTCCAAGTCTCTGTTAGTACATGACTTAATAATTGATCAACAAATTGATTTACTCTGCCTTACAGAAACCTGGTTGCAGCAGGATGATTATGTTAGTTTAAATGAATCAACACCCCCGAGTCATTCTAACTACCAGAAATCTCGAAGCACAGGTCGAGGGGGCGGTGTGGCTGCAATTTTTCACACCAGTCTATTAATTAATGAAAGACCAAGACAGACTTTTAATTCATTTGAAAGCCTGATGCTTAGCATTGTCCACCCCAGCTGTGAAACTCAGAAACCAGTCTTACTTGTTATCATCTATCGTCCACCTGGGCCTTACACAGAGTTTCTGTCTGATTTCTCAGACTTTATATCTAATTTAGTTCTGAGCTCAGATAAAATAATTATTGTGGGTGATTTTAACATCCATGTTGATGCTAAAAATGACAGCCTCAACATGGCATTTAATCTGTTGTTAGACTCAATTGGTTTCTCTCAAAATGTAAAAGAACCCACCCACCACTTTAATCACACTCTAGATCTGGTTTTAACATATGGCATAGAAACTGAACATTTAACAGTGTTTCCTGAAAACCCTCTCCTGTCTGATCATTTCTTGATAACATTTACATTTACAATAATTGATTACGCAGCAGTGGAGAGTGGACTTTATCAAAGTAGATGTCTTTCTGAAAGCGCTGTAACTAAGTTTAAGAATATAATCCAGCCTCTGTTATCATCGTCAATGCCCTGTACCAACACAGAGCAGAGCAGCTATCTGAACGCTACCCCAACAGAGGTCAATTATCTTGTTAATAATTTCACCTCCTCACTACGTACGACTCTGGATACTGTAGCTCCGGTGAAAACTAAGGTCTCTAATCAGAAGTACCTGACCCCGTGGTATAATTCTCAAACACGTACCCTAAAGCAGATGACTCGTAATCTGGAGAGAAAATGGCGTGTCACAAATTTAGAGGATCATCATTTAGCCTGGAGAAATAGTTTGTTGCTTTATAAGAAAGCCCTCCGCAAAGCCAGAACAGCTTACTACTCATCACTAATTGAAGAAAATAAGAACAACCCCAGGTTTCTCTTCAGCACTGTAGCCAGGCTGACAAAAAGTCAGAGCTCTTTTGAGCCAACCATCCCTTTAACGTTAACTAGTGATGACTTCATGAACTTCTTCACAAATAAAATTTTTATCATTAGAGAAAAAATTACCAATAATCATCCCACAGATGTAATATTATCTACAGCTACTCTTAGTTCCATTGATGTTAAGTTAGACTCTTTTTTTCCAATCGATCTTTCTGAGTTAACTTCAATAATTACTTCCTCCAAACCATCAACGTGTCTTTTAGACCCAATTCCTACAAAACTGCTCAAAGAAGTCCTGCCATTGATTAATTCTTCGATCTTATATATGATCAACCTATCTCTAATAATCGGCTATGTACCACAGGCCTTCAAGGTGGCTGCAGTTAAACCTTTACTCAAAAAGCCATCTCTAGACCCAGCAGTCTTAGCTAATTATAGGCCAATCTCCAACCTTCCTTTCATATCAAAAATCCTTGAAAGAGTAGTTGTCAAACAGCTAACAGATCATCTGCAGAGGAATGGTTTATTTGAAGAGTTTCAGTCAGGTTTCAGAGTTCATCACAGCACAGAAACAGCTTTAGTGAAGGTTACAAATGATCTTCTTATGGCCTCTGACAGTGGACTCATCTCTGTGCTTGTCCTTCTTGACCTTAGTGCAGCATTCGATACTGTTGACCATAATATCCTATTAGAGCGATTAGAACATGCTGTAGGTATCACAGGTACTGTGCTGCAGTGGTTTGTATCATATCTATCTAATAGACTCCAATTTGTGCATGTAAATGGAGAGTCCTCTTCACACACTGAGGTTAATTATGGAGTTCCACAGGGTTCAGTGCTAGGACCAATTCTGTTTACATTATACATGCTTCCCCTAGGCAGCATCATTAGAAGACATAGCATACATTTTCACTGCTATGCAGATGACACCCAGCTCTATCTGTCCATAAAGCCAGATAACACACACCAATTAGTTAAACTGCAGGAATGTCTTAAAGACATAAAGACTTGGATGGCCACTAACTTTCTGCTTCTTAACTCAGATAAAACTGAGGTCATTGTACTCGGCGCTGAAAAGCTTAGAAATATGGTATCTAACCAGATTCTTACTCTGGATGGCATTACCTTGGCCTCCAGTAACACTGTGAGGAACCTTGGAGTCATTTTTGACCAGGATATGTCCTTCAACGCACATATTAAACAAATATGTAAGACTGCGTTCTTCCATTTGCGCAACATCTCTAAAATTAGAAATATCCTGTCTCAGAGTGACGCTGAAAAACTAGTTCATGCATTTATTACTTCCAGGCTGGACTACTGCAATTCATTATTATCAGGATGTCCAAAAAACTCCCTGAAAAGCCTTCAGTTAATCCAAAATGCTGCAGCAAGAGTACTGACAGGGACTAGAAAGAGAGAGCATATTTCTCCTGTTTTGGCTTCCCTTCATTGGCTTCCTGTTAAATCCAGAATTGAATTCAAAATCCTGCTCCTCACATACAAGGTCTTAAATAATCAGGCCCCATCTTATCTTAATGACCTTGTAGTACCATATCACCCTATTAGAGCACTTCGCTCTCGCTCTGCAGGCCTACTTGTTGTTCCTAGAGTATTTAAAAGTAGAATGGGAGGGAGAGCCTTCAGTTTTCAGGCCCCTCTTCTGTGGAACCAGCTTCCAGTTTGGATTCAGGAGACAGACACTATCTCTACTTTTAAGATTAGGCTTAAAACTTTCCTTTTTGCTAAGGCATATAGTTAGGGCTGGACCAGGTGACCCTGAATCCTCCCTTAGTTATGCTGCAATAGATGTAGGCTGCCGGGGGATTCCCATGATGCATTGAGTTTTTCCTTTCCAGTCACCTTTCTCACTCACTATGTGTTAACAGACCTCTCTGTATTGAATCGTATCTGTTATTAATCTCTGTCTCTCTCCACAGCATGTCTTTCATCCTGTCTTCCTTCTCTCACCCCAACCGGTCGCAGCAGATGGCCGCCCCTCCCTGAGCCTGGTTCTGTCGGAGGTTTCTTCCTGTTAAAAGGGAGTTTTTCCTTCCCACTGTCGCCAAAGTGCTTGCTCATAGGGGGTCATATGATTGTTGGGTTTTTCTCTGTATCTATGAAGCGCCTTGAGGCGACTTTTGTTGTGATTTGGCGCTATATAAATAAAATTGAATTGAATTGAATTGAATAACTTCCAAGTTTACTATGGCAATGACTGAAAATCTGCTAATCAAACCAGTAACTGGGGGCTGCTGTCTGTCCATGAGCGCCACAGACTGACTGGTATGTTTTGTGTCTAGGTTCAGCCTGACTTTGTGGCAGGGCTCTGTTAACCCCAGCGTTAGCGACCTGCTGTTTGTCCGTGACAACACCCACCCGTGGCAAGTCTACTATGACATATATGAACCCACGCTGTCAGAATTTAAGCAGGCTGTAGGTGAGGAGCGTTTATGTGGAGCAGATTTACACAGATTATGTTTGGGTAAAATAATAATTGTGTTTGTGATTTATTCAGATCAACAGATTTGTTTTCAGTGAGTTCTTTCTGACTGTTGTTGAAGAAGAAAAACATTATTAGAAAAATCATTGAAAACTAAACCTTTTGCTCATTGTGTGTATTTGTTTAAGCTTCTGAGATGAAGAAGAGTTTGCTTCTGTTTAGTTCTTCATGCGTTCATTGTGTGTGTTCACAGGTAAGAAGGACAGCGTGATGAGGTTCTATCCTGGAGGAGATCTGATGGAGTTTCTCCACCCAGGTTACAGCTCAGACCTCATGAACCGCCTGGCTGTGGCTTTGCTTCCCGTCACCGGCCGGGCCTCCCTGCTCCATCGGCTTTCAGGCAGGTTGACACAAACGTTTTACACCTCAGGGTTTATAACCTGATTTTAACGTGCCAGACTGAAACGCCCGGGCAAAGCACGCTCTCAAAGTTGTACTTTACATATGCTAGCGACATCTGGTGGTAACATTATGAATGACAGTGTGGCACTGTGGCGAGAAACACCAAGAAACTGCCTCATTTGTGCCACGAAGCATTCAGAGATCCCTCATGAGGTTTTTCTCAAGGTAATTTTAAAGTGAACTTGATGTATGACGTCATGTGGCAGCTGAACCTTTGTGTTCACATCGGTCATCAGGATGATGTTCTTAGTGACTCTTGGTGGCAGAAAAGCTGGTTTGAACATTTCTGAACCTGCTGATGTCCTGGGATTTTGACCGTTACAGTAACAATTGTGAAAAAACGAAAACTTTCTGTTGTTTTGGTAGAAATGAAAGCGACAGAAGTGTTCACAGCTGTGCTGAGCAGAGAGTACAGAGCACAGCTGCTTGATCAGAAATCAGTGTTTGAAGCCGCAGTGGACAGAGGCGGCGTGTTGGACAACGGGGAAGTGACTGCTGCAGAGGTGCGGCAAACATTTGTCCCTTTGAGTATCAGTCGTGGTCACAGCCTGTCCGTCCCTTCATAGCTACGATCTCCTATCACCTCATGATAATGCAGCATGTCACAGATCAGCTGTTCATCCTGATGATGTCAAACTGTAAACCTGCACATGCTGCTGTCGCACCACCTTAAAGTCACACTGAGTCTGTTTCACTAACAGGTGGGGGCAGCGGGATGCTGGTCGTTCGTGTGACCTCTGACAGCAGTCGACCTGGAGTCCTTCTGGTAGAAGGTTCTGGAAGGAGCTCAGAGCCCCTCACACTGCAGGTATCTGTAGATCACCAGCCAACCACCAGCTTGGTTACATTTTTATTAAGGCCAATCATGTGTGTGTTCTCAGGATGTTATTCAGACCCTCGGGCAGACTGCTGATGCCTCCTGGGGAATTTACCTGAGGGTCCATAGTCAGCAGCTTCTGGAGGCTTCTCTTCACCTGCTGCAGTCAGCCTACAGGGCCGACGAGCTCCACAGGCCCGTGTGGATCAGCATGGAGGGCTTACAGAGCAGCGACAGCACAGCAGTAAGCACATCTGATCCCACCTGAAGCAGAGTCTGCAGACAGTACGTTAATAAATAACAGAGCAGACGCATGTAACGTTTAACACACCTGGCTGGAAATCCATCAAACTAGAATCGAGCAGGTGTAGATGTTGGAGCCTCCTTTTGAGGGTCCACCCTGGCTGGGAAACTCATCACACCCCCACAGAAAGAGTTATTTGAGATTAATGTTGGAATTGTAGCAAGCTTGAGTTGTATAAGCTGCCATGTTTGTCAGACGGTCCCCAAGCAAATGCAATCCTCTGTTCTTCATGAAGGCTTTTTAGCTGCTCAGGCTTGGTCAGCAAAACTCAAGTTCACTACCAATCCAACAATGTCCAGTGCCGATCCAGTTAGACGATGGAAAAGTGTCATTTTTAGGCGTTGGAGCGTTCTTGCTGTTTCATAGTCTTCCTCCTCTTTGCTCCAGGTCTTTGTGTCCACAGTCGAGCGCCTGTTTCCATACGTCACTGTAGTCCTGGCTGAGCACAAATGGCCTCCTCGGATCCCAGCGGCGGTGTCGCAGAGGGTGGCTCTACACCTGAATGCAGCATCGCTGCCCACGGGGCAGGAGCAGCTTTATGCTTTACTGGGAATGATGGACAAATACGACTTTATCATTGAGGTGGACACAAAGAAAGGTGGTGAAGCTGCCGCTGTGGTGAAGGAGCTCAGTGCACAGCGTGCAGGGAGAGCAAGCAGAAGCCTGTATATTCTACCTCAGTGATCACAGCAGGTTTCAATGTGCTTTTATATTCAAAGTCACCACAGAGTCTCAGTTTGTCTCAGTGTGTAGATAAATGCTGCTGCTTTGGGTTGCTGAAGTTAACATCATCATACTGTATATATATGATTCAATGATTATTATAACATTCATAATAAATTCTATTAAAGGAACCAAGTCCAAAACCAGAATTAGCCTCTGAGCCTGTGTGAGCCAGTCCGAGGTTTGTGATTGGCTACAGCAGCAGCTGACCACAGCGCACACATATGAAACGCTCTCCTGCTGTAGCTAACACTTCACATGCAGCCCGCCTCTCTTACTGACTGCAGCACTGCATTTATTTGCATCCATAAATCTTTAAAGTGTCACAGGTGACATCAGTGCTCTCAGTCTCACTCGGTACTTTTAATGCTGATTTTTGAACCTTTACAACAAAGAAAATCATCCATCACTCGATTAAAACAAGAAAAAAATACAACACAACACTTTATTGTAGTTCAGTGGAAAAAGTGAATATTCATGTTTTAAACCAGCTCGTCATGTTGAACTGCAGCAAACAGTTATAGTGTTAAAATGAACCTGCATTAAGTACAAGCCCACACCTGTACAGCTGTTACAGTCATGGACCTCAAACATGAACAGCAGCTTAACAACTCAGTAACTGAGACAGCGGCTGATTTTACTCACTTAACAAGTAGATTTTTACTGCTGACCTTTGTATCAATCCATGAAATGATCATAAAGTCTTCCCACCACATAAACCAAGCAGGCTGTCCCTACAGTGAGCGTCTGGTGCTGAGCAGAGCCTCGGACAGGCTGCTGCCGCTGTCACAGTCTGTTCCTGGTCAAGTACTGGCTGCAGGAGCAGAAGGTGTGGTAGAAAGAGGAGGACAGGCCGGCAATATCTGTGGAGATGAAATGAGTCACGTGGAGAAACAAATCTGTTCCTGATGTCTGGCAAACAAGCGCGTCCAACAAAGAAACGTCCGTCCTCAGTGTCTTCATTAGGACACTTTTGTTATTGACACCCATGCTTGTTTCTTTTGGGCAAAGGTGCGGGACGGACTTGAAGACCTTGTTCGTACCAGTTTGGACACACCTGCGGCGCCGGTTTAGCGCAGCTGGATGAGCAGCAGTCCCTGTGTCCCTCTCTCACTTTCCTGTCAGTTTTCACTGCATCTGTCTAATAAAGACAAAAATACATTTAAGAAAAGAACAGAAAGTTTGGATACACCTTCTCATTTTATGGTTTTTCATATTTACATCGTAGAAGACATCACAATGTGGAGTTAAACAAAAAAGTCTGAAAACATGTTTTATATGTGAGATTCTTCAAAGCTTTGCTCTCCCAGTCTCACCTTGTCCCAGCACAGAAACAGAGACACGTGGGAAAAGTGACATCTCATTACATGAGTTTGTGTGAGGCTAGTCCAACAGTGATGCAGTCTAATGGTGTGGAGATCTTCCAGTCAGTGGTGACAGGCCCAGCTCTGACAGCACAGTGTGACAGCACCGTGTAGCATATGGAGCCCTTTAGAGATCAATGCATGTAAACTGTAAGGCGACCCCCGTATCTGTAGTCATTCTAAATATTTCTGTTTAACAAGCAAACACTTGATTAGAAAACTAAGTGATGCAAGTGCAGACTTAGCTAGCGGCCTGTGAAAGTCACAGTTCAGTCAGGCAGCTCAGACATTTGGCACTCAGGACTTTGGCTTTACAGCTTTGGGTGATGGGAACAAACCACAGTGCAGTCCTCCATCCAACCTAACCCAGCTCTCATCATAGCACAACGTGTGGAAGAGGGAGGCCACTCAGACAGGAGAGAAATGCCATCAGCATAGATGACTTTGTGCTGTTACTTTTGTAATGTTCACACAAATACAAATAAGCAAACGGTGCATTTTGTAGCAGCCTTGAAATATATAAATAAATATAAATATAAATATATATAAATATAAATATATATAAATATATATATATATAAAAATATAAATATAAATATATATAAATATAAATATATATAAATATAAATCCAGTTTATATTACTGGGAAAGGGGATTTCTGTTTAAATCCAGCTCCAGCAGGCTTTGGCAGCACGGCCGGTGATGTGTGCGTGCGCGCGTTTATGTGACCATTGACTGAGCATGTGCGAGGCAGCAGAGAGATCATCGCTGCCACGACTCTGGGCTGTCCTGTAAATCTTCTACTTGCTGGGATATTCGTTGTAGTTCAGGCATGGAGGAGCGGAAACCTCTCGGTTCAGGCGCAGTCCGTGGAGCGGAGCGACTTTGGAGACTTTACGCATGCTCCTCATCAGCGGCGGGCGGGGAGACTTTAAAGTTGGACCCTTTTCATTTACAGTAGTGACGCAGGTGAAATGCTATTCTGTAGTGAACTCTTGATATTTCTGGAACATCTCGAGTGGTCTCACAACAGATAAGAAGAGGACAAACTCACTCCGGGACACTGTGACCATTCCCACTGTAACAAATGGCAGATGGATATGAGCAGGCCAGCTCATCAGAATTTATTAAGGGTAAGTTTAACATCAGTGCTGGGATGTAATACTGCATAATGGTTTTCTATAAGAAACTACAGCCTGCAATATTTCCATGTGTGTGACTGAGAGCGTGGACATAAATACACAGCACTGACCTGCTCGTTCATTTTGGCTCATTTGTTCTTTCAAACAAAGCTAAACCAGTATGATTCAGTGTGAGCTACACTGACCACGATGGTCTCCATCATGGGGACACTAACCAAATAAGAGACGAGGACATTTCTGATTATTTTGTAGCTTCTTCATCAGCACTGTGCATTGTTGTGGAGAACAATAACTCTTGACAGGACTGTGGGGGCAGCTGGTCGGCCTTTGGCCTGGAGGATGCTGGATCGTTTTCAGCTGTGTCTGCTATAATTAACATGATATAAAGTGTAACAGCTGTGCATTAAGACGGTAAAAAGAATCCTGGTAAAGTGAGTCCATGCAGGTGCAGGTCAGCTTCACAGCCTTTACACAGCAGCTCGTTTCCAGGAATAAGTTTTTCTCTTTTCAGCTATCACTGCAGAACTTTCCAGTTTTACTGAAGCTGCTTCACTCATGAGTACATGTAAAACTACATGTAGCTGAAAGGTTCAAACTTACAGGCTAACAGTTGGCAGGTTGTAGCCCAGTGTCCCACAACTCATTCACTCATAGAGTCAAATAATACAGTTTAGTTAAAGCAAAGAATTACAAAGTTTATTACGTTTATGAAGCCACGACCCATCGTTCTCTAATCTGGTAAAAAGAAGCATTTCAGTAGTGCGAGGATTAAGTTTGGCTAAATCAGGTTAAGTAACCAGCACCAGTGTGTCATGTAAGGACGGAGATTTGGGTCCTGCCTTGGTTTCAGCAGCAGTTAATGAGGGGAACTGATCCTGTGCTGTAACCGAGACACCAAAAATACCTGGATACAGTCAGCAGCTCGGTGTGATCGGGACAAGAGAGCGTTATCGCCCTGTATCTGAAGCCAGGACTGTCTGTGAGGCTGAATGTAACCTGTGTGTGTGTGTGTGTGTGTGTGTGTGTGTGTGTGTGTGTGTGCACCACAGACCGCCTGTACTTTGCCACTCTGCGGGTCAAACCTAAGAATACAGCCAACACACACTTCTTCAGCACGGATGAGGAGGTCATATATGAAAGGTAAGCTGTGATCTAGTCTGATCCCCAATTCTGACGTACCGCCGTCTGACATCCATTTAAAGTGAGTCCGGATGTTATCATTCACATGCTGATATTATAGTTGGTGTTGTTCTTGGTTTAGCTGAATGTTCATTTAACAAAATACTTTCTGTACCATGTAAAAGTAAACTCATGACTTTCTATAACAGCAACAAGCATAAAACATTCAAAGTGACTCAAACTCTGATGGCTTCATGTCATCTGTCCAGTAGATCTGCAGAGATCTGCAGAGATCTGGTCTCTGTGGCTGAGACGGCTACAAGTGCCTGAAGGAGATCTCCAGCTTCTTCAGTGCTTCGGGGTGTCTCGTACTGTTGTGCAGTAAAACGTGTAGTGTGTGAAGCTTCCTCATGATTCTGCTAACCAGCTGTAGCTGATTATGTCAGCCGAGCTGGTCTGAGAGACACGTGGAGCTGAAGGTTCAGTGAATCCTGCAGATTCACTCAACAAACACACGAATGGCTGAAAAGTGAGAAACGCTGCGATGTCATTGCCACTGAAAGTCTCCATGGTAACAGTCTGCTCCTGCTCACTGCCAGCACACGCTCCTACAAATCATTTCTTTCTGATGCCTCTTTTGTAACAGATGAACTTTGTTTGCCTCCGTTTTTGTTGTTTCGTGTCCTTTAGAAATTCCTTTGACCTCATCAATATCCCACCTGTTCATTTCAGAGAGACACGCCTTTTGACAGTCATGGTCCTGTCCTTCCTTGACTTCTCATCACTGGTCTCTGATTACCATTATACTGTTAGAGGAAGTCCACTGCTCCACCCGGAGGGATGGTGTCCTGGTTCAAACTGTGGTCTTTCTAGTTGGAGTTCACACGTTTTCCCTGGTTCACAGTCCAAAGACATGCATGTTCATTCACGTTAGCTTAACTGGTGATTTAGTTTAGTCCAGTTTTATTTGTATAACATCAGTTACATCCAGGCCCTTTGTAGGTAAACAACCTACAATATTAGAGAGAAAACTCTAATTGGACGATTCCCAACGAGCAGGGCCGGGAGCAGTGGGACGGTAAAACTTCTAATAGGTGGGGAGACCCTGAAAGAACTTCCTTACAGTGCCGCCATGCCGCCTGGATGTGAGCAGGAAGCTGCTTCCTGTCAGGACAGCTGCTCTGGCCACCACGAAGACTATCAGAACCTGGCCTGATGAAGCCTTACAGCAGCTGCAGGACTGTCTCCACACCACCAGGACATTCCTGAACATCCAGACCTGGAGGTGTACTGTGTCACCTGGTCTATCCCAACCACAAGCCCTGGATGACCGGGGACGTCCACCGGCTGCCTTCAGAGTGAGTGACGGTGCAACGAGGCATCTGAAAGGCCAAATCACAGTACAGGTGGAAGATCACCTGGACAGCAACAACAGCAGGCAGGTGTGTCAGGAGGGCAGCACATCACCGAGTACAGGAGCAGTCACAGAGCTGATGCTTCACTAGCAGAGCAGTTGAATCACTCCTTGTTTTGAAGTGCAGTCACCAGAGGCACGTATCAATAAGTCCATCCTCACTGTGGAGGAGTGTGACATGAGACACACGCCGTCAACCCTCCAACAGGAACAGCTCATACGTCAGTGAAGACATGAAGTCCACATACTTGTGGAGAATTTCATCCAACCCTGTGTTGTCATGTTGATACATTTGCACTGTTTCTCCATGAAAATGTCTGTTGATGTATCACCAGTGTGACTGATGTCATAAACCAATCATCTGGCCCTGGCCTACTCTGTGGTCATAACCCCTGACTGAGCACGCACGAGTTATGGTTCCTTAAATGATCTGCATTTATTTTAGGATATAAAATAGTTTTAATTATACACCCTTTATACACCGATGAGAGACAGATCAGAGGTGAATCAGCCTTGGAAAAATGCTCCATCTATGCGTTTATATGTGCCCTGCAAATTGCAGCTTCATACTGTGGATGTTCTGCTGTGGAGCTGCAGGCCACCACAGTACACAGGGCTGGGTGGAAACTGGTTTCCAGCATTTCCTGACCTCTCAGGACTTTTTAGGAACTCTAAGGCTACGTTCACTCTGCAGGTCTTGATGCTCAATTCAGATTTTTGGATCAAATCTGATTTTTCTCTCTGCTTGTTCACACTACAAATAAAATGTGACAGCAAACGCGCTCTAGTGTGAACGCTCAAAGCGGCCGCATGCACAAAAGAAGACGTCACACACAACTCGCTCTGTTTAGACCCAGAGCAACAGTATTGTTTGACTGATGGTCTTAATATAAAGACTTCAGACTTCACGTTTCGTTTTTTTGCTTTAAGTTATTTTGTTATTTACATAATAATGTAAATAACCTAATAATGATCCTTATTGCTGTTTTAGAGGAGCGCTGCTTCAAAGGATAGTTGCAGATTTCTGTCAGAATCTGCAGATTATACAGTACAAATAAAATGTTCACGTTTCTCCAACGTTGTCTTCCCAACAGTTTCACTGGATGGACAGGAAGTGTTCGCGATGTCTTCTCCGGCGCTGATAATTGGCGTCTGTCTTGTGTCAGTGACGTAAAAGACGGATTTAATGCGACGTGACCATCAAACAGCAGCTTTCTAAAACATCAGATATGTATCGGATTCAGCACCACATACGAAAGTGACCCAGATCGGATTTGAAAATATCGGATTTGTGCCGTTCACACTGTCACACCATGATCAGATAGATGGTCGCAGAGGGTCAAAAAATCAGATTTGATGTGCTTTCGCCTGCAGTGTGAACGTAGCCTGAGTTCCTGATGCTCAACTCTGAGCATCAGTATCATGGGATATATCACAGTTTCAGTGTGTCTGTCACAGAGCGGGTGTTTGAGCTGTGATTAACCGGGGAGGTGGTCTATGAGTAAACCTGAGATGGCTTTTGTCACAGTGGAGTGAGCCGTGTGGAGGAAATAAAGGAGGATCCAATTGCAGGCAGTCGTGAAGGTGGTTTATTGAAGACAGAGCACAGGGAAAAAAGGGCAAACGAAGATTAAACTAAACTATACTGGGAATAACTAAACTAGTAAACACAAAGCAGAACACGAGCATGAAGGAGGGTGGCAGAACACACGGGTGAAACATGGCAGATACACAGACGGACCGGCAACGACAGAAGACACGACTTAAATACACTCAGAGAAACACAGGGAGATCACACACAGGTGGAAGTAATTAACGAGACGAGACAAGGGAGGGAACACAAGAAATCACAAAGACGCAGACTGGACACAGATCAAGACCCACAGCAAACATGGGAACACAGAACCTGAGAGCAAAAACCAGAATCACAGAAACAATAGATAAATAATAATAATAATCAACAAAGCACCAGAGAACAAAAACGATCCTTCAAAAATAAACCAAAGCAAGAGAACTCAAAATGCTGGGTCGACCCCAACGTGACAGCTTTCAGTGCTTGTTTGACGATCTTTGAGATCCTCTTGCTGTCATTCGTGCTGTTGGCCGACTTACTGAACAGCAGTGATGATGAGTAATCTGGTATCCAATGCTGTGGTGTTAGGGAAAGGACTTTATAGAACCTGATGTTCTGCTGTAACAGTGCTGACTTGCACCCCTGCTCGTCTGTCATGTTCCAGCCTTGATAACAGTTTTCTTTTCTGCAGCAGACAAACGGGATCTGAGTTTGGTTTCATTGAGTGAAACAAAGCTGTGAGCTTCCTCTGACTCCATGTCTGCATTGTGTGGGTTTTCTAACGGAGCATTTTATTATAACCAGATGAACAATGTCACCGACTTCACCTGTCAGTGGGGTTAGTTTTGTGGCTGATTTGTGTTGTTGTTGTAATTGTTGAAAGCTCCTCCATCTCTCGCTGTGTGTTGCAGTTTTTATGCAGACTTTGGGCCCCTCAACCTGGCCATGCTGTACAGATACTGCTGGAAACTCAAGAGGAAGCTGAAGGTAATGCAGATGAAGGTCTTCAGACTCAGGGCTTTGTTTGCTGTATAGACATCATTTAGAAAACGTGTTACGCTCTTATTTTGAAAGGTCTTTGCTGTGATGGTGTGTGTGCACTCCTCTGACAGTAGACTCTTATTTTGAAAGGTATTTGCTCTGATGGTATGTGTGCACTCCTCTGACAGTAGACTCTTAATTTGAAAGGTCTTTGCTCCGATGGTGTGTGTGCACTCCTCTGACAGTAGACTCTTATTTTGAAAGGTCTTTGCTCCGATGGTGTGTGTGCACTCCTCTGACAGTAGACTCTTATTTTGAAAGGTCTTTGCTCTGATGGTGTGTGTGCACTCCTCTGACAGTAGACTCTTATTTGAAAGGTCTTTGCTCTGATGGTGTGTGTGCACTCCTCTGACAGTAGACTCTTATTTTGAAAGGTCTTTGCTCTGATGGTGTGTGTGCACTCCTCTGACAGTAGACGTTTATCTTAAATGTATTAATGCACATGTGGTGTTTCACTGATTATTGATTATCATTATTGGTTTATAGTCTTTCACAATGTCTAGAAAGAGACTGGTTCACTACACCAGCTACGACCAGAAGAAGAGAGCCAATGCTTCTGTTCTCATTGGTGCCTATGCTGTAAATATCCTTTCATTTGTCCATCACATCATCTGATTGCCCGTCTGTCTGTCCATTATTAGTGATGTAGTTTAACTCTGCCCTGTAGGTGATGTATTTGAAGAGAAGCCCAGAAGATGCCTACAGGACTCTGATAGCAGGAAACAACACAGGCTATATGCCGTTTAGGTACAGGCTGCTGCTTTCTACGAGACAGCACTGCATGCTGGGCTGTTGTCATTACATTTACTGAGACACTATTCTTCTGTCTGTTACATCCAGCTTTGCTTAGCTTAGCATAAAGACTGCAAGCAGGGTAACAAGAAGAAACTCCACCTAGCTGGAAATTATTTGGCGACCATGAAGGTTCCAGGAGGTCAGGAAACCTCATCAAACCCACACTTTTAAGTTTGGGATGGGAACATTTTCCCGTATTATTGTAGGGTTTTTACTGCTGCTGTGATTTGGCACTATATTTATAAAACTGAATTCAGAAATTTGAATGAATTGTTAACAGTTTATGAGCTCTTAGTGAGCTTTAGCGGTGCCAGTGGGTTGATTTCATTCATCTAGACTGAGCTAACGTTCCCGCCCCCCCCCCCCCCCCCCCCCCAGTCCTGAGCTCAGCTAAACAGCTGCTGCTTAGTTTTTACACTCTTAGTGATGCTTTCTGTTTATTTACAGTGCAAACGAGCCTGAGAACAGATATGATCTGAACCCTGAGAACTACACTGTGTGTGTTTGTGTGTGTGTGTGTCTGCCACAGAGACGCAGCAGTTGGAGAGTGCTCTTTTAACCTCACCGTCCTAAACTGCTTACAAGGAATCCACAAGGTAGCAACAACGTCTAACACAGATGATTTTAGTAAAATTAAAATGACACTTATTAACTTCATTTTGGTCCTTTTAACCTCATTTTAACTTAAAAATCCCAGTTTGAGCCACATTTGACATTGTTCTCCTCTTATTCTGTAACAACAGTAATTGAATTCAGTTTTATTCATAGCACTAATTCTAAGCAACAGTGACTTCAAGGTACTTTAACTTATAAGGTAAAGACCCTACAGCTCTGCACTAGAAGTATACACTTGGCAACAGTGGGAAGGAAAAACTCCCTTCCAACAGGACGAAACCTCCAACAGAACCAGGTTTAAGGAGGCAGCAATTCACTGTGACAGGTGAGGGGTGAGAGAAGAGAGCAGAGAGAACTACAAAGGAGTTTAATAATTACTAATGATTAAATACTTCAGTGATGTACAAACACACAGGAATTGAAAACAAACGACCATCAACGTGTCTTTTAGAGCCCATTCCTACAAAACTGCTCAAAGAAGTCCTGCCATTAATGAATTCTTCGATCTTAAATATGATCAACCTATCTCTAATAATCAGCTATGTACCACAGGCCTTCAAGCTGGCTGTAGTTAAACCTTTACTCAAAAAGCATCTCTAGACCCAGCAGTCTTAGCTAATTATAGGCCAATCTCCAACCTTCCTTTATATCAAACATCCTTGAAAGAGTAGTTGTCAAACAGCTAACAGATCATCTGCAGAGGAATGGTTTATTTGAAGAGTTTCAGTCAGGTTTCAGAGCTCATCACAGCACAGAAACAGCTTTAGTGAAGGTTACAAATGATCTTCTTATGGCCTCTGACAGTGGACTCATCTCTGTGCTTGTTCTTCTTGACCTTAGTGCAGCATTCGATACTGTTGACCATAATATCCTATTAGAGCGATTAGAACATGCTGTAGGTATTACAGGTATTGCACTGCAGTGGTTTGTATCATATCTATCTAATAGACTCCAATTTGTGCATGTAAATGGAGAGTCCTCTGGAGTTCCACAGGGTTCAGTGCTAGGACCAATTCTGTTTACATTATACATGCTTCCCCTAGACAGCATCATTAGAAGACATAGCATACATTTACACTGCTATGCAGATGACACCCAGCTCTATCTGTCCATGAAGCCACATAACACACACCAATGAGTTAAACTGCAGGAATTTCTTAAAGACATAAAGACTTGGATGGCCGCTAACTTTCTGCTTCTTAATTCAGATAAAACTGAGGTTATTGTATTCGGCCCTGAAAAGCTTAGAAATATGGTGTCTAACCAGATTCTTACTCTGGATGGCATTACCTTGGCCTCCAGTAACACTGTGAGGAACCTTGGAGTCATTTTTGACCAGGACATGTCCTTCAACACACATATTAAACAAATATGTAAGACTGCGTTCTTCCATTTGTGCAACATCTCTAAAGTTAGAAATATCCTGTCTCAGAGTGACGCTGAAAAACTAGTTCATGCATTTATTACTTCCAGGCTGGACGACTGTAATTCATTATTATCAGGAAGTCCTAAAAACTCCCTGAAAAGTCTTCAGCTAATCCAAAATGCTGCAGCAAGAGTCCTGACAGGGACTAGAAAGAGAGAGCAGATTTCTCCTGTTTTGGCTTCCTGTTAAATCCAGAATTCAAAATCCTGCTCCTCACATACAAGGTCTTAAATAATCAGGCCCCATCTTATCTTAATGACCTTGTAGCACCATATCACCCTATTAGAGCACTTCGCTCTCGCTCTGCAGGCCTACTTGTTGTTCCTAGAGTATTTAAAAGTAGAATGGGAGGGAGAGCCTTCAGTTTTCAGGCCCCTCTTCTGTGGAACCAGCTTTCAGTTTGGATTCGGGAGACAGACACTATCTCTACTTTTAAAATTAGGCTTCAAACTTTCCTTTTTGCTAAAGCATATAGTTAGGGCTGGACCAGGTGACCCTGAATCCTCCCTTAGTTATGCTGCAATAGACGTAGGCTGCCGGGGGATTCCCATGATGCACTGGGTGTTTCTTCTTCACTCACTATGTGTTAACAGACCTCTCTGCACTGAATCATCCTTGTTATTAATCTCTGGCTGTCCTCACAGTGTGTCTTTGGTCCTGTCTCCGTCCCCTCAGCCCCTCAGCAGTCAGATTGCCGCCCCTCCCTGAGCCTGGTTCTAGTGAACATGTGTTTCTGTTAAAAACGAGTTTTTCCTCCCCACTGTCACCAGTGTGCCTGCTGGTAGGGGTGGTCTGATTGTGTTTCCTCTGTATAACTGTAGGGTCTTTACCGTACAATATTAACTGCCTGAAGTGACCTTTGTTGTGATTTGGTGCTAAAAAAAACTGAACTGAATCTGTGAAACCACTGCAGATCACTATAACACTAAACATTTCAGCCCTTTGGGGGGAGTTGTGCTTTTGTTGTGAAAATCTGTTCCTGCTCTTTTCCTCTGCAGGCATTACAACATGATTTCCTGGATTTTGAAAGGTTCAGTGCAGAAGAACATGAACATTATGAGGTAACAGACTGCAGAGTGCTGACTGTGCTACAGGTCGATATCAATGAAAACAGGAACAGGATACAGTAAGAAATAAGTAACGTACTTTTGTTTTCATCCAGTTTATTTGCAGTGCTGTTAGTAACACAGTCAGGGCCAACCAAGGGCTCGTACGATGTCCAGGCCTGCCTTGGTGCACGCTGTACTTCCTCAGTTTCTCAGTTAGATTGATCCATAACTCACCCGTCCAAGTGATAGACAGTCAGTGAAGTAAAGGTCAGCTCACCTGTGTCCACTGCAACAAAACTGATTTCCAATGAAAGGTAAAAGACCGTATGTGTTCATTACTGCAGTGGTGGTATAATTAAGGTGTTCTGGATCCATGTTTTTAACTGATATGTCGCTAACCTCTATCACAGTCTTTCTTTCCTTTCTTTTTGTGCTTTTAGCGAGTTGAAAATGGAGAAATGAACTGGATCGTTCCGGGAAAGGTTCTGGCGTTCAGTAGCCCTCATTCTCGTGGTAAGATAGAAGATGGTGAGTCAGAATCTCTAAGCTAAAAGCTAAAAGCATGCCTCCAAACCAACATCAGTGCTCACGTTGCTTGGCCTGACAGAAGGCCTGTGCAGCCCCTCAGTGCCTGCACGTCCTGAGCTGAGAAGAGCTAACCTTACCCTGCTGTCTTCTGATGGCGTGTATTGTTTCCTGCTTAGTGCTGTCATGTTGTTACGGCTGGATTAGACGAGCCTGAGCCCTGCAGTGGCTCGGGGTTTCCCATGATGCACTCATGCTTCTTCATCACTCAGCTCTTTTTACTTCCTGTGTATTTACACCACTTTGCACGTAGTTATTATTCCCCTCTGGCTCTCCAGTCCGTCTCTTGTCCTGTTGTCCTCCCCTCACCCCGACCACATGTGGCAGATTGCTCCCCCTCCCTCAGCCTGGTTCTTGTTAAAAGGGAGTTTTTCTTTCCCGCTGTCAGCAGGTGCTTGGGGCCGTTCGATCGTTGAGTTTTCTCTGTATTTAACGTGTTTACCTTACAATATAAATCAGTTGACACTACGTCATTGAATCTTATTTTACGTTTGCATTAAGAGACAGGACTTGCATTAAAAACAGACCCTCGCTGATTGAAACGTACGACGTAACTCAGTTGTTGTTGATTCTGTCTCCAGGTTATCCCCTCCACACACCCGAGGCATACTTCTCATACTTTTGCCAAAATGACGTAACGACCGTGGTTCGTCTGAACAGGAAGTTGTATGATGGCAGGCGGTTTGAGGATGCAGGATTTGAGCACCACGACCTCTTCTTCCTTGATGGGAAAACGCCCTCTGAGCTCATCGTCAGACGCTTTCTGCATGTGTGTGAAAGCACAGACGGGGCAGTGGCAGTGCACTGTAAAGGTAGGACTGCAAGTGTTTATGTATGTTTAATTGATGTCATTTATTTCTTTTATCTTAACTTTGTCTCTTTAAACACTCCATCCATTTACAGCTGGATTAGGTCGCACGGGCACTCTGATTGGCTGCTACCTGATGAAGCACTTCCGGTTTACTGCAGCCGAGGCGATTGCTTGGATCAGAGTCTGCAGACCTGGATCTATCATCGGTCCACAGCAAAACTTCTTAGAAGAGTGAGTTTGTGCCTCAGCTGTGACGCTCAAACCAAACGCTCCAATTTGCGTGACTCCAAAGGTATCAGTCGGAGACAATCATTAAGCTTTAGTGCCGTTCATGAAAGTACAGGAGTAATGCTTTCCAGATGATGTGCACACAGACACGTCTGCAACACTTCATTGGGATAATGTCACAAAACACAAGCAGACGGCAACTTCACCTCCAAGGTGCACGGAGAAAGATCTGACGAGGTGAAGACTCCAGTCACAGAGTATTAGGGAACCATAACGTGTTAGTGGCCTTCATCAGGGTCATTGCGTTTATCTGTGAAGGTGTGATTGGTCCACTTTTTCTGTTTCCAGTCTTTTTTATTTAAACACAAGCTGTTTGACATTTTGCAATGACCCAAAAGGCGTTGGTCACTGAGTACAGCTATTCTCTAATACTTCGAGTGTCGCTGGAGTCTTCACACGAAGCACAAGTAGATCAGGAAGTAGATCAGGAAGTAGATCAGGAAGTAGATCAGGAAGTAGATCAGGAAGTAGATCAGGAAGGGTTTGAGGTGTCACCTTGGCCTTCAACGTCGGCAGATCTCAATCTCATCGAGCATCTGTGAGATGTGCTGGACAAACAAGGCCCGTCTGTCCTTAGGCTGTGGCATCTATTGCTGTTACCACACAAGATGTTTCTCCATGCTGAGGTCATGGTTGGAGCATGCTGGAAATGTAGTAAAAGTTAGAAGAGAAGCAAAAGGTGGAGGTCAGGGTGGGGCATTCCCCAGGGTGCCCATGTGCAGCTGGTGGTGACTGCAGCAGTGGGAAACTGGCGGATGATAAATCAAATCGAATTAAAAAAAGCCTGAAACTGTGTTACTGCTGCAGACTGCAGTCAGCTGGTTTCTCTCCTCAGCTCTGGACGCACACTTCCTCCTTACGCCACAGTAGTGCTCTGTTGCTAATGGCTACTAGCTTTGTGTGTCTACTTACACGCTAAACCAGGATGTTGAATGTTATACCTGCTAAACATGATATCACAGTTAGTTTGTGGCGTGTGTTTGATGTTTGTGTGCAGGAAGCAGCGCAGTTTGTGGGTTCAGGGTGACGTGCATCGGTCTAAACAGAAGCTGGTCCAACAGAGACGGAGTCGGCAGCAGCAGCTGCAGCAGCTTCACCGCTCTGACTCTGTGCAGGGAGGCAAACAGGAGGCAGTGTCCTCGCTGCTTTCCAGCATGGATGACCTGTCAATCAACACCGTGCTCTGCAAGTCATATAGCTTGGATGAGGTCAGCGGTGTGACTTCATAGCACCTTTTTTTAATGGTTACTGCAGAATTCAAACAGGCTACTGAGTTCTGATCACAATGTTGTGTTTTCATGCTGCTAATTGTGTCTTTCTTTCTGTGTCTGTGCAGAATAACTGCAAAGAAGTCAGTCTGACACAGGGAGACGAACTGAGAGCACTGAAGGGAAAACGCCCACCGAGATCAGCGTCATCCTGCTCAAGGTACCAATATCTGTAATTTAATTAATGATAAATGGTTATTGTGGTCAGTGCAAGAGACACGTTGAGAATTAGCTCAAAACAAAGTTTCTATTAACAAGGAGATATAATAGACACCAACATGTTTTTGTGGATGTCAGAAAGTACATAAGTGACTGTTGTCGAATGCTTTGTTTGCACGCTGTCTAACAGACAGACTGGACTGCATGAAATCCTGCTGTGTTCTCATCTGTGCAGCGTAAATGTTGTGTATAACCTGCTCGAGCTCATGCATCCTTTTTTGTTCTTCGGTTAAACTGAAACCTAAATGCAACAAGAGAAGTTGTTGTCTTTGGATACTTTAGTTAATCATGAGTGAGATTAAGGTTGTGGAGGTTGTCAGAGTATTCCTTCTACTGCCTGACAGTGTCCTCAGTTGGAGTCAGCAGGCCTCCATCTTTACTGGACACCGTGTTGGTAGAGCACCACTTCCCCCTCCTGACGGTTTGCCAGAATCGCTCCTCCTACGCCCAAGTTTTTGCTGCAGCCGCGGCCTGAGCTGCGTTTCGATTGGCCTGCCCGCTGCCTCTGCTCTCCACCCGTGGCTGCCGCCAGACACACAATCAGTAGATAATACCTCTGCTCACTACAGTTTTTGTTTTGGTCCCTGAATCCACGGCCCAAATATAGCAGATATATAAGATGCTGCCATAGTTCAAGAAACATTTCATAAAAAGTAAATAGTTACAAATCGGGGATATGGGAGCTGCGGCAAAAAGAAACCAAAGGACGACCACGAACCAAACTCACAACGTGCTTCTCCTGTAAACTAACATCACTAAACTGCTAACCTGACACAACCAAGAACTGGGCTTCCACGGAGGTTAACTCGAGGTACCTCCCACACGTCGAAGCGTATTTGTCTCTTGTCTCTTGTACAGAGTGTGTGTGCAGATGTTGATTCCTGCAGTGAGCGTAGAAATCATCAGAAGGATTTTTGGAGAAGTTGTTCGTTGTGCTTGTTTTTGTGAAGGATCAAGTTTAGTATTTGCTCTTGGATCACACACACACACAAATATGAGGTGTTCTTGTTTTCTGTGTCAGGTTAAACCTGTCCAAGACTTCACACTGCTCCATCCTCCCTCCCCTGAAGCCCTCCAAAGTCCACCTCACCCCCTCTTCTACTAAAAAGCTGAGACGAAGTTCCTCTACCACCACTGCTCCGCAGATCAGGAGGTTGGTGTCTGTGCTTTTGTTCCTTACTAGAAGCACATTATAATAAAACCAATATAAAATGTGATGTGCTGATGTCTCCACAGTCCCTTCAGCCTCACTGTGTTCAGCACCAGGCCAGCACTGATTCACTGACTTCACACTTGGGACGTTCTGGTCATGAATCAGCCCAGCTGATGATGGACTCGCTGGAAACTGGATCAGCTCTCTTGCACCTTTAATAGGCTGTAAATCCTTTTTTAGCCCCAATAACTACTTTTGGTTTTGACAGAGCCAACAGTTTGTCACCACTTTAACTGGTCACGTGGCCCATTCTGTGATAACAGGGCCGACACCATAAATCATCACGTCTCTTGGGTATAGCAGGCAGGTAACTGTAAAAAACTGCTGCTGCATATTGCAGATATAACATCTGCTAGATGCTGAATGTCCGTTGTCACAATCATTTTGCTGGAAGCAAAGGACACGTGCAGGTGCAAACACCAAACAACGCTAACAGGGGATAAAAGGTCGTGGCCCGAGGACTGAGTCAGACCATCGCCAAGAACAGTCTGGGTGCTTCTGATAAACGGCTGCTGCCATTTGTCCATCCAAAGTTCAGAACCACAGGATGTAGACGGCCTGAAGCAACGTCTTGGTTGCGGAAACACAGACCTTTAGAAGTCGTACCAAAATCCACGCCCACTTTGGCAGATCACAGGTTTCTTGGCTGCACATGATGGACCTAGCTTATTTGGCACATTGTTGTAATGTTGTCTCCTCATTTTCAGTACTTTAGTAACCTGGTTGGGTTAGAGAACCATAGCAAACCACATCTTTTGTAAGAGATCGGTGCACATTGTTCAAGAATTAACAACTGGATGCAAAATTGTCTTGCAAGACCAAGAGTGATACACTGCTTCTGCTATAGATGTTATTTATATTTTCCAAGATTTCATCGATAAAGTATGACAAACTTATATTTGTTGGTCTTTTAATGTTCGACATGCTTATAATGCACTTTGAAAACCTCTGAGCACACATGCTAGCAATGAAAGACACAGAACAGAGGCAGCAATATAACATAGCTAATATTAACAGTGCAGTGAATCCTGCTTGTGCCGTGATATTCAGGACTGCAAACCGAGCAGCATCACTGACTTTCAGCTTGTTGTGTTTGTGGATAAATGACTGACTTTAATTATCCATAAAATCATCACATCTCTGTAAGATTAAGGTCAACTATACTATACATACACACACGAGGCTTTACAACCAAGTTATCGCTGAAAGTACAAACATCACTAATGTTACAAAACTTTGCCGCCATGTGGCCAACAGCAATGTTTTAATGTTCTTTGTTATTAAACATTCGCACATAAATAAATGACGTCATATTCAGTACTTACTTTTGACAGTTCACTCTTCGGCCGCTCCCTTCTGCCATATTTTGCGGCAAAATTATCCGCACCCACCGCTGCGCTATGAATTGTGGGATATATGGGACCACGAAGCGTGCACCGGACCACGCTGGATATTTGGGGAAATCGACGGTGCATTTGGATTATGCATTTGAAGTACACTTCGAATTGGGACAGCCGTCGTCGCGTGGCGGTGACGTAACCGCACTTAAAATGCGTACTTCAAGCGTGCAGACCCTGAATCGGGACACAGCCAATGTGTGGACATGTGCTTTAGTGATGGGATTTCCGGCTCTTTTTAGAGAACCGGCTCTTTCGGCTCCGAATCGGCTCTTCAGGTTGTTTTGTTGCTTTAATTAATTTATTATTAACAATAATATAAAATTATGCACAAAAGGAATTACTAATGTAAAAAAAAAAAGTGGTTTTATTTATATATGTTTATATATAAATATATGCGGTGGCCCCTAGAGACAAAACACGTACAAACTCCAAAACACATTTCTAGCATGAACTGAACTTCAAAACAGAGCTACTAGATCACTTAAATTACACAATTGAAAGCATGAAAGCATGTGTGTATTGTTTGTGTATTTATACACAAGAATTCATATATAGTCAAATAATAAAGAAATAAATAAATGTTCATTTATCTGTTATTACCACACACCAAATCCGGTCGTTGGCACTTGCTGGCTTGTGTAGCCACTAGGTAACAAAAGTTCAACACGTCCCCCTAGCATCCTGGAGCACTTCTGTTGTGTTTCGTACGTGCTTCGGAGTTTGCACGTGTTTTTACGTGTTTTGGAGTTTGTACGTGTTTTTACGTGTTTTTGAGTTTTTACATGTTTTTACGTGTTTGTAGGTGTGATGGAGTTTTTACGGGTTTTGGAGTTTTTACGTGTTTTGGAGTTTTTACGTGTTTTTACGTGTTTGTATGTGTTTTGGAGTTTTTACGTGTTTTGGAGTTTTTACGTGTTTTGGAGTTTGTACATGCTTTGTCTGTAGGGGCCACCGTAAATATACTTTTATTTATTCACTCCACATAAAATGTAATAAATAAATCAAATAATACAAAAATCAACTATTCACATTTCAACTTTTAACGATTTAAATTTGCAGCTTTTTCCTTTTACAAATTTAAAGTGAAACAACACAAAACACTGCAAACCACAACACAATTAAATATAAATTAAAATATGAAAACAAAAAGAAGATGCATATTCTCTGTTATATGGACCTGCATGAATAAACTTTCTGAATCCTTTATCATCTGCAACTGAAAATAGTTGTGGATGATTACTATACCTTTCTAATGTGACGTTGTTGTCCCTGGCTCGCTTTCTCTCTCTCTCCCTCCCGCTCTGTTCCTGTGCTACTGACTGTAACTACCGCCCCTCCCCCCTCTTCCCAGCTTAAAGCACAAGGCTCACGTGCTGAGTGAAGCGGGAAAAAAGTGCAAGAGAGAGGGTGAGAGGAAAAAAAAAAAAAAACACGGCTCGCAATAAGGAGCCGGCTCCCGTCGTTCACGTCAAAGACCCGGCTCTAAGAGCCATTTCGTTCGCGAACGACACATCACTAATGTGCTTGCACGCTAGTGCATGAGGAGGGACGGATTTTATGTTTTACCTCTCCAGACACCTTTCTTTTTTTTTTCATAACCTTTTGCAACGTTATGGGTTGTACGAACACTGTGCTATGTTTGTAAACACTATGTTTGTTAAGCTGCAGCCGTTCAACCGGGCTTATATGGTTGACGAAGAGAAGGTGTATTAAAGGAAACACTGTGGAATTCCCAATGCCAGTGTGAGCACTGCTATCAGTGAGCTTAACGACAGCAGTTAGCATCATTTCAGTGTTTCAGTCATAAAAACACTTCCTGTCTCTGTGGTGGTTACACTGACATCATGCAGTTTGTGCTTTGACCTCCAGAGGGCGACAAATCAGCACAGACAGAGAGCTCCATTCAAACTTTGCTGCCATCAGTAATAATTCTTCAAATATAATCATCAGTGTTTGAGCAGCTATGATATCAGGGACAATCTAGACATGTGTGACAATACTGAACATGTCACATGACACACCTTAAACATCATGAGACCCACTCTCAGTCTGCACTTTCATTCATGACTTCAACAGGTTGAAATGAGCTTTGAAGAAACATTCAGTGAAATAAATCTTTCATGGATTCATGTGAGCAGCAGATGAACTTTGTACCAACAACATCTTCAATAACAGAGTCTGAATGAAGCTCAGGTGTTGATGCTGCTCACTGATTGGACGGTTGATTTCAGCTCTGCTCTCAGTCTTTCCTGCACAGGTGAAGGTAGAAAGTGTGACTGGATCTATAGACTGGAAACAGAGAAACATGCTGAACATCTGAAGCTTTGCAGCAGAAATGTTCATGTTACAAATACAGCAGAGCTGATCTGGGATCAGTGTGTTCACACCTGCAGCTACAACAAGGTTTCACGTCTCCACACGTCAGCATGTGAACTTTACTCTGACTCAGTCTGAGCAGCCAGACCGCATATTTTTAAAGTTAACACATCAGCACACACAGAGCTGAGCCCCTCCCACCTGTGCTGAGTTTCAGGTGGAGTCCCGCCTCCTTCCAGGAAGCAGCTCACCTGTGTGTCCGTGTTTAGTGTCCAGGTGTGGAGTGGAGCTTGTTGTTGGTTTGTGAAGAAAGTGTAAGTTTGCTTTGTTTCCTCCTTTAACAGTTTGTCTTTAGGAACTTTACTGTTTGTTCAGCTCATGTTCGATTTCTTCACACAACAAACTGTGTGTGTTTGTATTTCCGGTCTCTCCATTAAAGTCAGTGTGTAATGTTTTCCTGGCTAACATCAGCTGTGTGCAGCTTAGTTCCAGCACAAATCTGCCGCTCCATAGTTCACGGTAACGGACTCACAGCTGGACCAACGAGGCCGAGTGTGTCCGCCACTCTGAGCTACGTTCGTGTTTGTGTACTTTGTGAGTTCACTCAGAGTCCACAGAGAACGCAACGTACGTGATGACGTCACAGCCCTTTACCTCCTTTACTGTCACTGTGATTAATATTTACACACCACACGAGACACCTGACAGCATGTTAACGCTAAGCTAAAGCTAAGCTAACGCTAAGCTAGCCAAGAAGCCAGAGTGACGTTAAAGCTGAGTAAACACTGACCCCAGACCAGCACCGTGATAAAGTGAGCTGCTGCTGCTGAACCTGAACAGGTAACAAAGTGATGAGCAGTCAGGCTGCAGGTTTCTACCTGTTCATGTTTCTACAGTAGAATCACTTTGAAGTGTCTTTGTGCTGTTTCATCTTTGATTTGTGTTCATAAACACTCAGAGAAAGATCACGTGACCTCATCAGGATCTGTGTTGGTGTGTGGGGCTGTACCTCAGCTTTAGATTATGGTGATTATGAGACAGTGTTTCAGCTCATTTTACACAGTAACATGAAAGTACTGTTATGAGGAGTAATGAAGTAACATACTCCATTACTTTTAATCAAAGTGTTCTGTGTAATATGTGTAATAATGACTTTTTTGAGTAACTTCATCTCTGTCAATAACAACATTCATACGTGGAATAAAAACACATCAGTGGATCATTGCTGGAGCTGCCTGGACTTCAGTCTTCAGGATCTCAACCAACAGCATCAACATGCTGCTCCAGATGTCTTTGCTCCAGATGTTTGTGCTCCAGATGTCTGTGCTCCAGATGTCTGTGCACACATGTCTGTGCTCCAGATGTTTGTGCTCCAGATGTTTGTGCTCCAGATGTTTGTGCTCCAGATGTTTGTGCTCCACATGTCTGTGCTCCACATGTCTGTGCTCCAGATGTTTGTGCTCCAGATGTCTGTGCTCCACATGTCTGTGCTCCACATGTTTGTGCTCCAGACATCTGTGCTCCAGATGTCTGTGCTCCACATGTCTGTGCTCCAGATGTTTGTGCTCCAGATGTTTGTGCTCCACATGTCTGTGCTCCAGATGTCTGTGCTCCAGATGTTTGTGCTCCAGATGTCTGTGCTCCACATGTCTGTGCTCCAGACGTTTGTGCTCCAGATGTTTGTGCTCCAGATGTTTGTGCTTCAGATGTTTGTGCTCCAGATGTTTGTGCTCCAGATGTCTTTGCTCCAGATGTTTGTGCTCCACATGTCTGTGCTCCACATGTTTGTGCTCCAGATGTTTGTGCTCCAGCTGTCTTTGCTCCACATGTTTGTGCTCCAGATGTTTGTGCTCCACATGTCTTTGCTCCACATGTTTGTGCTCCAGATGTTTGTGCTCCACATGTCTGTGCTCCACATGTCTGTGCTCCACATGTTTGTGCTCCACATGTTTGTGCTCCACATGTTTGTGCTCCAGATGTCTGTGCTCCACATGTTTGTGCTCCAGATGTTTGTTATCCATAAGTCTGTGCTCCACATGTCTGTGCTCCAGACGTCTGTGCTCCACATGTCTGTGCTCCACATGTTTGTGCTCCAGATGTTTGTGCTCCAGATGTCTTTGCTCCACATGTTTGTGCTCCAGATGTTTGTGCTCCACATGTCTGTGCTCCACATGTCTGTGCTCCTCATGTTTGTGCTCCAAATGTCTGTGCTCCACATGTCTGTGCTCCACATGTTTGTGCTCCAGATGTTTGTGCTCCAGATGTCTTTGCTCCACATGTTTGTGCTCCAGATGTTTGTGCTCCACATATCTGTGCTCCACATGTTTGTGCTCCAGATGTTTGTGCTCCAGATGTCTTTGCTCCACATGTTTGTGCTCCAGATGTTTGTGCTCCACATGTCTGTGCTCCACATGTCTGTGCTCCAGATGTCTTTGCTCCAGATGTTTGTGCTCCACATGTCTGTGCTCCAGATGTTTGTGCTCCAGATGTTTGTGCTCCTGGTGATCATACTCGCAGTTTCATCCTTGAAATAAGTGTTTATATTGTTGTTATATTGTTGACCCACCATTGATCATGTGTCTCATCACATGATCAATGGTGGGTCAGCGACATGCTTTCTTTCCGTCTCAGGTTTAAATATCTGGGACTCTCCACCGTTTGGTTTTAAAACTGAAGAAGCTTCTCGGATGAAACGTCTTCCAGAAACTTAAAGAAGTCTCTATTTTCTTTCTAAGCTCCTTAGATCACATGACCTGGATGACTGAACCTACAGACATATTGACCTGGTTTCTAGGTTACATGACAGGTCAGAGGTCAGCGACTGTAACTCAGCTACTCCTGTTAATGTGAACTCACTGAGTGTTTGTGGTTTACCTCTCAGACTGACTGAAGATGATGATGGAGGAAGAGGAGGACAGAGCAGAGTCTGCAGGGTCCAGCTGTCCGTCTGTGAGAAGTGACCGGTCCAAAGATGACCATCCATTCTTCAGTGCTGAACCTGGACCCACGAGGTCAGAGAGCTGTGATGACTTGATGATGATGTTTTTGAGCTGAGAGGAAATGAAAATGAATTTGTAACAAAAATCAGTTTTGTCCAGTTTTGTCCAGTTTTCCTGTAAAAAGCTGAACTCTAATCTAAGAGGACTGTTACTGACAGGAAACAGCTGCATTATCTGCAGTCTGTGTGATCACAGCTGCTTCAATCATGTTTGTGTCTGCAGAGGTCAGAGGTCAGAGTCTGCAGGGTCCAGCTGTCCGTATGTGAGGAGTGACTGGTCCAAAGGTGGAAATCCATACTTCAGTGCTGAACCTGGACCAACGAGGTCAGAGAGCTGTGATGACTCCTTTACATGTTTGTGTTTCCTGGATAAATATGACCTGAAACATCCTCAGATTGTTACAAAGATTCATTAAAAAGAAAACAATGAAAGAGAAAAGATCCAAATGTTAGACTTGGTCATTTGCTGTTTGAGGACAGTGATGCTCATATCTGTGGGGAAAGTGTGACCTGAGTGGGTTCATGTTTGTCTTTAAAGAACAGAGCTGCTCTGATTCTCTTTGTGTCTGATCTGTTAAACAGTCTGAGAGGTCACACAGAGACCCAGCAGCTAAAGCCTGGATCATACTGGCTGCTGTTAATGAGACTCCATCAGGACAACACTGAGCCACAGTGGTGTTCATGGAAATCAATCAATAAATTCAACTTTACACTGTATTACCAAAGTACTGACTCGTCTGCCTTCACACACATGTAAACTTGAGTGACATCATATTCTGAGTCCACAGCATTCAATATGATGTCAGCCAAGAGTTCAACATATAACAGCTTAAACTGTTCTAAAAAGGTTTTTTCACAGGTTTAAAAGTGTTTACGGGAATTTTTAACGGTTCTTTCAGAAGCACATATGTGAGGTTAGACACAGGAAGCAGCAACACTGGCTGAACACAGCTTTTAGAGGCTAAATTCACATTTTAATAATGAAAGTGGCTTCATGTGTGTGTGTGTGTGTCCATGGTTCCTCCACAGAGTGGACCAGCAGAGCTCAGAGGTTCCCAGTGGTCAGTCTGCCCAGCAGCATCAAACACAGCTGGACTCCATGTTTATGGTCTGTACATGTACAACAACTACTTTATTATTAATATTAATAATAATACATTTATTTATAGGTCCCTTTCAGAACACCAAGGATTCTGTGGAATAATGACAAAAAGAAACAAACTTTGAAATCAGACGGTGCAAATGTGATCACAGGGAAACGTTTTAAACATCGAGGCTTTAAACAAAAACCAAAGAGAAACAGTTTGTAGTCGAGATCAGTGGGAATGAAGCTGAATAACTGTTTCTTCAATAACTTTGAGAAATAAATGACCAATATGATGGAAATTAGGAGCATTAGCACTTACTAATGATGTGAGTCGACACTCTGCTGTATTGAGACGACCACATTAGGTGGTCCTCAACTGTAATGGAAACCAATGGCTCCAGTCGATCTGAGCAGCTACTAATAGAAACGGGCCATAGATGTGTTTGTGCTTAATAACAGTGAATCACAGGATTTTTACATTACAGTTAAAATCTCATGTTGTTTGTTAAAGTGTGCAGTTCAGGGTGTGTTACTAAAACTGTTGTTTGCTCACTTTCCAAAGACCCAGCCCCCATAAAAAGCAGCCAAACAGCTCTAAGAGTTAAACACACACGCATATATATCAAGTTTAATGTGGTCTAATATACTTGGATTTAGCTTGAAGAATGTTCCTGTACGAGGACTGAAAATGATTTAAAAAGCAGCCAATGTCCAAAGAACAACTTTGACACACCTTCATAAAGCCTGCAGAGCTAAAGAAAAACTAGCTGAAAGTCTGGCTGCTCTTATGAAAAGTACAGAGAAATTATGGGTCATTCAACACTTGTGCACAATATAAGAGTTTAAATAAATCTAAAGAGTAACTCAAAATCCTACAATCATACTGAGAAAATCATCTACAGCTAACTATCCAAGTGGATTTGTTGAAGACAGCTCCATCTGCTGGTGGCCCTCTGCAGGTGCATGAAAGGGGCGTGTTTATAGTGAAAGTAGTAGAAAAAGTAAACCCCATGGGAAGGAGGGAGGACTCTCAGCAGCTTCCAGCTCATATTCAGACATTTGACTTCTCACTGAAAGCAGCTAGTTTGAGTGTCTGTACCTTAATTAGAAGAGATAACATGGCCATAGTAATTAGAGTTGATTGGGCAATGCTGTCCTTGTAATGTACTTTATGATTTTTATACATCTGTTTGTGGACAAGTCCCAGTTTTTCTGTAGAGCCTCTCAAGTTGGTGACAGCAGTCAAAGTTCACGTGTAAACCAGAGCAACAAATCAGGTCCAAATGTGTTGTTCACAGTGAGTGGGATCATCAGTATGTTGCTATGTTAACATCCTGCAGCAGGATGTGTTTGGTCAGCTGGTTCACATTTCCTCAGGACCTTCTTGATGTGATGTTCTTCTGCTTCCCTGGCTGCTGTGTCTGTGGGGATGGCGTTTGTTCTGTGTTGTAGCGTCCTGATGACGCCCAGTTTGTGCTCCAGTGGATGATGAGAGTCAAACCTTAAATACTGATCTGTATGCGTAAACAGAGTGAACCTTTAAGACCAGTTGTCTGTATGATCAACTCTGTCACCTATAACATCTTCAAGTTTCTGGCTTCGATCATCAACCTGTTGATAGTTCAGCTCTGAACACCAGTGAAATGTTTCTCCCACTGAAATCGCTGCATTCATATGAACAGAATCAACGTTTTGGGACCGTGGAGTTGTGGAGAATGTCTCAGTTAATCAGATAAAGTCAAACTTATAATTGGTGAAGAGATCGTGGATGATATGCCCCTTGATCGTAAAGAAGTGGATGTTGTGTAGACTGAAGTTCAGAGTGGTGGTTCATTCATAAAGTATTCTGTTCCAGCTGCTGGAGGACAACATCATCACTTTTGTGAAGAACGAGCTGAAGAAGATCCAGAAGGCTCTGAATCCAAATAAGCCCCAGTGCTTGGAGTTTCAGAGGAAGGATGATGAGCAGAGGAGCAGCAGAGAGGCATTTGTGAAGATCGCAGTGGACTTCCTGAGGAGAATGAAGCAGGAGGAGCTGGCTGACCGTCTGCAGAGACGTAAGAGGATTTCTTACTTAAGGTTTTAAGCTGTTAGATAAATGAGACACTCATGACACCAGTGTGTTAAGTCATTTCTCAGTGGGTCAGAAAATGTCATCAGCGTTTTGTAAAATATATTTGTTGAAGTTGTATTTTTATTATTATTATCCAGAACTTTCAGCTGCAGTTTGTCATCGTAACCTTAAATCTGCTCTGAAGAAGAAGTTCCAGTGTGTGTTTGAGGGCATCGCTAAAGCAGGAAACCCAACCCTTCTGAATCAGATCTACACAGAGCTCTACATCACAGAGGGAGGGACTGCAGAGGTCAATGATGAACATGAGGTCAGACAGATTGAAACAGCATCCAGGAAACCAGACAGACCAGAAACAACCATCAGACAAGAAGACCTCTTTAAACTCCCACCTGGAAGAGATGAACCAATCAGAACAGTGCTGACAAAGGGAGTGGCTGGCATTGGGAAAACAGTCTTAACACAGAAATACACCCTGGACTGGGCTGAAGAAAAAGCCAACCAGGACATCCAGTTCATGTTTCCATTCACTTTCAGAGAGCTGAATGTGCTGAAAGAGGAAAAGTTCAGCTTGGTGGGACTTGTTCATCACTTCTTTACTGAAACCAAAGAAGCAGGAATCTGCAGCTTTGAAGACTTCCAGGTTGTGTTCATCTTTGATGGTCTGGATGAGTGTCGACTTCCTCTGGACTTCCACAAAACTACAATCCTAACTGACCCCAGAAAGTCCACCTCAGTGGATGTGCTGCTGACAAACCTTATCAGGGGGGAACTGCTTCCCTCTGCTCGCCTCTGGATAACCACACGACCTGCAGCAGCCAATCAGATCCCTCCTGACTGTTTTGGCATGGTGACAGAGGTCAGAGGGTTCACTGACCCACAGAAGGAGGAGTACTTCATGAAGAGATTCAAAGATAAGAAGCAGGCCAGCAGGATCATCTCCCACATCAAGACATCACGAAGCCTCCACATCATGTGCCACATCCCAGTCTTCTGCTGGATCACTGCTACAGTTCTGGAGGATGTGCTGGAAACCAGAGAGGGAGGGCAGCTGCCCAAGACCCTGACTGAGATGTACATCCACTTCCTGGTGGTTCAGGCCAAAGTGAAGAAGGTCAAGTATGATGGAGGAGCTGAGACAGATCCACACTGGAGTCCAGAGAGCAGGAAGATGATTGAGTCTCTGGGAAAACTGGCTTTTGATCAGCTGCAGAAAGGAAACCTGATCTTCTATGAATCAGACCTGACAGAGTGTGGCATCGATATCAGAGCAGCCTCAGTGTACTCAGGAGTGTTCACACAGATCTTTAAAGAGGAGAGCGGACTGTACCAGGACAAGGTGTTCTGCTTCATCCATCTGAGTGTTCAGGAGTTTCTGGCTGCTCTTCATGTCCATCTGACCTTCATCAACTCTGGACTCAATCTGCTGGAAGAACGACAAACAACCTCCAAGAAATCTAAATTATTTAAAAAGAAAAAGAGTTTAAAATCTCTCCACCAGACTGCTGTGAACAAGGCCTTACAGAGTTCAAATGGACACCTGGACTTGTTCCTCCGCTTCCTCCTGGGTCTTTCACTGCAGACCAATCAGACTCTCCTACGAGGTCTGCTGACACAGACAGGAAGTAGCTCACAGACCAATCAGGAAACAGTTCAGTACATCAGGAGTAAGCTCAGTGAGAATCTGTCTGCAGAGAAAAGCATCAATCTGTTCCACTGTCTGAATGAACTGAATGATCGTTCTCTAGTGGAGGAGATCCAACAGTCCCTGAGATCAGGAAGTCTCTCCACAGATAATCTGTCTCCTGCTCAGTGGTCAGCTCTGGTCTTCATCTTACTGTCATCAGAAAAAGATCTGGATGTGTTTGACCTGCAGAAATACTCTGCTTCAGAGAAGGCTCTTCTGAGGCTGCTGCCAGTGGTCAAAGCCTCCAACAAAGCTCTGTGAGTAAACATGTGATCAGGCTTTTATTTATAACATAAACAGTGTAATGTGTGATGGACCCTTAAAAACTTAAACATATTTTTTTACATGATCATCAGCACTAAATACAGTATATTATAGTTAATGTTTGCTCGCAGCAGTAAATGTCAGAGTGTCTTAAACATATCTGGGTGTCAGCTTTTATCAAAGTCATGTCCAGAATCATCCTGTAAGTAAAATTTATTTATACAGCAGCTTTCACAGGTCAAAAACCACAAAGTGCTTTACAATAGAAACAGGCAATACAAAACACAGAAGATAAAAACATTAAACAGCAAACACTGAACATCATACAGCCTAAAACTAGTTAAAGGCCACTCTGAATACTAGAGCCTGAATAAATGAGTTAGTGGGACCAGTAAAAGCCTTTGACTGGAAGATCTCAGATGTGAGAAGAGCTGTAGGATTGTAGAAAGTCAGAAATATAGACTGGGACTAAAAGTAAGGACTAAATCTTTAAATAACGCCTAAAATGAACTGGTTACCAGTGTGAGAGATTAAACTGGAGTAATGTCCAGTCTATTTCATGTGCTGGTTAAAAGCCTCGCAGCATGATTCTGTACTGACTGAAGACGTTCAAAGACTGTGGTGGACCCATAGGTGATCAACTCCCTCATTCCTCCTCTGGTCTTATTGCTCTGCATCAGTGCACTGCTCAGCTGAAGATGAGTTCACTTCTATATGTTACAATCTGCCTCACCAGTACAGTTCCAAGGATCTGCAGCTGCTGAATCAATTATATTCCTCGTGTTTCTTCTGGTTTCCTGTTGTTAGATCTGCATGCTTGATTGTTTTTCAATCTCTCCTATGTCGTGCACTTTGATTTCCGACTGTACACAGTCTGTGAATCATGACAATTTGTGACAGAATGCAATGATCAGTGAGGACCCGGAGGACACTGACATTTACACTGTGCAGAATGAGACTTGAGACTTTATCTCACTGCTTTGTGGACGACTGATGGAAGGACTAATCACTATATCTGCTTTAATTGAAATAATTTCCGTGAAAATTTCCCTGGTTCAGTCTCCCAGAATCTCTCAATCATATCTTGACCTTTTCCTAGAGTAACTAACCCTCACTCACCAGGATATGAGCCAGCCTTCCCTCTCATTGCTACATGCTTACAGTCTTGCCTATCACCTGTTCACAGAATGAGTCATCACTTGTTTTTGTTTTGCATTTAATGAGCAAGTTCCAGGTCTTTATATTTACACAGGGAACATTTTTAAACTAAAACTTTTTTTAGCCATAAATAGTAATGCACACTGGCATTTGTCTTTCTTTCAAAGGTTCAACACAAGAAGTGATTTAAATTAATCACAAACAGTTTGTTATCAAATAACAATTTTTAAGATTATGTCTTTATTTTGTTTTTGTTTTTTTAGGCTGAGTGTCCCTGTCCTCTCAGACAGAGGCTGTGAAGCTCTGTCCTCTGCTCTCAGCTCCCAGTCCTCTATTCTGAGAGAGCTGCACCTCAGTATCAACAAACTGCAGGATTCAGCAGTGAAGCTTCTGTCTGCTACAGTGGAGAGTCCACAGTGTACCCTGGAAAAGTTCAGGTCAGATGAAGTCATATTCTGACTTCTTTATGAATTAGCATAAGAAGTCAATTAAAATTCTAAGCAAATCAAGATAAGCGTTTATTCTTTTTTTACTAAATATATGAGCGAGAGAGACCTTTTTAGTCTAAAGTTATAATCATCTGCCACATTTCTAATCTCTTTACCACGTGGACTTTTAAAAAATTTCTGTTCCCCCAGACTGAGTCTCTGTAACTTGTCGGAGAGTTCATTTAACTTGTCATTTGATAACAGTTTGTTACAATTATTTTTTTCAAATTATGTTTTTATTTTGTTTTTGTTTTTTAGGCTGAGTGTCCCTGATCTCTCTGAAAGAGGCTATGAAGCTCTGTCCTCAGTTCTCAGCTCCCAGTCTTCTACACTGAGAGAGCTGGACTTAAGTAACAACATCCTAGAGGATCCAGCAGTGGAGTTTCTTTCTGCAGGACTGAGAAGTCCACACTGTAAACTGAATACTCTGAGGTGAGATCAAGTTATGTTGTGCTTTTCATCAATTGACAAAATTAACCAATAAGAAGCCACTAAATGGGAAAAACGTCAGTTAAACTTCTGTAATAATTTTATGTTAGTGTCATCTCCTAGTGTTGACTCTTAGTAAAAAAACAGGATTTATTGCAAAATCTAAAAACTCTTTTGTGCACCCTCATTGCAATTTAATAACAGTGTTTGTTTAATGTTTATCTGTCATTTTTCAGACTGAGTCACTGTAAACTCTCAGAGAGAGGCTATGAAGCTCTGTCCTCAGCTCTCAGCTCCCAGTCCTCTAGTCTGAGACAGCTGGACCTGAGTAACTCTGACCTGCAGGATTCAGGAGTGAAGCTTCTGTCTGCTGGAGTGAAGAGTCCACGCTGTAAAATGGAAACTCTCAGGTCAGGATTTAAAATGTTCCACTGATGATCATGTTAAACCTTATTTCTATTACTGCATAAACAGTCAATTGATTTTAAAAAAGTCTGAATGTAGAAATTAGCGTCTGTGGTTTTTAGTGATATTTGTTCACTTTCTGTCTTTCATTTGCAATGAAATGTCCCATCTGCTCCTCTGAGTCCAAATTCTTTATTTTAGCAGTGCTTCATCCACCAAACCTTCTGGTTTGATTCCTGTAGTCTTAAGGTTTTTACAGAGCTGTTTGTTCACATATAAGAATTTGATCAGAAAAATTTAGTAATAAAAATATGATCAATTGATTATTTCTGACTGAAAAGATGAAATATATATATTTGGTTATAGTGATATGACTTATTGCCTCACTTAAACATAAAATGTAAACAAAAATTCAAAACAATAGATTAATACAAAACAGAATTTGACTGTTGAGCTTAAAGTGAGCTTGAGTGTTATTCACTTCCTGTTTTATTTTGGTAGTTATCGGCTCTGGTTTTTACTTTTACTTCCTCCCCCGACATTGTCTACATTAGTTTCAGCTGTAGAAGATTTTATTGACTGTTTGATTTGTCACTTTTTTTTTTAAACTATAATTTTTGACTTATAAACTATTTCTAAAATGTATTTTCATTAAAATACCAAATAATTTATTACTTTATCATCTAATTAGATTATAATTTTGTAAATAGGGGTGATAGTGTGGTCTATGTGGGTTGTCTTCAGGTACTCTTCCTCCCACAGTCCAAGAACATGCATGCAAGGTTAACTGGAAATTTGTGATTGTGAGCATAAATTGTCTGTCTCTGTCTAGCTCTGTGTTTACCTGGCTACATCACCATGGTTACTCATGCTGAACCTATAACCTGGTCTGGATCAGGTTATGTTCAGAGTTTTTGTTTAAAATCAACTGAAGTGCCTCGTTTTCACTGATTCTTTCATTTACAGAAAGCTTTAAGTGTGATATAGATTCAGTCATATCTGACTAATGTCAGTGAAAGAGGCCCAGCTGTAAAGTCACAGCAGTCACACTGTATGTATCTCATTGTCACTGGAGTTTAGGCTCCATGCATTCAGCTGGTGCTGCAGAAAAAGTAGAAATGTTTCTGTTTGTTTCTAATGCTGAGTCTCTTTTACAAAGATGGAACTGCAGCTAATCCTGCTCATGTAGCCAGTTAGTAAAACCTCAAGTCACTGTCAGACACAGCAGACATTTACTGATAATCTCACTGTATGTGGTCTTTTAGCGCCTCCTAGTTGTGAACATGTGGAGTGGTTTTAGTCTGGGTGACGAGTGTAACTGTTGAGTGAGAAAGACTGTGGTCGTGTCCAAATTCATGGGCTGCATCCTCCTGAGGACCTGGCCTTCGCGGTCTACGTGGGCCGGGTCCTCAGAAGGTCGGGTAGGCCGGAAGTAAACGGCCATGGAATTGGACGATCTAGCCTTCTGATTGGTGTCACCGCTGTCTCGGTGGAGTTTAATAAACTCTGCCGTCTGCTCCTTGCTATCTAAAATATAACAGGACTCTGGCGTAAATTGTTGACCATCTCACACTTCTGTTTAATCAGTTTTTTGTTTGACGTTTATTCAGTTGTGTAAAAACAAAGGGGGAACTCACCCGGGGAATAAATAAAGTTTTATTTTATCTTATCTAATCTAATAACTTTAATCTCAGCCAAACCGATTTACTCACGAACAAATAAAACACTGAAAAAAGCCAAACAATAACATGTTTAGGTTGTCTAAATGACTTATATATTACTTTTAACCTGATTAGTGAAACTCCGCGGTGATCTGAAAATGATGTGCAGGGAGTTGTGCCGTTCTCGGCGCTTTCAGTAACCCTGAAGCTCTCGGCCAGCTATCGAGCTGGTGGGTAACAGACGTCTCCGAAAACGTTGAAGCACTTTTGCAAATATGCAATATCTTGATAAACCGAGCAGATATTTGAAGTTTACACACTCACATTCTCGCCTGAAAATATGTTAAAAGTTTTGTGACCCAGGAAGATTAGTAAGAGTAATTTTAAATCTTAGTAGCGGCCGCCATTACCAGAAACTGGAGTTTGGCTGGGCCGCAATATGAATTCTGGGATATGGTGGGCCACGAAGGACACACCCGACACATCCTTCAAATTTGGGGAAAAGGAGGACGCGTTTGTCGGCTGCATTCGGAGGAGTCCACGAATTTGGACAGCCTGTGGTGCATCGCTGTGACGTTATCGGTCTACAAATGTGTCCTCAGGAGGATGCAGCCCATGAATTTGGACACACCGAGCCTGCGTGCTGTTAGCACCTTAGCCACAGCTCGGGTGTGGAGGAGAAGCTGAAAAAGGTTTTCTAGTTTGTAAGGAGGAAAAAAACTGAGAGGACTAAGTTAAAGAGAGGCTGGAGAGTAACACAGAGCAGCAATGAATGCTGCTCACACAGTTTAGACAGTTTAGCATCAAATGTTCGAGTGAGTTAGCTCCCAGCTAACTAGCAGAGCGGCTAACTAGCAAACCAGCTAACTAGCAAACCGGCTAACTGCACCCACAAGCTGCGACTGCGTCTTTCTAACAAGAGCGTCAGACACTCAGACTGGTTTTCTTTTTGGATAATGATTTATTCTCACACTGATCCTTCATGATGATGCTGCCATCCACCCACTGCTCCTAGCAGTGTTGCCACCTCCTCAGAAAGGAAAATTGCTATTGGCTGTCCTAAAAGTTGCTGGAAGTTGCTAAATGACGTCATCACCTAATTTGGATAAATGGTCATGCTAATGTAATTGTAACGTACATTGTAGGAGAGAAAAATAACATCGTGGAAGCGACATAATGTGAGTAAAAAAACGTCCTGGAATGCATTTAAATAAATAAATCATAGTTCTGTCTGTAACTATTACAACACTCTCACCACATTTGTTAACAATTCTCTCAACAAATGTGTTTTTCCTCGTTCTTTGTTATCCAGCTGAGACTTTGGGTATAAATGTGTCATAAACAGGAGAAAGCAGTGCAGGTTCAATGTAATCAAACCTCAGACTGAGTTCAAAATCATCACCTGTCCCAGATACCACATCAGCACCAGAACCATGATGTGTTTACTCACATTTAAAAAGGTGGAGGTCAGTGTGAATGGACTGTTGTCATTGGTCTGAATGTGCCTCTATAAACATGTGCTCTTCATTATTGATGTTTTTCTAATGAACAGAAAATGAGACTTAATAAAATCCTTCTGACTGTTGTTGGAGCAGGTTGGGGCCTGGGTTTGAGTCCCCCACTGTACCACAGGGGCTTCTAGCTTTGTTTCACAGTGTGTAGAACAACAAATAAAACCAAATCACAAAAAGCTTCAAGTCAAAAACGCATCAAACTTTGAGGGTTTTTCCCAAGGATGAGGAAGCAGACTCGGCCACAAACAGCTGGATATATGAATGGTTACCACAGCAACCACAGCAGTGTGCTCTCAGTATATTTAGTTGTATAAAGGTGTTTGTGGTGTGTTGCAGCTGAAACAGCCTCATGTATGTTGACACAGGGAGAAAATAGTGTGAGAACACTGTTCACAGCAGTCACAGCTCGCTGCCTTCAACAGTCTCTTCCTTCCTTGTTTGGATGTCACTGATATCATCTTCTGCTCTCACACTGACCACCTGTTGAAGCTAACATGCTAACATGGAAGCAGCAGGTATGCCACCTGTGGCAGCTGAGGTCACGTGATCTGAGTGTTTGAACCACGTGTTGGAGCAGCATTTCCACACATCTGCACTTCAGAAGCTCCAAAGTGTGGAAACGTCACTGTGGAGCGTCTCATCCCTATCTAAGAGATTTTCTTGCCTCTGCAAAGCTAAGCTTGCAAACAGCACCATAGTTTGTCAATCCCAACCAATCAGAGTGCTACTTATGTCACGTCACATGACTCGTGTGTTTACCTCTTTGATTAGCACCCAAAGAACTAAAGAAAGGCTAAAAGGACGTTCAGCCAATCAAATCCCTCCTAGGAACAGGAAGTCTAGAGAGGAAATGGAGCAGAGAAGGAGAATCACCAGTTTAAATGTCTGAGTTTTAAACTGGTGACCCTCTAAAGAGGCTTTTATTGACTCTGTTTTCTTTACAGCTTTTTTCACCATTTAAACTGTTTAATATCCGATTTAGAAATAACTTTTGGACAGTTGTTGTACATTTCCACTAAAATGTGACACAAATAATGTCTTTCTGACTTTACTTTGGACTAATCTAACGACTCAGCCTGGCTATGTTGGACTTGGTGTGGAAGCAGCTCCCAGTTTGAGTTCAGGAGACACACACTCTCTACTTTGAAGATCAGCTTCAAACTTTCCTTTTTGATAAAGCTTATAGTTAGAGCTGGATCAGGTGACCCTGAACCATCCCTTAGTGATGCTGCTATAGGCTCAGGCTGTTGATGATGCTCTGCTTTCTTCTCCACTCCCCTCTTTTCACTCCTGATGCTTTTATATGTCACGACTGTCGTTAACTTTTGTGTCTCTCTGAGCTCATCTCTTCTCTTTCCCCTCACCCTGTAACCAGTCATGGTAGATTTTTTTGAAGCTGAGCTTTCATACATGATGAATTGCTCTCTTCAGTTGGGTGTCTTCCCTGCTGCCTTTAAAACGGCGGTGGTGAGGCCCCTTCTGAAGAAGAGCAATTTGGATTGTAATGATTTCAATACAGACCTGTATCCAACTCACCATTTTTAAGTAAAATTTTAGAAAAACTTGTTTTTACTCAGATTAATGACTTTCTGAATGATAGACAGATCCTGGAGATATTCCAGTCTGGATTTAGGGTGAACCACAGCACAGAGACTGCTCTGCTAAAGGTTTTAAATGATCTTAGATGTAACTGGGACTCCCAAAAGCTCTCAGTCCTGGTGCTGCTGGATCTAAGCGCAGCCTTTGATACAGTAGACCACGCTATTCTTTTAAACAGACTGAAACACATGGTGGGCCTCTCTGGTGCTGTACACAACTGGTTCACTTCCTGTCTCTCAGACAGAACTTTTATGGTGAGTATGGATACATGCTCCTCTAAGATCCATAGAATGACATGTGGTGTGCCTCAGGGGTCGGTTTGAGGCCCTGTACTTTTTAATTTGTATATGCTCCCTCTCGGCGGTGTCATCAGGAGGCATGGAGTGAACTTCCACAGTTACGCTGACGACACTCAGCTGTACATTTCCGTGTCTCCTGATGACACCAGACCAATGGATGCCCTTTTTAACTGTATTTTAGATATAAGATCTTGGATGGCAGAAAACGTTTTACAGCTTAACCAGGACAAAACTGAAGTTTTAATCGTCGGTCCTGAGGCTCAGAGAGAGAAACTCTTGTCTAAATTACAGGCATTTTCACTATGTCCTTCACTACAAGTGAAAAACCTGGGTGTTATTTTTGACTCTGAGCTTGGTTTTATCCCACGTATTAAACATGTAACCAAAATTGGATTTTATCATCTAAAGAATATAGCCAGAGTCCGCCCTATTCTCTCTCGGGCCAACACGCAGATGCTGCTTTTATTACCAGTCACATTGATTACTGCCCTGCTCTCTGGTCTCCCCAAAAAGAATATTTCACCTTTACAACTTTTACAAAACTCTGCAGCTCGTGTGCTGACAAAGACCAGAGGGCGGGCCCACATTACACCGGTTTAAGAATCGCTGCACTGGCTCCCCGTGTGTTTCAGGATCGATTTTAAAGTTCTTTTATTGGTTTTTAAATGTCTTAATGGTCTTGGGCCTTCTTATCTCTCAGATCTGCTTTTACCATATGAACCCTCGCGGACCCTGAGGTCCTCTGGTACTGGCCTTTTGATTGTCCCTAAAGTCAGGACACATGCTCACGGAGAGGCAGCGTTTCAGTGGTATGGTCCTCGTCTGTGGAACAGCCTGCCGGAGGAGCTCAGGGCTGCAGAGAACGTACATGTTTTTAAGAACAGGCTCAAGACCACCTTTTTAATTTAGCTTTTACTTAATGTTTATTTATTTTATGCTTATTTATTCTATCCTGTTATTCTATTTGCATTATTAATTTAGGTTTTACCTAATATTCATTGATTTTATTCTTATTCATTTTTTATCTTCTTACTCTATTTATATTTATACTGTATCCCATTCTTATTTATTTTATTTATTTTTTACTGTATATACAGAAAGGTCATATCTCCAGTGTTTCCTCGGAGGGGCTCTCTGCACCGGGGTTGTGATCGACCGTGGCTGCTGGGGCTCTGTGGGTCTTCTCAACCTGGCTGGGGGGCTTCTTTGCCTCCCTCCTGCTGTGTGCCCAGCCTGGATGCTGTAAAGCACTTTGTGCTACATCTTTGTATGAAAAGTGCTTTATAAATAAAGATTGATTGATTGATAGATTCTCCTCTGGGAGCCTGTTTTCACTGGGAGAATCTTTGTGTCAAAGGGAGTTCTTCCTTCCCACCATCACCAAGTGCTGCTCACAGTGGATTGTCTGGTTTTTGGGGCTTTCTCTCTAATATTGGAGGCTGTTACCTTACACTGTTAAACAGCTTCAGACGACTGTTGTTGTCTGTTGGGAATTGTCACTTTTAAATAAAGTTACATTGAATGGATGTAAATGGATAGATGTTATTGTGACAAACAGAAAATGATCTTTAAAAGATTGATTGTTGTTTTGTGTGTCTGCAGTCTGTCAGGCTGTCTGATCACAGAGGAAGGCTGTACTTCTCTGGCCTCAGCTCTGAGCTCCAACCCCTCCCATCTGAGAGAGCTGGACCTGAGCTACAATCATCCAGGTGACTCAGGAATGAAGCTCCTGTCTTCTGGACTGAAGGATCCAGGCTGGAGACTGGACACTCTCAGGTATGGAGAGAATGTCTGATAGAGGAGGACGAGCTGGAAACATTTCCTGTGTCCTTCACTCACTTCCTGTTTGTTTCCTGCAGATGAGACATGAACAATCACACATGCAGGAATATTTTCAGGGACAGACACACTAGTCTAGCTGGATAGTACGTAGGGGGTCTCCAAGGAGTCTGTTTGCAGGAACATTAATGATAACTGATAAGTCATGTTGAGAGTTTCATTAAAAGTAGACCTACAGTTAGGTCTATAAATATTTGGACAGAGACAACATTTTGTAACTTTAAATACACTTTATTAGGTCACCGGTTTACCTGAGATAGTGGTCACTGTGTACCTAATAAAGTGTCAGCCATGTGTATGTTTCCCATGCTGTATGTCCACAGTCACAGTGACAGTCAGTGACACTGACAGAAGGATGAAACAAGGCTGTGAATCATTTCAGTCTTTGTGTGTGATAAAGAGGCAGACAGGAGCAGCTAACATCACCATCATTTTCCTGTATGAATCGCTGTTACAATGAAAAATGTCACTTACATATATCATATAGGAGACACACACATTGATATACACTAAATATTTATTTAATCTCTCTTTTTTTGTGTTGCCAATTTATGCACCTGCTTAATTTTGTTTAAACAGTTATTGCACACTTTCTGTAAATCCAGTGAACTGCATTTCACTTCTCAAATATCACTGTGTGTGTCTCCTATATGATATATTTAACTGACAATTTTTATTGTGACAACCAACGATTTGTACAGGAAAATAATGACTTTTCACAATGTTGCCCAAACTTTTCATCCCACTGTATTAGTATGTTTTGTCATTAGTATAATATGAAATAAATTCTACTTGTGTCAAGTCGGTGCCAATATTTGCTGTGTAGTAGAACAGAGACATTTGTCATTATAAATGTTTATTTGAAAAAAATATATAAATTCAGTAACAAAAACATTAAACATAAATATATGAAATGTAACTATTTACAGAGAGACAGGAATAAAAAGGACCCAGCTTGGAGTGGAAGAGCCTCAGGGAGAAGGAGGAGAAAAATAAGAACATTGTTTCTGCCCTGGAGAGCTGCTGCCTCATCAGAAAACTGCTGATCATTAGGGTCCAATGTTTCCAAATTTAACACAGCTGTGCTGTTTTCAAAAGCTAATTTATAAATTTGAAATTTCACGAATTCTCGTGTCTGAGGCAGCATGCTCTCCAGAACAGGAACAAGGCCGAGGAGGAAATGTTCTGTTGGAGACGGGCGTGGCCTCTTTAGGGACTCCAGGATGGCCAGCTCCACCGCCGATGGACCGTCCTGGGACCCGTCCCTCGCCCGCCTTCGAGCTGTCCTCCTCTGTGGGCCTGTAAAACACAGCACAAAACAACACAAAGTAATGAGAAGGCTGCTACTAGATTTTCATTTTCAAAATTGAAAAAAACAGGATATAAACAGATTGGTTGTAGATATTTAGTAAAGGTGATCACAAGGGAATTCAAGCAAGTAAAAAGCTATCAGTGCTTGATGTTCATACCTGTGGGTGCAGCAGCAGGAGCTGAGGGACCAGGGACTGGGGAGCCAGGAGAAGAGACAGGGGAGGACTCTGCTGCATGATTACTTGACTCTATCAAGACAATATTAAATGTTAACAGGTTGAAGACAATAGTCATAGAGAATATTATATTATTATATACTTATATACTTATTATATACAGTGGTCTCTCATTTATTGCAGCACATGAACAGTAGTCACAGTTCTCACAAGTTGATTCTCAAAGTGCAAACCTTTGTCGATTTTAAAACGTAAAAGTATTATGCCGCGCTTTTTCTCCGTCTGCGGCACCACTTTTTTTGCGCCTTTTTGCTCCCGGTGCAGGTGTGTATTTCCGAATGAGGGTCATAGTTATGAGTGTTTTTGTGCTGTTTTTTTCTATTGGACGTGATGGTTATCAAAACCAAACATGATAAGTTTGGCAAGCGCAGGAGACACGACACGGAGGAGATTTGTCATTTGGGCTGCAGAATGCAATGCGCATCGTTGAAAGCTGTACGGTGCAATAAAAAAAATCAGCGAAAAGGCAAAGCAGTGACGGATGAACAGCGGGACTACTGTATACTGTTTATTAATAAACAAAATATATTCCTGTATGACAACACGCATAAATGAACTGCCTACATTAACTCATTGTAAACATACCTTCTGACTGACACTCCCCTGCTGCCTCTCCGGGCTGTCCCTGGTCCTCGGGGGAGAAGTTCTCCACGGTCAGCACCATATTGCCGCTTGTCTCCCGCGGGGTGAGGAAGGGGTCCAGAAACCCCATGACCGCGAAGAACTTCCATCTTCTCCCCGATCCTGCTGCAGACCCACTCCTCTTCTCCTTCTCTGTCTTCTTCTCCTTATTATAATGTCCCTGAGGCTCTTCCACTTTCTCCTGCAGATGTCCTCTGAATAAACACATTATCTTGTTAGCGGAAAGGTATTTGTACATCAGTGGCAAAATAGCTGGACAGTAGGCGGGCTTGCTAGCTTTTGCGCGGGTTCATCGGGTCAGTCTGAAAATTAAAAAGAAGAAGGAATGAACTTACCAGGTTGCCCGATCTCCTCACTTATGTGTCTCCAAGCTAGGTCCTTTTTATTCCTGTCTCGGTAGAAGTAGCAGCTAGCATCATATAGCTCTGGGTGATTAGCCACGGCACTGATGAGCTTTTCCTCCATACTGAATGAAGAATCAAGGGCTTTGGCTGGATCTGCCCGTTTGACCAAGGTCAGAGCCACGTCACCAGGCTCCTGATTGGTTGTCGCGGCGTGATTTGACGCTGGAGTTCAGATTTTTCCAACTCGAGCGGTAGACGCGAAACGCGCGTATGCACAAAATGCAACACAAAAACTCACGCGCGTGGTTTTTTTCGTTAGTCAAACGCGCCAGACGCACTACACTGACGCACTACACTGACATGCATTTCACGCGTTTTGGCGTTTTAGCGACGCAAATCTGCTTCCGAATTCACGCGGGACCTGCAATCGCGTGTCATCGCGTGTGTCACCCCCATTGACTTTACATGTAAACCTGACGCTCTATTCGCGTCCATCGCGTTCGGTGTGAACACACCGTAAGGCTACGTCCACACGTACCCGGGTATTTTTGAAAACGCAGATTTTTCTATGCGTTTGCACCTTTCGTCCACACGTAAACGGCGTTTTTGGTCACTGAAAACGGAGTATTTTAAAAACTCCGGCCAGGGTGGATATTTTTGAAAACTCAGTTTTTGCATTTACGTGTGGACGAGAAAAACGCAGAAAACTGAAACAGAAAATCTCCGTTTTCAAAAATACCGTAAAGAGTAAAGTAAGTCTTCACAGGGTCACATCTGGAACACACACACACACACACACACACCTACACTATGCACAGACTGGTACTCTTTGTTCATACCTGTGTAAGACGTCACATGTTAATGAACTTATGCATATTCATGTAACCTCAATAAAGAGCAGTGTTACGAGGGAGCAGACGAGAGCGACTGAGGTCAAGTGAAGGAACGGCGCTGTCACAGTTCTCTCCCTCATCAATTGTCTGGTTCCAGCGGTGGGTCTGTGCTAGACGACCCATCACCAGCTTTTTCCAGCTTTTTCCACTGGTTACCAGTACGTGGTAGAATCCACTTCCAGATCTTGTTGTTTGTCTTTAAATCTCTGAGTGATTGGCTCCATCTTATCTCTCTTTAACAAAATAATCCAAGTCGAGCCCTCAGGTCTGCAGATAAGTAGCTTCTGACCAGAACCAGACGTAAAAACAGAGGTGAGCTTTATCGCTCGCTGCAGCCAAACTCTGGAACAGTCGCCCTTCACATCAGGTCGTCACCAACACTCGACATTTTTAAAACCCGGTTGGAAACACATTTGTACTCTGTAGCTTTCAATTCTGACGAGTCTTTATAGTAATTACTGTGTATGTTTCCTATTTTCTCTCTACTCTGTGCAGCACTTTGGCTCAACCTGTTTTTAAATGTGCTGATAAATAAATGTAGATTTCTTTGAATAAAACAGTGGAGCCGAGCTTTGAGCTCAGTGTGTAACAGTGTGTGTATGAGAGCCATGTAATGTCCATGTGTGCATGCTGACTGTGCTGCTCTGACCCCCCTCCTCCTTTCAGGGTGGAGCCTGCTGGAGTCCGATGGTTGAGACCAGGTCTGAGGAAGTGTAAGTGTGTTTTTAATGGGATTCATGAAAACAAAGCAGCACACATTCAACCATCTTCATCATGTCAGGAGTCATCATCAAAGTGTCAATCAATGAACAGATGATGGATCAATAACTGCAGCTGGATTGTGTTTGTTCTCTCCATCAGATTCCTGTCAACTCACAATCGACACAAACACAGTGAACACAAAGCTCCAACTGTCTGACAACAACAGGAAGGTGACACGTGTGGAGGAGGTTCAGTCATATCCTGATCATCCAGACAGATTTGATGTTTATCATCAGCTGCTGTGTAGAAATGGTCTGACTGGTCGCTGTTACTGGGAGGTCGAGTGGAGAGGAAGAGTTTATATATCAGTGAGTTACAGAAGCATCAGAAGGAAAGGAGGCAGTGAAGACTGTTTGTTTGGAGGAAATGATCAGTCCTGGAGTCTGTTCTGCTATGATGATGGTCCTCGTTCTGTCAGGCACAATAAGAGACAAACATCCATCTCCTCCTCCTCTTCCTCCTCCTCCTCCTCCTCCTCCTCTGTCTCTAACAGAGCAGCAGTGTATGTGGACTGTCCTGCTGGCACTCTGTCCTTCTACAGAGTCTCCTCTGACACTCTGATCCACCTCCACACCTTCAACACCACATTCACTCAAACTCTTTATCCTGGGTTTTGGTTGTGGTCTGGTGCCTCAGTGTCCCTGTGCTGAGTGGGGTGTAAAGAGTGTCTCCTGTTACAGAAACACTCTGACTGTTGAACAGATAGTTCAGTCTGTACATGTCTGTCTCTTTCACTCACAAACACGTTTTCAGATTCATGGATTCAATCGGTTGATGTTTGAAACTCTTCTAAATGATTCCTTGTAAACTTCTTCCTCTTCAGTCACAAACAAACAGGAAGTGATGTCACATGTGTTCCTGTCCACACAGCAGAATGAGTCTATTGCTGACAGTGATGTACAAACAGAGTGAGCATTTCTGAGGCCCAAAATAAACTGAGTAGTTCACTGAATGAACAATGGACTGTGAGCTCAGTTCCTTCATCATTAGTATGGATTATATATGTATATGTATTATATTAGTATCATATATATCAGGTGCTGCTGCTGCTGGTTTCAGTCATTGTGCAAATGTGCTGTTTGTAAGGTTGTAAAGCTGCAGTCAGCTGAGACTGAAGAAGTCACCTGATCAGTGAGCAAACGTTTCTGAAAACGTCCAGATGAACAGAATCAACCTTTTGGGATCAGCCAGCAATGCAGCATCATTGTTGTTCAGGTTCAGAGGTTTGCAGGAATGAACTGATGACCAGAAACAGCTGCAAAGTCCAATAAAATACCAGCTGGAGTTCAGCTGCATTTGAAGAAGTCAAAGAAAAGTAAGGATGGCAAAGGGCGATGTTTTCTTCCAAAGAACTGAAAACATGGTCGACGCCTCATTAGAAGAATAATCTGGACGTTTGTGAGGAACTCTAACCAAGAAAGCAACACAAGAAAGCAACGTCAAACAGATCCAACAGACAGTTTCCATGACTGGAAGTGTTGAGTGTAAAAATGCTACATTGCATTATTGCATCCTCTCACCACAGGAGGTGCTGTTGGCACCACGGATTGCTGATCAGCTGTTCTCTGATGATCTGATTGATACTGTGAATAACGGGACTCACTGAACTCTGTGACACAGTGAAGATTACAGAGTTTAACTTCAACATCTGACTGACGTCACACAGACAGAAGGATGAACCAGTGAGGCACAGAACACAGTTACTGGAGATACTGGATCAGCTCCATGTGAACCTCTGATGGAGAAGCTGCTGAGCCAGAGAAACATCAGGACATGACAGGCAGCTGCACTTATCTTACAACATGTAGCAGAGCTGATCTATGTTAGAGGATCGATCACAGCAGCTGAAGCCAAAGTCCAACACTGGATAGCAGCTGAGCCTGTGCTGAGTGTAGTGTTACAGGAAAAGGGCAGAAACACTGACACTGGTAGCTCACAGTGATGCTGACTGGGGCACAGAGCTGAATGATGCAGCATCAGGACACTGTTTCAGTCTGACTGACAGAGAAACCTGTAGCTGTATCTACATGTGAGGCAGAGGCTACACAAGCAGCTTTCTATGTTTCACAGTGACTGAGATCTTCAGTGGGGGTGGACATGCTCCTGTACAGACCTCTGAGGAGAACCAAGGTGCAGTCAAAGAGTCCAGTCTGTCCTCACAGATGTGAACATGTGGTTTCATCAGGTCTGCTGGCAGCTAGCAGGCTCACATCAGAATCACTGTTCCTGAAAAACACAGTCTGTGTGACATCATCAGTCAGCTGATCGTCCCAGATCTGAATGGTTTCTGTCTCTACTGAGGAAGTCAGAGAATATCACTGAGGTGTGGATCAGGTCTGAGTGACCTGTGGAGGGACAGCTTTAAACAGTCCACAGGTCTCACGTCCTGCTCAGTCTGGTAGCAGATACCTCGTATTGTTCCAGATGTGCTGACATCACCAGCAGCAGCAGCACAGCTGTGTGATACGATGAATCTCACTTATTGATCCAACACACAGTAAATACAAAGATCAGGATTTCTGAGAGTAATCATTATGAGTCTGAACACATGATCACTGAATGTTAGTCTCCACAATAATAAGCTAACACAACCAAACACAGCTTTCAGCTCTTATTTTGAAACTGGCTTATTTAGAGAGCTGTGATGTGAGCGTGCCTGGCTCTGAGGCACTTGGGTCAGCCTCTGTTGTTTAGAAGTGTTACAGACTGTGAATGACACAGACCTGTCAGTTTCCATGTTTGTCTGTAACACAGCTCAGGGGCTCCATGCTGAACGCATCCATCCAGTGTTATTGATCCAGTACTAATACCAGCATTGGGATCAATACTACAATACACAATCACATGTGTCCACGTGATGCAGTTTGAAGAGCAATAAGATGTCTCTGTATGAGGAGGCGGGGTCACAGGAGGTTCACAGAAACTCTGCAGCAGCATCATCAGCTCACATGGAAACTTTGATGATTCACTTCTGTGGTGTTTTTACAGAAACACGTCACAAAATTAGCTCCACCTGTTTTGTGTGTGAGCTTTGAGTTTCTTGTCTTCATTCTGGATTCTTGTGTTGCTGTTTTTACACACAGCAGATATTTCCTGGTTGCTTCCTTGATGACCACATGAAGCTTTCTGAAGCTTGGATTGAAAACGCTTCATTACTCAAAGCTTTCCAACACAGGCCTCTGTGCTGCCATCTGGTGGACAAACATATGAAGTGCAGCGTGAAGCTACAAATTAAACTGCTTCAGCTACGTTTATATATAACATACTATAACCTATATAACTATATGTATAGTGTATTATGTAGGTTTTAGAGCTGGGGGTAGAATTGCTGATGGCCTGGTTGTTATTTATGTTCCCCATGGTTCACCAGCTCTCACACAACATCAGCACCAATGATCCACGTCCTTATAAACCTCTGAATCAGGTCCTGAAGCTGTGACGTCCTGAGTGAAGACCTCACTGATCACATGACTCTGGTCACCTGGACTCAGTGTTTCTGAAGCAGTGTGCTGGGTTTTTAAAAATACGTGGCTGCTGCCTGATGTTGGGCCCACAGAGGAAGACGACTCACTCGCTCTTCTTCACTTCCTCCTTAAACATGTGGAAGGAGAGCAAAGTGCTGCCAGACTCTTATTTCTGACAGGAACAGAAGAAACCACAGCAAACTGTTCCAGTTCTTCATCTTCATCACAATCTATTTATTTCTGATGGTGTCTTCAGTCTGAGGGTTTGAAGTTTCCATGTCTGTGTGATGTGTGGTGTGAAGGCTGCTGGTTAAACTGGGACTCACTGTTTAAAGCACTGAGTGCTGATAGAGAGATGCTCCATGAGTCCCAGTACAGACTACAAACATGGTGGAAACTTAGCTTTGATATCCACACACTTTCGTTTCATGCACATTTGTACCTTTCAATTGTGTCTGTTTGTGCGTGATGCAAATAAACCTTTGAAAAGAAAGAAATGATATCATATATTTCTTATTGACCCACATTTGTTCAAAATGCCAAATTATATACACAAAGTCATAGAAATCACCACCCCTGTTCATTATGGTTTTAATATTCTCTTTTTCCATAACAATGAAATACGTCTTGGACAAATATGACACATCAATATTTCATCAGTGTTGTCACATCACATCCTGTAAGCAGAGTCTGTCTGTGTCTTTTCTCTGGAAATGAATATTTCCAACCAATATAGGCGATCCATCAACATGGAGAGTTGGTAGTTATATACAGTCTGTATAAGTGTGGTTAAATAAAGTTCTTTTATTGCAGTTTCTTGACAATCCTGAGTGGATTTACACAGTACGGGTCAAAATGACCCGCAACAAAATCAATGTCACTTTTTTGTTTTTCAACATAATACAAGGGTTAATTTCCAAAACTTGCATATGATCTTCAACTTGTAGCAGATCCACTATCACACAGCAGCTGGAGCAGTCTCCAGTGCAGGTCAGTCCACTGCTGCCACCTGTGGCCAAATACCACAGCCTACTACTAGATTAACTTGTGACACATCTGCACCTGCTGCTATGATCACATTGAGTAGAGGCTGAGTGGCTGCACTTACCCCTGGTACATCCACATCTATCCACCAACATGTTGAAAGATGCAATCCCAGCAATGTGGATTGTCAACACTAAAAACAATCAGTAAGCAAAGACAACAGGGATCAATTTTCTCTGTTTATTTAGCAACCACAACATTTGTAGTCGCCTTCTGCACAGGGGAAGTCCACACACACTGTGTGGTACCACTTTCCACAGAAGGTGCATTCAATCTGCAAGAAAAATGAGATTGTCAGAGTCATTCATCTGAAGTCAGGCTCTTGAGTAAAGCAACTAAACATGTTACAGTGTGCAGATACTGCATATTTCTGTGCAACAGTCTTATCTGTGTATCACTTGATGTCTCCATGCGTCCTTTAGGTGCATGGTGAACAAGGGTGGTGATTATTATGACTTTGTGTGTATAATTTGGCATTTTGAACAAATGTAGGCTGATGGTACATACATGATATCATTTCATTCATGTCAAAGGTTTATTTGCATGACGCACAAACAGACACAATTGAAAGGTACAAATGTGCATGAAACGAATTCAAACGTGCTGCAGATGTGTGTCACAAGTTGATCTGGCTGTAGGCTGTGGCACTTGGCCAGAGGTGGCGCTGGTTGACTCGAGTCCATGTTAGTGCACAAAGTAAACTGCTCGCTGTAGTTGTGAAGCAAAAACGCTGAAACCGGAGAAATAAAACGTGCGAGGGGAACGATAACGACGACAAGAGTCTCCCGATCGTTTACTCTTGCTGTCCTGTGAACAACATCGGCGTGGTGTTAATTGTTTGCTGTTTTCACGATCGCGTCGCGCATGAGGATATCACCAGGTAAACTTTTTTAAACATTTTGTTGTTCAACAGGATCAAGACTGACGGAGTGTGTTTGAGATAACCTCACAAGTGTCACAGGTGACACATTTGGCGTGTTTTTGCTGGTTTGTCGGTAGCAGCTCCTGAAACGCAAGACTGCCACACATCTGTTCGACCAACGCCAGTTGATCTAAACGCCAGTAGATCTGCAACACCTGCGTGGTTTCCATCCCGGAAGAGAAATTCCTTTCCTGTTTCAGATAAGGACCATTCTCCCGCGTGTGGCTGTACTGTGGGATTATGGGACTGTGGGATTATGGGACTGTGGGAGGGTAATTTTAGCATATGGAAAACATTTTTTTAGCTTTGTTTTAATAGTCTATAGTTATTTCTGCCGGCAGGGTTTTTAGCGCATTGAGACTCTTTTTATTGTATACGGGGGATTTTAACTTGTATTTGTGATTCTGGCTGTGTGTTTTATGGAAATAAATGGTGTGTGTTCAAAGCCAGCTTAGTTTCTGTGCCCTGAGCGCTGACCCGCTCACTCCCCTTCCTCTTGTATGTGAACGGACTTGGAGGTGCAGATTTAGGTCCACCAGTCTTAGCGGCTACAGAGTCCCTTCTCAGTTTAATGATCTTCATTGTTGCCTGGCTGGTTGGTAATGCAGCGTTCAGCCTTTAAAACAAATCTACATGAAGCTGTTAGTTTGCTCGTATCCATGTTGGTGCATCAGTAACTACAGCAGAGGCTGTCGCTTCTCACCCAGGGCCAACATGACGAGCAGACAGAGCATGTAAACAGACAGCAGGTGGCAGTCTTTCACTGGAGACCAACCTATGATCACCAAGGGCTGATAAAAATCTGTCTTTTCACATAATAATAATCCCATACATAGCTTATTGTCTCCACATCAGTAGCATTATCGTCAGTGCTTCACCTTGATGGAGGCGTCCTCGGCTACCGTTCACCTGTCCCTCCAACCTTCCTCCAGGTGATCTGATGTCTAATTGGCTGACTGGAGCAGATTAAGCTAAGACCAGGAATAGGACTGCACACACACACACACACACACACACACACACACACACACACACACACACACACACACACATCTGCATGTGGCTTTCTGTTAGACAGTAAGCTCAGTGTAGCATTACAAACATAAAGCCATCAAGAAGGAAACGCCCTCCTCTCCTCTTCCTCACGTTATTAATTCTGTTCAGGGGCGCGTGTGAAAGGGCGCGCCTCAGCCGGCTCCATAGCTAAACTCCAACGTTACAAGTTCTTGGAAAAAGTAACACTGTGGTGGAAATATTTCTGTGGAGATGAAATGAGTCACGTGGAGAAACAAATCTGTTCCTGATGTCTGGCAAACAAGCGCGTCCAACAAAGAAACGTCCCGTCCTCAGTGTCTTCATTAGGACACTTTTGTTATTGACACCCATGCTTGTTTCTTTTGGGCAAAGGTGCGGGACGGACTTGAAGACCTTGTTCGTACCAGTTTGGACACACCTGCGGCGCCGGTTTAGCGCAGCTGGATGAGCAGCAGTCCCTGTGTCCCTCTCTCACTTTCCTGTCAGTTTTCACTGCATCTGTCTAATAAAGACAAAAATACATTTAAGAAAAGAACAGAAAGTTTGGATACACCTTCTCATTTGATGGTTTTTCATATTTACATCGTAGAAGACATCACAATGTGGAGTTAAACAAAAAAGTCTGAAAACATGTTTTATATGTGAGAGTCTTCAAAGCTTTGCTCTCCCAGTCTCACCTTGTCCCAGCACAGAAACAGAGACACGTGGGAAAAGTGACATCTCATTACATGAGTTTGTGTGAGGCTAGTCCAACAGTGATGCAGTCTAATGGTGTGGAGATCTTCCAGTCAGTGGTGACAGGCCCAGCTCTGACAGCACAGTGTGACAGCACCGTGTAGCATATGGAGCCCTTTAGAGATCAATGCATGTAAACTGTAAGGCGACCCCCGTATCTGTAGTCCTTCTAAATATTTCTGTTTAACAAGCAAACACTTGATTAGAAAACTAAGTGATGCAAGTGCAGACTTAGCTAGCGGCCTGTGAAAGTCACAGTTCAGTCAGGCAGCTCAGACATTTGGCACTCAGGACTTTGGCTTTACAGCTTTGGGTGATGGGAACAAACCACAGTGCAGTCCTCCATCCAACCTAACCCAGCTCTCATCATAGCACAACGTGTGGAAGAGGGAGGCCACTCAGACAGGAGAGAAATGCCATCAGCATAGATGACTTTGTGGTGTTACTTTTGTAATGTTCACACAAATACAAATAAGCAAACGGTGCATTTTGTAGCAGCCTTGAAATATATAAATATAAATATATATAAAAATAAATATAAATATATAGAAATATATATGAATATAAATAAATATAAATATAAATAAATATATATACAGTTTATATTACTGGGAAAGGGGATTTCTGTTTAAATCCAGCTCCAGCAGGCTTTGGCAGCACGGCCGGTGATGTGTGCGTGCGCGCGTTTATGTGACCATTGACTGAGCATGTGCGAGGCAGCAGAGAGATCATCGCTGCCACGACTCTGGGCTGTCCTGTAAATCTTCTACTTGCTGGGATATTCGTTGTAGTTCAGGCATGGAGGAGCGGAAACCTCTCGGTTCAGGCGCCGTCCGTGGAGCGGAGCGACTTTGGAGACTTTACGCATGCTCCTCATCAGCGGCGGGCGGGGAGACTTTAAAGTTGGACCCTTTTCATTTACAGTAGTGACGCAGGTGAAATGCTATTCTGTAGTGAACTCTTGATATTTCTGGAACATCTCGAGTGGTCTCACAACAGATAAGAAGAGGACAAACTCACTCCGGGACACTGTGACCATTCCCACTGTAACAAATGGCAGATGGATATGAGCAGGCCAGCTCATCAGAATTTATTAAGGGTAAGTTTAACATCAGTGCTGGGATGTAATACTGCATAATGGTTTTCTATTAGAAACTACAGCCTGCAATATTTCCATGTGTGTGACTGAGAGCGCGCGTGGACATAAATACACAGCACTGACCTGCTCGTTCATTTTGGCTCATTTGTTCTTTCAAACAAAGCTAAACCAGTATGATTCAGTGTGAGCTACACTGACCACGATGGTCTCCATCATGGGGACACTAACCAAATAAGAGACGAGGACATTTCTGATTATTTTGTAGCTTCTTCATCAGCACTGTGCATTGTTGTGGAGAACAATAACTCTTGACAGGACTGTGGGGGCAGCTGGTCGGCCTTTGGCCTGGAGGATGCTGGATCGTTTTCAGCTGTGTCTGCTATAATTAACATGATATAAAGTGTAACAGCTGTGCATTAAGACGGTAAAAAGAATCCTGGTAAAGTGAGTCCATGCAGGTGCAGGTCAGCTTCACAGCCTTTACACAGCAGCTCGTTTCCAGGAATAAGTTTTTCTCTTTTCAGCTATCACTGCAGAACTTTCCAGTTTTACTGAAGCTGCTTCACTCATGAGTACATGTAAAACTACATGTAGCTGAAAGCTTCAAACTTACAGGCTAACAGTTGGCAGGTTGTCGCCCAGTGTCCCACAACTCATTCACTCATAGAGTCAAATAATACAGTTTAGTTAAAGCAAAGAATTACAAAGTTTATTACGTTTATGAAGCCACGACCCATCGTTCTCTAATCTGGTAAAAAGAAGCATTTCAGTAGTGCGAGGATTAAGTTTGGCTAAATCAGGTTAAGTAACCAGCAACAGTGTGTCATGTAAGGATGGAGATTTGGGTCCTGCCTTGGTTTCAGCAGCAGTTAATGAGGGGAACTGATCCTGTGCTGTAACCGAGACACCAAAAATACCTGGATACAGTCAGCAGCTCGGTGTGATCGGGACAAGAGAGCGTTATCGCCCTGTATCTGAAGCCAGGACTGTCTGTGAGGCTGAATGTAACCTGTGTGTGTGTGTGTGTGTGTGTGTGTGTGTGTGTGTGTGTGTGTGTGTGCACCACAGACCGCCTGTACTTTGCCACTCTGCGGGTCAAACCTAAGAATACAGCCAACACACACTTCTTCAGCACGGATGAGGAGCTCATATATGAAAGGTAAGCTGTGATCTAGTCTGATCCCCAATTCTGACGTACCGCCGTCTGACATCCATTTAAAGTGAGTCCAGATGTTATCATTCACATGCTGATATTATAGTTGGTGTTGTTCTTGGTTTAGCTGAATGTTCATTTAACAAAATACTTTCTGTACCATGTAAAAGTAAACTCATGACTTTCTATAACAGCAACAAGCATAAAACATTCAAAGTGACTCAAACTCTGATCGCTTCATGTCATCTGTCCAGTAGATCTGCAGAGATCTGCAGAGATCTGGTCTCTGTGGCTGAGACGGCTACAAGTGCCTGAAGGAGATCTCCAGCTTCTTCAGTGCTTCGGGGTGTCTCGTACTGTTGTGCAGTAAAACGTGTAGTGTGTGAAGCTTCCTCATGATTCTGCTAACCAGCTGTAGCTGATTATGTCAGCCGAGCTGGTCTGAGAGACACGTGGAGCTGAAGGTTCAGTGAATCCTGCAGATTCACTCAACAAACACACGAATGGCTGAAAAGTGAGAAACGCTGCGATGTCATTGCCACTGAAAGTCTCCATGGTAACAGTCTGCTCCTGCTCACTGCCAGCACACGCTCCTACAAATCATTTCTTTCTGATGCCTCTTTTGTAACAGATGAACTTTGTTTGCCTCCGTTTTTGTTGTTTCGTGTCCTTTAGAAATTCCTTTGACCTCATTAATATCCCACCTGTTCATTTCAGAGAGACACGCCTTTTGACAGTCATGGTCCTGTCCTTCCTTGACTTCTCATCACTGCTCTCTGATTACCATTATACTGTTAGAGGAAGTCCACTGCTCCACCCGGAGGGATGGTGTCCTGGTTCAAACTGTGGTCTTTCTAGTTGGAGTTCACACGTTTTCCCTGGTTCACAGTCCAAAGACATGCATGTTCATTCACGTTAGCTTAACTGGTGATTTAGTTTAGTCCAGTTTTATTTGTATAACATCAGTTACATCCAGGCCCTTTGTAGGTAAACAACCTACAATTTTAGAGAGAAAACTCTAATTGGACGATTCCCAACGAGCAGGGCCGGGAACAGTGGGACGGTAAAACTTCTAATAGGTGGGGAGACCCTGAAAGAACTTCCTTACAGTGCCGCCATGCCGCCTGGATGTGAGCAGGAAGCTGCTTCCTGTCAGGACAGCTGCTCTGGCCACCACGAAGACTATCAGAACCTGGCCTGATGAAGCCTTACAGCAGCTGCAGGACTGTCTCCACACCACCAGGACATTCCTGAACATCCAGACCTGGAGGTGTACTGTGTCACCTGGTCTATCCCAACCACAAGCCCTGGATGACCGGGGACGTCCACCGGCTGCCTTCAGAGCGAGTGACGGTGCAACGAGGCATCTGAAAGGCCAAATCACAGTACAGGTGGAAGATCACCTGGACAGCAACAACAGCAGGCAGGTGTGTCAGGAGGGCAGCACATCACCGAGTACAGGAGCAGTCACAGAGCTGATGCTTCACTAGCAGAGCAGTTGAATCACTCCTTGTTTTGAAGTGCAGTCACCAGAGGCACGTATCAATAAGTCCATCCTCACTGTGGAGGAGTGTGACATGAGACACACGCCGTCAACCCTCCAACAGGAACAGCTCATACGTCAGTGAAGACATGAAGTCCACATACTTGTGGAGAATTTCATCCAACCCTGTGTTGTCATGTTGATACATTTGCACTGTTTCTCCCATGAAAATGTCTGTTGATGTATCACCAGTGTGACTGATGTCATCAACCAATCATCTGGTCCTGGCCTACTCTGTGGTCATAACCCCTGACTGAGCACGCACGAGTTATGGTTCCTTAAATGATCTGCATTTATTTTAGGATATAAAATAGTTTTAATTATACACCCTTTATACACCGATGAGAGACAGATCAGAGGTGAAGCAGCCTTGGAAAAATGCTCCATCTATGCGTTTATATGTGCCCTGCAAATTGCAGCTTCATACTGTGGATGTTCTGCTGTGGAGCTGCAGGCCACCACAGTACACAGGGCTGGGTGGAAACTGGTTTCCAGCATTTCCTGACCTCTCAGGACTTTTTAGGAACTCTAAGGCTACGTTCACTCTGCAGGTCTTGATGCTCAATTCAGATTTTTGGATCAAATCTGATTTTTTTGTCTGCTCGTTCACACTACAAATAAAATGTGACAGCAAACGCGCTCTAGTGTGAACGCTCAAAGCGGCGCATGCGCAAAAGAAGACGTCACACACAACGCGCTCTGTTTAGACCCAGACCAACAATATTGTTTGACTGATGGTCGTTAATATAAAGACTTCAGACTTCACGTTTCCCAAGTTTTGCTTTAAGTTATTTTGTTATTTACATAATAATGTAAATAACCTAATAATGATCCTTATTGCTGTTTTAGAGGAGCGCTGCTTCAAAGGATAGTTGCAGATGTCTGTCAGAATCTGTAGATTATACAGTACAAATAAAATGTTCACGTTTCTCCAACGTTGTCGTCCCAACAGTTTCACTGGATGGACAGGAAGCGTTCACGATGTCTTCTCCAGCGCTGATAATTGGCGTCTGTCTGAAAAAATGGCAAACGAAGATTAAACTAAACTATACTGGGAATAACTAAACTAGTAAACACAAAGCAGAACACGAGCATGAAGGAGGGTGGGCAGAACACACGGGTGAAACATGGCAGATACACAGACGGACCGGCAACGACAGAAGACACGACTTAAATACACTCAGAGAAACACAGGGAGATCACACACAGGTGGAAGTAATTAACGAGACGAGACAAGGGAGGGAACACAAGAAATCACAAAGACGCAGACTGGACACAGATCAAGACCCACAGCAAACATGGGAACACAGAACCTGAGAGCAAAAACCAGAATCACAGAAACAACAGATAAATAATAATAATAATCAACAAAGCACCAGAGAACAAAAACGATCCTTCAAAAATAAACCAAAGCAAGAGAACTCAAAATGCTGGGTCGACCCCAACGTGACAGCTTTCAGTGCTTGTTTGACGATCTTTGAGATCCTCTTGCTGTCATTCGTGCTGTTGGCCGACTTACTGAATAGCAGTGATGATGAGTAACCTGGTATCCAATGCTGTGGTGTTAGGGAAAGGACTTTATAGAACCTGATGTTCTGCTGTAACAGTGCTGACTTGCACCCCTGCTCGTCTGTCATGTTCCAGCCTTGATAACAGTTTTCTTTTCTGCAGCAGACAAACGGGATCTGAGTTTGGTTTCATTGAGTGAAACAAAGCTGTGAGCTTCCTCTGACTCCATGTCTGCATTGTGTGGGTTTTCTAACGGAGCATTTTATTATAACCAGATGAACAATGTCACCGACTTCACCTGTCAGTGGGTTTAGTTTTGTGGCTGATTTGTGTTGTTGTTGTAATTGTTGAAAGCTCCTCCATCTCTCGCTGTGTGTTGCAGTTTTTATGCAGACTTTGGGCCCCTCAACCTGGCCATGCTGTACAGATACTGCTGGAAACTCAACACGAAGCTGAAGGTAATGCAGATGAAGGTCTTCAGACTCAGGGCTTTGTTTGCTGTATAGACATCATTTAGAAAACGCGTTACGCTCTTATTCTGAAAGGTCTTTGCTCTGATGGTGTGTGTGCACTCCTCTGACAGTAGACTCTTAATTTGAAAGGTCTTTGCTCTGATGGTGTGTGTGCACTCCTCTGACAGTAGACTCTTATTTTGAAAGGTCTTTGCTCTGATGGTGTGTGTGCACTCCTCTGACAGTAGACTCTTATTTTGAAAGGTCTTTGCTGTGATGGTGTGTGTGCACTCCTCTGACAGTAGACTCTTAATTTGAAAGGTCTTTGCTCTGATGGTGTGTGTGCACTCCTCTGACAGTAGACTCTTATTTTGAAAGGTCTTTGCTCTGATGGTGTGTGTGCACTCCTCTGACAGTAGACTCTTATTTTGAAAGGTCTTTGCTCTGATGGTGTGTGTGCACTCCTCTGACAGTAGACTCTTATTTTGAAAGGTCTTTGCTCTGATGGTGTGTGTGCACTCCTCTGACAGTAGACTCTTATTTTGAAAGGTCTTTGCTCTGATGGTGTGTGTGCACTCCTCTGACAGTAGACGCTTATTTTAAATGTATTAATGCACATGTGCTGTTTCACTGATTATTGATTATCATTATTGGTTTATAGTCTTTCACAATGTCTAGAAAGAGACTGGTTCACTACACCAGCTACGACCAGAAGAAGAGAGCCAATGCTGCTGTTCTCATTGGTGCCTATGCTGTAAATATCCTTTCATTTGTCCATCACATCATCTGATTGCCCGTCTGTCTGTCCATTATTAGTGATGTAGTTTAACTCTGCCCTGTAGGTGATGTATTTGAAGAGAAGCCCAGAAGATGCCTACAGGACTCTGATAGCAGGAAACAACACAGGCTACATGCCGTTTAGGTACAGGCTGCTGCTTTCTATGAGACAGCACTGCATGCTGGGCTGTTGTCATTACATTTACTGAGACACTATTCTTCTGTCTGTTACATCCAGCTTAGCTTAGCTTAGCATAAAGACTGCAAGCAGGGTAACAAGAAGAAACTCCACCTAGCTGGAAATTATTTGGCGACCATGAAGGTTCCAGGAGGTCAGGAAACCTCATCAAACCCACACTTTTAAGTTTGGGATGGGAACATTTTCCCGTATTATTGTAGGGTTTTTACTGCTGTTGTGATTTGGCACTATATAAATAAAACTGAATTCAGAGATTTGAATGAATTGTTAACAGTTTATGAGCTCTTAGTGAGCTTTAGCGGTGCCAGTGGGTTGATTTCATTCATCTAGACTGAGCTAACGTCCCCCCCAGTCCCAGTCCTGAGCTCAGCTGAACAGCTGCTGCTTAGTTTTTACACTCTTAGTGATGCTTTGTGTTTATTTACAGAGCAAACAAGCCTGAGACCACATGTGATCAGATATGATCTGAACCCTGATAACTACTAGTGATGGGTAGATGAGGCCTCGTGAAGCGTTTCATTCTCCAAACTGTATCGATACTGCGTCGACACAGTGTTGCTGTTTTACTCCATACTGACACCTGCTGGATCTTAAATATCATTGCAGGCAACTTACTTGAGACTCACAACAGACACTGATTCAATGACCTAGTCATACTTGTATACACTGTAAGGTATTGTACTTTCCATGGAATAATTTTATATATTTTACATTGCAAATATTTTAGACATCTTTAATATATATATAATATATATATATTGTGAATGACATTAAGTGAAAATTAAAATGAAAGTATTGTGAAAGTAATATTACCCATTTAAATGTAATTGACCCAGAGTTTATTATAAATTTCTATTCAGAAAAGGATATATTTGTTAAAGGATCCTCTGATCTTGGAATGTTTCTCTCCGACACTCTCCACAATACTAAGGGCTTTGCACTCCTTTATAATAAAATTCACAACAGCCTGGTCCAGAACAGTCTTCCCAGATGCTTGATTTCAAAATAATAAAACACATATTAATTAAAAAAAATGATGATAAAGTTGTTCAGTGTCAATATAGGCCAACCTGTGTTCATTCTCAGTGTGTTTGTCTCCTCATTTTCATGTTTGGCTCTGTAATGCCTAAACACTGAGGTGCTTTTGTTTGTGTAAGAAAGCTCCGCAGAACAGATGCGACATTCAACCTGCATAAAATGAAATAAATAATTTACACTGCAAGTCACATTGCTGTTTTTCCTATTCTGATAGATTACACTGAAACAAAGACAGACAAACTATTCCCTTATTTGCAGTTAAAAGATCAAAATGATCCCACACAGCAGAAGCATTTCTCTTTCTTTTGGGCTCCATTTTGTTATGGAGAGATGTGTATTATTATTTGTTGTAGAGAGATATGTATTTTTTTTTTTATCTTTGCATGAGTAATTTTGTGGGGGGGTTTTTTTTTTTTTTTTTGGTGGCGACTCGTTCCGTTGGCAGATGCGGTACCTTTTAAACACAGTTTGGCGCGTTGGCAATGAGCGATACAGCAGCTGTATCGATCACGTGACTTTTTCTTAAAGCGACGCACCGATACAGGCTTCGCTCTGTGAGCTTGATAGATGCGTCGGTGCGTTAGTGTTGCTGGACCCATCACTAATAACTACTATTACTGTATTCCTCTCACTGTGTGTGTGTGTGTGTGTGTGTGTGTGTGTGTATGTGTGTGTCTGCCACAGAGACGCAGCAGTTGGAGAGTGCTCTTTTAACCTCATCTCACCTTATCACAGTCTTTCTTTCCTTTCTTTTTGTGCTTTTAGCGAGTTGAAAATGGAGATATGAACTGGATCGTTCCGGGAAAGGTTCTGGCGTTCAGTAGCCCTCATTCTCGTGGTAAGACAGAAGATGGTGAGTCAGAATCTCTAAGCTAAAAGCTAAAAGCATGCCTCCAAACCAACATCAGTGCTCACGTTGCTTGGCCTGACAGAAGGCCTGTGCAGCCCCTCAGTGCCTCCACGTCCTGAAACAGCTGAGAAGAGCTAACCTTACCCTGCTGTCTTCTGATGGCGTGTATTGTTTCCTGCTTAGTGCTGTCATGTTGTTACGGCTGGATTAGACGAGCCTGAGCCCTGCAGTGGCTCGGGGTTTCCCATGATGCACTCATGCTTCTTCATCACTCAGCTCTTTTTACTTCCTGTGTATTTACACCACTTTGCACGTAGTTATTATTCCCCTCTGGCTCTCCAGTCCGTCTCTTGTCCCGTTGTCCTCCCCTCACCCCGACCACATGTGGCAGATTGCTCCCCCTCCCTCAGCCTGGTTCTTGTTAAAGGGAGTTTTTCTTTCCCGCTGTCAGCAGGTGCTTGGGGCCGTTCGATCGTTGAGTTTTCTCTGTATTTAACGTCTTTACCTTACAATATAAATCAGTTGACACTACGTCATTGAATCTTATTTTACGTTTGCATTAAGAGACAGGACTTGCATTAAAAACAGACCCTCGCTGATTGAAACGTACGACGTAACTCAGTTGTTGTTGATTCTGTCTCCAGGTTATCCCCTCCACACACCCGAGGCATACTTCTCATACTTTTGCCAAAATGACGTAACGACCGTGGTTCGTCTGAACAGGAAGTTGTATGATGGCAGGCGGTTTGAGGATGCAGGATTTGAGCACCACGACCTCTTCTTCCTTGATGGGACCACGCCCTCTGACCTCATCGTCAGACGCTTTCTGCATGTGTGTGAAAGCACAGACGGGGCAGTGGCAGTGCACTGTAAAGGTAGGACTGCAAGTGTTTATGTATGTTTAATTGATGTCATTTATTTCTTTTATCTTAACTTTGTCTCTTTAAACACTCCATCCATTTACAGCTGGATTAGGCCGCACGGGCACTCTGATTGGCTGCTACCTGATGAAGCACTTCCGGTTTACTGCAGCCGAGGCGATTGCTTGGATCAGAGTCTGCAGACCTGGATCTATCATCGGTCCACAGCAAAACTTCTTAGAAGAGTGAGTTTGTGCCTCAGCTGTGACGCTCAAACCAAACGCTCCAATTTCCGTGACTCCAAAGGTATCAGTCGGAGACAATCATTAAGCTTTAGTGCCGTTCATGAAAGTACAGGAGTAATGCTTTCCAGATGATGTGCACACAGACACGTCTGCAACACTTCATTGGGATAATGTCACCAAACACAAGCAGACGGCAACTTCACCTCCAAGGTGCACGGAGAAAGATCTGACGAGGTGAAGACTCCAGTCACAGAGTATTAGGGAACCATAACGTGTTAGTGGCCTTCATCAGGGTCATTGCGTTTATCTGTGAAGGTGTGATTGGTCCACTTTTTCTGTTTCCAGTCTTTTTTATTTAAACACAAGCTGTTTGACATTTTGCAATGACCCAAAAGGCGTTGGTCACTGAGTACAGCTGTTCTCTGATACTTCGAGTGTCGCTGGAGTCTTCACACGAAGCACAAGTAGATCAGGAAGTAGATCAGGAACTAGATCAGGAAGGGTTTGAGGTGTCACCTTGGCCTTCAACGTCGGCAGATCTCAATCTCATCGAGCATCTGTGAGATGTGCTGGACAAACAAGGCCCGTCTGTGCTTAGGCTGTGGCATCTATTGCTGTTACCACACAAGATGTTTCTCCATGCTGAGGTCATGGTTGGAGCATGCTGGAAATGTAGTAAAAGTTAGAAGAGAAGCAAAAGGTGGAGGTCAGGGTGGGGCATTCCCCAGGGTGCCCATGTGCAGCTGGTGGTGACTGCAGCAGTGGGAAACTGGTGGATGATGAATCAAATCGAATTAAAAAAAGCCTGAAACTGTGTTACTGCTGCAGACTGCAGTCAGCTGGTTTCTCTCCTCAGCTCTGGACGCACACTTCCTCCTTACGCCACAGTAGTGCTCTGTTGCTAATGGCTACTAGCTTTGTGTGTCTACTTACACGCTAAACCAGGATGTTGAATGTTATACCTCCTAAACATGACATCACAGTTAGTTTGTGGCGTGTGTTTGATGTTTGTGTGCAGGAAGCAGCACAGTTTGTGGGTTCAGGGTGACGTGCATCGGTCTAAACAGAAGCTGGTCCAACAGAGACGGAGTCGGCAGCAGCAGCTGCAGCAACAGCAGCTTCACCGCTCTGACTCTGTGCAGGGAGGCAAACAGGAGGCAGTGTCCTCGCTGCTTTCCAGCATGGATGACCTGTCAATCAACACCGTGCTCTGCAAGTCATATAGCTTGGATGAGGTCAGCGGTGTGACTTCATAGCACCTTTTTTAATGGTTACTGCAGAATTCAAACAGGCTACTGAGTTCTGATCACAATGTTGTGTTTTCATGCTGCTAATTGTGTCTTTCTTTCTGTGTCTGTGCAGAATAACTGCAAAGAAGTCAGTCTGACACAGGGAGACGAACTGAGAGCACTGAAGGGAAAACGCCCACCGAGATCAGCGTCATCCTGCTCAAGGTACCAATATCTGTAATTTAATTAATGATAAATGGTTATTGTGGTCAGTGCAAGAGACACGTTGAGAATTAGCTCAAAACAAAGTTTCTATTAACAAGGAGATATAATAGACACCAACATGTTTTTGTGGATGTCAGAAAGTACATAAGTGACTGTTGTGGAATGCTTTGTTTGCACGCTGTCTAACAGACAGACTGGACTGCATGAAATCCTGCTGTGTTCTCATCTGTGCAGCGTAAATGTTGTGTATAACCTGCTCGAGCTCATGCATCCTTTTTTGTTCTTCGGTTAAACTGAAACCTAAATGCAACAAGAGAAGTTGTTGTCTTTGGATACTTTAGTTAATCATGAGTGAGATTAAGGTTGTGGAGGTTGTCAGAGTATTCCTTCTACTGCCTGACAGTGTCCTCAGTTGGAGTCAGCAGGCCTCCATCTTTACTGGACACCGTGTTGGTAGAGCACCACTTCCCCCTCCTGACGGTTTGCCAGAATCGCTCCTCCTACGCCCAAGTTTTTGCTGCAGCCGCAGCCTGAGCTGCGTTTCGATTGGCCTGCCCGCTGCCTCTGCTCTCCACCCGTGGCTGCCGCCAGACACACAATCAGTAGATAATACCTCTGCTCACTACAGTTTTTGTTTTGGTCCCTGAATCCACGGCCCAAATATAGCAGATATATAAGATGCTGCCATAGTTCAAGAAACATTTCATAAAAAGTAAATAGTTACAAATCGGGGATATGGGAGCTGCGGCAAAAAGAAACCAAAGGACGACCACGAACCAAACTCACAACGTGCTTCTCCTGTAAACTAACATCACTAAACTGCTAACCTGACACAACCAGGAACTGGGCTTCCACGGAGGTTAACTCGAGGTACCTCCCACACGTCGAAGCGTATTTGTCTCTTGTCTCTTGTACAGAGTGTGTGTGCAGATGTTGATTCCTGCAGTGAGCGTAGAAATCATCAGAAGGATTTTTGGAGAAGTTGTTCGTTGTGCTTGTTTTTGTGAAGGATCAAGTTTAGTATTTGCTCTTGGATCACACACACACACAAATATGAGGTGTTCTTGTTTTCTGTGTCAGGTTAAACCTGTCCAAGACTTCACACTGCTCCATCCTCCCTCCCCCGAAGCCCTCCAAAGTCCACCTCACCCCCTCTTCTACTAAAAAGCTGAGACGAAGTTCCTCTACCACCACTGCTCCGCAGATCAGGAGGTTGGTGTCTGTGCTTTTGTTCCTTACTAGAAGCACATTATAATAAAACCAATATAAAATGTGATGTGCTGATGTCTCCACAGTCCCTTCAGCCTCACTGTGTTCAGCACCAGGCCAGCACTGATTCACTGACTTCACACTTGGGACGTTCTGGTCATGAATCAGCCCAGCTGATGATGGACTCGCTGGAAACTGGATCAGCTCTCTTGCACCTTTAATAGGCTGTAAATCCTTTTTTAGCCCCAATAACTACTTTTGGTTTTGACAGAGCCAACAGTTTGTCACCACTTTAACTGGTCACGTGGCCCATTCTGTGATAACAGGGCCGACACCATAAATCATCACGTCTCTTGGGTATAGCAGGCAGGTAACTGTAAAAAACTGCTGCTGCATATTGCAGATATAACATCTGCTAGATGCTGAATGTCCCGTTGTCACAATCATTTTGCTGGAAGCAAAAGACACGTGCAGGTGCAAAGACCAAACAACGCTAACAGGGGATAAAAGGTCGTGGCCCGAGGACTGAGTCAGACCATCGCCAAGAGCAGTCTGGGTGCTTCTGATAAACGGCTGCTGCCATTTGTCCATCCAAAGTTCAGAACCACAGGATGTAGACGGCCTGAAGCAACGTCTTGGTTGCGGAAACACAGACCTTTAGAAGTCGTACCAAAATCCACGCCAACTTTGGCAGATCACAGGTTTCTTGGCTGCACATGATGGCCCTAGCTTATTTGGTACGTTGTTGTAATGTTGTCTCCTCATTTTCAGTTCTTTAGTAACCTGGTTGGGTTAGAGAACCATAGCAAACCACATCTTTTGTAAGAGATCGGTGCACATTGTTCAAGAATTAACAACTGGACGCAAAATTGTCTTGCAAGACCAAGAGTGATACACTGCTTCTGCTATAGATGTTATTTATATTTTCCAAGATTTCATCGATAAAGTATGACAAACTTATATTTGTTGTTTAATGTTCTATTGATGCAGAGCGAGGTACACAAAGCCACAACGTGCTTATAATGGACTTTGAAAACCTCTGACTGTGTTTCAGACTGTGTGACAGCAGCTCAGATGTGCTGTCTGATTGGTAGTTTACTCCAAACGAGGAAAACCAGCTACTGGTAGTGTGAAGTGCTAAAATCAACAATAAAGTCCAAGTAATGACGAGATAATGACTCATGCTTCTCTTTGTTATCATCACACTGTCATTGTTTCATGACCTTCACTGAAAGTCACCTGACACAAACTGCTGTGGGATGCTGTGGGATGCTGAGACTGTGGATTCCATGTGCTTGGTATGATTTGGGGAATTTAATGACCAAAACATCAGAAATAACTGAGGCGACTCTATAAGGGAATCCCCTCTGTTGACACTGTACTGAGTCAAAAGTATAAGGAACTGAGTTACATGGATTACCTGCACATACACTGACCTGCGTATATGAAACAGTACTGTACTATATATGTATAATAGGGCCTCTTAAACTAAAATCCTGGCTGTATCCTTACTGTAGTTAAGTTAAATAGGTCCTCTATAGTCTCCAAATCATTGTCTGGTTGGGACACTTATTGTACTGTCAGGTGCAGAGATGGGATTACTTTTAATCTGATTACTTTTTTCAAGTAACGAGTAAAGTAAGGGATTACTATTGCAAAAATGGTAATTAGATTACCGTTACTTTCCCGTAGGAACGCTGCGTTACTGCGTTACTAAAACCGTGATTTTTTTGCGAGAATGTCTCATGACAGTGACGTAAGCGAGTGCGACGTTCGTGACAACAGCTGTGTGCAGATCAACAATGGATCATATATCGAGTGCAGAGAGAGTATGAGCGTGCAGCGTTTAAAGCGTGGAAGTACTGACCTTACTTTGAGTTTGATTCCATAAAAAGTGACAAAAACATTAGTGTCCGTTGTGCGTGGGAAGAAAACTTCTTTTTACAGCGAAAAAAACCCTAAACTTCCAAACAAGCAGCGAGTAGCTACGACGTAATGGGAAACTCACAGAGAAACTCGCGGATTCTTCCACTGACCGCTGCACACCTGCACCAGGGTAACCCTCCGCCTACCCCACTCCTGCTTTACAGGTGAAAATAGAGCAACAGGACCGCTAGTCTTTGACTTTATTTATTTTCTGCTGTGTTTTACTTGCATCTATTTGAAAGACTGAGTGTAAACACACAAAATATTTTATTTTATGTGCTGGAATGTGCAGAAAATAGGTTTAAATGTTAAACTAATTTCTTCCAGTCAGAGAATGTTGCAGATAATTAAATGTTTGCTTGATGCATAAAGTTAAAAGATTAAAACTAATAAAACAAGTTTTAAAAAGAGACTTTTCCATTTGATCACATTTTGTATGATGATTATGTAGAAAAAGTAGAATTGGGCTGAAAGATCTATCACTTTATCACCTATTCAGGTTGTAAATCTTTTTTTAAGAAGTAACTAAGTAACTAAGTAACTAATTACTTTTGAAAATAAGTAATCAGTAATTAGTTACTGATGACTTTTTTCAAGTAACTTGACCAACACTGGTCAGGTGTCTCACCTATAAACAGCCATACGAACGTGTTTGTATCTGTAAGCTAGTCTACCTCTACAGCTGCTCATGAAGCAGCAGCCAAACAGGACTCTGGCTATCTTTGTGTCATATGTAGATTTCTACAGACGACTCTGTCACCAACCTCAGGCTGATTGGACATACATGTGTTTGTTCCATAAAGTGATCTAGATGCTGCAGAGCAGATGAGGTCTTCCAGAACATCCACCTGTAAGAAAACATCCAGAACAAAATTTAAAACCACGTCATTGTCTCTGCTATCGAACACACACCAGGCAGACAGCACTTGAAATGAGACGTCTCCCTTACTCCCACTACTACAATCAGCCCGTCCTTTCTACCAGCTTAATGTTACCTGGCTCTGCTCTCCTACACTGAGATTCTTCAGCTGGTAGACAGTCACATGACCATCACTGTCTGATGAAGGCTCTGCCTCCCATTCTACTTTTAAATACTCTAGGAACAACAAGTAGGCCTGCTGAGCGGGAGCGAAGTGCTCTAATAGGGTGATATGGTACTACAAGGTCATTAAGATAAGATGGGGCCTGATTATTTAAGACCTTGTATGTGAGGAGCAGGATTTTGAATTCAATTCTGGATTTAACAGGAAGCCAAAACAGGAGAAATCTGACTGGAAGGTTACAAGACAACATAATGAAGCTCTGTTAGCAACATGTTACTGTCTCGCTCTCAGTTTCTCCCCTTTGCATCTTTTGTCTTTGTAACAGCTGTTCTCTTACTCATCTGTGTGTGTGTGTGTGTGTGTGTGTGTGTGTGTGTGTGTGTGTGTGTGTGTTCCTGTCTAGCTATCTTTGTGAGGAACGAAATCAACATTCTGCTATACTTGTGAGAACCAGCAGTCACTTGTGAGGACACACAACCCTTCACATTTTTGAGGCTCAAATGTGGTTTTAGTGTCAGGGTTATAATTAGGTTATGGTTAGGTGTAGGGTAAAGGTCAGGATTAGGCATTCATTTTTAATGGTCAGGGTAAGTGGCTAGGGAAACCATTATGTCAATGAGGGTCCTCACTAAGATAGCTGAACGGGGTTGTGTGTGTACATGTTTACGTATCTCTGTGGGGAACAAGAGCCCCCATGGGGATAAAAATGGAGTTTGAAGGCGTTTTGGTTTTGGTGTCAGGGTTACGGTGAGGTTATGGTCAGGTTTGGGCTCAGGGTTAGAGGTAGGCATTCATGTTTGATGGTTATGGTTAAGGGAAGTGGCTCGGAAAAGCATTATGTCCTCACTAATATATAAAAACATGACTGTGTGTGTTTGTGTGTGGTTTCTTCTAATGAGTATTTAGTGCTGACTCTCTGCCATCACACACATCACTGCTGTGTGGGGACTCTCACCTGCTACTGTCGGTGTTGTTGTGGAAAAATCCTTTTCTTTAAATCGGTCCTGGTCAGTGTTTAGTGTTCTCTCTGCCTCCCTCATGTTTGGTCTCTGTGTTTCTTATTTGCTCTGTCTCCCCGGTCAGCTGTCTCCCTGGTCAAGTCCATGTCTCAGTGTTACATTTCCTGTTTTACTTTGAAGGTCTGTGTACTGAGTTTTGCTCCTCTTGGACTTGTCGTGTCTGATTTCTCCCAGCTGCGTCCCCTCGTTATTCCCCAGTGTGTTTTAGCCCTGTGTTTCTCTGTGTCAGTGTTGGGATGCCCTCATGCTGTGTGTCTGGTCCTGTGTGTTTTGTTAGATTTTGCCCAGTTTAGGTTTTGTGTGGTTTGTCTGTTCAGCAATAAAGCTGCTTTTTGACTTTCGCTCCCGCCTCAGTTGAGTCTGCATTTGGTTCCTTTTCCTGCCTGCACACAGCCGTCACATGACACAATCTCTCCTGTGTGAACATCGTCAACAACAAGTGATGCTGTTAGACCTGTTTTATTGGCCTGACAGTGGGATGTCTGTGTGTTTCTGAGACGCTCAACACAACATGAAGATTTTTGTTTTACTTTTTGCAGAATAAATGTTTTAAAACACAAAGTTCATCCAAAGAACACTGCTTACTGACGGTATGTGTCATTTTTGTCAGAGTCTTGGAGGAGAAACCGACTAACTCTGCAGAAACATGGTGGACAAAGGTGATAATGACACATTAAAGAAGAGAACTGATTAACACAATATGGCTGTGATAAGTATCAGGTGAGGTTGACTGCAGAGAAATGTGCATGTGTTATACTTTGAGAAGGGATTTTGATGAAAACCACCGGTGTGCCCTAACATAACACACAGTAACACTGATAAAATCGACTTTGTGTTGAAGCACACAGCCGGCTGTATTTCAGACAAAGTTCCCAGAATTCATGCTTTAAAATACAAATTTCTGTGGATGAATTTGAAGTGATTACAACATAATCCTGTGCAGATGTGACCACCTGCTTTTCCCTGTGTGGATAAGTAATGTCTGTGTGGCACTGAATTTAAATCAGTCACACAAAAGCTGAAGCTCTGTTAGCACCTCGTGCTGTGAACAAGCATAAGACACTGAAAGACATTCAGAACAGCAGATCTAGAGTTTTATGGTGTGACGAACGCCTCTCTCTAACATTTCTCATTTATAGCAGCTGTTCTCTTACTCATCTGCCTCCCTCCTGCTTCTGTGTGTGTGTGTACATGTTTACATGTCTCTGTGGGGACCAACAGCCCTTATGGGGACATTTTTGAGACTCAAAATTCTGTTTTAGGGTCAGAGTTACATTTGTTCAAATGAGGAGCATCCACAGCGTTTCTTTGTTCTGCTAATACAGCCTGACTGTGTAAAGGTAGAAGATGTGCTGACGTATGGCTGTGTGCTGTTCACAACACTGTACAGCCATGTTTCTAAGAGCAAACACAGGAAGTGACCTCACACAGCGTGTGTCAGCTACACAGTAGTGTATCAGTGACTGCTTCATACAAGAAGTTTTAATTAAACCCTGGGACTAGCAAATCCATGTTTGGATATTTACATCATTTCATTCACACAACATCTTCAATGATAACATAACAGAGTCTGAATGAAGCTCAGGTGTTGATGCTGCTCACTGATTGGACGCTTGGTTTCAGCTCTGCTCTCAGTCTTTCCTGCACAGGTGAAGGTAGAAAGTGTGACTGGATCTATAGACTGGAAACAGAGAAACATGCTGAACATTTGAAGCTTTGCAGCAGAAATGTTCATGTTTAAAATAAAGCAAACTGTTACAGAGACTGGAGGGACTCAAACGCAGGACTGTTTTGCTCAAAGGAAGAAGAACAGAGGGTTTACTCATGAGGTGAAATGTTCGACAGTGATAAAGTGCTATATACAAGGGTGCAGGGACAAGCAGGGGCCTCTTCTCTCTCTCTGCATCTCACCAGTCTCTCACACCTCTCTTGCACCAGAATCTCTGTAGAGAACAAGGGCAGATCCAGAGTGTCTGTACACAGGGAAAGGACGACCAAGGGCCACTAGATTAGTTGTGTCCTAGCCAGGATTGATACAAGTCAAGCAAAGATCCAGCAAAGAGAAATTTCACTTCTTCCCTTCACTAGAGGCTAGTTAATGAGACGCAGGTGTTACTCATCTCCCAGGTAAGTAGGCCAAGGATGGGAGCCCACAATGAACTCCGCCCAGGCGACAGAGGAGAGTTAGAAAAGAGGGGAAACACATTACCCACATGTAGCAGAGGATTTCTCAGGCAGATCTGCTGGACCATGACACAAACAGTCTTTCAGAGCTGAGCCGTTATCAGTGTGTTCACACTGCAGCTACAACAAGGTTTCATCTCTTCACACGTCAGCATGTGAACTTTACTCTGACTCAGTCTGAGCAGTCAGATGGCAGATTTTTAAACAAGCATATCAAAACACATGCAGAGTTGAGCCCCTCTCACCTGTCCTGCTTCAGGTGGAGTCCTGACTTCTCAATTTGTCTTTAGCTGTCCTTATTTCAGGAGAAACTTTATTACCCTTGTTGTACCTTGAATTAATGAAGCGTTCTTTATGGTTGGATCAGTCTGAGGGAGAAGGAGCTCTGGTGCCTCAGGATTGTGGAGTAGAGCAGGTGTGACAGATTGTCTACCATTGAGAGCAGTTTGTTCAGTGACCTCTGACCCTCACTGAATTCATGAATGGGATATTACACTGTTTTATGATGCATTATACTGCTGATTTATAAGAAATGTTGTTTGTGTAGAATCATGGCCTTATTTCTCTGATTAGGAAGAGCATACCGAACAGGAAACCAAGGTCATAACTTAGACTCAGTGAGAGAGAAAGAATGTGAATGTTTAGGTTTTATGACTTTGAAAGGGGGCGAAGCTATAAGAATGTGAGAAACGCTCAGACACCCTCCTGTGCACATCTCCCATCCAGGCGTTTGTAATGCTCAAAGTGTTGTATGGAATAAAGAGATTGTTGATTGAGCATTAACAACCTTTTCAATAAAAAAGTTCAGAAAATCATTGCAAATCTCAGGAGAAACTTCCAAACATTCAATGCAGTATTAAGAACAGTGTCAATGGTCCTAAATAACACACGTGGGTTATGACAGTTGGAAGAAATAATATTTGCAAAATATTCCCTTTTTGCCTCTTTAACAGTGTTCTGGTAGCGATGCCAGCAGTCTTTGAGAATTTGAAATGATACCTGCAGTTTATCCTTTTTCCACCTCCGTTCTGCTCGACGATAGTCCCTCTTAACAGCACGACTGCTCTCATTAAACCAAGGCTCAGGTTTAGCCTTAGGCTGCCTGGTTTTTAAAGGAGCCACAGAGTCCATGATTGTTTGACAGGAAGACTAAAACCAGGAATTTAGCTCTTCTGTGTCAGAGGAAACAAAGTCAGAAGGGCCGCCGAGCTGATTAAAAGCAGCAGAAAACTGCGCGGCAGTGGAGGGGTTAATAACCCGACAGCACCGAGTAGCAGTGCCAGATTTAACTGCGGTATGTGTCAAACCAACGTTGAATAACACAGGCATATGATCTGAGCGTGCACAGTTACAAATCTCCAAGTTAGTGACAGGCAGACCATATGACAGGACAAGGTCCAGTGTGTGTCCGTGCTCATGTGTAGGGCCAGGCACGGACTGTACCAGGCTAAAAGAGTCAATAAGGCTTAAAAAGTCCTTTACCAGTGGCTTATCAGGACAACATACATGTATATTAAAATCTCCAACAATGAGAACACTATCATAGTTGGGCATAATCCCAGCTAAAAAATCAGAAAAGTCGTTTATGAAGTTCTTATTGTATTTCGGGGGGCGATAGATGACAGCGCAGAAAACCGGGTTTGTACGACTCACCTCAAACGAGGTAAGTTCAAAGCTGGAGAACGAAGGCTGTAGAAAACACTGCTTACATTTAAAATGCTTTTTGTAAACAGTCACTGTGCCTCCACCTCTGCCTGACGTCCGTGGCGAGTTAAAATAGCAACAAGGTAAAAGTTCAGATAGAGCACTGGACTGACCAACACTCAGCCACGTCTCAGTCACACACAGAAATCCAGATCACGGGAACTGAAGAAGTCCCGAAGAATAAAAGTTTGGTTTAAAAGGGATCTGGCGTTCACCAGGCCAATCCTAGCAGGAGTTGGAATCACCTGTGTGTCCGTGTTTGTGTGCAGCTGTGCAGCTTGTTGGTGGTGCTTGAAGAAACTGTAAGTTTGCTTTGTTTCCTCCTTTAACAACTTCATGAGCAGATCAGGAAGTGAGACAGATGAGATGATTTGATTATTGGCTGAATCCACTCTGGTTGTCAGTCAGTAACTCTGCACTCAAACATTTGTCTTTGATAAACAGTTTAAAATGATCTGAATGAAGCTTTGGATCCAACATCACTGGTGGAACAATGATCGCCCCTTTAACTGGAAACAGATGAAACCAGTTTGTTCTTCAGAAGCCGACATTCAGGTTTTACTGAGTGACGTCAAAACAACATGAAGCTGCTCCAGCTCAGTTCAGGGTCACTGCAAACAGAGATAATCAGAAGTAAATACAGACTCTCACACACACCATCAATATTTAAGGATGTTAAATCCTACATATACTTGATGTTAATGCAGGAGTAAAGCCTCTCAGAATCAAACACATTTAAACCTCTGTGACTCAGGACTGTGTGAAGTGCACAATCGAACACTTTTTAATCTGTTTCAAGTTAAACACAATGAAGTGTTCAAAGGAAAAACATGTTACTATGTGAATCCTGCTTGATGGACCAGAGCAGAGGCTTCACCCTCACTCTGTGCTCTGTAGGCAGTTCATTTTTACTCTCAGTCTGAGTTATTCATGAAGCACAAGGAGCTGATGATAAGCTGGTTAATGTTGGCACACACACACACTGTGACACTGTCAGACATGAGGAAGTGTGCAGGTAAACTTTGCTCAGAAATGATAATGAGGAGTTACACAGACTGATGGAGCTCATAGAGTGAGACGTTTGTTTTACATGAAGTAAACCTGATGTATGATCTGAATCCATCTGTTGATCAAACTGATATGTTAGTGTTCATACAGCTGTGTTTAATAACCTGTTGTTTAGGGATGGGCAATATGGCCTCAAATCCATATAATTTGAAGCATGTGCAGTAACGATATATATCACGATATATTATTTTCTTCTGTATAACGTATTTTCCACACTTAAAATCCTTTAATTTTCTCAAAAATCGAGAGCGTGCCTTATGTATGAATTCTGGTTGTGCTTACTGACCTCGAATCGATTTTGGCATAAATCTGGTAAAAAATGTTTTAGTACAACTTTGGTAAGCAGCACTGCTTGATGGATTGTCAGAGTAATCTGGGTCCAAAACTCCGTCTGCTTCAGGTCCCAAAGTCAAACGAACACTGAGAGTTAAAAACGGTCTGAATTCTTTCACCTTTAATTAAATCATCAGCGTTGCTGCTTTACCAGGTGTAACAATTAAGTTTAACATCCATGAAAACAGAATTTATTACATTTAACGGAGTTAGAAGTTAGCAGGAAGTTAGCTCGCTAGTTTCCACCTAAACATTTCATACCATGTTCTGAGAGATTTTTTGGAACTAATTCAAACGTACAGCTCTGCTGTCACTTCCAACATAAATGAAGACAGAAAACTAAACAGCAGTGGCGTTTGTAGGGTTACTGAAGTTTGGCTAGCTGGTATATAATGTTGTGCTACATGATTGCTAGCGACACAGCTATGTTAGCATAACATTAGCACAGTGAAGCTGGAGGATGAACGCCAACTTTTTTCCCACTCGATAAAAGTTAACGTGAGGGATTCTGGTGGTCAGGGACAAATGCAATCGCATAGCAGGATGCTATACACGGGCCAAACTTCAGTCAGGAGAACAACTGAGATCATTCATCCACAATACGAGGTTAGTCATTAATATACTGCAACAACATGGGAACAGAGCAGCTGCGAGAGAATTCAACATTAATGAATCAATGTTACAGAAGTGGAGGAAGCTTTTCTACCGTATATGGTTTCTATCGCCCACCCCTACTGTTGTTACTGTTGATGCGTCACAGAGATCAGCTGTGCTACAAACTGGAACTCTGCTGAACTGGATTTACTCGTTTGGTGAACTTCCAAGAACGAATGCTTCCTTGGCTGAAAGCAGTGAACGTCATTAAAAAACAGCTTTACTTGCACATAAATCTGTCAGTAAAGTCTGGATAATAAATTCCGGTGGTGTTATAGGTTCTCTTGGTCAGCTTGGTGTTGGTTTGGCTCCTGCACAAAACAGTTTGTTCTCATATTTGACACTGACATGAATAAAGAGTAAAAAACACGATAACCAAACTAAAAAGAGAGACGAGTTAAAGCAGAAGATATTTTGTGTGTCAGTGTCCCAGAACATGTGATCCTCACCAAGACAGGCAGAGAAAAGCTCTGATTATTGTTGCTGAACTGTGATGGTGAACAGTCTCCTCTGTTGATCCCAGTGTGACTGAAGTCCGTGTGATGAGTGAGGACTGAGCCTGTGTTGGTCGATCGTCTCTAAACAGGATGTGAAGCATCAGTTCAGTCGTATTAAAGCCCTGAATAAACAGTCCTGCTGTATCCACTGTCTGTGTTTGACTCCTCATCTTCAAAGACTCAACACAAGATGTTGGTCACATGACCATCAACATAAAACACAGGATTTGCTGCAGATGTGTGTTCTCCATATGAGAGAAGCTGCTGATTGTGTTTGTATGTTAGCACCTGTAGGATCGATGAAAAGCTCTGATTCAGTTCACTAACCTGGCTCAGGGGAATAACTGGGATATTTCCCCAACAGAGACGTCCTGCTGGGATAGTTTTCCTGCTCTACACTCTGGTGTTTCTGCTCAAAAAAACAACAAAATGAATTTTCAGGAGCCTACAGATCGTGGACTTCTTTGAGAAACTTAAAGAAGACGCTTTTCTTTCCAAGCTTCTTAGATTGAACTTGAACAAAGGATTTGAGGAGCAGAAAAGTTTTTAAAGATCAATTAAACATATTAATAAATATTCTGTTTACTTTTATGTTATTTAGCTGTTTAGGTTATTTTTCTGTTTTCTGTAACACGTCTGCTCTCGTGTCGTTATCAACAGTGTATCAATGCATTCCTATGGGTGGAGACAGAAACACACACCCAAAAAGAGCTCAGAGCAAGAATAAAAGAGGAGGAGACAGGATCAGAGTGGGACAGTGGAGCTTGTTGTTGGTGTGTGAAGAAACTGTAAGTTTGCTTTGTTTCCTCCTTTAACAGTTTGTTTGTTTCTGTGATGTTTGGACCTGATGTTCTCCATCACACCGACACTCTCTCTCCCTCTGTTCCATATGTAACAGAGGGAGAGAGAGTGTCTCTTACTCAGAGAACCAAGGTTACAATGTAACCACACGTTCAGCTCTTGTGTTTGAAGACAAATCCTCATGATTATAGATTATTGATTGGCTGGAATCAAACAGTTTGAAGAACATTTATTCAGTGTGGTAGTTTCAGCTGCTGCTCACAAATCTGATAACAGGAACAAGTTAGTTCCACGAGGAAGACTTTCGCCTGGGCGCGTTGGCCTCGTCGGTCATGTGACCGTGTTACTGTTTGGGCTCAAACTGATACGAGTGGTTTAGCTGCAGGGCAGGTGTGACAGGACGATGCTGCACAGCCTCATTGTTCAGGTGTGAGTCAGACTCTGAGTCTTTATACAGTCCTGTTTAACAACATGTTATTCCTGTTGATGCATCACAGAGATCAGCTGTGCTAAACTCTGCTGCATGCAGTTACTAGTTTCTCTAGTTTGGTGATGGAAACCTCGATGAGACTGTTTCATCACCAAACATCATGAGGAACACCTCTGACTCTGTGCATAAAACCACAAATATCCCTTCATGTCTGTTCATCTGATTGTGTAATGTGAGAAACTTTGATGTCTGAATTTTGTTCTATCATTAAAGTCCAGACTCGTAATTCTTAGAGGTTGGACTCAACAGACACTCCATAACACAACATCATCACAATCCTTCACTTATGATTTCATATGATTGCAGTTTTGAGTGTTACAGTGATATGTTTACATGTTGTTGCAGGTCTCTGAGTGTCAGTGAAACCTGTCAGTTAAAACGAAGATCTTTCACTTCATTTCCCTCAGTGCGTTTCGTATTTTAGGTTTGTGTTGTCAGATTATTTAATCATTATACTGAACAAATATCTGAAAAAGTAAAAACCTCTATTCCCCAAATATCATGAGGTTATCACTGCATTGACATGCCATCGATGTGTTCTTTCACACAGATCAGTTTTAGTGTGTGGCCCGTACACTAAACCATGGCACAAATTCATATGATGTGACACCCAGACTGTGTTCAGTTTCTTTTGGTGAAATCATCTTCTCGTGTTTTTATAGAAAGATGATGGAAGAACCTGAAGAACAGCCAGTCAAAGCAGCTCCATCAGCAGGTAGGAGATCAGTGCTTTGTATGATGAGATGTATGGATGTATAGACTTCAGGCAGATTCTTTTTTGTAACTGTGATAAGTACATAAAATTCACGAGTTGTAACCTGTCCTAATCTTTGCCTTAATCTTTCTTTGGGACTTTTTTATAACATGAGAACTTCCAGTCTAAGGAGTTTGGCAGAGAAACAACTGGACTTTTTTGGACTTCGAACCCACATATGAGGTTAAAACGATGCCACCTTAAAATGAAACTGAAACAAATGTATTGAAAGTGAAAAAATGATAGTGAAAAAAACATAAATATAGAAATTTTAATAAAAAACGCACTCACTACCATGTTTTCACACTTACATCGTTTTTTCCCACGTACAGTTATTTTTTCAGTTTCAATTAGCTGGCACTGCTTTGGCATCTGAGGGTGCGCTTGAGGGGCGGGGCTTCAGAGCCACATATATGAGCCACATATGTTTGTGCACATTATATTGCTGACCAGTGACTGTAGAAATCATGGACGACCTAATATCTGCAGCAGCCGCAGTCATGAAGAAACTTGCGTATCTCTGAACGGCACATAGAGCGGGGACGCTGAGAGGAGGTCCAGCGTTTACCGAATGTTTCAAACTGACAGACTCAAGTTTTCTTCAGTATCTGCCTGACAGAAGGACCTGAGAGCCGCCACAATATTTTTGGTAAGTTAAAGGTGTTTGTAAGCTAATCTGTAGCTAACGTCCTTAGCTAGCTAGCTACGATGAGCACTCGGCTGTCGGGAAAACTTGTTTTGTAAAATTTGTTAAGCTAACCTGTGCAGGTGAACGAAATTAACAGAAACGCACCGGGCTGCTCAGTCAGTAACTAACCACCGTTACTGTACTTTTATTATGAGTATTACACTGTAAGAGCAACAGGCTGCACTCTGCTCCTGTGCAGAGCTGATTATTAAATATGTGCAAACAGCAGCATGTTTTCACTCTTTTGCCACATCCGTAAGGATATTAACACATATTTTAAAAGAGGCTTGCACTTTAGTAACCCCTCATTAATCATTAATTACGGATTAAATAGCAAAGCCTAATATTTATGTACTCAAACCAAATACTTCTGCTTGGCAGCTTAAGTTAAAATATATGTTTCATTTTTCCACGGATTACATTTTTAACACTGACTCTGTGTATTGTTTTTACTAAGTTTGTTTCAAATATTCAGGTTAAATAAAACAGTCTGAATCATTCTTATTGAGGTATTGTTCACAAAGTTACATGTGCAGTACAGCTTACATCCTTTGAGAGGGAAAAAAGCATTAATTAAAAGCATTAATAGTTGTTATAATACCTCTGTATGTTGGTGACCACGGCGCAGCAGCAGACTGCACCAGGACTGAAACCTGCTCCATCTGCTCATGTATGGAGATTCACATTCACAAAGCACCAACAAGTCAAAGGTTAACATTATATTGGAAAATCTGTTGGTATATACGGCTTTAAAAAATAAACAGCAGCATATGTCAGCAGAGCTGAAGAACTAAAGAAATGTAAGAGAAGAACTTCAGATCCTGAGTGTGTGAGGACAGAAGAATCAGCTCTATTTCAGATTTGAGAGATAAACTTTATATTTGAGTTTGTGATGGTTCTGTTCTCTTTGTGATTACAGGAGCCGTCCTCAGATTCAGACCTCAGTACCACCCAGTGACAGCAGACAGATCATCCAACATGTTCACATGTTAACTGCAAAATGAACTGATGAAAACAGTGCAAAAGTTAAAGTACCACACATGCTGTAGTGAAAGCTGCAGCTGGTTTATTGATAAAAACAAAGTCAAAAGGATTAATCACCCATGTATCATATGAATGTTGGGTTTTCTCTGTATCTATTATTGTACGATCTACTGTACAATATAAAGCACCTTCAGGCGACTGTTGTTGTGATTTGGCGCTGTATAAATAAAATTGAATTGAATTGAAATGTAACTGTGTCACAATATATCAGCATTAACAGGACCTCAGCTTGGTGTTTCAGAGAGCTGCTGATCTCAGACCTGCACAGCTTCTGTTTTAAACACTTGATGTACTCAGCTGCATGAAGAGCACGTTTGAGTTTCTCTGACACAATTAAATAAAATCTGATGAAGGTCAAAGGTCGTCACTTGTATGTCAAACTACAGACTTGTGATCTGGAATTCTTTCACAGTTTTTCTTTTTTGCCAATAGTGTGTTATTTACCATGAAGTGATTCAGAGTCATTTATACCAGAGTAACCAGGAACCAGGAACCAGAGGATAATATATTTTTAAATATATAACTTTCTACAGGACTGAATATAATATCTCTAAGTAAAAGTCCAGAGACTCTGATGATTATCCAACTATTTATAACATTACACAAAGCAAAGTTCTCCATCACACAACGCTCAAAAAGCTGCTGGCCCTGACGCATTACAGGACATGCACCTCAAGACATGCTTGCCCCCCACACTGGACCCTCACCAATTTGTCAATCGAAACAATGGAGTACAGAGGATGCTGTATCCACAGCTCTTCACTGTGTACTCTCACACCTGGGCAACAAGAATACTTATGCAAAAATGCTGTTAGTTGACTTCAGCTCAGCATTCAGTAGAGTTCTTCCCTCCAAGCTGATCACCAAACGTGTGGATCTTGGACTCAGCAACTCCATCTGTATCTGGATCATGGACTTTCTGACCAACAGACCCCAGCATGTTAGGTCAGGCCATAACAGCTTTACCACCATCACACTCAACACTGGCACTCCACAGGCTGTGTGCTGAGCCCGTTCTTCTATGACTGCAGACCTCGGTATGGATCCAACTCCATCATCAAGTCTGCAGATGACACCACGGTGACTGTCTCATCAGAGATAACGATGAGTCTGCTACAGGTAAAGCACCTATCTGTGTGGTGCTGACAATAACCTGCTCCTGAGTACCAGCAAAACCAAAGAGCTCATTGTGGACTTCAGTAGAGAGAAGACAGACACCCATAAATGGCACAGCTGTTGAACGGGTCTCTAGCTTCAAGTTCTTGGCGATCCAGAACTCTGAGGATCTGTCCTGGTCGACTAACACCTCCAGCCTGGTCAAGAAGGCCAATCAGATCCTCTTTTTGTTGGGGACACTGAAGAAGAATCACCTGTCTAATGACATACTGGGTAACTTCTACCGCTGTGTGATAGAGAGCATCCTGACCAACTGTGTCACAGTCTGGTGTGGGAACTGCTCTGTTGCTGACCACAAGGCACTGCAGCGGGTGGTGAAAACCGCCCAACACATCACAGGGACTCCACTTCCTGCCATTGAGGATGTCCACAAGAAGCCGAGTATGCATCATTCTCAGGGACTCCTCTCATCCTGCCAATAAACTCTTCCAGCTCCTCTCCTCCAGGAGGCGCTACAGGAGCCTTCAGACTAAAACCAGCAGGTTCAGGAAGAGCTCCTCCCCCACAGCTGTCATCCTACTGAACTCAGTCCCCGCTGAGCCTTTCCATCCACACTCACCTAACCCTTCTGCACTCCTCCTCCCAGTGACCATAATCATTATCAACATTCACCACATTGGTTACTGCTGTAGTTTTCGGACACTGACATGGTGTAGTCTCTGTTATAGTGTGTACACTGTTGTAGTCCTTTCAGAGAGCTACGCTTCCACTACTGTAGATATTTTCATAGCACTCTGTAGATCTGTTTACCTCACAGTGCTTCATCTTTATATATGTATATTTCTTCATAGTATACCTGTATACCTGCCCGTCTGTATAGCAATACAGATCATCTGTGTATCGGTTACAATATTTTTTTTCAGTTTCAACTTTTTCTTCAGTTTCATTTTAAGCTGGCATCATTTTAACCCCACACACCCTAAAGTTCAGTATTTGTTGATGAGATGAAGAAGTGTTAATTCAACGAAGTTAGAATACAGTGGAACCCCGACTTACGAAATTAATCCGTTCCCGAGGGTCTTTTGTAAGTCGAAGCACCCATCGCGCCTTTTGAGTGAGGCGATGCTGAACGATAGGCTATAGGCTGATTGCTAACTAGAACAACAATACGTCGTTCAAGTGGAACAGCAAAGCACGAGTACGGAAGCCAAGGGGTTGTCACATGATTCGGAAGGCATTGTGGGCATTGTAGGCTCAGCCAATCAGAGCCAGCAGATTTCAATACACGGGCATTTTGCCGTACCACGGGCAGAAATATTGCCGTTCATTGCCTTCGTGAATTTTTCGTGACATGGGGTATTCGTAAGTCGGGGTTACACTGTATTTTTCACATGATTTTGACTGAGAGGCATGTTTATGTCTCTTTCTTCTTCCTGTAGAGGAGGAGCTTGCCAAGGTGCGGTCAGCCTTTGTCTGGAGGGTAACAACAGAAATCCTCACACAGCTCCTTGAGGCCCTCGTATGTGACACTGTCTTAAATGAGTTGGAGAAAGAATCGATACTGGAAGGGAACCCAGTCAGAGCAGATAAGGCACGCAGCTTCATCGACACAGTGAGGAAAAAAGGAGACAAAGCCTGCAAGATAACAATCAAACATCTTCAGATCAAAGATCCTTCTCTTTTCTCTCAGCTACGTTTATACTCTGATACATCTGCTCAACAAGGTGAGGTCATGTATCATATACCATGAATAAAAATGGTCACCTTGCAGTTTGTTGAGATGTGAAAGTGAAACCTCAGAAAAAGGAGAGGGCAAGAACGTCATTCTACGGTGAATGTTTGGATTTGTTAAATGCCTGCAAATATATTTTCTGAAGTACATGGAGGAATTTTGATGATCATCATAAACCCGTGAAACTACTTAGATCTAATGTGAGCTGTATTTAATTAAACAGAAGTGTTCTTTACTTTTAAAAACCATGCAAACTGATTGCCTTAAAAAAGAAAAGCATCAGTCATTTGACTTAAATGTTTAATGAAAAAAATGCCACATTTATATATATAATAAAGTAAAGCACATGTTTTGTGTGGCCAGAAAGGGTTTACATTGTCTTTCGCCATTGTAATTTACGACAAGAATTAAATGTCAATTACTGAATCTCTCTGATGCTTCTTTAAATAACATAGCAGTGGGGTACATTATGACACTTCAATGTTGTTATTTTTGGTTACAAAGTTTGGAGAAGTGGCACAGAGAGCACAAACCTGTTTAGCCTGCACATGTTGGCATCAGGTACATATGAAAAGCTGCAAAGCAATACAGATGTGTAGGTTCAAAGCATTTAATGTGGCTGTTTTCAGGAATTACATTTAGGAATTCCTGTAGCGCCTTTTTTTGATGAATTTCTGGTAGAATAAGTATATTAAAAACTAAAACGTATGATAGGCTCAACAAAGGGCAAAGTACGTCAGATAGCTCCTTCAAACCAGATTTGTATTTTTCCTTCTTTTTTTCCTTTATTTGATTCAGATGCTTTTCAGAAGTGTCAGCCTAAACTTAAGTCTCTCTTGAAGAAGATTGCAATACATTTATCAATGAATTGCAAAGACCACGTTGTCATATTATGTGTCCATAATTGTAAAGTAGATGCAAACTACTACATTTGCATACTGCTACCTAAATAAAAGTTATCAAGAGGCAAATACATGAAGTTCTTCACACTATATAATCCGCAAGTGACCAATCATCTTATCTCCTGTTTTCAATTCAGAGGCTCTTCAGAACTATCAGCCTAAACTCAAATCTGCACTGAAGAAGAAGTTCCAGTGTGTGTTTGAGGGCATCGCTAAAGCAGGAAACCAAACCTTTCTGAATCAGATCTACACAGAGCTCTACATCACAAAGGGAGGGACTGCAGAGGTCAATGATGAACATGAGGTCAGACAGATTGAAACAGCATCCAGGAACACAGACAGACCAGAAACAACAATCAGACAAGAAGACATCTTTAAAGACACACCCGAAAGACAGGACCTGATCAGAACAGTGCTGACAAAGGGAGTGGCTGGCATTGGGAAAACAGTCTTATCACAGAAATACACCCTGGACTGGGCTGAAGACAAAGCCAACCAGGACATCCAGTTCATATTCCCATTCACTTTCAGAAAGCTGAATGTGCTGAAAGAGGAAAAGTTCAGCTTGGTGGGACTTGTTCATCACTTCTTTACTAAAACCAAAGAAGCAGGAATCTGCAGCTTTGAAGAATTCCAGGTTGTGTTCATCTTTGATGGTCTGGATGAGTGTCGACTTCCTCTGGACTTCCACAACCCTAAGAGTGTGACTGATATTACGATGCCCACCACAGTTGATGTACTTCTCACAAGCCTTATCACGGGGAAGCTTCTTCCCTATGCTCACATCTGGATAACCACACGACCTGCAGCAGCAGACCAGATCCCCCCTGAGTATGTTCACAGGGTGACAGAGGTCAGAGGGTTCACTGACCCACAGAAGGAGGAGTACTTCAAGAAGAGATTCAAAGATGAGGAGCAGGCCAGCAGGATCATCTCCCACATGAAGACATCACGAAGCCTTCACATCATGTGTCACATCCCAGTCTTCTGCTGGATCACTGCTACAGTTCTGGAGGATGTGCTGGAAACCAGAGAGGGAGGAGAGCTGCCCAAGACCCTGACTGAGATGTACATCCACTTCCTGGTGGTTCAGGCCAAAGTGAAGAGGGTCAAGTATGATGGAGGAGCTGAGACAGATTCACACTGGAGTCCGGAGAGCAGGAAGATGATGGAGTCTCTGGGAAAACTGGCTTTTGATCAGCTGCAGAAAGGAAACCTGATCTTCTATGAATCAGACCTGACAGAGTGTGGCATCGATATCAGAGAAGCCTCAATGTACTCAGGAGTGTTCACACAGATCTTTAAAGAGGAGAGCGGACTGTACCAGGACAAGGTGTTCTGCTTCATCCATCTGAGTGTTCAGGAGTTTCTGGCTGCTCTTCATGTCCATCTGACCTTCATCAACTCTGGACTCAATCTGCTGGAAGAACAACAAACAACCTCCAATTGGACTAAACTATTTAAAAAGAAAAAGAGTTTAAGATCTCTCCACCAGAGTGCTGTGAAGAAGGCCTTACAGAGTCCAAATGGACACCTGGACTTGTTCCTCCGCTTCCTCCTGGGTCTTTCACTGCAGACCAATCAGACTCTCCTACGAGGTCTGCTGACACAGACAGGAAGTAGCTCACAGACCAATCAGGAAACAGTCAAGTATATCAAGAAGAAGCTCAGTAAGAATCTGTCTGCAGAGAAAAGCATCAATCTGTTCTATTGTCTGAATGAACTGAATGATCGTTCTCTCGTGGAGGAGATCCAACAGTCCCTGAGATCAGGAAGTCTCTCCACAGATAAACTGTCCCCTGCTCAGTGGTCAGCTCTGGTCTTCATCTTACTGTCATCAGAAAAAGATCTGGATGTGTTTGACCTGCAGAAATACTCTGCTTCAGAGGAGGCTCTTCTGAGGCTGCTGCCAGTGGTCAAAGCCTCCAACAAAGCTCTGTGAGTAAACATGAACTCATCTCTTCATTCTTAAAATCATGGGAAATAAATAAGAGGTGCTCAGTTCAAAGAACACTGCCTTTTAAGAAAAAATTAAAAATAGTCACTTAGTCACATATGATACTTTAAATATTTCACTCCAGCAGGACATTTCAGCATTTCTGAAATATTTTTGTCTTTAACTCTAATCAAAGCACAATCCAGATCCAGCCTATAAGAACATGAGCTCTGAGCCTTCAGCCCCTCTGACAGGTTTATCATCCTCAAGTCGTTCACTTGTCTCCAACAACCTGGAGTTTAGCTCTGTTTTTTAAAGCAAATACTTGAGCTACCAGACTGCACCTACATCTTTTTCAGATGTTCTTATTTTAAGGTCTGGTTTGTGTCTCACCTTTGTTGCAATGCCCAATGTCTCTCTTTTTTTCAAAAATAAATCTGTTACCTCGGTGTGGCCAGAACGACATGGTAGACTTGTAGTCAAGACCGCCTAAACCTAGACCAAGACAAGACCGAGACCAAGTCGAGACGAGACCAGGACCGAGACAAAAAAGTCTTTAAATTAGATCCAGAAAGGTTTATATAATTATTTAGCCTTCATAAGCCTGCATAACTTAATAGATATAGAATTTGAAAAGTAACAAATGGTATCTAAAAAGTTACACTAGGTACTAGATACATGTTCTGATGAGATTTGGCAAACAATCATTTGACTAACATTTGTGTCTCACCTGCTCTTGATCATCTCTGTTCTGTCCTCATTCTCAATCTCTCTCTCTGTTCCTCTCTCTCTCTCTGTTCCTCTCTCTCCGCTCTCTGTTCCTCTCTCTCTCTCTGTTCCTCTCTCTCTCTCTGTTCCTCTCTCCCCCTCTATGTTCCTCTCTCTCTCTCTCTGTTCCTCTCTCTCTCTCTGTTCCTCTCTCTCCCCCTCTCTGTTCCTCTCTCTCTCTCTGTTCCTCTCTCTCTCTCTGTTCCTCTCTCTCTCTCTCTGTTCCTCTATCTCTCTCTGTTCCTCTCTCTCCACCTCTCTGTTCCTCTCTCTCTCTGTTCCTCTCTCTCTCTCTGTTCCCCTCTCCCTCTCTCTGTTCCTCTCTCCCTCTCTGTTCCTCTCTCTCTCTCTCTCTGTTCCTCTCTCTTTCTCTCTGTTCCTCTCTCCCTCTCTCTCTCTCTCTGTTCCTCTCTCCCTCTCTGTTCCTCTCTCCCTCTCTGTTCCTCTCTCCCCCTCTCTGTTCCTCTCTCTCTCTCTGTTCCTCTCTCCCTCTCTGTTCCTCTCTCCCCCTCTCTGTTCCTCTCTCTCTGTTCCTCTCTCTCTCTCTGTTCCTCTCCCTCTCTCTCTGTTCCTCTCTCCCTCTCTGTTCCTCCCTCTCTCTCTGTTCCTCTCTCCCTCTCTGTTCCTCTCTCTCTCTCTGTTCCTCTCTCCCTCTCTGTTCCTCTCTCCCCCTCTCTGTTCCTCTCTCTCTGTTCCTCTCTCTCTCTCTGTTCCTCTCCCTCTCTCTCTGTTCCTCTCTCTCTCTCTGTTCCTCTCTCTTTCTCTCTGTTCCTCTCTCCCTCTCTCTCTCTCTCTGTTCCTCTCCCTCTCTCTGTGTTCCTCTCTCCCTCTCTGTTCCTCTCTCTCTCTCTCTGTTCCTCTCTCCCTCTCTCTCTCTCTCTCTCTCTGTTCCTCTCTCTTTCTCTGTTCCTCTCTCCCTCTCTCTCTCTCTCTCTGTTCCTCTCTCTTTCTCTCTGTTCCTCTCTCCCTCTCTCTCTCTCTCTCTCTCTGTTCTTCTACCCCTCTCTCTGTTCCTCTCTCCCTCTCTGTTCCTCTCTCCCTCTCTGTTCCTCTCTCTCCCTCTCTGTTCCTCTCTCCCTCTCTGTTCCTCTCTCCCCCTCTCTGTTCCTCTCTCTCTCTCTGTTCCTCTCTCCCTCTCTGTTCCTCTCTCCCCCTCTCTGTTCCTGTCTCTCTGTTCCTCTCTCTCTCTCTGTTCCTCTCCCTCTCTCTCTGTTCCTCTCTCCCTCTCTGTTCCTCTCTCTTTCTCTCTGTTCCTCTCTCCCTCTCTCTCTCTCTCTGTTCCTCTCCCTCTCTCTGTGTTCCTCTCTCCCTCTCTGTTCCTCTCTCTCTCTCTCTGTTCCTCTCTCCCTCTCTCTCTCTCTCTCTCTCTGTTCCTCTCTCTTTCTCTGTTCCTCTCTCCCTCTCTCTCTCTCTCTCTGTTCCTCTCTCTTTCTCTCTGTTCCTCTCTCCCCCTCTCTGTTCCTGTCTCTCTGTTCCTCTCTCTCTCTCTGTTCCTCTCCCTCTCTCTCTGTTCCTCTCTCCCTCTCTGTTCCTCTCTCTTTCTCTCTGTTCCTCTCTCCCTCTCTCTCTCTCTCTGTTCCTCTCCCTCTCTCTGTGTTCCTCTCTCCCTCTCTGTTCCTCTCTCTCTCTCTCTGTTCCTCTCTCCCTCTCTCTCTCTCTCTCTCTCTGTTCCTCTCTCTTTCTCTGTTCCTCTCTCCCTCTCTCTCTCTCTGTTCCTCTCTCTTTCTCTCTGTTCCTCTCTCCCTCTCTCTCTCTCTCTCTCTGTTCTTCTACCCCTCTCTCTGTTCCTCTCTCCCTCTCTGTTCCTCTCTCTCTCTTCCTCTCTCTCTCTCTGTTCCTCTCTCCCCCTCTGTTCCTTTCTCCCTCTCTCTCTCTCTGGTCCTCTCCCTCTCTCTCTGTTCCTCTCTCTCTCTGCTCCTCTCTCTTTCTCTGCTCCTCTCTCTCTCTCTGTTCCTCTCTCTCTCTCTCTGTTCCTCTCCCTCCCTCTCTGTTCCTCTCTCCCTCTCTCTCTCTCTCTCTCTGCTCCTCTCTCCCTCTCTCTCTCTCTCTCTGTTCCTCTCCCTCTCTCTCTGTTCCTCTCTCTCTCTCTCTGTTCCTCTTTCTCTCTCTCTGTTCCTCTCTCCCTCTCTCTCTCTCTCTCTGTTCCTCTTTCTCTCTCTCTGTTCCTCTCTCCCTCTCTCTCTTTCTCTCTCTTCCTCTCTCCCTCTCTGTTCCTCTCTCCCTCTCTCTCTTTCTCTCTGTTCCTCTCTCTCTCTCTGTTCCTCTCTCTCTCTCTGTTCCTCTCTCCCTCTCTGTTCCTCTCTCTCTCTCTCTCTCTGTTCCACTTTCTCTCTCTCTGTTCCTCTTTCTCTCTCTCTGTTCCTCTTTCTCTCTCTCTGTTCCTCTCTCCCTCTCTCTCTCTCTCTCTGTTCCTCTCTCTCTCTCTCTGTTCCTCTCTCCCTCTCTCTCTCTGTTCCTCTCCCTCTCTCTCTGTTCCTCTCTCCCTCTCTCTCTCTCTCTGTTCCTCTCCCTCTCTCTCTGTTCCTCTATCTCTCTCTCTGTTCCTCTTTCTCTCTCTCTGTTCCTCTCTCCCTCTCTCTCTCTCTCTCTGTTCCTCTCTCTCTCTCTCTGTTCCTCTTTCTCTCTCTCTGTTCCTCTCTCCCTCTCTCTCTCTCTCTCTGTTCCTCTTTCTCTCTCTCTGTTCCTCTCTCCCTCTCTTTCTTTCTCTCTCTTCCTCTCTCCCTCTCTGTTCCTCTCTCCCTCTCTCTCTTTCTCTCTGTTCCTCTCCCTCTCTCTGTTCCTCTCTCTCTCTCTGTTCCTCTCTCCCTCTCTGTTCCTCTCTCTCTCTCTCTCTGTTCCACTTTCTCTCTCTCTGTTCCTCTCTCTCTCTCTCTGTTCCTCTTTCTCTCTCTCTGTTCCTCTCTCCCTCTCTCTCTCTCTCTCTGTTCCTCTCTCTCTCTCTCTGTTCCTCTTTCTCTCTCTCTGTTCCTCTCTCCCTCCCTCTCTCTCTCTGTTCCTCTCCCTCTCTCTCTGTTCCTCTCTCCCTCTCTCTCTCTCTCTGTTCCTCTCTCTCTCTCTCTGTTCCTCTCTCTCTCTCTCTGTTCCTCTTTCTCTCTCTCTGTTCCTCTCTCCCTCCCTCTCTCTCTCTGTTCCTCTCCCTCTCTCTCTGTTCCTCTCTCCCTCTCTCCCTCTCTCTCTGTTCCTCTCTTTCTCTCTCTGTTCCTCTCTCTCTCTCTGTTCCTCTCTCCCTCTCTGTTCCTCTCCCCCTCTCTCTCTGTTCCTCTCTCCCTCTCTGTTCCTCTCTCCCTCTCTCTCTCTCTCTGTTCCTCTCCCTCTCTCTCTGTTCCTCTCTCTCTCTCTGCTCCTCTCTCTCTTTCTGTTCCTCTCTCTCTCTTTCTCTCTGTTCCTCTCTCTCCCTCTCTGTTCCTCTCTCTCTCTCTTTTCCTCTCTTTCCCTCTCTGTTCCTCTCTCTCTCTCTTTCTCTCTGTTCCTCTCTCTCTCCCTCTCTCTCTGTTCCTCTCTCTCCCTCTCTGTTCCTCTCTCTCTCTCTCTCTCTGTTCCTCTCTCTCCCCTCTCTGTTCCTCTCTCTCTCTTTCTCTCTGTTCCTCTCTCTCTCTCCCTCTCTGTTCCTCTCTCTCTCTCTCTCTGTTCCTCTCTCTTTCTCTCTTTTCCTCTCTCCCTCTCTGCTCCTCTCTCTCCCTCCTTCTCGCTCTCTCTCTCTCTCTTGCACTGCATGCTGGGAGTTTGATGGTTGTGAGTTTGGTGTGTGTGAGTGAGAGTGTGTGGTTTTTTCACTGAATGTTTTTCCCCTCGTTTTCTTGCTGTGTTTATTGTATGATTGTTTCATAGCTGTTTGTGATTGTGTAGTTTGTATTTCAGTTTGACAGGGACGGCGTCCAGTGGGACGCTGTCCCTGTCTTTGAAGCATGGAGTCAGGGTGGTGCCGCAGCCGATCACCACTGTTGAGCAGGTGTTGTTGGCTGTAGGTGAGCGGGTGGGGCATGGAAACATTTTGTATGCTTCACGTATGAATAAAGCGGTTGTCACATTCTTGAAAGAGCAGGGGTTTGTCAATCAGCTTATAGAGATTGGCCTGTATTTGAATGATGAATTTATGCAGGTTTCACCCCTCGCAGTGCCCTCCACTCGGATCACTGTGTCGGGGGTGCCTCCGTTTATTCCCAATGCGGCTTTGGAGCAAGAACTGAAGCGCTGTGGCTGATAGTGGGGAGGGGGTTAGCGGGCACCCCAGCGTGGGGTGAGACCGCTGTTGCCCCGGCTGAGGCTGTGCCTCTAGTGCAGGACGAAGCTGCTCTTGTCCCGGCTGAGGCTGTGTCTGTAATGCGGGGCGAAGCCGCTGTTGACCCGGCTGGAGCTGTGCCTCCAGCTGGTGGTGACACTGCCCTATCTACAGATGACGCTGCGCCTTCGGTGCGAGGTGAGGTCGGCGTTTCTCCCGCGGACGCTACGGCTTTGGTGTGGAGTGAGTGATTGCATAACTACAACCACGCCGAAAGAGAGGGTGGAGGCTGGACCTGCGGTCAGTACGTCACAGAATGGGGATGAAATGGGGAACTCTGACTTGGGTGTAGAGTGTGTTGTTGCCTCGGGGGAAGGAGGGGTGGAGGAGCAGCAGAGCAGGACGCCTGCTGGTTGTTATGGTAACGACACGAATGACATGGAGTGTGATTCTGACTCTGATAATGTTTCTGTAGCAGACAGTGTCTCTCAAAATGCAGATTTGTGTTCTTTGGAGGAAATTATTGCTTTTCTGGATGACACCTTTGGTAAAAAGGTGAATTTTAGGGAATATTTCCCTGATGTTGAGAAATTCATTCGGTCAGCTATGACTCTTCAGAAAGTTTTGGGATTGGACTTACTGGATGGTAAGAAGCGTTATCGTCTGAAGAAACATGCTACTGGTCTGAGGAAACAGCTGAAGCGTCTGAATCGATAGAGACACTGAAGTTTTTACGCTACGACGTCATGATCATACAACACTGGGTGTTTCATCTCTGCTGGGTTTTTCTGTTTGCTCCCTTGATGATTTCCTCTTATGTGCAGGGGTTGAGGGTGGCCTCCTTGAGTGTGAATGGGTGCAGGGATGCAAATAAAAGAGCCTTATTAGCTGAGGTGATCAAACAGAAGAGATTAGATATAGTCTTTCTCCAAGAAACACATACTGATAGTTTAAATAAAATAGACTGGGGTCTAAGGTGGGGAGGACAGAAGTTTCTTAGCCATGGGACAAATTTTAGCGCAGGAGTTGCTATTTTATTTTCTCCTTCTCTAAATGCGAATATTTCTTTTAGCATAGAGATGGTAAAGGGCAGAGTCCTTTTGGTGAAGGCTGAAATTGAAGGTTTTACTTTTACTTTTGTTAATGTCTATGCACCAACTTAGGGTCTGAGCGTGAGATTTTGTTTAAAACATTAAAAGACAAATTAAGTGGTGCTGCTCAAGGGGACTGTATTGTGTTGGGTGGGGACTGGAATTGTTGTCTTGACTTTACTTTGGACAGGACTGGGGCGGAGCCGCATCTTCAGTCATCTTCTGCTTTATCAGATGTCCTACGGAACATTACTTTGGTTGATGCGTGGCGGATGAAGCATCCCTCATCCAGGCAGTATACCTGGGTGAAAGTGACTGATGGCAGGATTAGTGCAGCGAGATTAGACAGGTGTTATGTATCTGTTTCGTTCACTGCTCGAATTATTAACGGTCAGTGTTTTCCTGTTGCTTTTACAGATCATCACTTAGTTTTACTGGAGCTGTTTCTATCTACCACCAGCAAATCCAAATCTTTTTGGCGGTTTAATATAAAATTATTGCATGATCGGCTATTCTGTGACACTTTTAGTTTTTTTGGGGATTACTGGAGATCAAGGAAGGGTGATTTTGATTCCCTTACTCAATGGTGGGAGGTAGGAAAGGCCCAAATTCGTGTGTTTTGTCAGCAATATAGTTTTCTTTTGACAGCTAATATCATGAGAACTGTGCAGGACCTTGAAAAAGAGATAACACGTGTGGAGAATGTCTCTGGTTCACAGTTAGGTCAGCAGGATAATGACTGTCTTCATTCTAAAAGGCAAGAGCTTAACCATTTTTTACATGAGAGAGCTAAAGGAGCTTAGGTTCGGGCACGTTTCACCAGGCTCCAGGACATGGACGTTCCAACCACTTTTTTCTTTAATTTGGGGAAATCTGTGGTTCACAGAAAGCAAATGATGTGTCTTCAGCTTTCGGATGGAAAGATGACCACGGATCCGGCTGAGATGAGAAGGCATGCAGTGGCCTTTTACACGGACTTGTTTAGTGTGGATAGCTGTGATGTGGACTCTGCTTCGGACCTTCTGCAGGGGCTTCCTCAGCTGAGCCCAGGGGATCGGGATGTTTTGAACAGGGATATGACCTTGGATGAGCTGTCTGCGGCGGTGTCTCAGATGGCTTCAGGCAAAGCTCCAGGAATAGATGGTTTACCATCAGACTTTTTTAAGCACTTCTGGAGTCTTCTGGGTCGGGACCTGCTGGACGTGTTTAATGAATGTTTTCTAGAAGGGATACTTCCAGGTTCCTGCAGGCGTGCAGTTATCTCTCTCATACCAAAGAAGGGAGATTTAACCCTTCTTAAAAACTGGAGACCAGTGGCCCTTTTATGTGCAGACTACAAGATTCTCTCCAAGGTTTTATCGAACAGACTGAAAATGGTCACTGCTGATTGGTGTAGATCAATCTTACTGTATTCCGGATAGGTCTATGATTGATAACTTATTTTTAATGAGAGATGTGTTTGATATTTGTAAAGTGTACAATGCTAAAATTGGCATTGTTTCTATTGATCAGGAGAAGGCTTTTGACCGTGTGGACCATGATTTTCTTTTTTCCACCTTGAAGACCTTTGGTGTTGGGCGGGGGTTTCTGACTTGGGTGAAGCTGTTGTATAGCGATGCTTGCTGTGTTGTGAAGGTGGGAGGAGGGTTGAGTTGTCCTGTGCCGGTTCGGAGAGGGATTAGACAAGGTTGCCCTATCTCTGGACAGCTTTATAGCATTGCTATTGAGCCTTTTCTCTGTAGACTGAGAAGCAAGTTGAAGGGTTTCTCTTTGCCAGATATGGTTCAGAGCCCTCCTGTCGTTGTGTCGGCATATGGTGATGATGTTAATGGTTTTATTACGGATCAAAAGGATGTGCAGGAATTGCAGGAATGTCTGGTTTTGTATGGAAACGCTTCCTCAGCTAGGGTTGATTGGGGTAAGAGTGAGGCCTGTTTGGTGGGGCAGTGGAACTTGTCGTGTATTCCCAAGCTTCCTGGGAACCTTCGCTGGGGTCGAAGGGGCATTAAAACTCTTGGGGTTTACTTGGGGAGTGATGACTTTGTGAAACAGAACTGGGAGGGAGTGCGGGAAAAGGTGGAGGCTAAGCTGTCTAAATGGAACCGGTTGCTCCCGTACCTGTACTACAGGGGTAGAGTTCTAGTAGCTAACAATCTAGTTGCCTCATCTTTATGGCACAGATTGCTTGTTTTAGTGCCACCACCCGGTCTTCTGGAAGAGGTGCAGGGGCTTCTGGTGAAGTTTGTCTGGTCGGGACAGCATTGGCTTCGTGCGGCGGGCCTGTATCTTCCTGTGGCGGAGGGGGGACAAGGCCTAATAGATGTTTTTTCCAGAACAGCAACCTTTGGACTACAGACGGCACAGAGGCTGCTGTATGGCTGTGGTCACAGCTGGATGACTTCTGCTCAGTTGCTGCTTAGGAGAGCGGGCCGGCTTGGATTGGATAAACACCTCTTTCTTCTGAAGTTGGATCAAGTGGATCTGTCTGGACTTGTGCCATTTTGCAGCTCGGTGGTTAACGCCTGGCGGGCGCTGAAGGTCGCATGTACCCCAGACCTGGGATGTGGCTTTTTGAGGAGCCGCTGTTTTTTAATGACTTTTTCCCAGCACTGTATTTTCTTCTGCTACAATAAGGACCAAGTTTGTGGAGGCTGGCGTTGTCAAACTGGGTCATCTTACAAGGAGGTCTATGGGTGCACTTGGTGGTGTCACAGGCATTAAGTCCTACAGAGTGCTGGAGAGAATTATGGAGGAAGTTTGGCAATCTCTGTCGCCATCACTGAGAGACTTTGCTGGAGATCGTGTCCTAGCTGATCAATGGGCTGATGACAGCGAATATGTTTTCCCTTCATTGATGGTCAGTCCTGCCTTTGAGGAGCAACCTGAGGGGAGTGGCATGATTCTCTCCCTGGGGACACCAGTGCTGGATAGTTTCAGCTCTTGTGGCAAGAAGCAGCTTTATTTATGCTGTGTTAAGGTGCTGAATTTCCGCTCTCTGGTTGGAATCAGGGAGTCAAAATGGAGTTTTTTGCTTCAGGTTCTACCCCTAAAGGCAGGTGGAGGGTCCTGTATAAGCCTCCTGTTGAAAAACTGATGGCTGACCTCCAGTGGAGGATTTTACATGGAGCAATAGCCACGAACAGACACAGAGCCCACCTGGACCCAAGCACTGGGGAGGGTTGTCCTTTTTGTTCAGAAAGGGAGACGCTGGAGCACTTAGTGGTCTGTTGTCCGCGGCTAGTGTTCTTATTTTCTTTGTTGCAGGAGTGGGTGGAATCTTTAGGGGAGACTTTCTCTATACCTTTGTTTGTCTTTGGCCCGAAGTATTCAGTGCAGAAAAGACAGACCTTGGTTCTGATTAATTTTTTGTTTGGCACAGCTAAGCTGGCGATATGGAAGACTAGGAAGAACCAGATGCTAGGTCAGGATTGGACTGATGTTGTGCAAAGTCTAAAGGGCCTGTTGGCATCCTGTCTGAGAGTAGAGCATGCTTTTTACTCTCTGACTAATAGTCTGGACTCCTTTGAAACTATGTGGGGGATTGGATGGGTTTTGTGTTCAGTAGGAGCAGATGGGACACTTGTGCTTAACTTTTAAGTGTGTGTGCTGGGTACCTTAGTTAATGGTTAGTGTACAATGAATGTTGTGATTATGTGGTAGCATTTTTGTGTTGGTTTTTTTGTTTTTGTTTTGTTTTGTTTTAATTCGGTGTAAATAAAGTTATGTGAAAAGTCAAAAGTCTCTGCTCCTCTCTCTCTCTCTGCTCCTCTCTCCCTCTCTCTCCCTCTCTGTTCATCACGTTCAGTCACTGAGAAGGCAGGCCTTCATGTGCCTGAACGATCCTTCGCAGACACTGGAAGTGTCGTTTAAAGTACGATATGAAAACGGCTTATATACTGTTTACGCCAGTGCAGGTAGCATGAAGTGCTTTGAGTGTGGTGATGTTGGCCATAAACGCTCATCCTGCCCTCACAAAGAGCAGGAGATGCGCCGTGAACAAGGGGCTCATGCTAGTGGGGCAAGTGAGCAGGAGCGCGCTGTAGATGCCAGTGTTCACAACACCGGTACGGGAGAACAGCCGGGCCGTAGCGGTGCGGATGAGCAGCCGTCTACAAGCAGTGCTGTCATCGGCGAGCCGCTAGCGGCGCAGGGTGACAGAATGGAGGTCGCAGCCAGTGCTCCACAGGCTGCGCTAGAAGAACAGGGGATAGTACAGGGGACCAATGAGGTGGAGGATGGATGTGATGACATGCAGGACATGGAAAGTGTGGAGGAAAATCAGGACATTGGACAGACCAAAGCAACGGCAAGTGAGGTGGGTGTTGTGAATGTAATTTCAGGTTCTTTGAGCGCGGAAAATGAGGAATACGACTTGTTGGAAGATGATTCCCTGTCACAATGCCCTGATATTGTTTCACAAGAAGACCATCAGCAGTCGTATTCCTTAGATGATATAAACCGCTTTTTGGATGAGACATTTGGCATGCAGTCTGTGGAAGTCACTGAATTTTTTCCAGATGTTGATCTTTTTATAAAATCTGTTCTGAAAATAAGAAGAGCTGTTGGTTATGAACAATTGAGCAAACAGAAAAGATTCCGTCTTAAAAAGATCCTGACTAAGTTGAGGAAGGAAAAATGAGGAAAAACTTCTTTAAAGGCATAGTAAAATGTTTGGAGCACTACGGGTGTCTTTCTGGAAGTGTCTCACTGTCTTTTCTCTTTTTCTCCTCCTCTTCTCTCTGTCTTATATGGCAAGCTTGAGAGTAGGTACACTTAACATTAATGGGGGTAGGGATAGGGAAAGGCGTGCAGTCTTAGTGGAGCTTAGCAAGAACAAAAACACTGATGTGTTCCTTTTGCAGGAAACACATAGCACTATAGATAATGAGACAGAATGGGGAATGAGTTGGAGTGGGCAGGCTTTTTTAAGTCATGGTACTAACCTCAGTGCGGGTGTAGCAATTTTATTTTCTAGACACCTTCAACTGTCACATGTTTCTGTCTGTGAGACAGAGCAGAGAAGGGCACAGGTAGTGAAAGCAACCATCAAGGGAATATCTTTTGGTTATGAATGTATACGCCCATAACTCAGCTGCAGGTTGTGTGCGATTATTTGGTAAAATTAATGATGAGTTATCAAAATTAATAGTGGTTCAATAATAGTGGTGGGAGGGGACTGGAATTGCACGACCGACCCTTCGGTTGACAGAAACACAGGAGAGCCTCACCCACCTTCAGGCTCACTTTTGTCTACAATCGTTCTTCAGAATGATTTGACTGATGTGTGGAGAAAGCTCCATCCCACAACCAGACAGTATACATATGTAAAAGTTTCTGAGAGCAATGTGAAGGCAGCTAGGCTTGATAGATTATATATCAACCAGATGTATAATAATAGACTGGTTAAAGCAGAGATTTCACCTGTTGGTTTTCTGATCATCACTTAGTGACTGCAGATATTTCCTTATTGATGCACTCTAACATCTGTTCACACTGGCGCTTTAACGTGCAGCTGATTCATGACAAAGAGTTCTGTCGAGCTTTTTCTGACTTCTGGTGTCACTGGAAACTAAGGAAGACGGACCTTTGCATTTTGGCTCAATGGTGGGAGGTGGGGAAAGCACAGATTAAGCTTTTTTGTCAACAATACACATCACATGCAACGGCCACTGTTAAGGACTGCTTTGAGGACTTAGAACGAGAGCTCCAGAGGCTAGAAACTGAGATTATAAGTGGGACAGATAATACAAATAGTACCTGGGACAGTAGGAGGAAGGCTTTGGGCAAGTTTCTTCACGAAAGAGCAAAGGGTGCTCTTATTAGGACTCGGATTTCTACTATTAAGGAAATAGATGCCCCGACAAGGTTCTTTTTTAAGCTGGAGAAAAGGGTTCGAGAGTCACACCAAATGTTGCACCTAAGGCTTCCAAATGGGAAGGTGACATCTGACTCAGTGGAAATGAGGAAGCTCGCCATTGACTTTCATGCCAGCCTCTGTAGTGCTGACCCGTGTGACCCTGAATGTGTGACGAGGATGCTGGTGGGGCTGCCACAGCTGGATGAGGCTGAATCGGCTGTGTTGGAGTCTGCTATTTCCTTTGAGGAGATGTCTTCAGCGGTTCATCAACTCAACGGTGGTCGGTCATCAGGAGCTGATGGTCTTCCTGCGGAATTTTACCAGGAATTCTGGTTGCTGCTAGGAGAGGACATTCATGAGGTTTTCACATACTGTATGACCACTGGGATCTTGCCAACAAGTTGCACGAGGGCAGTTTTGAGTTTACTGCCAAAGAAAGGGGACCTGGGCCTGCTCCAACATTGGAGGCCTGTCTCTTTGCCTTGTGCAGACTACAAGATTCTTGCAAAATGTCTTTCTAACAGGTTGAAGACCTGTATTGACATGATTGTTGATGTGGATCAAGCATACTGTGTCCCTGAAAGAACTATTATGGACAACTTGTTTTTAATTCGAGACATTATTGATCTGGCCAAGCTCAGGGACTTGGATGTGTTTTTTTTTTCTCTCTGGATGAAGAAAAGGCCTTTGATAGAGTTGATCACCACTATTTGTTTAAAACTTTAGAAGCTTTTGGGTTTGGGAACATTTTCATTTCTTGGATCAAATTTTTGTATTCAAACGCTGCTGTCATGTTAAAGGTGGGGGAGGGTTAAGTCGGCCTGTTCCAGCTCAGAGGGGCATCAGGCAGGGATGCCCTCTTTCTGGTATGTTGTATACGCTGGCCATTGAACCCCTTTTACACCATCTTAGACAGGGACTCTCAGGTTTTACCTTTGAAGAAGCAGGAAGTCCAGTAAAATTGTCAGCTTATGCTGATTCGGTCTTTATAACCAGTCAATGTGATATTACCACACTCAGATAGACACTGGACTTATATGGGCGAGCATCCTCCGCGAAGGTTAACTGGTCAAAGTGTGAAGGTTTCATTTTGGGAGGGTGGGTTGATGAAGAGGAGCCAGTGTTACCGGCAGAGTTACAGTGGAACAGGGAGGGACTAAAGCCTTTGGGAGTGTTTTTGGGAACTGATGCTTTTCAGGGGAAGAACTGGGAGGGTGTTGTTGAAAAAATTGCTGCCCGGTTGTCTCGATGGACTTGGGTCCTGCCACAGTTGTCTTACAGGGGAAGGACTCTGGTTGTTAACAACCTGGCCGCTTCTGTACTCTGGCACCGTGCCACTGTTGTTGAACCTCCAGCCTCTCTTATCAAGGAGATACAACAAAGACTGGTTAATTTCTTTGGAGGAGGGTTTCATTGGATCAGGTCTGCTGTGCTGTCTCTACCTGTGTCAGAGGGGGGTCAGAGTTTGATTGACCTTCGCAGCCGTATCGCAGCGCTCCGTCTTCAGACAGCACAGCGTTATCTTTATCAAAGACAACAACCACCCTGGTTCAAGACTGCATCTACGCTGCTTCACAGAATAAAGGACCTTAACTATGACAAGCACCTGTTTCTTATAGACCTAGCTGGCATGGACCTTTCACAGACCTCTGTTATTTATCAGTCTGTTTTGACTGCTTGGAAGACTGTTTTTAAAGTATAGAGAGACTGTTCTCAATTTTATGGTGATGTTGGTGAGGAGCCTCGTTTTTACAATCCCTTGGTGCCAAACAGGATGCTAGTGTGCAGAGGTTCCTCGTCAATGCTGGTCTTACCAAGCTGGTGGGCCTGAGGACGGCAGGGCAGTGGAAAACGGCTGCCAAGCTGGCTCGGGAGACTGGGATCAGGTCTCTGCGCTTTCTGGAGAAGCTGGTGGAAGAAGTCATGGGTGGTCTTCCTGGACTCATAAGGGCTGCGCTGGGGACTCGCTCTGCAGGTGGTCAACCAAGTTCAGCTGACTTTCCTTCGCTGTCTGTTTGTGCTCCAGTTGGGGAGCAGGATGAGGAGGGAGGCTCTCTTCTTTCCTTCCGAACACCTGTTCTGGGTGACCTGTCAAAGATCTCTAAGAAGGCTATATATGAGGTGGCTGTAAAGGTGCTGAAAAGGGGATTGTTGGCTGGTGTTCTGGAGTCGAGGTGGTCGGGTGTGTTGGCTCCGGGGTCATCTCTGAGGGGCAGCTGGAGGTCCCTGTACAAATCTCCCATAGAGAAACGCAGTGCGGAT